>NC_142089.1:38189087-38857420 GCF_054644295.1 Miniopterus natalensis
ATCCATATATATCTTTCAGAATCAATGTTTTCAAATGAGACTGTTGCCAAGTGGTTAGACTAAGACAGAGAGAAAACTCTCATGAAATACATTTCATTTGCTCGGCTGATGTCGGCTGAGCCCTGTTGGTGTCTCCGAATGCAGTCAGTGATGCATCGACGATGACTGTATAAAACGTGTTTAATTGGCATGAAAAGGCACTAACTGAGAGCTGGTGGGGTTTCCATTATCTGGGTGGATATCTTATTTACTTTAGTGGATCCTGAGAACAAGATGAAAGCGGGTGGACTGAGGTGGGGGGCTGGGACATTAGCTGATGGGTTTTTTGGTTGGTGGGGGAGGCTGGCAGGGAGTTTTACAATCGTCCAGGCTACGCAAAATGCAGCTTTGTAATGCTCCGCATCTCCCTGGTTCCCTCAGGAGAAGGCCCAGTGGGACGGTTTCCTAATTAGAATCTGCAGAATTGTGAAAGTGGCGAATGCTGTGGGTCCTTGCATTTTAGAAATTGTCTTTTTATACAGCTCATCCCTTCAGTTAGCTCAAAAGCTAAGAGGAGAAGGAAGTTTCATTTTTAACATAAAGAGAGAAGGGGGTGCTTCTCAGGGCACGTGCTGCTCCGGAGGCATTTGTGTGGCTTCGGAGCCCCCCGGGATACTGTACATGGCAAGGTACTGCTCCTTCTACTGATTCCTGGGGGGGGGGGGGGTCACCGGCCCCCTGCCGAGTACACACTTAAGTCAGTATTTCCTTTAATTGTTACATTACAAATTGTTCCATATCCCAGTGGTGGGAGTTCACACCGATGCCAGCTGTGGAGTGACAACACCTACACATAGTCCCAAGAGGTCCCCACGTGCTGTGGGACTTGTTTTTTGAGAATGTTATTTAGTGCATCATTCACATGTCCCAACATTCAGCACCAATGGGATAGCCAAAGGATGGCAATAGATTTATTTTCATCCTATCAAGCTCTTCGTGAGGAGGGCTTATTAGCACGTGTTAAATGTGTTTGAGACTCCTAGAGTTCAGAAATATTTTCATATACTTAAACTCACTTCCACCCCAATTTTCAACCCCAAGATCTCTTGGAGAATGGGTCTAATTTGTGACACATGTAAGCTATGGTTATTCGAAGCTGAGACAAATGCATTAATATATTTCTTACATTACACAAATTCACTTTATTTTTGTATATTTGCTTGGTCTGCAGCTAACAAAGAGCTTTGTAGTGAAGTTGGTTTCTATAGGAAGCATTTGAAAGCTTTAAGTATCTAAATCAAAATCTGTAAAGTGGAGAGCTTAAATGGACTGGAGGGTTGGAAGCCTTCCTCCCCCCAGTCCTAGGGTTCCAGGGCACATGCACTCTGATGGACTCTGGGCAAATCATGCCCAAACTTCTTGGAGACGATGCTGTTGCTAGCTTCACCCAGGCACTGGCTGTCACAGCCAATGCAATGCTCAGATCTATGAGAAACATCATTAGCTCTTTGGAAAAAGCCAGTACAAATAAAACAAGTCTTTTTCACCAAACTCATCATTGAAGGTTGTGTTTCCCCCCCCACTGGAAATTTGAAGGAGGAAGAGTGGTGAAAAGGACTTGCTCATACAGGATAATGCTACAGAGCCATCAGTCCTGAAAAGGATGTGAAAACCACAAATCCTATCTTGTGCTCAGACCCAGTGGATTCCGGGTAGCCTGTGGGACTTCAGGCAGTGGTGTTAATTCCTAAGGGCCATGTTCTTCCTGGCAAAGTGGGTGGGGAACTCTCCTCCCACCTCAATCTTTTCCTTCCCATTGTTTCCTAAATGATGCAAAGTGGCACTGGTCACTAAATTTCCTACAACTAGCAGGGATTTTGTACTAAAATGTATATAATATAATCACATAGTAGGTGCCATATATACCAAGTAATTTCCATGTAATTATCTCATCTAATTCCCATAGCTATCCTAGGATGTGGAAACTTTTATCATGCCCCATTTTACAGATGAGGAAACTGAGTCACAGCAGTTGAGTAATTTGTCCAAGGTCATAAACACAGTAGCAAACAGCAGAGGCAAGCCTCACATTCAGGACTCTTTGGCTTGAAAACTGAACCGCTACCCTGTGTTGCCTACCAAATCCATCTTGGTGAATTTAGCCAAGGCTAATACTGTGACTATTACTGGTACAAAGGTTATCTCTAGGTATCTCAGTATTTTCAAATATCACAGAGGATTCTCCTTCCTCTTCATCACTCCCCACTGTAGCTTAGATAAAAATTTAGCTCCTTTTTTTCTGTGCTTTGCACTCATTGTCAATGCGTCTTACAAGGTGGACAGATCTCCACATGTGGCCTGCTTCCAACTCCCAAGTTATAAAACAGTGCTGAGTGCGGATAGAATGAGCTGAGAGTCGGCTCATAGCCCAGAGACTCCAGAGGAGGGCATGTCATATGCAAGAACACAGCATAGGTAGGAAACTCAGCTCTCCTACTTAGTCATATAACTGTGAGCAGATGGCTCAACCTCACTGTGCCTCAGTTTTGTCATCTGTGAAATGGGAAAGAATAGCAACATCTGCTTCATAGAGATATTATGAGGATCGAATGAGTTAATATTTGTTTGGTGCTTGGCATTTGGTTAGAGCCCTGTAAGACTTAATTCCTGCTTATTTTTTTGTGTAACTCTCAAAGTAGAGGCTGAGACAATGATCTTAAAATTTTATGTTCAATCCAGATTGCCAATTTGGATAACTGAAAACAGGATGGATTTGTTCATCACTACTGGGAGAGCTGGGTGGCCTATGAAATTGGCCTCCAGTTCTGTAGTTATCTGGACATGCCCAAAATATAAATGCTTGTCCACAAAACTGTGCAATTTAAATATTTGTGAGATATATATCACTCATTCAACAAAAATGCTTTGTGTTCTTGCTCTGAACCAGGTAGATTACTAGAGACACACACTGGACAAGGTTTGACTACCATCCCCAAAGAGCACACAATCTAGATGGCAGCAAGTAACCTAACTGCAGTACAACATGGCAAGTGCATAAATGTTTCAAGAAGAGCGTGGAAAAGCTTATATATTTTTCTACTGCTGGGTCAGAATAGTCATTGAAGGCTGCCCAAAGCAAGTAGCATTTGTACTGGGGCTCTAAAAATGAGTTAGAATTTGTCTGTTGGAGGTCGGAAGTTGAATGGGAGCATCCAGGCAGGAAGGACATCTTGAAGACATTGCATGAAGCTATAAAAATTTAGGCTGTGTTTGGGGAACATTCTATGTAGGGCATTGGGATGAAAAGGAGAAGAGAAAAGACGCAGGCTATGAAGGGAAACAGTTGTTTCCTAAAGGGAGAAAGTTATAATGTTTCACTTCTTTGGTTGTAAGCAACAGAAATGGAAGCTGGCCACTTAAGCAAAAGGAAACTTTATAGGGAGGATTAGGGACACCAACAAGAGAGAAGGTAAGGCATCTTCTTTATGCACTATCCTACTGTTTTTATTATCTTTGCTTCACTCTGCCTGATTCAGAGTCCCTGGAGGGAAACCTGATTTACTGAGCTCGGGTCACAAGGTCACTTCATGTCTGTACAAGGTGAAGAAAGGAAAGATTGGGTGGGCAGAGCCTCTTGGGACCCCTTCAGCTTCTAAGGTGGACAATTAGCACACTAGAGGGCACCAAGATGACACCTAATCAGGAAAAGTAATTCCCCAAAAGGAAATCAGGGTGCTGATAGGAAAGGCAGATATTTGATGGACAGACCCAAAATTACGGATGTCCATTATAAATAATAATAATAGTTTGTTTGTTTTTTATTAACCATATGTTATATATTATCCTGAGTACTTTGCTTTTTAAGTAGAATTCATGCTTTTCACATGTTTTATTTAATCTTCATAACAATTGTAGGAGTTGGTATCCTCCTGCTTTATAGAATTGGAGTAGGTATATTCCAGTATTATGAAGGAAAAAAATTACAGCTCAGAGAGGTTAGGTTACTTGTTCAAAGTCACACAGCTAGTAAGTGGGCAAGTCAGAACTCAAACCCAGATGCCTCTGATGGCAAAACTCTCAACCATTGCACACTGTACCTCTAAGGTTCCCGGTGAAGTAAAAGAATCTGCAGTTTGGTACTGGTTCCCACTGCCCCATCCCAGCCTTTGAACATCTCTGAACAGGCACAGCCAACTTGGTGGACCCAAAGATCTGGCTTATGGGAAGGAAGAGACAAGCACCTTTCTTAGTTGTCTTTCTTGTAGGTTGTACAAAGCAGCCAAATAGCATCATTGGCACTCTGGCCAGAGCCTATGTGGGTGTCATATGGAAAACCCCAAGTCAATGCATTCCAAAGCAATTTACAGCATCACTTCCTTTCAAACCCCCAGAATGGAGAGTTACACACCCACAGGGCTCTGAAGCATGTTGTTTTAATTAATGACTGAGCAGAAGCTTCTGCAATCCCTGTGGGCAGATCTGCCCTCATTTAAAAAAAAAAATCCTGCAAGAATTAAACTTATTTCAGAAGGTAATAGGGATAACTTGTTCATCCAGTGGTAACAGCTCTCAAAGTACTGAGCCTGCCATTTTCAAATCTAGTACCACATATTTAGTATAAGTACAGAAAACTATTCGTTTATGTCTTCCAGTCAGTCAGTCAGCCAGCCAGCCAGTCATTAGTTTCTATGATCTGGTGGGCCCTGTGCTACATGTTTATAAGTGTTATTTTACTCACTTAAGTAGCACAAGGTGGGGTAGGATCATTGTTTATAGACAAGAAAATGGAATCTCAGAGAGGCTACGAGGCTAGCTTAAGGTCACACAGCAAGTAAGGGCTCTTTCCGTGATACTATGCAGTGTTCTAAGTGTCGAGCACTGAGCAAATGTTCGCAGACCTGGAGCTTGCTATAGATTTTGATCAGCAGTGACTACTCTGTACCACTCTTCACAGACACCTTCCCTGTACCATCCAGAAAGGACCCTTGTTGCCTCTTGTCAGGCAAGGATGACTGAGAATTTCAGCAAAATGGAGACTTTCAAACTGATCTCCCCATTCCCAGAACTGTCCTCTCCAATGCATCATCCACGCTGGCCACTAGCAATGTGTCTAAAATGCAAAACCAGTCATGCTACTTCAGAACTTAACATCCTCCAATGGCTCCCAGCTACCTTCAATAGAAAATCCATATTCAGATGGAGTGCAATACCCTTCACGATCTGGCTCTTGCCTTCCTCTTCTGTCTCATCGACCAAAACATCCCCCCATGCAACTCTCCCAACACTCTGGAAGGTACCAACACACCGATGTTCACTTGTTCTTCTCTTTAGAATCCCCTGCCCTTCCATAGCTGCCCAGCTAACTGCTATTCAACCATCAACACTCAGCTCAAGCATCCCCTCCTCTGGAAGGTTCCCATCAGCATGATTGTGTCCTTCCTCTGTGCTCCTCTGAAGACTTCCCTAGCATACCAGGGGGACTGTCATTCTGGCTGTAATAATATGGGTGACTGGAAGTTTGGGGGCTACATGGGACATAAATTCCTACTCAAGTGAGAATAAACAAAAAGGAAATAATAAATCTATACCACATGAAGGCCATTTTGAGATATAGTGGGTTTCAGGTGATTCCATCAGGGTTTCTACTTCAATTCTCTGTAATTTTCTCAGATCTGCACTCCCAGATATCTTTAGCTTTGTCCTCAGGCTAACTTCCCAATGGTAGCAAGACAATTACTAACAGCACAGGGGACAATACACTTAGAGAGGAAAGAGAGAACCTTCCTTCTAGTTGTCTTTCCCTTTGGTATGGTGAGGCCAATTTAGGTCGCATGCCCATCCAGGGACCACTTTCCATCACCAAGAGAATGTAGAATAATAACTGGCTAAAGTCAGGATACGCGAAGCAATCACAGACAAGAGTGTGTGCGGGCTTCCCATGATTGGTTTAGCCCAGGATGGGTCAGCTGCCCCTAAATCACACAGCGTATGTAGAGGGGGGGTGGGGTCTGCCAGGAGGAAGCGCGCTGTCCAAGGCACTGCAGTGGCCGTTTCTGTGTGTACATAGATCTGTCTTCTCGTAAGACTATAAACCTCCTGAGGACAATAACCATCATTTATCTCAATATTCTGCTATCTAGCACAGTACCTGAAAAAAATCTTGGGGGAAAATTTGAGATGAGTTATAATTGTTAAAATATTGCTGGAGCTGAGGTTTAGGCAAAGCAAATTAAAAGTTAAGGTTTGCGTGAGGTAAAGGGGAAAGGCCTTATTTCTACCTGCTGGCTCTCTGTTTTAAAAAGACATGTTTCTGTCTGCCAGGCTTTAGAAACAGTGATCCAAGAGTCAGACATTTCCTATTAAAGTTTTAAAAACATAGCTTTAAGTCATACATTATATTGAACGCTTTCATATCTCATCTGATTCAGTAGGTTTTAAACCTCACAGAGGTCGCATTTTGAAACAGTAGTCACTCTTTACAACATCTCCAAACATTAAATAAAAATAAAAAATGATTATGAAGAATAGAGATGTCCATAGAGAGCACAAACGTGACACTTGACTATGGTGATTATTAAGGACAGTATTATTTGGATTCAAAGGTTACAGTGGCTGGCTTATCTCTAAGCTCCATTTTTTTCTTTATTGAATTGAAGAAGGAAGGGCAGATTCTATGAATGTTCATCTGTTTTTTGTTTTTTTTAACACCCTATTTTAGACATAGGTTCTTAACCTGTACCAACCTCAGGGATGCTATGAATACCTAAAATAAATGCAAAATTGTGTATGAACATCTTTCTTCAGAGAGGGATCATAGTTTTTGTTATAGTCTCGAAAGGGTTCTTGATCCACAAAAAGGTTAAGAACTATAGATACTGGAGAGAAATCCCCTCCACACTGTGGTTGTCCCAATAACTGGGGTTTCACATAAAGAAGAAAAGCTATTCCCAGGGTCAGGCTGTTAACGTAGATTGATCGCTTCCAGGAAATAGGTCATTCTTGGGTTTCTCTTAGGATGTTTTAACTTAGAGTTATAGAGTTAGGAGATACTTGAAATGAATGGGGCTCTGTAAGGAAAAATCAGTGAAGCAATTCCACAGCTCCCGCATCCGCCCATGCCCACCCCGAGCCTTTCTTCAGGCTTCTCCTAAAGGGCCTATTCTGATGCTCCGACCCACCATCGCTTGCTCCTACATTTACCAGGGACAATTTGGAATTTGCCCAGTCAGGTAGGGACATTCCCTCAGCAAACATTTGTAAACAGAAGTAAAGCTAGTGGCTTATTGTTTATCCCTGAAACCTTGCAATTGTGATGTGTCATCCCTCTGCCATCATAGGTAAAATAGTAAAAGGAAAGTAAAATCAGGCAGGAGCGTGGGTGTGTATTTGCGGGCGTGTGCATGCGTGCCCTGGGTGTGCACTCAGGGATGGCTCGAGGCGTTGTTTGGTTCCCTCATGAAGCATCCTTGTCAAGAAAGGAGGATTTGTATTGTTAGTTTACCGCTTTTTCTTTGTTTCCCTTGTTGAGGTTGCATTTTACTGTTCAGAACTTGAAGGATGCATTCAAACTTATGGAGCATGACATTTTAACTATCTCATCTCACCACGATTCATCTCAATTTACTTGCCTCCAAACTGTAGTCTTGAGAGAGCGCACCCCCTCCGGTTCTCCAGCGGGTAGGAGACCGTAAAGAGCACTGGATGAGCCCAACTCCAGCTAACTCGTGAGCCAAGCTCGCTCTTAGATCCTTACTGTTCTCCTAATGAGATATTTTACTTTAGGATGGGAACGTGGGGAACATCAGCCAAGGCCTCTGCAGCGTATTGCTGCGTGTGCACTGTGAACCGGCGGAGGGCACCACGTATGAGTCAAACAATCCCACAGGAATGTGCGGATGTGCTGAGCCCGCTGGGCCCAGCAGATCCTAACACTTCATAGTTGAGGCTTTTCTTTTCCCAGACCCTTGCCTTGCCCCCATGAGATGCATTACACACAAAATGTATCAATCCCCAGACCCAACAGATGGCTGCCAGAGTATATTTTACTGTCTTTAGTTGACTTCCACATCAGAGTTCAACCTCAGCTGAACTTCAGTGGTAAAAATCAACCCTGTCTTCATTCACTCTGGGAGCCTCTGCTGCTGAGCAGAATGAATCGATAATGAGGTCATGAACAAATATTATTAATGGCTTTTATTATTTATATGGATGTTAATGTGTCCAATTGACACACAACTTTCTACTTCTCTGGTCTAACACTCGTGCCTCTGGGCGCCCCCTTCTCTCCGCCCCCCCCCTCCATTCAGTCGCAGCTACAGTGAGAAGATAATATATCACAAGCTGTGACCTCTTGGCCTTTATGAATTATCTGTTTAGAAAAATGTGAAACCACCTTTTATATCCACCATAATAGATACTTAGACATAGTGGATCAATAGTGAACAAGTTTGCTGGTTATAGTTAATGGGTACCAAAGGGACACTCTGACAGTGACCTCTGACATTGTGTCTGACAAGAAATCTTTAGAGCAAAAAATAAGACGGACAAGTTATGAATGTAGATCCATAGCAAATCATGATAATTTTCTCTGGGTAATTTAGACTTGCAGGGAGTCACTCATTTCTGCAATGACCCCTGAACTAAGAATGGCAGTCCATTGCTACTCTATTTTGGAAACAGTTATGGTGCCAGGCCTGACCCAAGCCCGTTTGTCATCCAAGGAGAACCCACTGATAATGTTTTCCTGTCAAAGAGGACTTTTCTCTTTATGAAATAGGCTGTCATTTGTAATTTTAAGCAGGCACGGATTTGTTAAACAGCCACATGGTAATGGGTTTCTATAAGAAGATCCACAGACCCATAGTTCTGGAAAGAAATTGAGCTTATGAGATATTTAAAAACCTAATGGGAATGGAATATTTTGGGTTTCTTGAAAAGATGGTTTCTGCTCTGCACATTGTCAAGGGAATTTAACAATAAATCCGTTGTTGTGTGTCTGAGAGTCTGTTTGAGGCAATTATATTTTCATACATTCTGTGGAGTTGATCTTAGGGAAATCCACCAGGGCGCCAAGCCCACCTTTTCTTGTCACGGTGCTGTGGGGGATTCCTAGGGACGAACATCAATGGTGGCAAGCAGGTTTAAAAAGAGTCAAAGAAACAGAGCTAATCTGAATGTGGTCTTGAAGAGAGCAGACTGCAGCATTCTGCCTGGCAGAGAAATTAATACACACGGCATCCAATCCAAAAGGGGGGGGGGGGCATATGTGCAAAGTCCTTTTCACTCCACTCCACATGTACATACCATATTATGATGTCACACTCCAGTAGCATTGCTCTGAAGTCTCAATGGTCTCCCTGCTGCTAAGCACCATTGGAAACACATTTGTCCTGACTGTTCTTTTCTTTCTATCCCCCTCTCATCTGTGTAAGATGAATCACTCCTGGATCCAGCCCGACTCTGAGGGCAGAGCCAGGTCCTGACGAGGTAGCCAGCCTCCTATGGCTTAAACATTTTAATTAATTTCAACACCCGATGCACAAATGAGAGTTAATCACCCTGCCGCAGTGCTCTCTAATTTACTAAGTTTATTCATTAAAACTTTCCTTACTGAACTTTGATTGAATGTCATGCTTTTTTGGAGGCCTTTCAAACTGCCCTAAGGGTTTTAAAGTGGTACTTGGAAAGCTGCTGAAAGCCTTCAGTGTTTGCTTAAACAGGGAAAATCTGATCAGCAAGAAATCTCCTTGGTGCTGAACAAAGAGCCTTTTGAGCAGCAGGAGGCTTATAAAAGCAGGTTTGTTTTGAAGCAACATATAAAAAAGAAAGGGAAATTTAAGTATCTAATAAAAGAAATAAAATCAGTCACCTTAATACTTGACGTAACTTGGAAATATATTATATGGTCAGCTGCAGCCATCCTTTAACCACCAACAGAATGATAGCAGTGCTTTGTGTTCACATAGGGAGAGATATTTATGATGGGTGTGCCAACCTAATTATTTTGGAATCAATGTCATACAAATTTTAGGTATGCAGTCTTACTCATTAATTGCTAGTATCTGCGTTTTTACTGAGATATTGTTTCAATGAAGACTTTGGTTTAAAATTAAGTCAAGAAACTCAATCTTTGCCTCTGTAATTAACAGTATTCAGTATTAGGGGACAACAGACCCCATCCTGCCAGTTACATGAAGGCAGCTCTCAGGCCCACACGCGAAACACATGCAATTGCTTTTTCAGCGATTGACCATTAGTGCCTTAGGAACACGATTCTTCCCTTTTTCTACCTCCCCACTCCCCAACCACCCCCCCCTCCCCAGGCAGAAAAATACTTTTAAAGTTTAATAAACATTTCAATAATTTGGGAGGAAAAATTCAAGTCAGAGTTATTAATGAAAGCACCACTTCTAATAGGCCATGAATCAAAAGACAAGTTTTCATATTCATTTCCACATTCTATAAATACTGCTCAGTGTTATGCAACAAGACATGACAAACTCATTTTTAAAAGGTATTTTTAACTTCAGGGAGCCAGAAAGGTTACTCAAATTCATTCTTCCTCGGGAAATGAACCTTGATTGGGCAGAGCTCCCCTTCTCACTGACAGGGGGCAGGTCTTAAGATCTTTTTAGTAGAATCTTCTCTTGAGTTAGTTAATCTTGGAGTCCACCAAAACATGACTGAGATCAGTACAAGTTGGAGAGCATGATAGCAAGGTATCTAAGCTCTGGGGTCAGGCAATCTGCCTTAGAGTCTTGATTTTGCTATTTATTAGCTGTGTGACCTTGGGCAAGTCATATAACCTCTCTAAGCTTTGTTTCCTCCACTATGAAATTAATATTGTTATAGTAGTGATCTCACAAGATTTGTGTGAGAACTAATAGCTAATGCTCATGTAGCATTTGCTATAAATAGTAAGTGGTATTTAGAGATGCCAAACATCCTTTGCCCCTCACCCCAACCTCAAGAATCAGTATTATTACTCCTAATTTACAGAAGAGAAAACTGAGTCACAGAGAGGCAAAGCAACTTTTCCAAAGCCACCCAACTAAGTTACAAAACTAGCATTTTAACACCAGTAGTCTGGCCCCTGAGTCTGTGTACTTAACTCCTTTACTATGTTTAAAAGATAACATACACAAAGAATACATCATGCCCTGCCCAGGGAAGTAATTAATAAGAGTTATCAATTGTTAGCTTTTGTTATTATAAGTGTTCAATAAACACTTGTTAGCTAGTTGAAGAAATGAATTCTGTTAGGGATTCTTGATACCTTGGAGTAATGAGCTGCTAATGAACTACTGACACAAGGAATGCCTTTCAGTCTCCATTCACTTCAGTGGCATGGAAACATCTGGGTACGGATGATTGAGGTAGCTATTTTACTCCTATTTTGAGGATAAAAATGAAGATAAAAACCACAAGTAGCTCTTTTAATCTACAAACAAGGAGATTAAATCTAGACCATTGGTGACCCTAGTCAGTGGTTCCTGAGCCTGGATATATATTAGAATCATATGTGGAGCTTTAAAATCTACAGATAATTGGACCTCACCACAGATCTATTAAATCAGGATATATGGGGACAAAATTTAGGCAGATATATCTTTTTAAAATATCTCACTAAAATACATTATACAAGAAGGTGTACAAATCATAAATGCACAGCTTGATGACTTTTCACAAAGTGAACACATTCATGTCTTTAGCACTGAGAATCTCCAAAGCTCCCTTGTGCCCCCTTCTAGTCTCTACCCTTCCAAGGGGTAGCAACTATTCTGACTTCTAACACAAAGATGAGCTGTTCTTGATTTTCAGTATAAAATCAAAATGGATCATGTAGTATGTGTTCTTTGCATTCAGCTTATTTTGCTCTATATTGTGCTTATGAGATTCATGCATGACACTGTGTGTAGCATGAGTTCATTCCTTTTCAGTGCTGTATAATATTCCATTGTGTGACTATGCCTTAGTCTGTCTCTGAAATCACAAAGCTCTTTGCACAGGCTCCACCCTCTGCCCTGAATACTTCCCACAGCCTTCCCTTGTACCTCTCTCCTTTCCCCCATGACCCTTCTCTTCCAAGAAGCCTTCCTTGTCTCTCCTATTGCCACACTTGACTGAGAGTTCCTTGAAGGCAGGGGATAACCTTCATCTTGGTATATATAACCAGGCACTGCTATTCTGTTCCAGCCCATGTTCAATCAGTACTTTAAGAAACCTATTTTCAATGGGTATAAAATGAGATTCCTCATAGGGTGTCAGAGCATTAAAAAGCATTGAGCATGTATATGTTTCTATATGGTCCTTCATTCGGAGTCTTTCAGGTCAGCATAACGCACATGACCCACTGACCCTGACCAGGACACATGAAGAGGACAAAGGGGGACAGGACAGACCTTGTAGGAACTAGTTAATGGATTAGCCAATCAATTAATTATTAACATGATATACAAACAGAAGAGTGTTTTCCTGGGGCTTGCAAGGAGTCAGGATTTAGTTCTAGGATGGATGCGATGGGTGAAGTTAATTGGACTTTCTGTTCATTATTAACCCCTCCGGCCATGGTCGTCACCAAGGTGGGAAGAGGAACAGAGACATACTTTTCCTTTGGAGATAAGACTATTCAGAAGTGGTTTAGAACAAGGGGTTTCTAAGCAGGGTTGCTGCAGACAGCTGTACAGGGTGGGCACCGCACAGTTCCAGGGTTCAACCACAAGCACCCTTGAGTCGCAAACCTCCTTAACTTCACCTGTAAAACTGAATTCAGGGGGTTATCGTGAAGATCATATTATATTTCTGAAACAGAGAGCACAGTGCCTGACAATGACATTGTGATTCAACTATTTTAAAAGGGTCCACAGGCATAGGCACAATCCTTGTGAAAACAGCTGATGTAGGGGACACTGCACTTTGGAGGCTCTATGTCCCCTTTCTCCTGCGCCTTTTTCCCTTTTGGTGCCTCCCCTTCAGCCAGTCTTCATGGCAGTGCTCTGGGCCCCGAGCCTCTCACTGTAACACCCTTTGTCGATCTCTCACACAAGTACCCATGCGTCAGTCCTTCCCCATGCTTCCTTCCTTTCATTCCCCATCAAACCTGGGCTGTTCTGTGTCCGGTTCCCCCTGGGCCTGGCAAAATGACTGACTAGCTCATTTGATTATTTAAATTAAGTTCATAATGGCTTGATGGGTTGACCATTCCATGTTATATGCAATACTTATATTTCAGCCATTGCCTTCAGTGTTCTGACAAAGACAAAAACTCATGGAAATTTCAAGCACAGTTGAAGAACAAATGGGGTAGATTTTTAAATGGCCAATAATCCCCAAATTTTATCATATCGGTCCTATGGGGGAATGTAGAAAGCAGTAAGGGACGTCTGTCCCAGAGGCTAGGTCCAGGCCTTGGCAGAACTCAATTCAACACTCAAAGTAATACTTTTTCTCTCTCTGCAAAGGGCTTCTGTGGCTTTCCTGCCACACCAAAATTTCTGGTTAGGTAGGAAAAGAACAGCTAGAGAGCTATGAACACTGCAAATATGTTAACTACCTTTCAGAGAGAGGCCCGAGAGGGATTCCTCTCCGGGATCTCCTTGCGTCGCTAGGCCTCTCTTTCTCCCGTTACTGGCCAGGGTTCGTCCGGCGTTGACCAGTGTCCCAAATTAGAACCTGTGACTTAATTTTGTTGTTGTCAATTAGTACACGAAAGAAGAAAATCTGGCTTTCTTTGTAAATATCAAATAGGCAATAAGAAAAGAAAAATGCCTGCAAAACTGATGGCTTTCTGTAAGGTGGGGGATAAATATGACGGTGCCACACAGATTAATGAAGACAAAAAAGATGAATGTGTGGAGAGCACAGAAGGTACAGAAAAAGGATGCTGCCATAGCCCCTGGTCCCAACTCCTTGGGGCCAGATATGTTTCTGAATTCAGACTATGTCTGACTTTAGAAAGGTAATACAGTGCGATACTGTGTAGTGCTCCCAGCGGATCTGAGGAAGCACGTTAATATTTCTATAATCAGACATTAACATTTCTTCAATCAAATTACACATATTCACACTGAGTAAAATAAATAAAGACTTTAAATAGTTTCACATGAATTCCAGTTATGTTTTTGTCACTGCAACGGATGGAATCTTTGTGCACACCCTCCCCCCCCCCCCCCCCGCATTCATATGTCGAAATCCCAACCCCCAATGTGTTGGTTTTAGGAGGTGAGGTGTTGGGAAGAAATTAGGTCACAATAGTAGAGCCCTTATGAATGAGACCCCAGAAAGCTCTCTCATTCTTTTTCCACCCAGGAGAGGGTGGCCCTCTGCAACCTGGAAGAGGGTTCTCACCAGAACCTAGCATATGGGCACCCTGATCTCAGACCTCCAACCTCCAGAACTGTGAGAAGTACAGTCTAGCTACCTGAACTAAGACAGTCACCAAATGAGTTTGCAACAAACTTACAAAAAACACCTTTGTTTTTGGAGTTTAATGGATGGCAAATAAGAGATTTCTATTATTTTATTCCCGTAACTTAACTAGTAAGATTATTTCCCTTTGTTCTCCCTCTACTAGCCATTCACAGACCATTTTTCTTATTTATTCTGATTATGCTTTGAAATGCAGAAACTGGAAATTCTTAATATGCTGTTAACTGTGGGCATAAGAACTGATACGTAGGCATATGAGAAGTGGATCGTTCTATGTTAATCTAGGATGAAACCCTGAACCTCAAAGACACAGGTTTTAGCTCAATAGAAGAAATTTGATAATTCAGTGGACTGTGTTGTGAGTGTCTGAGCTCCCTGCCATTGGCAGTATCTAAGTAGAGATTGCAGCATATCCATCATGGATACTGTAAGTGAGTTTATGCTCTGAGCTGGGGGTTCAGATACATGATGTCCAACGTCCCTTCCAAGTCTAAAACTCTATAATCCTATGTTTTTATTAAACTATTTGGTCCCAGTCAAGGGCAAGTTCATCTCTATTATTCCAGGAGTCAAGGAGAATCAGGAAATTGTTATTTCCACCTTAATCTTTTTATCTGATCTCTGGGCTATAAGTATGTTAGCAGATATCTAAGGCAGTCTATTGCTGGTGTGCTCCATGGGACCTTTAAGTGTTCTGTGATCAAGTTTGGTTAGACAATTTGGCTAGACAACTCTAGGTTAAACAATTTTAAAACTTTTCTAGAGGACTTATTGCCTTCAAAGTGCTAATATATACCATAAATCTCCAAGAGGAAAAGGTAAAAGGCGGCGTTTCTCAAACTTATTTATACAAGTATTCCTATTTAGGATGCAAGGGCAGGGTTTACCTTCCAGGGAACACACTTTGGGAAAAGCAAGTCTAAAAATGTCATGGCTTGGTAGAATAAATGAAGATTTATAGAGGTTCCCCTACTCCAGGTGATGTACAAGGTGTGGGGAAATCAGTAATGACTAAGGCCCATTTTATGCCCTAAATTCAAGAGCAAGAATATGGCATCATGTGTTAATTGTTAATTCAGCACCTTATATTTTCACCCTCACTTGTTTGAACTTCTCGTCTTTCCTACCTCTACGAATTATGAGAAATCATTTGTTGAAGAAGAAGTCAAAGTGTAGTGGCAGGAGGGCAGAGGACTGAGCAGGCTCTGAGTTTGGGTTTCTCTTAGGCCCATGAGCCCACTACCGTTGGCTCACCCCAATCTCAGCCTCCAGCCTTATCATGTGTTGTCTCTGGGCGCTAATGAACCGCCTGGAGAACCTCTCTCAGATCACTGGTGGTAGATGGAAGAGTCCAGGACTCTGCTGAAGTCAAAGGTGCTGAGCACTCAAGCCATTTATTATCAGCATGATGAACGCCAACAATGGGCTTAGACTGTCTGATTATACACTTAATTTAATTAATAAAAAAATTAAGATTGCCACCATTAACCTGCATTTGCTCAGAATGCCACAGGGTGATTAGTTAGAGTGGCACTGAAGGTTTTATAGTCCACTCTGGTACAAATGACTTTGGTACCAATTAGGATTTTCCATAATATCGCCCCGTGTAATACCCCTATTACACTGCACATTTTCTACAAATGATTGAGCTCGATACCACCCAGACACAATGTTGCAGGACTCTCCCTCAGAGCATGCATGGGAACTTCCAGAAATGTTAGCACATTCACTAAGTGGAGAGGAGACCCTGATGTTTTATATTATGCAAACCCATTTCAAGGGTAATGATTCTCTGTCACAGTTTCTCAGAGCGTTGGGAAATTAGACCCGCACACAGCTACGTAGGCTGAGGCAGATAGCGGCTCTCTCTCCACCACACATCTCAGATCTAACATTTCTTCCTCCGTGTGGGGATTTTTATTTTTCAAGTCTATTTGACTTTGAATAGCTTACTTTTAGAGACAAAGAAGTGCAAAGCATACGTACAACTTTTTTATATATATATATAACTTAAAAAATCAGCACATGAGTAATTCCTGTTCATTGAAGATAAATAAACTCTCTCCTTTTTTCCTTCATTCTACAAATTTGTACTGATGGCCTACTATGTGTCAGGCAGTGTTCTAGAAGGTGAGGACAAGGTGATGAACAGAGACTAGATTCCTGCCCTGCCAGAGTTTCAGTTCTAACGTGGTGGGTCGATGGAGCCAGCGCTCCTAGAGCCCGTGGCACTTACAACTCAGAGGAGAGGGCCTGGCTCGCCCTGTTCAAGCTCATACCCCGGCACAGGAACAGAGCCTCAGCGGAACCTGTCAGCTATGGAAAGGAAAGGGGACCCAGATAAAGGGAAAGAAAAATGAGTGAGACACGAGTTGCCAGGAAAAGGGAGGGAAGTCAGAGGAAAGAAGAGCAGGCGAAAGAGGAGGTGAGACTAGGCGAGCAGAGAAGAGAGAGGAAAGAGAGGGTGGTGCTTTTGGGGAGCAGCCGCGCGGCACCTAACGCTGATGGCACCCCCCACCCACCCAGGCCAGGCTGCAGGCCGCTTCTCGCCCCCTGTCCCTCGCCAGTGCCATCAGGCAGGGAGGAAGGAGGGCCGGCCCCAGGGGCAGACCAGCCCATTTCCCTGCTCAGATGTTCACGTGCAGGGAGCAGCCGCAGCCAGGGGGCCCTTCCGTGTCCGAGGACTTTCTCATCAGGCTCGTGTCACCTCTGATTCTGTGGCCTACCCAAATTGGACTTTCCATTTCTTAAAAGTACACCCGACCCTCCCCCAAATGTTTTTCCCTCTCTCGGCTTTTCAAAAGTAAATAATAAAAACCTACACCTTTCATCCCGTCACGTTTCCTGGACTTGGCACATCCGACTGGGAGGCTCACATCTACTTAAGTCTCCCCGGGAGCCTTAGATTAGACGGCTCGAGTGTGACACGGCCTGGGTGACAAGCTGGATGAGATGAGGGAGCCAAGCTGGCATGGGCACGAAAGGGAAAGCTGTCCTGCGTTTTCTTTCTTTTTGGTCAGCGCACATTTACAAATACTTTCACATTTTCGTTTCATTCTTTTCTCCCTCCTAAAGTTGTCTGTCCATAAAAAATTCAGGACCGACGTTCATTCCCTAAATGTCTGGGGTAATTGGGTGGAATTACCAGCAAGTGTCAAGTATTTAGGATAAAAAAAAAAATCTCCTGACTTCAGCAGTCTAATCCAAAAATTCTCATTAGTTACTCCACTTTATTTATATATATATTTTTTTCTTCGATGTTTCAGGTGATAAAGATTAAAAATGATCTCGTTAACAGTCAGTCTAGTAGTTTACATGCACTGACCTTTTGTGTGATTTGGTACGTTCCTTTAGGAAGCCGGCCGGGGCAGCGTTAGGGGAAGGATTGGTTTATAAACATTGTGTAGGGGGGTGTGGGGAAGGAGTGGGAGGGGTGTGCATTTTGTTCCCATCCTGAATTTTTATCTTTTGAATCGGCTTACACCTTTCAGCAGTTCATTAATGTAGTTCTATTCTTTCTCCTTAAATTACTGCCACATTTCTCCATTAATGCTCAGTTCCCCGAGAGAACTAGACAGAGCCTTAGGGCTCGGTTGAATGGAGGGATATTTACCAGAAGAGACTCCAGATCATAATTTAGGGGGAGACAAGGGTGTGGCTGGGAAAACAGGTCACCAGATCTGAAGGAAAAATCTCAACCAGGCAACCAAGATAGAACCCACTTCTGGAGTCCCTGGAACAGGGCATGGGGACTAGTAGATAGATGAGACCCCAAACTGCCAGAGTGGATCACTCACAGTGGTTGGTACATATTACATGCCCCCCAACCTAATTATAATTCATTTAACCAATAAATTAGGCATTGGTGAGAAATATCTGCTTCTCAAATGGCCCTATATTCCAAATTAGCTGCCAACGGCACATGGTTACAAAGCTTACAAAATATTTCAGATCCACCTGGAAGCCTCTTTCCCCCCCTTCTATCCAGGTACCAAATCCTGTAAATTTGTCTCTTAACAAGAGCTAACATTTTAAAAGTACTTGAGTCTGTGCCAGAAACAGTTCTGAAAGCTTTCAACAACCATGTGAGGTGGAATTCCACTATTCATTCTCTCATGGGTGGAGAAACTGAGTCACAGAGAAGGTAAATTATTTGCTCAAAAGCATAAAGCTAGTGAATAAAGTCAGGATTGAAACCCAGGTGCTCTGGCCCTGGAGCCATGTTCTCAATCATTCCTCTGGACCACTTCTGGGCAGAAGCCCCTCAGTTCCCTCCTAGCTGTCACCCTGCTGCGGCTTCTTGACTTGGGCTCTTAGCAGCTTTTAACTGAACAATTGTAACAGCCTTCTGTGCCTATTTCCAGGTTCTCCCCTCTCCTCTCACCCGATTTTCCCTTCCATACTGGCACCAGCGTGGTCTTTTGGAAACAAAGCTCTGATCATCTTTTTTTCTACTGGAAGAAACCTAGGGCTGTCCCTCGGCATTTGAAGAACTGAGCTCTGGCTCCTGGACGCAGAATTCCAGGCTCCTCGCAGGCTGGCTGCAGGCTCCACGGCCTCATCTCCCAGCCCTCCTTCGGCAACACCGCCACCCACTCACGAGGAACCCCGCAGGATTGCCGGCATGTGCCACACCCCTTTCCCTTCTCCCTGTCTCTGCACATAATGCTGCTTCTGCGTGGAATGTGCTTGCCTGTCTTCTCTGGCTGGGGAACTTCTTCTCATCCACCCACTGGCCGTCCCTCTGGCCCTCCTCTGTGCCTCCTACCATTGGCCACAGTAGTCATCAGGGTCATCTACAGTGAATCACACAGCAGCAGAAGCTCTCACACGTCCAGCCACGCAGGGCTGCTTCTCTCATCCTCGCTCAGGCAGCTGGGTTTCCAGCACGAAGTACTAGCCTATGGGCTGTATGCGTCCTGCGAAATCTGGCCCTGCCAAGGCAACTGCAGGCAGGACTCAAAATTCAATCATTAAGCTTTTTTCCATAGCTAATTTTTAAGCTGATAATTTTGTATGGCCCACAAATGACGTTATAAATATTCAAATGGCCCTTGGCAGGAAAAAGGTTCCCCACCCCTTTGCTAGACTAATCCATGAACAGTACACGGTTAACTTATAAAATGAGGGTATGTTGCCCATTAAGATGCATAGTGAGCCTCTGAGTGAAGTCACTGTCCAATCCAAGGTTGGAGCCAGGGTCCAGGTGAGCAGGGCAGGGTGAAGGACATGGTTACAGAGAGTAGAGCACGCATATAGCAATGTCTGAGGAGACTCGAGATAGAGATCAGAACCATGTTCCCTCCATCCCTCTTCAGGAACAGGTGTCCTGATGAGACAACAAGGAGATAAAGGTGCTAGGTGCCTTGGAAATTACAAAGAGCTTTCCTGCTCATCCAATTTTAAATGCTGGCTTTGAGCTCAACCCTGTGACACAGGCAGGGAAGACTTTATGATCCCCATTTTACAGAGGGTAAGACTGAGGCTCAGAGAAATGGCATGACTTGCAAAACTTATGATACATAGGAGTGGTAGAATTAAAACTAAAATGTGTATGCGTTTTCTATCCCCAGGTCACAGCTTACTCCTCTATCCTAGGCACCACCAGCTCAGAAGTGCTTTGTGGGAATTTGGAAATGGTGCCTCCTTCCTCTGAGCAGGAGCTGGAGGTACCCCCTGGGGCCAGCTTGGTGAGCAGGGCACTAGCTGAGTGGCTGCCTCTCACCCCACATGGTACAACACCCTACAGAATCTAGGGGTGACATTCTGCTCTGCCCCCACCCAACTTTGCTCTTGGGTCCTGCTTCTCTCCCCCCATGGAAATCCCCTCTCACCTTTGGACTCTTTCCAAAGCACAGCTCTGGTGCCAGGAATGCCAGGCAGTCACCACAGGCAGGAAGTCTGTGGTTCAGAGCCATCCTTCCCAGGGCTCAACCCTTGGGTGTCTGAATAGCACCTATTACCCAGGTCCTGCCTGAGCCACCCACTGAAAACTCTGTCCTCATGAAGTCCCCAGTTTATTTACTGTCTCTCTTGTCACTGCTGTCTTCTCTGGCAGCAAAGGACACCCTGTGATGCAGGCTTCACACAGTGTGCGTGCTTCATAAATAGTCAATGATGACAGGATTTTTTTTTCCCCAAAAAGATGAAGGTTTCACCTCTCAGAACTCTCTCCGCTGTACATCTTTGCCAAGAGTGGGTTAAGATGGTCCATCTTTTAGCGAGAATCAAGGTCTGGAGATTAGTGGAGTGAGAATTGATCAGGTTTAATGGCACAGATAATATTTTATTTTTATTTCAATTTTAATATACTATCAACACTCAATGAAGTAAGATATATGGCAACACTTGAGGAAGGAACTGCCCTCCAACTTATCTTCAGTTACCAATTTGGGACCAGTTTCTGAAGTTATTTTTCTGCCAGTCTTGAGAATCTCGGAAAATTTTGGCTTCATCAAAATGATATATTAGGGAGGGTAAAGGTCGCCTTAAACTTTGCACAAGAATCAGAACAGTGTTTGACCATGACACTTGGAAAATTTTCCCCCCAAAGATAAAAGAAGCCAGAAAAAAGGGAAAATTTCTTTCCTCTGAACAATGACCTTTCTTTTCTCTCTGATGGCATCCAAGCTATTTATTTTGACCCCAGATACCATTGAATGGACAGACGGCTTAGCGACTAGGAAACTGATCTTGCTGTGAAGATCCTAAGGACTGCAATTCTTTATCTATGTGGTTCCATTAGACTGGGCTTCCTTTGAGTCAGGAACCTTACCTAAATCATCATTGTATCCCTACCACCCAGCTCACTGCTTGGCACATAGAAGTCACACATTATAATTTTGATGAATAATAGTAATAACAATAGTTAACATATGTTGAGTATTTACAATGGGCCAGGCAACCTTGAGTATTTATTGTGTAGCATTTTACAGATAATCTACAGTATAACCTTAAGGGGTGGCGTTATGGGTTGAATTGTGTTCTCCCCAAAATTCATTCATTGAACTCAGAATGTGACTTCATTTGGAAATAGAGTTGTTGCAGATGTAATTGTTATGTTAAGATGTAGTCATATTGGAGTTGGCTAGGTATCTACTCCAGTATGACTGGTGTCCTTCTAAAAAGGGGAAATGCTGACACAGACACACAACACACATGGGAAGAAGGCCATGTGAAGATGAAAACAGAGATTGGGATGATCCACCTACAAGCCAAGGAGTGCCAAAGATGGCCAGCAAACCACCAGAAGTCAGGAGAGAGGATGGACAGACCACTCTCCCAGCCCTCAGAAGAAACCAACCCTGCTAAGACCCTGATCTTGAACTTCCAGCCTCCAGAACCATGAGACAATAAATTTCTTTTATTTAAGCCACTCGGTTTGTGGTATTTTAAGACAGTAGCCCTAGGAAATAAATACAGGATACAGTTATTATCCTCAGTTTATAATTGAGGACAACAGAGCCCCAGAGGAATTAAGTAACTTTCCCGAGATCATGGAGACAGGAAGTGGTGAGCACAGGGCAGGCGCCCAGGCTGTCTGACTCTGTGTGACTTACTACACGACTTTTCATGTGCGAAGGAAGGCTGTCCCTGGCCTGCTGATGCACTTTAAGGAGCTGCTTCACCTCTCATTCCTGGTTTTCTCTTCACTGAACCACATTCATTGAGCTCCTGCTCTGGGCACTGGAACGCTTGCACAAAGGTAGGAAATAAGTCATTTTCCCTCAGAGGTGACAACACAGTTGGGAAGATGAAAAAAGTGAAAAGCCTATGACGTACCAAGTGTTTCGCACAGGCTGTGTCAGATAATTTCCACACTACACCATGAGGAAACTGGGGCCTAAAAAGTGACATTGATTGTCAATATCCACATGGCTGGGAAAGAATGGACCTGATAGTCCCCGCCCAGGTCTGTCTGACTCAAGGACCCATGGTCTTTCTATTTTTCCCACCATCCTGGAAACCTCCACAAAACAGACCAAGACCAAGACATGAATAAGTGAATAATAATTGTCCTTGCATGACCCATCAGGGCTTACACTAGCTCCTGACAAACCTGACATTGGGGCAGTGACGAGAACAAGGGACAGGGTTGGAGAGACATGTGGGTCTGTGTATCCAGTGGTTTGGGGTTTGAATTTTCACAGTTATCTTGTTTAACTCTCCCAATAACTCTATGAAGAAGACAGCACTTAGACTCTAGGCAATGTTTCTCAACCGGAGGAGTTTTTGCTCCCAGAAGACATCTGTCAATGTCTGGAGACATTTTTGATTGTCACACTGGGGGTGAGGTGGGAGAAGTGCAACTGGCCTCTAATGAGCACAGACCAGCAATACTGCTAAACATCCTATAATGCACAGCACAGTCCCCACTTCAAACAGTTATCCTGCCCCAAATGTCAAGAGTGTCAACACTGAGCAATGCTGCTCTGATTGAAGAAACTGGGGTTTAGAGAGGTGAAGACATTTGTTCAAAGTCACACTGCCAGTAGATGATGGAGCTGGATTCACAGCTGCATCTTGTCTCTATGCCCAGCACACTTCCTACTATTCCACACTTTTTTATATGAAACAGGAAGTCACATCCTAACTTTTTGGAAAGAAGCAATGTTTGAAATGTTGGTTGGAAAATATTTCTAGCAGCTGTACTGTGAGGAGAAATAGAAGAATAAAAGTGATTCCCCTGTCTCCCTAAGAATCTTCTCCCTCCCCAAACTGCTGGGCTGTAGTAAATACTGGGGTGCCCTATCCAGATCTCTCTAGATGCCCTTTTCTCCCAACTGCTGAGGCTCTCTCCAGGAATTGTCCTCAGCCCAAGAGAGCCATGCTGCCCAACATCATGCCCCCTGGTGGTTGCTGGGTATAAAGGCTTGGTCCCCTTGCCTCAAGATGGGACAGCTCTGAAGGCCATCCATGATGCCGATCACCCATAAGCATTCCTCGAGGCCTCTTTGTGGTTTAACTTCTCCCTCTGTCAGCTCTGCTTCCCTCACCCCCACAAAGGGGATGTTCCCCAGTGACCCATTACATACCAATCTACATCTCAGAGTGCATGTCCCAGGAAACATGATCTAAGTCACTAGACAAAAGATGATTTAAGGACTGTGACAGCTCACAATGTAGCAGTAAGTGAAGAAAATCAACAAAAACTATACATATGCTATGATACCAATTCTGTAGGAAAGAAGACAGAATAATTAAAAGCTTGAGTTCCCAGAGAAAGACACACCTGAGTTGAAATACAAGCTCCACAGTGCTAATGTGTAATCTTGAACAAATTATGAAACTCATGTTTTTTCATCTACAAAATGGAGACATTAATAATGTCTGCCTCTCGGGTTGCTATGTTAAGAATAAATGAAATGGTGCTTGGAGAATATAGCACAGTGTTAATTCTTTCAGAAAAAAAAGACAGGGAGGACATCTGTTATAGGGTTTAATGCTCAATACCCCTGAGTGTTGGGATTAGAGGAGATCTTTATTTTATTTTCAATTCTCTGTACTTTCTCAAATTTCTGCTATTAACAAATTGTAAAAGACATTTATGGTTGCAGCATCCATGCCCCCATGCCAGCTGTGCCTACTTTCCACCTGGGGACCCGTGTGATCCAGAGAGCCTGGCTCCATGATCCTTTCCACTACTGCCAGGACTAGCGCAGAGTTTATAACTGATCCAGTCAGCTTGTTTGAGTCCTGCTGGCCCCAGGGATTGTTTCAGGGGTGGACATGTGACCTAAGCCATTCCAATCAGTGAGTCTCTGGGATCTTACTCGGAATACTGGAACAAAAGAGGACAATTCTGTCACTTGCTATGAATGAGGAAGCACTTGTCTTTGGAGCTATTGATAGCTAATCTTATAATTACAGGATGAGCCTGCCATAGGATGAAGTGGATGCCTTGGAAAGCAGAGCTGAGAAAGCAATCTTGTTCCTGGTGACACCACCTGCTCTCTGGATCAAAACACACCCTATATATCATCTATATCTATATTGATATCTATATCTATATCATCATTTATATCATCTATATCTATACTTTTCAGTTACATGAGTTAGTAAATTCTCTTAATTGTTCAAGCAAACTTAAATTGGGTTTTCCATTACTTGCAACATAAAGACTTGAAACACTTGCATTATTTTCATAGTCAGAAGTTAACAGAGGGAGGAAAGAAGATGGCGGGTAGGTAACAGCTGCACCCGCCGCCTCCCGCAACCACATCAAAATCACAACTAAAATCCAGACCCACCATCACTCGGAGCCTCCTGAGACCTGGCTGAACAGAAGCCCCACAACCAGGGAGCTGAAGACGCACCGAGACCAGGAGGAGGGGCACAGACGCGGGCTGATCGGGGCTGAATCCCAGAGACAGGGCCGCAGGCCCACACCTGGAGCCACGGTTGAAACGCGGGAGGGAATCCCGGGGGTGGGGGTTTCCCGGAGGAGTGAGGGGTCCCAGCCCCACAGCAGGCCCCCAGCCCAGGGCTCCACTGCCAGGAAGAGACGTCCCCACAACTCCAGGCTGTGAAACCGGCGGGGACTGTCCCTGAGGGTCGCGGAGGCTGCGGGAGCCCCAGCAGCTCCTCTCAAAGGGCCCAGCACGGACTCACTCGGACGCTCCCTCTGAGCCCAGCGCCGGGAGCAGCCTGAAAGGACCCGGGACACTCGGGGAGGAACTAACCTGCCTGAAGTCGGGGCGAGAGCTGGAGGGGCGGCTTCCTCCCAGGCAGAAGGGCTGGCGGAGGCCATGGCTCCTTTGGCGAGTCCTCCCCGCACACAGCCCGCAGGCAGGCGCCATGTTTGAATCGCCAGCACCTAACTCACACCTTTGGCCCCGCCCCGTGATTCCCGGAGGCCCCGCCCCTCCCCACCTGCAGCTCATCCGGACCATTTCCAGGGGCTTTTCTCTGCAAGCAGCCTCTCGAGCCTCATGCTTAGGACTTTCCTAAAACCTCTCAAACAAGCAGCAGCGGGCCCCATACGGCTTGATAAGCGGCCCCAGGCCTGGCACTAGCGGCAGCTGCACTGGTTCATAGCTTGGCCTCTCCTGGGCACCTCCAAGCCCAGCACAAGGAGCAGCCAACTTCTGTTTGCTGTGTAGCTCATGCTGGGTGGCCCTGGGCAAGGCACTGGCACAGGCTGACTTTGCACCTCCCGGGAGGCCTCAGAGACAGAGCACCTGGTGGTCAGACTCAACCACGCTGGATTACAACCCTACCACATCCACGAGTGACACTCAAGGGGCGCACCTGGTGAACACCAAAGCTCCACTGAAGTAAATCCTGCTCCATAGGGGTGTCTCCAGCACAGCAGCTCTCTGGCTGTAGTTGCAGTTGGTCCTCACAGCTGATTGGCCTGGGGGTCAATTCCTCCTAGTGACGCCAACAGCAACCAAGGCTCAACTACAACAGGACAGTGCACACAGCCCACACAGGGGAACACCTAGAAGGCCCAGCTCAGGTGACTGGGGAGGCTGAGCCACTGGACCCTACAGGACACCAACTACACAAAGCCACTCTACATATTCCAGGAGACATAGCAGCTCTACCTAATACATAGAAACAAACACCAGGAAGCAGCCAAAATGTGGAGGCAAAGAAACATGTCACAAAGGAAAGAACAGGAGAAATCTCTAGAAAAGGAACTAAATGAAATAAACCCAAGCAAGCTAACAGATACAGAGTTCAGAATAATGGTTATAAGGGTGCTCAAGGATATTAGTAAGAGTATGACAAAAATAATTGAGAAAATCGATGACATAATAAAGGATCAATTTGAAATGAAGGCTACATGAACTGAAATGAAGAATAATTTACAGGGAATCAACAGTAGAGTAGAGGACACTGAGAATCAAATCAGCAATTTGGAACATGAGGAAACAAAAAACACCCAACCAGAAGAGCAAAAAGAAAAAAGAATCCAGAAATATGAAGATAGTATAAGGAGCCTCTGGGAAAACTTCAACAGGCCCAACATTCATATTATTGGGGTACCAGAAGGAAAGGAAAGAGAGCAAGAAATTGAAAACCTATTTGAAAAAATAATAACAGAAAACTTCCCCTACCTGGGGAAAGAAATAGACTTACAAGTCCAGGAATCACAGAGGGTCCCAAACAAGAGGAACCCAAAGAGGCTCACAGCAAGACACATCATAATTAAAATGCCAAAGGTTAAAGACAAAGAGAGAATCTTAAAAGCAGCAAGAGAAAAGCAATTAGTTACCTACAAGGGAGCACCCATATGACTGTCAGCTGGTTTCTCAACAGAAATTTTGCAGGCCAGAAGGGAGTGGCAAGAAATATTCAAAGTAATGAAAAACACGGAACTACAAGCAAGATTACTCTACCCAGCAAAGCTATCATTTAGAATTGAAGGTCAGATAAAGAGCTTCTCAGACAAGGAAAAGCTAAAGGAGTTCAACACCACCAAACCAACACTTCAGGAAATGGTGAAGGGTGTTCTTTAACAAGAATCGAATGAACAAAAGAATCTGATGAACTAAATAGATCCAGAGACATTGACACATGTAACAAACAGTCATATTTCAGAGGGAAAAGGGAAGGGGGGTGGAGGATGGGAAGAGATTAACCAAAGAAGTTATATGTATATATGCATAACCCATGGACACAGACAATGACGGGGTGAAGGCCTGGGGAGGGGGTGGGAGCAAGGTGGAGGCGGTCAATTGGGGGGGGGGGGGAATGGGACACCTCTAATACTTTCAGCAATAAAGATAAATTTTAAAAAAGAAGAAGTTAACAGAAGATAGTCTATTCAATACATAGTACTGGGAAAATTGGACAGATACATGTAAAAAAATGAAACTAGACCACACTCTTACACCATACACAAGAATAAACTCAAAATGGATTAAATATTTAAATGTTAGACTTGAAACCATAAAAATCCTGGGAGAAAACATAGGAAGTAAAATCTCATACATTTCTCATAGCAATATTTTTTTTCTGATATATCACCACGGGCAAGGGAAACAAAAGAAAAAATAAACAAATGGAGCTACATCAAACTAAAAAGTTTTTGTACAGCAAAGGAAACCATCAACAAAATGAAAAGACAAACCACTGAATGGGGAAAACATAAAGACTGAATAGATACTTCTCCAAAGAGGACATCAGATGACCAATAAGTATATGAAAAGATATTCAACTAATTGTCAGAGAAATGCAAATTAAAACCACAATGAGATACCACCTCACACCTGTCAGAATGGCTGCCATCAATAAATCAACAAATAATAGGTGTTGGCGAGGATTTGGAGAAAAGGGAGCCCTTGTGCACTGTTGGTGGGAATGCAGATTGGTGCAGCCACTGCGGAAAGCAGTATGGAGTTTCCTCAAAAAATTGAAAATGGAACTACCTTATGACCCAGCCATTCCATTTCTGGGACTATATCAAAAGAAACCTGAAACACTAATTTGAAGAAATACATGCACTCTTATGATCACTGCAGCATTATTTACAATAGCCAAGATTTGGAAGCGGCCTAAGTGCCCATGTGTAGAGGAATGGGTAAAAAAGTTGTGGTACATTTATACAACGGAATACTGCATGACTGTAAAAAAATAGGAACTCTTACCTTTGTGACAGCATGGCTGGACCTGGAGAGCACTATGCTAAGTGAAATAAGCCAGTCAGAGAAAGACAAGTACCATATGATTTCACTCATATGTGGAATCTAATGAACAAAATACACTAACAAACAAAATAGAAACAGACTCAGATATAGAGAATAGACTGACAGCTGTCAGAGAGGAGGGGAGGGTGTGGGGTTGGGTGAGAAAGGTGAAGAGATTAAGAAAAAAAACCCCAAACTCATAGACACAGAAAACAGTATGGTGATTACCAGAGGGAAATGGACATGGGGCAGGTAGAAGAGGGTATAGGGGGGATAAATGGCGATGGAAGGAGACTTGACTTGGGGTGGTGAACACACAGTACAATATACAGATGATGTACTGTAGAATTGTACACCTGAAACCTATATAATTTTATTAACCAATGTCACCCCCATAAAGTCAATAAGAAATAAGTTAACAATAAAAAGAATAGTAAAATGTATCATTCCTTTAGCACCCAGGACAAGCCCTCCTCTTCCGACAGCAGTCAGAGATTCCACTGGCCCAGATTGACTTTCTTGTGAGTGGCTCTGGTCCTCATTGCCTGGATGCTCATCTGACATTAAATGGACTTATGCCTTATATTACTCTCTGTCCCAGGTGTACGTATTTTGTCTTCCCAGTGAGTCAGAAAACAGCTTGAGAGTAGGGGGGTCACGTCTTATCATTCTTTCATAGCTCTCACAGTGCCATTTCACAGATCCCACACCGTCAACTTTTCTCCGGTCTCACATTCGTGAAAACCTCTGGTTTAGACTTTAACATTTTCTCCAAAAGAGATTAAACAAATAGTTGTACTTGTGAATTAGTACACAAATTTACTGGCATTAATTTGCCAGTAAAATGACTGAAACACACAATTTCCATTATCCTATTTAGGTGTTTCTTAATTTTTTGAATATATATATTCACAGATATATGAATCTCCAGAGATTGAAGACGTCCTCTGAGATATTCTGGGTGTCAATCATAGTACTAAGGACGGTTTTTACAAAGTCACTGCACTCTCATCTAGGGCAATTCTTTCACTTCCTAGTTGGGGAAACAGGCCAACGGAGATAGCGGGATTTGTCAGGCCACACTGATGACTGGTGGCACAGCCAGGCCTTGAACTCAGGTCTCCTAAGTAGCTAATAAATACTCATTAAATTAAATAAAACCATACCAGTAGAATTACCTACAAAGCGCTGTGCAAATTCGCCTTGGAAGGTGCTCCATAAATGCTTCGATAAGAGTTTTATGGCAGGTTCAAAGTTGTTAACTCATTTTTCAGCTTGTTCGAGGCCCCATATGATATAGAGCACTAGGCTGGTGCAGGGAAGGATTTTTCTCCACCAGTCAGTCAGGTGGCTTATTTCAGCCCCCGGAGTAGCTGTTAATCAGGTTTCAATAGACTTCAGCATTTCACTCAGAACCTGTTGGCAATCCTAAAACTCCACTGATCCTGTCATCTCTGCAAAATGAGCTCTGGCTATGGCCCCATCCATTTTCAGTTTTATTGAGGGATCCCTCAGAACAGTTCCTGCTGCAGCATTAATACGGCCTCAGCAGGGACCCCCTTCTTTACCCCGAGCAGCTCTCTCAGGGTACAAAATGATGTGCTCCTGCTCCCAGAGATTTAATAGCATCTAGGCAAGTCTGTAATGTGCTTTGTCCCAGTGCCAGTCCAGTTCCTCCCATGCACAGGGTGGTGCCTATTTGGAGCTAGCAGTACCCTCCTCTAGGGCTGTCAGATCTCATCCAATTTTTTCCCTCACAACTTTGCAGAGAATTCTCCTGCCTTGCTTCTTGATTTTTATCAAACCTGTTGAATCATTCCTGTGACATTTCTGCATCCTTCTATCCCAATCTCCTTCCGCAAGCAGCTCTCACGCAAATATCACCTAAGACACTGAGCAACTACTCTGTGTCCAACTTGGATCTAAGCCAGCAATTTTCAACCGGTATGCCAAAAAAAATTTTAAAGCATGCAATACATGACTATTTAGTCAGGGGCACTCACCTCTTTTCCCTTAGATTGTCAAATAAAAAAATGACAACAGCTAATACAACAATAGCCATCTGGTATGAATGCCGTGACTTGAACCATAAATATATAGGTCATATAATAGTTGCATCTTATTGGTCACATCACATAATAAGGTTGCATCTGATTGGTTAATTCTTGGTACCAGAAATCCTTATGTACAAGTATAGGTACCTGATTTTTTAAAAAGTCACTTTGGAGCAAAAAAGGTAGATTATTATTATTATTTTTTGTAAATCAATAAAAAGTATGCCTATTTTTTGTCAGATTGGCAAATTATATATGTGTGTGTATGTGAGATATATCTATATCTATCCATCTAGCTATCATCTATCTATCTATATGGTCCTCAAGTTGATACAACTTTTCTGAAGGTAAATTTGACAGTGTGTATCAAAAGTCTCAAAATTCTTATACCCTTTGCCCCAGGAAATGGCATTTCTCATTTTTGGAGGACTGGTGACCTCAGAGTGATGAGGTTTGGGCAATTTTTTATTATTTTCTTTATATTTTTCTGTATTTCCGAATTTCTAATAATTGGAAGAAAACTGCAAAAGGCAGTTCCAATGCTACTAGCCATGAGAGGATGCCTTCATTTCAAATTCAGTGTTATTATAATATGTAAAAATCATAATATGATAGGTAGAAATTATGAACGATGAAACACTAACACAAGAAGTATGAACATAAAAAAATCAAGTAGGTATTAAAATGCTCAACTTCCTAGAAGTCAAAGGAATGAAGGTGAAAAAACTGGTTGTCATATTTTATCCAACAGATTGGCGGAAATTAAAAAAAAAATTAGTACCCATGGTTGGCAAGCATACAGGAAGTCAGGTACTGCTAGTAGAAGTATGAATTCTTATGATCCTTTAGTAATAATTTGGTGATAAGTATACTAAGAACTTAAAAATTTCTCTTACCCTTGGATTCAATAATTCTGTTCCCAAAAATTTACCTAAGGAAAGAATCCAGATTGTGCACAAAAATATTTATACAGGATGCTGTGAAAATTCATGTGGAAATGCCAGGAACCCAGAGTAATCAAAATAATCCTCAAAAAAGAGAACAAATTTGAAAGACTCATACTTCCTGATTTCAAAACTTACTACAAATCTCTAGTAAGTCAAAAGAATGTGGTACTGGCATAAGACATATGGATCAACAGCATAGAACTGGAAGTCCAGAAATAAATATATACATCTATGGCCAATTGATTTGACAAGGGTGCCAAGACAATTCAATGCAGAAAGAACTATATATATATATTGATTTCAGAGAGAGGAAGGGAGAGGGAGAGTTAGAAACATCAATGATGAGAGAGTTGTCATTGACTGGCTGCCTCCTGCATGCCCCCAACTGGGGATTGAGCCAGCAACCCAGGCTTGTGCCCTGACTGGGAATCAAACCTCAATCTCCTGAATCTTACGTTGATGCTCAACTGCTGAGCCACGCCTGGTAAGGCAAAGAACAATTTTTTGAACAAATGATGTAGGGGAAAATGGATATCCACCTGAAAAAGAATGGATTTGGGCCTTCATCCCACACAATATACAAAAATTAACTCAAAATGGATCAAAGCCCAAAATGGAAGAGCCAGAATTATAAAATCTCTCAGAAAGAAACATAAGTATAAATATTTGTAAGCCAGCAACTTTCAACCTTGAGTTAGAAAATAGTTTCTTACGTAGGACACCAAAAGTACAAGAAAAAGTAGATAAATTGAACTTCATCAAAATGAAAAAATTATGTTTCAAAAGACACTATCAAGTAATCAAAAGACACTATCACAGAATGGGAGAATGTATTTGCAAATCATATATCTGATAAAGGCCTAGCATTCAGGATATATAAAGAACTCTAGCAACTCAACAATCGAAAGGCAACCCAATTTTACAAAGGGGAAAGGATTTGATAGGTATTTCTCCAAAGAAGATATGCAAATGACCAATGAGTAAACATCATTACTTATTAGGGAAATGCAAATCAAAGCCACAGTGAGATATCACTGCGCACCCATAAGAATGGCCATAATATAAAAGACAGATAATAAAAAGTATTGGGAAAGATATGTAGAAATTGGAACCCCCATACTCTACATTACTGGTAGAACTGTAAAATAGTGTAGCCACTGTGGAAAACAGTTTGATGGACCCTCAAAATGTTGAACATAGAACAACCATATGGCCCAGCAATTCTCCTAGGTATATATTCAAGAGAATTAAAAATATATGTTCACACCAAAACTTTTTCATGAATGTTCATAAAAGCATTCAGAACAACCAAAGAGTGGAAACAACACAAATGTCCATCAGCTGATGAATGGATAAACAAAAGGTGGTATATCCATACAATGGACTATTATTTAGCCTTATAAAGGAATGAAGTACTGATGTATGCTACAACATGGGTGAACCTTGAAATATTATGGTAAGTAAGAGAAGTCAGATCTGAAGGGCCACATAGTACATGCCCAGAAATCTACAGAGAAAAGATTTTGGGGGGATAGTGGGGGGTGGGGGTGGTGATAAACATGTTTTGGAATTAGACCGTGGTGATGGTTGCACAACCTTGTGAATATACTAAAAACCATTGAACTGTACACTTTTAAATGGTGGATTTTATGATATATAAATTATAACAAAAAATATATAGAATAAGTCTGATGCAATGTGCCAGAACCAACTGGAACAGACCCCACTAGGTTCTTCTCTGTGGTCAGTTGGCTGTGCCTAGACCAGCTAGAGCCTAGAGCAGCCGCCAGTTGTGCAGCTGCTGGGAAAGCCAGAACAGGCATGCAAACAAGGGGATAGACCTACAGCTGGCAACAAAGGAGGGTTGATAACCTGCACGTGCTCCGACTTCTTCCCTCCAGACCAAGAGGTCTCCCCACAGGCTCTCATCTTTCCCTCCTTGACATCATTTCACTGTTTTTGAAGATGAGCTTCAGGACATGGGTCCTTCTTCGCCTACAGCACCAACCAGCCATTGCAACCTACTTACACAATGTTTCCCCTCAGTAGCCACCTTCTTAGTACTAATAGAAACAGAAGTTTTAAAGATTTTATTTTAAAATTTAGCCAATAAAGTTAAGTGTTTCTCAGGAAAATCATCACTGGAGTGCTGTCATCCCCTCCTCCCCCAGAGTTTTGTCAATATTGTATCTTCATTAAAGAAGCTAAAGATTTTCCTATTTCCCAAGCCGAGCCAGCCCAGTGTGCACTCTCTCCCAAATTCTCTGGACTAGGAATCCCTCTTGGTTGTTTTTCTGTGAACCCTAGGTTTGGGAAAACAAGACCTGGAGCTAGTTTTCCCCAGCTTCCCTGCTGGGTTAAGGATCACCTGTGATGCTAATAATTGTTGTCTTTGGTACCTTCTACTTGAACAGTAACAAAAGGTATAAATCACCCCCAAGGCTCTTAATTACTCCCATTAACAGTTGCTTTGTTATCCCGGATGCTGAGCAGGTTCACTTTCTGTGAGTACACACTGTGAGTACAGAACTACAAGCCTGGCTTCAAGCCAGGAGTTAAAATAAGTTATGCTAAATGGATGGCTCAATTGTTCCCCTGGACTCTCTAGGTTTGGGGGATGTGGGCCTAAGCGAACAAACTCTATAGGAGTCCGGGGTCTGTGCATCTTCTAGGAGTTCCTTGGGGTGTTACACTGCCTCTTGCCACAGCTATGTTATTTTTCTAGTGTTCCTTAGTTTTGCTTCTAGCATCAGTGTTTTCTCCTCCCTCCCTCTCCTTATCCTACCCTGTGCCACTACAAATCTTTCTCCTTTTTTCCATGCATTCTGTAACTGGCAGAAACTAGAGGTGTAAAATTTAGGAGGAAATTCCCAAAAGGAAGAAAGCCACTCAGCCAAGCCATTTGAGCTGGAAATCTGGAGATTTAGGTTACCTATATAGACAAATCTCAACTGTCAGTAAGGAATCTAAGAAGCAACATGAGGTGGCCCCAATCTCCTGCAAGACCACACCCAGATGCCATCATCGACTGTGATTCTTAAGAGCACAGACTCAGGGACTAATAGATGGGGGTCTGGTCCAGCATATCCATCTCCTCACCATGGGACCTTGGACAGATCATTTATATTTGTTGAGCCTCAGATGTTCCACATGAGATACCACTATGTACCTATTAGAATGGCCTAAATCCAGAACTCTGACAATGCCAAATGCAGGCAAGGATGTGGAGCAACAGGAATTCTCATATTGCTGATACAGATGCAAAATGGTACAGCCACTTTGGAACTCTGGAAGACAATTTGGTGGTTTCTTACAGAACTAAATATCCTCTTCACCATGACACCTAGTATTCATGTTCCTTGGTATTTACCCAAAGGAGTTGAAAATGTACAGCCACACAATGACCTATACATGGATGTTTATAGCAGTTTTATTCATAATTGTTTCAATAGGTAAATGATAAGTAAATTGTAGTGCATTCAGACAATGAAATATTATTCAACACTGAAAATAAATGTTATCAAGCCATGAAAAGACATGGAAGGAACCCAAAATGCCTATTAATAAGTGAAAGAAGTCGATCTGAAAAGGCTACATACTACATAATTCTAACTATCTGCTATTCTAAAGAAGGCAAAACTATGGAGACAGTAAAAAGATCGGTGGTTGCCAGGGCTTAGAAGGGAGGAAGAGAAGGGAGGCAGAGTACAGAGGACTTTTAGGGCAGTGAAACTTCTCTGTATGATACTATAACTTTGGATACATGTCATTACACATTTGTTAAAACCCATAGAATGTACAACACCAAGAGTGAACCCTAATGTAAACTATGGACTTCGGGTAACAATGATGTGTCATTGATTGTGGTGGGGGAGATAGTGCCTGTGTGGGGACAGTGGATATATAGGAAGTCTCTGTACTTTACACTCTATTTTGCTATGAACCTAAAACTGCTCTAAAAAATAAAGTTTAGTAAAAAAGAAAACTGTGTGTGTATGTGTGTAATCATCATCATCTTCTTTTACAAGACTAATTTTAGAGGCAAAATTGTGAAACTGGATGAAGTTTATCCTTGGAGTTTCCCAGGCTCTACTTGGAGTCCCATGTCCCCACACAGAGTATGAGGGCTTCACCACCCTCATAGTCATGGGTTAGTGGTGAACCAGTCCCTGCCCTCATGAAGTTTAGCATTCAAAGCAGAAGGAAGGTATCGAACAAGTAACTGCAGTAACTACACAAATAGTTGAATGAATTGTAATGAGTGCCCTAAATGCATATAATAAGATCAAACCAAATCAATGAAACCAGGGAGGGCTTCCCTGAAGAAGAAATTTCATCTTCAACCTTAAGGTTGGTGAGGAGTTAGGCAGGGCAAGGTATATTCTCAGGTTGTGGGGTGGGGTTTGATGGAGGGAGGGTGGGCATAGGAAACACCACATGGGAAGGTTCTGAGGGAAGGAGGGCCTTGGGGCCTGTGGGAGAAGTGGAAAGCCCCAGGTGACTGCAGCACCAGGAGCATGAGAAGGGAGGAGGGATGAAGCTGGAAAGGCAGACAGGAGACAGATGGGATTTAATTCAACTTAACAGCAAGGGCCAGCTACCAAAGATCTTTAGCAGAAGAATCATGGTGCCTTATCTCATTTTATATCCAGAACCTGGTTCAGCATTTAAAACCTTGTGGGTGATTTAATAAACATTTGAGAAAGAAAAGATGGAAGGAAAAACAAAAAAGATATGGCACACATTCACTCAATACACTGAAGTACAAGTAACTAGAATTTCAGTCATCTGAAATAGACTAGGTATCCACTCAAGTAATTCATTTTCTGGATGAAATCATCATTGCTACCACCATCACCATCATCTGTTAGTCAAAGAATCATTTCCTCTAAAAAAAAAAAACAACAACAAAAAACACCCCACACAATATATGTTATTAGAAAATTTTATTGTAATTTCAAATCAGAACATTTTCTTCTCAATTTTTGTGTGTCCAAGATTTGGGGGTCACTTTACTTTCCAAGTGTGCTGGATCTGAAAATTTATGTGCATCTCCTGATGAGAGATATAAAACTCAACAGCAACTTTACTGCTAATGATGAGAAGTATTGTTTTTTATTTGCAGTCATTGCTCTTTAATGACCTAAATCACTTCAGCACTTTTCCTAGCCTAGACAAAGAAATATTGATTTTTCCTCTTTTCTTCCCCCTTTCCTAGTAAAATGTTCTTGCTACAGGAATGACTCAGCTAACTTGGCTATTTTGGCATTTCCCCCCATGGTTCGGCTGGAAGTCCACATGAGTATATAGAAATTCTAAGAATAAAGTGTGCTCCTGAGTGGTACTACTCTCCCAAAGGTAATTTACCTCTATTTAGAGGCTAAGAGAAGTCCCTCCTGCTGTTTGTAATGTCCTCTCTGGACAGATAGAAAATATGATCAGGTCTCATTTAACTGAGAAAATGCCTCCTCAAATTAAGAGAGCTAAGAGGGAGGTGGAGGAGGTGGACATTACAAATTTAATAAAGGCGAGACAATTAGAATGCACATGTTCCTTAGGACCCTGGACACATGTGGAAAGGGAGGAAAGGAAGCAGGCCAGCAAGCTGACTGGGCCTTGGACAGCTCTCGCCAAATGTGCCCAGGCCCCCAGGCAGCGCTAAGCTGGGTTCCCCACCAGACTGTGGCCAGCATTTCCCTTTGTCTTCCTGGAACCCAGGGGGTGTCTGCCCTAAGGTAGATGATTAGAAAATGTTATGTTGAATGGAATGGATGGGAGAAAGGATGAGTGGATAAATGGGTAAATAAATAAAACAAAACAAATGCATTTTGACCCCTATATATGGAAAAAGGGTCAAATAACCCCCATGGTGAAACTACCTGAGCCTCATGCTGGGCTGCACTCAGCAGGGCTGATCAGGATGCATCAAAGCCTGTGTGTATGGGGGCCGAGGTGGGAATGTAGAGGGAGTTGGGAGTGTCCCGAAGACACTTTAGGTCAGGGGTGGCAAACTACTGCCAGTGGGCCAGCCATCCGTTTTTGTAAATGAAGTTGTATTAGAACAGAGCCACCCCCCTTCCTTTACATGTTGTTTATGGCTGTTTTCTGCTGTAATGGCAGAGCTGAGTGGTTGCAACAGAGATCGTTGATGACAAGCCTAAAATGGTTACTGTTCAGATCTTCACCAAAAAAAGTCAGCATGCACCTGCTTTAGGTCCAAGGCAGAAGAACATCAAATCCAAAAAGATCTGGGAAGGCAGAATCTGGAGCTGTGGAGGTCTCAAGAGAATTAAAGTGTGACGCTGAATCTCAGACACACGGAATGTTAGAATGAGAAGGGACCCAGAATTCTCTGGACCAACCTCCTCAGCTCTAGGAGAAAATACTTTGGCCCAGAGAGGGGATCTTGCCCAAGGTCCCACGGTCAGCTGGTGGAAGCTCAAGATGAGCAGAGACCAGGTGGGTCTGGAGATATGGACTGTAACCAGATGTGGCTCAGAGGTCTGGGGCGTCTGTTCCCTGACTGACAGAGTTAGAATGCCTGGGATCACCTCATATCTTGGGGCTCAGGGACACATGACTATTTCTCGTTTTTAAGAGAAAATCAGTATCTGTGTGAAGAAGGGAATAGCTGTCTTCTTTCTTACCTTTTTTTTTGCCTGTTGGATTTATGGTTGATTTTCTTATCAAATGTGTGAGGGTCAATGTGACCCAACTCAAGGTTAACTCTGCAAGAAACCTCATGGAGCAGTAGTTTTGACAGGTTCCCATTAAGCATTCTGTCCATTGGTAATGCCTACTCCCAAGGCAATTCCAAAACATAACATTCTGGATGGATGGATGGATGGATGGATGGATGGATGGATGGATGGATGGACGGATGGATGGATGGATGGATGAATACAAACGCCTACCAGGCTTGAAGCCCTTCCAACATGGCACATGTTGAAGAAAAACAACAGTGACTCATAAAGCTTCAGAGAAGCCCCAAGTTCTGAAAGGTTAAATAAATCCCAGAAGTAGAGGAAGGCTTCACTAGTCATGTCTGGAAAAGCATTCCTCCTTGGTGGGAGCCCACCAAGCACCATTGGCCAAACGAATAGTCTCTTTGCCACCAAACTTCCGGGCCAAGAACAAGTTCACTGAAGAACTGGATTGCCTTCCTGTGGCCGTGGAGCGTCAGCCTCCAGTCCCTCGTTCCGGAAGTAAGGAAACCTCAACCCGACCCAGAGAGACACATTAAAGCAGGGGCAGTTTTGGTACCTTTGCTGGTTTCCAACACACCACGAGTGAGAAGTCTTACCGTAGTGCCTAGCACATAGTGAGCACTCGGTAGGTGTTTTCAGAATGAATAAGTGACTGAATAAATTCAACAACTGCACTCTCTGAATGCTTTAAATGCTCAGGACACAGTTTTAGATACTGGGGATACAGTGCTGAGTAAGACTGACAAGGCCTGTGCGCTCATAGAGGTCACATGTATGTGTGTGTGAGAGAGAGAGAGAGAGGGAGAGAGAGGGAAAGGGGGGATAGTAGTAAGACAGTAGGGGTGCTGTATGTAGCAGGTGGGTAAAGAGGAATAATTATAAAAACATCAAAACAATCTCTTCCCTCCTGATGACATATTTTCTGTGGCTCCCGTGACAGTTCCACTCGGGGTGGCAATGCTGGTTCCCTCCCAAAAGTCTGTGTGGGTTCATGGAGCCTCTGGCTTTTCTGATCTGCCAGGTCTACCTGCTGAGTCGTCTTAGCTCCACCTTTAGGGAAGATCAAGTGGGAGTAAGTCCATTATGTCCCAAATCACTCTTAGTTCAGAGCTGCTCTCCTTTCGTGTGCCAGAAACTGTACTAGGTGCTTACCACCTAGTCAAGACTCTTCCCCCTGGGATTTGAGGGAGGCCCAATCAATAGGACTCTTCTCCTTGTATGAGCTCCAAACCAGTTGAGGCAGGTAAAGGAGTTAGGCAGGTGGAGATCAAAATATTAGCTTTATTACAGATAAACATTGGAGAATACAGGGTAGGTGTGAGGCAACAGTAAGCTCCTACATACTACACTCCAGAATTAGATGTTGAACAGAAGTTTTGCAGATGGACAGACGTAACCAAACTTGGAAAAGAGACTCCAGTGGTGCCATGATGCATGTTTATATTATCACTAAAATGGAGAACGCACAGTGACCATTTTATTTGGTGCCGGCACTATATCTATTATTATTAAGGCTGCTACATTAGAACAAACTATACACATTTCCCTCAATCTACAAGTAGCCACTATTTGCTACACAGCAACCCCCCAGAAAAGTGAAAGAGGAGGTGTTATTGTATTTTCACATTTTATACTGTACTTGTGGGCGCCATATGCAAGACACATGTGAGAGGCACAGCCACAGCACCCCCACAGGGGCCGGGCAAGCCATTTACATTAGATTTTCCTGTTACAGTAGCTGCAGGCACGTAAAATGTTTATTACTGTTATATTGCCGTTGCTCTCACTCTACATGTACCTGCTGCTGAGCAGCTGGTCTCGTGCTGAGAGAATGGGAGCACATTGGTGTTTTCTCTGAACTCCAGTTTTCTTACTTTAACCAGTAACTAGCTCTTCCCTGGCCATTCCCAGAGGCTTGACAGAATAACCTTGGTATCCGCTGTTAAACAAAAAGAAGGCATAGCAAAGAGTGCTTTTGCTTTAAACAATCAAACCAATAAAGGCAGGTCTTTTCAATACCAAGGTAATCACTCTTCAAAGAGAGAGAAGTCCATGAAGTTTTTCCCCAGGTTGATTAAGGCGGTGGTCATTGTGCCCCACATAAGCCCATCTCCACCCACCCCGAGCCACTACATACATCACCAGCCCCTTGTTGGTGAGTTAACTGCTAGCCATTTGTCTGATGCCCAACCCTCGGTTACCTAATCATTGTCTTCAGAGATCTTAAGCTCAGGAGACAACCCTGTACATTAGGTTAAACAACAAAACAAAAATTAAATACAGTAATAGGCAATATCATAGATTTAGTGTATTGGAAAGCTGTCTGGACTTAGACTGAGCTGGGTAAATGAATTGGCTATCACTTACCAGCTTGGGTCACATCATTTGAACTTTTTGTGCTGTGTAATAAAATGCAGGCAGTATGTGTGGTGGTTAAGAGGTTGAGCCTTGGATTCAACCAAATTTGTGTGAACCTCAACTCTAGCATTTATCAGCTCTATGACTCTGGATGACTTACAAAACTCTTCTATGCCTCCAAGTTTTCCTCTGCATAAGGGGACGTCTTCTATAGGCTGCTGATGAGAATTAAGCATGATTTCATAAAGGACTCAGTGGATGCCTAGCCCATTGTAGGTGTTTCATGAGAGGCAGTTACCATTATTATTAAGTGGGGAAAAATACCAGTGAAACCACTGGTAAACTACTATGATTATAAAATCAATTGTCAGATGATGGGTGCTTATGATTGGTAATTTCAGAACTGAGGGGCAAGAGTGATCTCTGTGGGAAGGTATACACCGAGCTTAGCTTTGAAGGTATAGAGCTGGATGGACAGCTGGGGGCGAGGAGGACATGGAAGCAGGGGAATGGCTTAATCAGGACAAGGAAGCAGAAATGCACAGGGAATAATTTATGAACAGTGAATAAAGCAGCTTGTTGGACCAAAAAATTCACATAGGGTGGGTGGGAGGAGAAGGAGAGAAGTGAGGAGTAGAAAATCAGATTGGGAAGGAACGCTGGGAAAAGTTGTAAAATCCCTTCCAGAATCACGATTTTGGATAATCCCAAGGAAGCAGCATACAGTGAAATGTTTCTGAGGAGTGAGAAGATACGATGAAAGAAAGGCCATTCTAGTAGTAATGGACAAGATGGAATGCTTATCTTAGAGGCCTTTTTTTTCTATTTTATTGGTGATCAAGACTGTTTAAACTTTGATGAGGTTCAGGGACCTAACAATGATTTGTAAAAAATTAACTTGCCCAGTTTTTGTTCATAACTTAGAAAATCATTAAATACTACTATAGCTAACATTTGTATAGCTCTTTATAGTTAATGTAATATTAAATAGCCAATAGATAGTGGTCATAAAAGAATAAAATCCCAGGATGCTCTCACCATGGGGAGTTGTCTAATTGGGCCACACAAAAAATAACTTAGTGACAAACTTCAGGGCAGTGGGTCAGGGCAGTGGTTCTTTTGAAGTAGTGTTTTACTCTAGAGGTTTTCCCTTATGGACAACATTTAGGGAATAGTGAATCGGAAATGGCAAGAATTAGAATTACAGAACACAACTGATAAAGGTTCAAACTCGGAAAAATTATAGACAACCAGAAAATTCTCTAAAATAACTTTAAAGATCCAGGACTCAGGAGACGATATTTTCAAATCTGACTTACACAGGACAGAAAAGAGAATTTGAAGATGAATATGTAACCACACTGACCAAAGTGCCATCTGAACAGGACCGTTTTCTACTGAGGAGGGATTAGAGTCAATACCAGAACCAGAATGCATATTATTTGGAGATAAAATATTGATGATAGCAAAAGCTATTATTATTGAACAATAAGCTAGGGTTATGCTAGAAGCGTTTAGTCTTATTTCACTCACCTAACAACCTATTATCTGCCTTTTACTGATTAGGAAATTGAGGTTTAGTGTGACTTGATAACTAGACCAAAGTCACACACGAATGAATGTAGGACTGAGCTGAAATTTAAAGGCAGCTCTGGCTGACCTCCAAATTCAACATAGTGTCCTGGTAGAAGGTTGAGATTCAGAATCAAAAGACCTGCATCTTGAAGCTTCACTCTACTGCTTACTAGTTTTGAACACATTTCTGGCCTCACTTTTCCCATTTGTAAAGTGTGGATAATAATACTGACCTTTTGTGATTATTGAGAGAAATAGTATTTGTAAAAAGTGCTTTGAAAATTGCTATGTAATGCTGTCATTTTTATTGTAAATATTTCATAAACATTTGCTACTAGTATCAAATCCAAGTTTATGGGGGTACCTGGAGAATTGCTTTAATTCCCAGCTTTGCTTTGGCTGCGGAGACTTGGTGGAGGTCATCAGTGATGGGATGGATGGAATTGGTATTGTCATCAATTGCTTTCTTTTTCCCTGGAATCCCCTCAAGACAATCATAGAAGCAGTTGCTCTAGAGGGCTTGTTAAGTAAAAGGAGATGTGTCTGCTAATCAAACACAAAGCACCAGTAACAAACTGGAGTCCTTCTGTCTATTGGTAACTAATAATGTCATAAGTTATTTGTTTTGAAGAACATTGGGTTACAGCATTTCTGTGCCTTTTTGCCTTTTTTTCTGATTTGGAATTGAGTCAAATCAACTAATATATATCAGTCACTCATCATGTACTAGACTAGGCAATTCTCCCTTGAGTAAGCCATGATCTCTGCCTTCAAGGATCATGCGTGTGAGCCAGATATAAACATAAATAATCACAATATAGCATGAACACTTTACAACAGAAGTATGAACAAGTTATCACAGCAAAAAGAGGTGTGACTGACCAGCTTTGCCATGAAAAGCAGGGAAGCTTTTATGGAGAGGGTGACACCTAAAAGGGTCTTAATGTACAAATAGGAGTTCACAAGATAGTGGAGGGAGAAGGGCACTCCAGGCAGAGAAAGCAGCACAGCAAAGACAGAGAAAGGAGAGTGCAAGCGCATAGCACCATCTGCAGAGTGGAGATTATTTTAGTATGGTTGATATGTAGATAGTATGACAAGTGGAGCCTTAGTTTATGTATCATGCATCCCCAGCACCTAGTAGAGTTCCTAGAGGTAAATCCTCAACAGATATTTGTTGAGTGAAAAAACTATGGTTAGTATAGTAACTGAAGTACTTTTCCATTTATCCAACTAGCCCAATTCTCTACCCCTTTAGACTTCAAAAGATGGGAAAATGTATAAGAAAAAAGAAGTGTCTTTGGGAAAGAAAGAGAGAAAAGCAAGCAAATTGGGGGGAGTAGGCATAGATGACAATGCAGAATAAAGCCACCAAGAAGTGATGACATGGGACTTGTTGCCAGACCTCTGGGTTTGAAATCTTGCCTTGCCATTTACCACCTGGGAAAACTTTTGCAAGTCAAGTAACTGCCTGAGCTTCAGTTTCCATATCAATACATGGAAGTGCTAGATAGTAATTTTTACTAAACTGTAGTGTGAAGGATCAAACTAGATTTCTATGAAAGCTCTTCAGATGTGGCAAAAATTATGCACATTTTGAGCAATCCTGAGGTTATTCAAATGAAGTTAAGGGTCTCTGGATGAAGGAGTGGGGGGGGGGGTGGAATTACACGTGAAGTAGAGACACGGAACCTGACAGCGCGGGATGACTGATTCCAGTTTCCAAGAGCAGCAAGAGCCTTGTGAACACCAGAGAATGATTGCCATTTCCCTTGTCAGGCAGTGACAGGAGTTAGTTGACCTGAAAATTCACTAATAGTTCCATTAGAGAGGCCTTGGAAGTAACCATCTTTTTACTCATCCTGGTCAATTAACAATGAATTAATGCCAGACGTATTTTCAATTGAGTTGAATGCTGATTTCTCCCCCCCATTTGGCTAAAAATATCCCTTCATAGAGGAACAGCTATCCAGGAAATATCCCACTTTTCTTCCCAAGACTGCTCTGGAGCATTTCCAAACCGATGCCAGCTCTAGGCATTGATGAGGTAGGAGGTCAAACCCTGAATGTGACATATGAGACCCGGTTTAAGTACCAGCTTCCCCATACATCACCTGTGTGCTCTTGGACAAATAACCAAAACTTTCTGAAGCTCAGTGTTTTTCACATGTAATTAAAAGGGTAGAGATAAACACTATGAGAACATTTGAAGTGGTTTCAGGCATGTTGGTGGAATGGCAGGCTGGACCTGGGGGTGGGGGAGGAGCACTGGATTTCTTCCATGGACTTTGAAGTAGGAGTCAGGATGCTGAGCTAAGTCTTGGTCCTTGTTTCAGTTCAGTAGTTCACAACCAAGACAGGTAGATGAGGGTGGGAGGTGGGGTGGATTTTGCCCCCTACTGGACATTTGGTGATATCTGGAGACATTTTTGGTTGTCAACATTGGGGGATGCTACTGGCATCCAGTGGGTAGAGGCCTGGGAGATGGCCATACATACTACAATACACAAGACAGGTTCCCACCACAACAAAAAATTATCCAGCCCAAAATATCAATAGCACAGAGACTGAGAAAAATCTGCTTTAGTTTATTGGCTAGTTTTGGCCAAGTAATAGCTTTTTGTTGTTGTTGACACAGTGTCCTCATTTATAAAATAAGGGTGGTAATAAAATCTGCCTCTTTCTATCATCTCACAAGGTTGACAACCAAATTCGGCAACAGATTAAAAGTGTCTTAAAATTTAATGTGCTTCAAAATGGAGGGATAGTATCCTCATTATTAATCCATGTTTGCTGCTCCATGACTCACTTCATTGGGGTCTATTCTCTTGTTCTCTTGGACATGGGGTCTAAGATGCTTCTCCAGTTTGTAGCTACAACTTCAATATTCAACCTTGTTAAATTAATTAAACATGGAGGCCAACAGACTCAGGTGGCTCTAATGCCATGAGAGCCTACATAAGCAAACCCAAATCTAAGCCTGTAAATGCCTCAAGGACAACCAATCATAAGCAGCCAACTAGGCTTTACGCTATAGCCAATCAACAATTTCCTAACTTTGCCTCCACCTTTTGTCTATAAAAGTCTCTCCTGGTCCTATTTGTAGAGTGCTCCTAACCACTTCCAGTTTGGTGCTGACTGGTTTGAATTGGTGTTTGCTCAAATAAACTCCTAAAATTTTTAACAGGCCTCAATTTATCTTTTAAGAGACTCTAGGAGTTATGAACCTTGCCTCCAAACTCAAGTAGGCAAGAAATGTCTTTTCTGTTTTTATATTAAATTGTATTTCTATTACAAGTCCACATCTGGCAGGGATCAAACTCCCCATCTTGGACTGTGTCAGGTTTCCCTTCACATTTCCTTGCAGTTGTAGTCTTGTTCCAAGGGTTTAGGCAGGGCCAAGGCCCTGGGGCTGGGGAAGGACCTATCATGTCTCAGTCACCTATCTGAACTAGCATTCCACGGAATGAGTCCGGACATCTGTCCATTTAGGTCACTGCAGCGTCCTGCCTGTTAGGGCTGCTACATCTCATGAGCACACAGAGGGCACTTCACACCCATTAGGATGGCTACTGGAAAATAAAATTTTAAAAATCACAGAAAGTAAGTGCTGATGAAGATGCAAAGAAATTGGAATCTTTGTGCTTTGCTGGTGGGAATGTAAAATGGAGCAGCTGCTGTGAAAACAATATGGTGATTCCTTAAAAAAATTAAATATAGAATTACCATATGATCCAGCAATTCCATGTCTGGGTATATGCCCAAAAGGAGTGAAAGCAGGGACTAAAACAGATATTTGTACACTCACATTTACAGCAGCATTTTCCACAAAAGCCAAAAGTGGAAGCATGTCCATTGACTGATGACTGATAAACAAAATGTGTATATACATACAGTGGGTTTATTCAGCATTAAAAAGGAAGGACATTTTGGCACATGTCACAACATGGATGAACCTTGAAGACATTATGCTCAGCGAAATAAGCCAGACACAAAGGGACAAATATTGTGTGAGTCTGCTTATATTTGGTACCTAGAATAGTCAAATTCATAGAGACAGAAAGTCGAAAGGGGGTTGCCAGGAGCAGAGGGGAAGAGGGAGTGTGGTGTTAATGTTTAAGGGGTGCAGAGTTTCAGTTGGGGAAGATGAAAAAGTTCTGGAGATGGATGGTGGTGATGGTTCACAACTGTGTGCATGAATTAATGCCACAAAACTCAAAAAGGGTTAAAGTGGTCAATTTCATGTTATGTATATTTTGCCACAATTAAAAATTTTTTTCTTCTGCAGCCAAACTTATCTAGTTGAATGAGAAAGTGCTACCACAGGAAATAAATTGCTAAAAACAAAAAAATATAGTTACTATGTGAAAAAAAGAAATTCAGTTAATGTGTAAAAATATTATGCCACTCCAGACTTATCAAATAGATCCCCCCCCCCCCCCGCCTTTCCTTCTCCTCAGAAAAGCGGAATCATCTCCGGAATGAAGAATCTGATTGTCCAAGGAGGAAGAGAAATCACCCTGAGCTGAGTCAATCAGGATCGATTCATTGTAAGCTTACTGTATCTTTATTCCAACCCTCTGGTCTAAATTTGGATTTCTGGCCAAACATTCACAGTAACTCATTTTTTTCTCTCTCTCTCCCTCACCTTGCCCCATCTCCCCCTTTCTCTTTTTCAAGATTTACCTAATTAGGAACAACCAATAGTGGTCACCATTTTTCCAGTTTTTGAGTACATCATTAATAGAGTAATATGCATGGGTTCCAGATAATTTAACAAATGGCGCTGGGACAATTGGCTTTAAAAATGGAGTTTGATCCACTGTATATCTGGTACTAAAATAAATTCCAGATGGATTAAAGATTGTTTTTAATGATTCATAAAGGTTGTAGAAGAAACATGAGAGAATTTGTTTTTATATATCTTGCAATGGGAAAGACTAAGTATGACAAAATTCAGAAGCTATAAAAGAAAACTTTGATAAATTTGAACTCATAAAAACTTTTAAAAGTTTCTTTGTCAAAAAACTACCTTAAACAAAATCAAAAAGCAAATAAACTGGGAAAACATTCTTGCCCAACATAATGGAATCCAAGGGCTAATTTTCTTAATATATAAAGTGTTTCCACGATACTACGAAAAGAAAGACTCAATAATAAAAATAGGCAAATGATACAGACAGGCAGTTTAAAGGACAGGGAAAGTGAAGGGCTCTTAAATATATGAAAGGGGTTCAGACCCATTAAAATAAAATAAATACAAATAGAAACTATAGATGAGATTGACAAAAGACAAAAATTTGGATAAAACCTTGGCTTTTTAAGAATGTGGGGACAATGCGATATCACCTCACACCTGTCAGAATGGCTATCATTAATAAATCTCCAAATGACAAGTGGTGTCGAGGAAGAAAGGGAACCTTCATGCACTGTTGGTGGGAATGCAGACTGGTGCAGCCACTGTGGAAAACAGTATGGAGTTTCCTCAAAAAATTAAAAATGAAACTGCCTTATGACCCAGTGATTCCACTTCTGGGGACATATCTAAGAAACTCGAAACACTGATTTGAAAGAATATACGCATCCCTATGTTCATTGCAGTGTTATTTACAATAGCCAAGATCTGGAAGCAGCCCAAGTACTCATCAACAGATGAATGGATAAAAAAGTGAGACATGCTATGTGTTGTGTTAAATCCTTCGGAAAAAGATTCTCATTTAATTCGGGGCAACATAAACTGATACTATATTGATTCCTAAATTGTGTCCAGCAGCTTGCAAGTGCAGAAGAAATTCTGAGACAAGATACCAAGAGAGCCTGAGCAGGGTGTTTTCAAACTCTCCTAATAAATCATCTTGGACTCATTGTTAAATATACATTTTCTCAGGCCGCAATCTAAACCCGCTGAATCTGAATCCCTGAGGGTGAGAGTCCTGGGAAGCTATATTCTAAAGAGAGCTTCAGGTAATACTTCTCATCAGAGAAATTTTGGAAACTCTGGATTAGAGGACATCTTAAAGGGTAGAGAGAAGAGAGTTCTATTTTCCGCATCTGAGAGTTTTCACTTACCTGTCACAAAACAAAACGAGGAGCGAACTGGGTAGGAGACAGCAGTAGGCTCTGTGCTAGTTTCTCTCATTGCCCACTTGGGGGCACAGTGGACCTTGACCTAGGAGATTACACCTCCAAGTGCTTTTCTCTTTTGAAAACCACTCAAGGAGGACTGGAGTGTGTGTGTGTCTTGAACCACTGGCTCCATACCTAAGTACAAGGATTGCCTGGTATTTTTAAAAACCTCTTTGAGCTGTGTTCTCACTCACTGTGACGTCAGCAGAACCCCAGACTGAATTATAGCTTTGCATTCAATCAAGAATCATGTATTATTCTCTATGTTATCCATCACTGCTTCCCCACTGCTCAGAAGACAGAGTGACAGCAATACACACAATGGGCAAGCACCTCAGGTGCTTTAAACCTATCAATAATAAGCATTGTTCTCAGAAAGATTTTGCTCTGTGGAAAAAGCAGAATGGAATAGCCTTTTCAAAGACCAGCAGAGGCTTTGAAATTGTTTCCCATTAAATGTGCAAATTCTGAAGCCACAGAATTCAGCCACCACCTTGTTTATGTCCCAGGGCTTTGGTTTGGACTGAATTTTAAAAAAACACATCTATTCAGATTAAATACAAAATGATTATTGGATGTCCTGCTTCTCATATTTAATTGCATACAAACACTAAAATTCAATCTATGTGAAATTAATGAGTTGGCGACAAGTCAGGTATATGTATTTAATCAGAAAATCACATTCCAAGTATTTGAAAGCATATTAATTGAAGTTTATCAAGAGGGCAGTAGGTATTTAGACACAAACACAAATGCAAAATATATCAATACCTGTGCCTGTAATTATCACCGTTGTCTTGCACATTCTAATGCCTTTAAATAAAAAGGAAATGTAGTACACGCTTGAAGCCATTTTAGTCACTGAAAATGTTTGATATAGATATTTTATTTTTCCTTTTAAACTGGATTGAGTTATACAGTTAAACACAGAGAATATGCACCTGCAGTTGTATTGACGAACGGAGGCACTAGTAATTGGCATACAGTGCTTCCCTTAATATTATTAGCTACAATTTTCTGAGATTAGAATGAATATAAAACATTCCTCTATCCAGCTTGATTCTTTGTGTAAATAATTAAAGAAAAGCTCTTGACACAATGGCCCCATAAATGCTATCATAAGAAGACATATTTACAAATCAAACACAGCAATAACCTACTTGGTACCTATAAACCTGTATTCCCAGATTTAGCCCTTGGGGAAGGGCAGTAGACTTGTCTGATAACTTGTGGCATCTTACTATATCACTAAATTCAGTGGTCCTATTAACTCACTGGGTGGGAAAATGCTAGTCTGGCTGACTCAGATATGGGGATTCCAATTTCCTTTTTTTAATTTCCTTAGCTGTGTGTCCACCATTTCTTTCTCCTAGTGACCTAGATATCTTGCCTTCTTTCATATTTGGAATCCTTGTCCATACCCATCTGACATGAAGCCTGAAATAAGGTAATGAAAAACTTGGCAATTTCCAAATATCTTTGTGGAGATTAACTCTCTAGAAGCTTAGCTGCACTTTTATGCAGTCACTAGACATTGGGCAGAGTGTGAACAAAGCCATGGTCCATTCAGCATCTCTGAGGTCAGCACCCTCCTATGATGCTGCACAGGGAATGAGCAGAGGATGACGCTCAGCTCTCCAACAGATTCGGGCCATAGCCAGCTGCCAAGTGTTCACCCTGCCTCAGGAACTCATCGGAGCTCTTGACACCCACCATCTCATTTACCTCATAACTACTCTTTGAGGTGAAAATTATTTTCTTGTTTAACAAATTAGGAAACTGAGGCACAGAGCAGTTATGGAAATTGATCAAGATTCAGATATAGGAAAAAACTAAAATGAGAAAATGACAGAGTTGGGATTTGAACTCAGGACCATAGACTTCCAATCACACTCTGTACTGTGCTGGACTACCTTCTTTATGAATACTTATGCAATATATCTTCCTATAGCCTATACCTTCCTTAAATGATGGAACTGACCATCACGCCCTTGGTAACCTGAGTTTTTTCATTCATTTCAAGGAGAGAATCAGAGGGTCTGGGGGAAAATCAGGAGGTATTTTGTTTATTTATAACAAGGCCCTAGACAGTGGATCTCATGCATTTTCCTTAGCATCCAAGTTTTTATCCCGTTTGTATATATGTTATCACATACGTTTTGTTTATTAAATTTTGTTTCACAAGCTTTCCTTCAAGGAACATAAATCTTTGCCTAGTAGCGCTGGACAGTGGTTATGAGCATAGGCTCTCAAGGCAGTCTGCTTAGTTGAAAAACAAATTTCTCCATTTGTTATTCAACTTGAGCAATTCCAGTTGCTGAAGTTTTTTAAGTCTCCATAACGTCATCTGTAAAATGGTGATGATGATGGCGGTGGTGGTGGTAGCTATTTGTGGATTAAATGAGATAATGCACAGACAGTGCCTGGCACCTAGTAAGAACCTGAAAGCATTAGCTCTTGCTATTTGCATAAGCATCAGGCTTTAACACAAGACTACACTAAGAAGGCTCACTAACCGTGGGGCCCCATTCTCTTTTCTCTTTCCAGTTAACTGGGAAAGTAATCAAGATTCTTAAATCCAGAGGCAGATAAACGTTATCTTCCAGGATTAGGCCAAATGAAGTCCCAGTACATTGCAGACAGATCATCTCAGCTCTAATTCCAGCACTACTATTGGCCCTGTGACTCTGAGCAAGTCACATTTGGCCTTTAGTTTCTCCTTGTCTCCACGACATGGGGAAATAAACTTGCCCCTGAGGTTCCTGTCAGGGTTCACATTCTGCCAAGTACCCAGGCAATCATGAACGAGCTAACTTCCAAGAGCTTGTAATTTCCATGTGGCATCTAAACACCACCACCTAGCCCAGGAAGAGAGGAGCCCAGGCCATTCCTAAACTTTGCACTTGAATGACCAGAGCAGCTGCTAACGCCCCCAGCCGAGCCCTACACCTCCTTAATCTGAAATCCTCATTAGCTCCAACTGCAGGCCATCTATTACCTCACGCCCATAATGCGAGTTAATTTCTGTTGGGATCAGATGGTCTTCCCCCTGGAAATTTTTATTCATATTTCTTTCCTGTTTTGTGATTCTCAATCGGAGTTTTCTAATAACAGATCATTTCTTTTTGTCTAACTTTAATCTGGTCCTGCTTGACAAGCCCCATCCTTTTCATTGAAGGGTAAGACCACTTAAAGGAAGGCCAATAAGCCCTTGCACTGCTCGGCCGGCTGGGGTGATTTGTCACCCGGTGCAGTGGTGGTCACACCAATGGATTTATCTCAAGGTAAATGGAGATGCTGAGACCCGGGACCTGGAGCTTTGATTAAGGCGCCCTTTTTGTAGTGTTGATAGATGTTGCTTGTGTTTATCTATTTGAAATGCCACTAAATCTGTGAATACAATGGAAAAAGAGAGTACTTTGCGGCTGAAAACATATTAGTGATTTATGTTTCAGTAAGAAGCACAATAAAGAGACAGAGGCTATTAAGAGCGGCTATTTTCATGAGAAATAGTTCTGCTTTAAAACATTATCAACCCCACCTTGATAAAGACTCACATGCATGCATAATCGTGTTTACTTACCCCTTTAGTTTGGTGCGATATGCATTTGAGGCACGCATTGTCCAAATATTAATGAGTTAGTCGGCAGAATATTTACAGCAAAAGACACCTCACCCGGGACTGCTCTGCATGTAAATTTCCTTTTTCAAGATAGGGACACATAATAAACTTATCTAGGAAGCTTTGGAGTTTATGTGGACTTCATATTGTTGAAAGCACTCTCGAATCCTGCTTACCATCGTTTGCTGTATCTCCAGCCCACCCCCAGCCCCCAGCACTGTAGTAGAAATAACCAGTAAGGTGACACATAAAGATTATAATGCATGGATATAACTTATAACATGAATCAATGTCATCAAGACGCACCCATTTAAATGAATAGCGTCAGATGAGAGTGCTGTATCACCCTGACTTGTGTGACAGTTACAAATGCATCACCTCGTATGCATAATAGGAGTGTACAAACCAGAAGAGATTTGTAAACTTGGTTCATTTCAAGCAGAACTGACCCACAGGAATGGAAACAAGAGGAAAGGCAACTAGGCTGGAGCTGTCGGGAAATAAGTGATTCTGTGGTTTTGCGGTTTCACCAAACCCGAAGGAGGATCTGGAGGCCTCCAGCTCCCCTGGGGAGCGGGGAGCAGACCAGACCAGGCTCAGCAGGCTGGCTGGAAATTCTCCACCCTCACTTTTCAAGGTGGCGGTGCTGGCCCGGGGTAGAGCTGGAGGCTAACAACAGGGGGAGGGGCCGAGGCACAGGGAGCCGGAGGGGAGAGTTTGAAGTGTGCGGTTCTTACCAGGCGAGTCTGGGGGGGCGGGGGGAGCAGGCGAGTTAGGCCTGGCAGAGTTAACAGTGCTCAGAGTGCAATTAAGTGTTTGGAAGGTTGTGTGCCGCGAGCTCTGATTTATTGATACATTCCGGGGATGTCTCTGCAGCAAGGCGTACAGGGGAGGGGGCGCCCGGGAGCGGGGTCTGGGGCTTGGCACCGAGGCCGCCGGGTGTCGCGCAGCGCTCGGCACAGGCCACACCTGCCCCTCATTTGCTTCGGAGCAGCGCCATGACCCGCCTGCTGATGGGGCGCCTTCCCTCTCGTCCTCGCGATTATGACAAGTTATTAATTGCCGCCATTAGCCGCAGCAGCCTGCCCGAGATCTCTGCTGCTCTCTGGAGGTGAGAAACCGCGCGTCTGAGCGCGGAGGGAAGAGGCGCGGAGCGCGCGGGGCAAACGGAGCAACAATCTGCCCAAAAGGGATTGTGAGACGGTGAATAATTTATTAGAAAACATTTTTCTTTGTCCTTCCCACAGACCCACAAATCCTCCCCAAGCGCTCTTTACCAGCCTTGCAGATAATGTACTTACACATCTCAGAGCCTGCTAAATAGACTGAAGAGGCCACCGGGTTCACGCGGCGCGGCGCTGCCAGGCCCGCGCACACCCGCGCCCCTGCCAAGGGCCTGCTGGCGCGGGCAGGTCGTTAGGCGCGCCCGCAGATACGAGAAGCTGATGGATGGCTCCTGCCTCCCGAACGGAACAGGTATTTCTGCACACATGCTTTATATTTACACACAGCCCTACCATTTTGTTCCTTGCCACAAGTACTCGCTGAGTTGCTACTACCACAGGGAGTTGCTCTGCCCCTGGTGCCTTCTGGACAAAGGCGAGGCCGCGTCTGCCCCGCGCCCTACGTGCATTCCTTCGACAGACGGAACGGTGAGCTGACTCTACGAGGGATGCAAAGAGGAAAGACACAGGTCTTGCCCTTGGAGCCTGAGGCCTGTGTTTATGCCAGAGACGCAGGCTAAAAGGTCGTGGGCTTTCCATCTCCTGAGAGCTGCATGAGCAGGAGGTAGTCCTAGCTCCTCCAGGGTTTTGGAATGACAGCTAGTTTGGAATCCAGCCAAGCACATGTGACATGAGTGTTCTCTAGGTCAAGGCTTCTGTGATGCCACGATCTGTTCCTGTTTCAGGTCTTAGAATCTCTTAAAATGGTGCTCTGTGACCTGACTTTGTGGGATCGTGGTGGATTCATTCAGTCATTCAACAAACCTTTAGGAAGCGCTGACTATGTGCTATGCCTCATGCTGGGCTCTGGGATACAGGTGTGTTCCCTGCCATCTTGGAGGACTGCTCAGATTCTGCAGGGGCCAGGTGGGCATCTTACTTAGCTGAGAAGGAATGAAGCAAAGATGAGACAACAGGACTGGTGGTCCCCATTGTGCCAGCTTGAGTGTGCTTTAACGACAAGCATGACTGGTGTTCCGGTCCCCCTGCAGTTACTGACACCCCAGACTTATGGGTAAGTTGCATATCAAATACAGGAGTACACACACACACACACACACACACACACACACACACACACACTAGAAGACTAACATGTCATATAAGCCAAAAGTCCCCTTAATCCATTTATTTATTTGACCAACACATAAACCACCAGCCATCTCACACCTACCAGCCCTGTTCTTAGGGGCTCACAGACCAGATGGTCTCGTGTGTAAAAAATTATAATTATGTGTGATCAGTACACCAGTCAAGGGAGGTGTCGGGTGAGGAAGAGAAGAGGAAACAACTTGTTCAGGTTTGGGAAGGTGCAGGAGGGCATTTCCTCAGGGTGGCAATGTGCTGGTTGGTTCTTGAAGGATGAATGGGCCTCACGAGGAAGAAGAGGTCCAGAGAGAGAAAGACGGGAGAGGAAGATGGAAAAAAGTGGCATGTGCTCAAGGCCCGAATACTAGAGGAAGGCTGTTGGTTAACTGGAATAATCCATCCATCCATTAAAAGCAAACAAACAAACATTGAAGCTTATCATGCTATTAGAGACTGGATGTTTGTATCCCCCTAAAATTTATATGTGGAAGCCCTAAACCCATCTATGGCTGTATTAGGAATAAGGAAGTAATTAAGGTTAAACTAGGTCATGGGGGGGCAGAGATACCCAGGATCTCTCTCTCTCTCCCCATGTTCACACATCAAGGAAAAGCCATGTGAAGACATCGTGAGAAGACAGCCATCTGCAAACCAGGAAGAGAGCTCTCACCAGAAACTGACCATGCCTGCACCTTGATCTTGGACTTCCAGCTTCCAGAACTTCGAGAGGACTAATTTCTGTTGTTTAAACTATTCAGTGCGTAGTATTTTGTTATTGCAGCTCAAGATGACTGATGCACATGCTCCTGGCACTGCACCAGGTGCTAAGTAATCAGAGATAAATAAGGCCATTCTCTGCCCTCAAAAGCTCAGGGCTCTGGAGAAGAGACTGACCAATAGACAAATAATGGCCAAATGAAACACTCTGGTGGATTACGTGATCACCTGCTTCCAATAATCATGATTTATTTTATTACTTGAACAATTTGACCTGTTCTTAATTAAGCATATTTGAGTATGATTCGAGGATTTGATTGGGGAGCCATTAATGCTATTTACCAATACCAATATTTCAATGTCTTCTCATTTTAGGCAAGTGTCCCACTCGAATTTAACTGGGTCTGTGTGATTTGCTTTTAAAAATGAATTGTGGCCTGGCTGGCATGGCTCAGCAGTTGAGCATCAACCTATGAGCCAGGAGATTGAGGTTCAATTCCCAGTCAGGACACATGCCTGGGTTTCGGGCTCGATCTCCAGTAGGGGGCATGCAGGAGGCACCGATCAATGACTCTCTCATCATTGATGTTTCTCTCTCTCTTCCTTCCTCTCTCTGAAATCAATATATATGTGTGTGTGTGTGTGTGTATTTTTAAAGACTAGTAAAATAAACTCTCCAGCAGCATGGAGCTTCTTAAGGGAGTTAAAGCATCTCCTCAGAAAGGTTCTAGTCCAATGGGAGTCCTGCCAAGAGAGGACCCAAGTTAAACAGGTATGAATGCAGGCATGCTGCTTTCACAAGTTCAGGGAACTAGCTCTCTTATATAGCTTCTCTTTGGGATATGTAGCAACTCACTTTTGAGAAAGATTACCTCCTTGTTGAAAGTAACCTGACCACCTGTCGAAATCAGACTTGTGAGAGGGACCCAGAGGCTAACCCCTGGCAGTCTGGGTGGGCTCTTGTTTGGGGAATTACACTGGCAGTGGCTGCTTTATTCAACATGCACTTGGCTTCCAGTCCCAATAGTCTTCTGAGGCTCTGATGATGCAACTGAAAGAGCTTCTGGGATCCGCCCAAGACAGCCGAAGGGTGATTCACATAGAAGCTCTGTGATGAACACTTATAATTATGGAAATGATTTTCTATTTGAAGAAAAGTGGCAACCAAGAAAAGACAAACATTAAAATATTCTGCTCTGATTAATTTGTTACTAATATAGAATTTACTTTAACATTGGGCTTTTAAAAAATTATTTGGTAAACTTCTAATGGTGTTTACCAAGTGCTGGGCTCTGTGCTGTGGACCAGTGATGCGGTGATCATAAGGCCTTGCCGTTCTCTACAAAGAGCTCTTAGTCGTTCAATTACTCCATAATCCATTCATTTATCACAGTTACTGACACCCATTGTATTTCAGGGACTGTGTTGTGCTGGGTATACAATGGTGAACGAAACAGAAAGCTCCTTGCCGTCATGGAACTTAGAGTCTAGTGGCAAATTTTCAAAAGCTCTGCACAAAAAAGTATTCAATGATGAATTATTTTGATGTCAGCAAAGAAAAACAATGAGGACACCACCAAGGGCATGTGCTGGGTGTCAGGGAGCAACATATAGACAAAATACAATGCACTGGGAGAGGTACACATACACAGGGCTTTCGGAACACAGACGCCAGCGTGCTTGTCCCTCCTGACTGTGGATGGGACTGTGTGGGGAGATGTGCATCTGGGAACCCAGGTGCACAGGAATGAAAGAAACCAACACACAGACATCACAAAAGCATTTTCTCAGAATATAAACTGTTAGGGTTCTAAAAGCCTGACTTAGTAAAAATTTCATTTTATAGTGTTTCTGTAACTGCATAGACACACAAGAGTCGTTTTACAGATCATTTATTCTACAAATATTCAACTCTTTTATAACATGATACTTATCACTGAAGCAAGCAATTAACACATCTCGCCTCCTCCTGCAAGCTCACTCTGACTGCTCCACACCACCACCTACACACTCCCAGTCTTCTGTGGTGGTTCTCTATGCTCCATAACCCTCTGTGTATTCCTTTACTATGGAGTTTTCCACACTTTATAATCACTGGCTTGTTTTGTCTTTCTCACCATCTAGACTGGGGACATCTTGAAGGTAGAGACTATCTCGATTGTCTCTATAGGCCCAGGGCCTAGCTCTCTTAGTTTGGGTTTCCCCAGACACAGACAAGCATTCAAGTGCAAGTAGCTTATTTGGCAGATAGTCCCAGAGGACAGAGAGGGGAGTGAGGAAGGGAAATAGCAGACGGAAAGGAGCTAATAAGTGTGTTCTCAAGCAAGTTACCAATCTCTCTGGAGGGCGTGTGAGGTCGTGTAGAAAATGCCCCAGCACTGTCCCACTCAGGGGTGCAGGGCTGGGGCACTGATCCACCGACTCCCCATCTACTGTTGGTTGAGGACTGCTCCCAGGGTCATGAGCTCTTCAGGTCTCCACACGCGACCTGGAAAAGCCCTCACGCGGAGTTACAGGGGCTTGCTGTGAGCCACCTTCAGAACATGGAGATGAGTGCCGAGGGATATGGGTGTGGCATCAACAGCCTCTATGGGACTAGCTCAGTGCCTGGCACCCGGGGGCTGCTGGGGAGGCTTAACGTAACAAAACAGCCAAGCAGCACACACTGCCAAGGAACACAATTTAGAATGGGCTCCATTGTCAAACCTCATGCTATTGACATGGCATCAAGCGAACAGTGAACTACTAGGCCTGGCAGCAGCCTGAGTACATTCGGGCGGGAAGGTGCTTGTTTCTGCAGCAATCATGAACAGAATTGCTGAGAGGAGCAGTGAGATTTTAACTCCTCCTCTCTCCTTTGCCCAGTTCACATATAACCAGATCCCCTGTTAATGGAGTGATTCCATCTGTGTTTCCTTACCTGCAGGTGTTGGGGGCTCAGTTACCAGCTCTTGCTAATACAGTACTTTCTGAAAGGACATGAATTATAGCAGATGCAATTTATGAGTAATATTTAGTAGCAATGCATCCAACTAGTTTGTAAACTTACTCACAGATGAGGCCTCTACATCTGATCTTCCAGAGAGAGGATGACCAGCCTCATTGAAATACCTCCTCATATCTGGAAGTCCCTCTGATTGCCCTTCCTGTTTACAAGTGACAGTGATGGTACTCATCCAGGACCTCATCTGAAGTGGAACTTCTTGAAGCAGAGTTTACACGAACAGCCCCCTTCAAGGCCTAAACCCATAAAAATGGACTCAATACACCCTACAACTTCAAGAAATGACTCCAGTAATCCCTACATGTGCCAGTGCTTTCATTCCTGAGCTAACCTCAGGCGGGCAGTATAGCGCAGTGGATGAGAGTACAGCTTCTGGCACCAGGCTCCCTAGGCTGTGTGTCTCAGTTTCCTCGTAGGTAAAATGGGGATGGGGATAGTTTTCATCTCACAGGGTTGTAATGGGGATTAAAGGAGTCAATGCACATAAAACGCTTAGAACACTGCCTTTGTCTTGAAGAGTTCCCAGCACTATCCTAGACACTGAATGACCAAAGAATGGATTCATTAAACAAGTATTTATTGAGCACCACCTCTGTGCCAGGTATGGAGTACCACAGTGAATGAAATCAACCTGGCGCCAGCCCCTGCAGGGCTTATATGATACCTGGGAGAGCAGGTGGGGGTGATGGACACAGACCCCAGCTACCAGGCTAAGGGGCAGGGGAGGCTTCCTGGAGATGAGGGTGATGCTCAGACCTGGGGACTGGGAGTCAGGCAAAGAGTGTTCCAGGCAGGGATTGGCATGTGCCATGTTCTGGACGTGAGAGGTGGCATAACAGAGACGGAGTGGGTCACTGTGGCTGTGATATGCCCGAGAGGGATGAAGAAGGGCAGCCGGGAGAGGAAGGCAGGAGATGGTCAGGGAGGGCCTGTTAGGGCTGTTAGAGTGCAGCTCTCTATCCTTGGAGCAAACGGGTGGGAGGGACGGAGTAAACACACCGTTTTTCACTTCTTCCCACTCTTTTGACACTTCTCCCACGTGCCCTTATGTTGTAATTTTTTTACAGTGTAAGTGCACACATACTTTCACCCAAAAACATTGTGAATTCCTTGAGGGCAGGAACCATGGATCTTCTATCTGAATCCTCCCTAGACACTGCCAACCATCTTGGTGATTAGACTCCAGCTAGTCATCCTTCGGCACCTCTTACAAAATCTCTGTTCCAGTGCTATTCTCTTTGGTCTGAGGAGCACGTCTCCACCACCTGCTGAGGACCCAACACCCAGCCCTGCTCTTGTGGGACTTTCCTGTCACCTTGGACTGGACTCTTCCCTCCACCCCTGTCCTTAGGCTACAACCAAAGCTTCCCAATGCTCTTCACCTGGGACACAGGCTCCTAATTTCCCTCATCCTTCCCTGCAGCAATTTTACCATTCACCAGACCCTCCTTTCTGTCCCAATGCAAATGGCTTGTCTAGACCAACTGTTGGAACTTCTTTCTCTCTAGATATAGCACAATGAAATAGAAACGGCTTTGGAGTCACAAAGATCTGAGTCTGAATCCCATCCCCTAGCTCTGAGGTCTTAAGCAAGTTACTTAATCTTCTGGGGCTTCCTTTCTCTCATTTGCAAAATGGAGCTAATAATACCCACAGGGTTGTTGTGGTGAGCATTAAATAATGGTTATATAACTGAGCTGATCGTAAAATGTTGGCACCTGTGTCCCTGACAATAGATAGAGTGTGTCCGGTTCCCAAGGCTTAAGCTCTCCAGGTCTGCACTTTCTTTTTGTGGTAACTGATTCAGATCCTAGAAATCTTGTGAAATAGTCAGTTAGGGTCAATGAAAGATAATTTCTTGGCACAAAGACCTCCCTTTTCAAGATCATGTCATTCTAAGCTGCTAAGACATTTCTCAAACTTACCTGTAAATGGCAATTCCAGACCTCAGAGACATGCATCAGCAGGAATCACTCAAAGAGAGCAAGTGATTCTGAAGTTGGTTTTCTCTAGAGCAACCTGTGCACAGCATCCAGAACAATTAGATCCTGATTACCAGGCCAAATTTCCATCAAGACACTGATGAGGTAAAAACCCCTGGAGCTTTGCTCAAGTCACTGATGGAAACAGCAGCAGCATCCAAGCCCTTTGATGCAATCACCGCTTTATAATTAGTATGAGTCCATTCATTATCGCAGGCCTGGGCCTGGGCGTATGAAAGAGGGATCGACAAGAAACAAATTTAAAAAAATTAAACAGTGTAAACTGAGAAAGGGAGAGAGATGGAAACCCTTTAAAACTCACGAGTATAATTATAGGTTCTTAACTACTGAAGTTTGGGAAACCCAAACTGATTGCAGAGAGACTTAATGACTCTAGGTCCTGGCTGCAGGGCCGCCTGAGGGAGAGCTGGGAAGGGCACCGTGTCTATCAATTCTGCCACCACCACCCCCTACCTGGGCACCTAAGAGTGGAGGAGAGGAGGAAGGAGGGGAGGAGGGAGGAAGAGAGGACTGTTGACTCACGCAGCACCACTACGGTATGTGCTCAGCACTCCACCAGCTGCTTCCCATTCATTAGCATGGTGTCAAGAGGACATGCGTTGGCAGCAGACAGCCTGGCCACCCTGGGCCCACCTGAGTAAGTAGCCTCCATTTCTTTAGGTGAAAAATAATGTAGTGATTCAGAGCATGAAATAAGACAACGGACATAAAACCTTAGGCATACAAATGAAATGCTCAATAGTCTCTTAACATTATTTCATTTTTCTTCATTACAGGGTGAAGTGGGGCTCGATCCCCATTTTTGGGGTGAAGACACTGGCAATCAGGGACTTTAAGTGGACAGTGAGCTCCATGGAGGTGAGGGCCATGTCCACCTTGGTCACGGCTGCACCAGCACATACGCAGTTAGGATAGGAAAGGCTTCCCTAAATATCTGTGGTTGACGGGGTTCAACTTCAACCCGACTGCTCCAGAGTCTTTCCCAGTGCCATGTAGCTGACCCAAACAGTCCTTTGTGGGTAGACATAGAAGAGAAGTTAAAAATACAGGTTCAGAAGCCAAACATCCTGGGTTCAAGTCCCAAGGTATAGAATTGTTTTGTGAACTAACTACTGATACACTTTTTTGTACTTTTCATGTTTCCCCCCTTGATAGGGTCACTTAATCTTTTTTTATATCCCCGAGCATCTCAAAGGGAACAAAGAAAAAGGGTCATTTGGGGGGCAGAGCCTTAAAGAAGAGTCCAGTCCCCAGAGGCCAGAACAGTGGTGAGAGAAAAGAAAAACCTTAGGGACAGAGTTAGGGTGGTGTGTCTGGGGCTTAGGATGGAAACGAAAACAGCAAAAGGAAAGGGATTCGGGAAGGTAGCTAATAATTATGGTGTAACTGTTAAACACTCACTGTCTTTGGTGTTTTATATGTGGTGTCTCACTTGATCCTCATAAAAGCACTGGCAGAAAGATTCCCATTTTATAGATAAGGAAACCAAGTGTCAGAAAGGTTAAGCGCTTTGGCTAGTTTAACCCCTCTTATTAAATGGCAAAACAATGCTTGCTTCCAGGTTAGCTTGGCTCCAAAGCCTGTACTCTTTCCACAAGCACGGCCTGATTCTCTTTAAGGTAAAAGAAAAGAAAAACAGATTTATCGGGCTTTTAAGTTTACCAAAAAGTAAACTTCTACTAGTGTTCAATGGGAAGTGATTTCTCTCTTTTGGGGAAGAACACTCGTGTCCATGGTCTGTGCACTCTCACCTGTCCTCTTTTTAATACTATATACCTACAATGTCAGGTGGAGTCTGCAGGTCACCACAACTTTATTCTATGGTCAGGCCACAAATTTGAGACTACTTTTAAAAAGCATGATTAGTGGTTAACATGAGTCTTTGTAGCAGACAGATAAATAAGCATACTTTTTATTATTTTAAAATATCATACTGATTTTGTTTCTTATATCACAAGACAGAAGTGGGTAAGGAGCCAGAGTACTGGCTTAAAGCTTGAACTCTGTAACGTTTACAGACAGTCTACAGTGAAGCTAAATCTAACAGCCATGAGACAAAAAGCAGCACAATCACTTCACAGGGGTTTCCCAGGCAACTCCAGAATTCAAGCATCCAATTTCAGCCATGTAATAAAAGAGAGTTTATGATGGTTTTCCAAGAGAGGTCGGAGATGGAGAAGAGAACACTTTTATTAGTGAGCATCCTGAAACCAAAAGCCTCATGAGGAGAGTTTACTAGGTGTGAAAGTTTGTTTTAAAGCGAACGGTTACCAACCCATAAAAAGAAAAAAAATCCCTCATTAACCCAAGTACCCCTAGAAACATTATGCATTGATTGATTGGTTGATTCATTCATTCATTATTCCAACGACCTTTATTGAGCACCTATTATAATGGCAAGCAAATGCTCAACACAGGAGATGCAAAGCTAAAACAGGCAGGCTTCCTGCCCTCAAGAAGATCTTATCATCTGAGGGGTGAGACAAATATGTGAACAGTGGTTATCATACAAATGCTATATTTGAAGATTTTTTTTATAATAAGAGCAACAATAGCTTATGTTCATTGGGTGCTTACAACATACCATACCTGGTTGTAAGCACGTTCTATGTTATTACCTTATTTATTCCTCATAACAGCAGTATGAAGTAGGCACTTATTAGACAGAGGACAGATAGAGGTGAGACCTCGGAAAGAATATTGGAGGGATCTGCATGTATCCTGGATCTTAAAGAAGGATCAGTTTTCTGGATGGAGAAATGGAACAGAGAAGCATTTGATTGATTGATTGATTGATTGATTGATTGATTGATTGATTGATTTCAGAGAGAGGGAGAGAGAGATAGAAACATCAATGATGAGAGAGAGAATCATTGATTGGCTGCCTCCTGTATGCCCCTGCTGGGGATTGAGCCCCAAACCTGGGCATGTGCCCTGATTGGGAATCAAACCATGACCCCCTGGTTCTTAGGTGGACACTCAACCACTGAGCAACACTGGCCAGGCAGGAAGCACATTCTTAACACAGGGAACAGAATAAGCCAAGGCAGAGGGAGCTCATAAGTGTGCTGTATCCAGGGAACTAAGAGCAAGTCTGTGACTACAGACAGATTGTAAAGGGCTTTATGAGTCATGATAAGGAGTATGGACAATAAGGAACCAAATGAGGATCTTAGGCAAAGGACTCAAGATAACTTTGCAATTAACTTTGGCAGAGCATACTACAGGGGAGAAGATTTAAAGTAGGGAAAATAGTTAGCAGGCTAAACTAGTAATCCAGATGAGAGATGTGGTCTGAACTAGGTCAGTGATTGGGAGGAAGACAAGAAGGGGGTTGGAAAGATTTATGAATACAGCATTTATATTTCTGCAGGTACATTTCTATTCATGGCACTAAGCAGGAATATTAACATCCCAATCCCTTGCATTGGTAGTTGCTAAAAAATAATGTCAAATGATTTTTTTGACTGAATCTGGACTCATTCATTCATTTTGACGTAACAAACACTAGAACATATTTTTAAAGGGCCTTGCATGGTACCTGGTACATAGTATATACCGAAAATTACACATATGTACACATACTGGCCTAATAGTTTTGGGGCCACCCTGAACCTCAAAGCTAAAAGCCATTTATATAATTGAGCCCAGTTTTTACTAATTTTTCAGGTAACATCTTAAATTAGTCGTAGAGTAAGAGTTAGTTGTGTTCAAATTTAAGGAAAATGAGAGTCTTTCCCTGGCATAAAACATTACACCTCAACCTCCTATTGGGTTTAATAAATTACCTCTGCCATCCTCTCTTAGCAGCAGAGAAACTGGGCACAGAGAATCCAAGCTACCTGCCCAAAGCCACACAGCAAGATGGGTGTAAGAAAAGTGAAATATGTAGATATCCATCATATGTGTGTGTCCCCCCCCCCCCCCCCCCCCCCGCCGTAGCTTCTCCTTCCACTTAGAGAGAGCTAGAAAATCATGGAGAGAGCGGGAAAGCAAATTCTGCATCAAAGAAAACATTTTTAAAAGATACAAAGGCGGCCTAATTTAATGTCCAATACATGTCTCCACCTTCAGCTCTGAAAAAAAGGTGAAAATGCAATTCTCCAAAACGCAGCTATTCGAGAGGAATACGAACCTCCCCGCCCCCTGGCCTCGGCTCGCTCCCCTCCCGGTCCTGTGGGTCTGCGGGCCCTGGGCTGGGCGGGGCGGGGCGCGTTGCTAGGGAACGGCCGCGGCCCGCACGCGGTGCGTCGGGCTGGCGGGGCTGCCCGGTGCGGGCTGCGCGGCGCGGCGTCTTCGCGGAGCATTTATCACCCGCGGCCGGTAATGGGCACTCAGTGGAGGGGAAATTGAGCTGACCCGCAGGCCAAAGCTGTTAGGGAGACTGGTGGGAAGGGTAAGAGGGTCACAACACCCCTTTCCCACCCACTTAGCGGGCGGGAAGCGCTGCGCAGCCCGCGCTGTTTCCACTAACATATCCCCAGGCTTTGCACCTGAAATAAATGTTTGCTTGACATTAAAGATTTTACAAAAAGAGGCAAAAAAAAAAAAAGAAAGAAAGAAAGAAAGAAAATCGGTCTGCTCCCAGAACAATGAGCTATGTGGTTTAAAGTTAGCCAAAGTTTCCTCAAGGTGTGCTCTTTGGTAGTTCTGCTGAAGGGGAGATTTGCAGAGGAAGTGGGATAGTTCGCAACAATTTGTATATTCTCATGACGATCATACAAACATTTATTAGTCAAGCTTCTTGACTAGGGAGGTAGAGAAATCTAAATATCTGTGCTTTCTAGTTTAGTTTGTTTTTTTCTCCCCTATAAATAACACCAGCTTTACAAGTATCAAAGGCTGGTCATCACCAAATTGATATATTTTCAACTTTCTGTTTAATTACGTAATGACCATTTCCTTCAATGGTTTATTTATATTTAGCATGAGATAAAGTTTAAAATGCAAACCAGGAATTTTGAAAAATGTACTCAAATGTACTTTTGCAACATTAGGTAACAATACGTGTTTAGGTGTAATACTTTCCTAGACAATGTCACACTTTTTTTTCTGGAAACACTCAGATTTCTTTGTCTTTTATGTGAATAAATACAGAACAAAGAAAAATGGCATTACAAAAATAAAAAGTACACAAAGAATGTGAGCAAGAATAAAGATCATTATAAATAGTACAAAGGCAATACACAACTACATTTTACATTAGCAGTATAGAAATCTTGGCAAGCTTCAACTGTGGGGGGAAAAACCTGAAATCCCTGTCCCAGACCATTTGTTTTTCCTAACCAACTAGACTCTGTGTTATTTGTGTTAAAACTTGAAAATTATATTTAAAATTAGATAGGGGGTTTTAAGTGTTCTTGTATGAAAAAGTAAGCACTAAATATTATCCAGAATTTCTTTTATTATTTTTGTTATTAAACAATGCATCATCTCAATGTTCTTCTTTACGTGGGTGCATATTCTTCTCTTTTTTAAAAAATGTGGAACACGTAACCACCTATCAGGAATCCTCACTCTAAATTTATTAGCAGCATGATTTTGGCCACATGGCTTCCTTTCCCTAAGTCCTAGTTTTCCCACCAGAGAAGAGGGGAAGATAATATCTGCCCCAAGGATCTCCCTGAGTACTCAAGGAGATCAGACAAGATGTTAGCTGTAAAACACCATACAGGCATGAGACGACAATTTCATTACTGTGCAAAATAAAAATGTTTGGAGAAACTGAAAGGATGAGAGGTAGGTTTGCAATAGCACTCAGTATTCTCTCATTTCGGATAGAGTTAGGCTTCTTGCCTTGGTGAGATGCCAAAGTTGCAAGCCCATTCCAGCCACTGTGTTCTTCTTGACCAATTAGCCTCATTTTACACATAGGCAAGAGGAGCTGCGGCAGCTTTTCATCAGAAATGGGACAGAGTTAAGAGACCAGGAAGGGCCCTTTCTTCACTCTGGCTCCACTGCCTTCAAAAAACAATATTTAACCAACAAAAGAAGAGACCAAGTCAATCTCAGTTTTAGTGATTCCCTTGAAAGTCATCAAATAAAAACATGAACTTTAAAATTGATCAGGATTAATTTCACTGACACTGTATCATAACATATATCTCTTCAGAGACTCATTTGTTGGGCTGCAGATGCAAAGAAAGTAAGGCAAGAAATAAATCAGAATACAACAAGGCAATTAGACTTTTGCCATTGATAGAATACTAAAAATGTCTGATTTATCAAAGCATCAACAAACAGAAGTAAACACAAGACTTATATTTTCTTACAAAATACCTAGAGAGGAAGATTAAAATAATAACCACAGGCATGTGTATCAATAAATTTAATTTATACATATCACTCCATTGCCAAAAGACGCTCTTTCATTTGCTAATTTGAAGAGTGCAACAGCAAGGGATGATTTACCAATACACATGCCACTCTGATGTGTAACTGCTGTTCTCATCTCTGTGGACATTTCCCACCCAGATGAGAGAGTTATAGTGAATCTGAAGTACAGCTGAATCAGTAGTTATTTAATCTTTACCTGCTGTCATTATCTTCGATCTGAAATTAACTAAATATACTTAGAGTGTTTTTCTGCATAGTGATCTCAATCCCAGTGTGGTTACAGTGAGAATAATAGTTACCTGTGCCTGGCATTGTCCTAAGTGCTTACATACATTATCTCATTTCATCCTGACCACAGCTGATACTATTATCCCAATTTACAGATGAGAAAAGTGAGTCTGGTAGAGGGATGGCAACTTGCTTTTAATAAATGTCTGAGTCAAGATTTGAACCCAGGCTGGTCCAACTCCAAAATATGTGCTCATAATCATGACAGTATAATTACATCAAAACATGTTCTTGGAAGTCTTGATAATCAAATTTCTTTCAAGACAAACTGGGATGCTAATTACAGAACCTGTATAATTCAGTACAGGCTGATGAATGCATAAAAAGTTAAATTTTGATCAAAGAATTTTAGTGATGAAAGAACTTTAGGAGCCACTGAAATTAAACCTTCATTTCTCAGATGAAGAATCAGTGGGGTGATGGTGCATGATTCCTAGAAGCACATCTAAGGTTATGAAATGGACCTATGATTGGGAGATTGTTCCACTAAGTATGTCGCTTTGCCTCAAATAGCTAGCATATAGAAAATATTGTTCAATACGCAACACTTCTACCTACACAAAACACGTTTCCTGCAAAAGGAGGTAAAGCCATATTAGAAGTCAGGAAAATCAACCTATTTCATTCTACACTGGCCTCTCATGTGCCAGCCCCATGCCAGTCACTGGAACATAGAGATGAAGCACTCTCAGCCTAGGCTTTGCACAGTAATAAAAATCACACAAATTCTTATGAATTTTAAGTAATTTACTTGAAATTTAATATTGAAGACCTGAAGAAAGCCCGAGGTTAATCTAAATAATTTATATGAACACTAAAATGGATGTTAATCCCCAAGGCTGGCAAAGCTTGACCTTACTGGCAAAAGGTGACTGTGTCTGAAGCCATTTTCCCCTTGGAGGTGGCGATGGACACAAAACTTCTTAGACCAAAATGCTCTTTTCAAAAAACTACCTTAGGAAATCACAAACTTCTTTGTGATTCTGTCCCCAAATAGTCAATTAAGCAGGAGTCTCTATAAATGTTTCCTAATCAGACCAGGCAGGTGAAACCAATCATGTTATGTATAAAAGGAGACTCAATAGAAGGTAAAACAATAGAAGGTAAAATAATTCAACAAATCTAGAAGTGATGAAAAGAGGACTTTTCTATAAATAGCAATATATATAAAGTCAACCAGTTCAATCTTCCGATGAGCATTTCTTGGAGAGTTTCGGTGATCTGTCCAAAAGATGCTCTTTCATTTGCTACAGCTTGATAGGGGCAGAACCAGGTGTAGAGCCAAGATCTCTTGACCCAGGTCTGTGCTTTTGCCACAACCTCAAATTGCTTGGACAAACACCAATGCACAGTATGCACATTGGAAGAGAGAAAAGGTGTAGGAAATTGGCACAGTCATTTGATTTTGTGTATGTATACGGCAAGGTGGAATAAAATCCACCATACAAGTTCAGCCGGATTTTTATAATAAAGCTACAGATTCCTAATTTCAAAGTTCCTTTTATAGTATGCACATAATGAGACATACTGTCATAACAGCCATCGACATGGACTTATCAGCATTGGAATGTAAGACATAAATTGTTCAGAGCACTGTCTTTAATACCTACCGTTTTCCTCCACCCAGTGTGGAATGCCCCAAATTTGCCATTAGCATGATAGGTTGCTTGTCGTAAATGCCCTCAAACTTTCAGATTACTCTGCCTGTCATGGAAAGTCAAATGAAGAGAAAAGAAGGACAGGAAATATTATGATATTTTGAAAGTGACGGTTTCTTTGTGGTTGACTTTCTGTATTATAAATTCCTCGGGATGGAGTTTTCTTCTTCATTTGGCACATTTATCAGCTGCAAACTATTACATGACTATGTAAAAATTAGCAATAAAGAGATGCCAAGCATATGGGATAGAAACTGACACATAGTAAAAAATTCAATAACATATTTGTTAAATGAATGAATAATTCTTATTTTCTTCAATCACTTTCCAAATGATACAGGCAAACTGCATTTACAAAAAGGTACAGGGTTGTTTTAAACAGGTAAACGTTGAGCTCTCCTGAGGAGAATAAGCTCCTCTAATTGGTACTTTATTGAGTCCACTTCAAAACATAATAACCCTATGTTACAATAATGTAATTATATAGTGGTATTCTATCCCACTTTTTTCTTTCAATAGGAAACCATTTTTTATGCTACTTGATTGAGAAAAGATTTCCCTTAAAGGATCACAGACTAGAATTTAAAACAGTGATACAAATAGCTCTGCATTTTAGAAGAGTCTCTTAGGATAAAGTAGAATTATCCTATGTCTTCTTAAAATATCAACTATTAAGGCACCAATTACCTCAAATATCTATATGATGGATGTGAAGTAGAGATTTAAAGAATGACAGTTGACCCTGGACCGAGCCAGGAGGTGGTGATGGAGGGGCTTGACCCCCATGCAGTTGAAAATCCATGTATAACTTTTTTAAAAAATATGTCTTTATTGATTTCAGAGAGAGGAAGGGAGAGGGAGAGAGAGACAGAAACATCAATGATGAGAGAGTCATTGATCGGCTGCCTCCTGCATGCCCCCCACTGAGGACTGAGCCCGCAACCCGGGCATGTGCCCTGAGAATTGAACTTCCATCTCCTGGATCCTAGGTTGATGCTCAACTGCTGGGCCATGCCAACTGAGCCCACGTATAACTTTTGACTCTAAGTAATTCTTATAATACAGGCAGGGAAATAGTCATCAAAACTCCAGGTCAAGAGTTTATTCAACAAACATTTCTTTTCTTTTACTGGGAAAAAATTATTTATTGATTGAATGGCTCTATAATATAGCATCAATTTTATACATATTTAAATAAATATGGGGATATTTCTCAAAAGTATTAAAAATATAAAATGACTATAAAACTAACAGTTCTTGCAGTTGCCATAGGGCTCAGAAATATTTTGAATTTATCTGGTCAACAAACGCTTCTTGATTAACTACCGTGTGCCACGGTAAACTTTAAAATGAATAAAACATAGTACCTGCCGTCAGAAATAAATTCTGTACTGTTCCAGTGAAAATAAAATGGAAATGACAAGTTATTTTATTAGAATAGGTAAGACATATTAACAATGGTACACCAACGGCTGGGGATGGACAGTGGATATGGTCTATCCCAGGTGTAATCATTATCTGCAGAGAATTAAAAAACCTGAGCACATCTTGGTCTACTTTGTATTATCACCATTCACCAGCAATTCTAAAGAATGATTGTACTGGGTTGAATAGTGCCACCCCCACCCCATACTCATGTTCTCAGAAACTCAGATTGTGACCCTCTCTGGAAATAGGGTTGTTGCAGATGTACTGAGTTAAGATGAGGTCATAACTGGAGTAGGGTGGGTCCTGCATTCAATGGCTGGTGTCCTTGTCTTCTTAACGGCGCCTTATTTCTCCAAGTGAAGGAGAGGGAAAGAGACAGTGGTAGACACAGACAAGGAGACATCAGCATAGGATAGCAGGGAGTCATGCATTGGACTGATGTGCCTACAAGCCAAGGAACAGCAAGGATTGCCAGCAACTGCCTGAAGCTAGGAGAGAGGTATGGGACAGATTCTTCCTCAGTGAAGAAGAAGTTTACCTAAGGTCAACAGGAGAGCCAGGTTGGGACTCTGATCCAAATGAGTCCAAAACCTTAGCTTCCAGAAAAAACAGAGACCACGACATTAGGTACCCCCCATTGGTGTACCAGCCCATCCAAACACCACAGCACTATGCTTTAATCCCCAGATATAGTTATTTTTATCAAAGTTGCTACTTTTAAATTATACTCCTTAATACTAGAAAAATACAGCTGTCAGTGGTCACAGGAGGCTTGGCTGCTCTTCATGAAATACAAGCTGCGTGAGCGGGAGGCATGCGAACAGCGCTGGTTGCTGTACAGCGCTGCGGGCGTAAGTGACACGGTCAGGAGCGAGCCTCCCACGGTCGGTGAGATGTTTACGGACTGGCGAGTTAATAGCAATAAAAGCTGTAACCGAAGTATGAGTGATATTCTTTTGATGTCAGCTGCATGGAGTCCTTCCTGTTACAGTAGCTGGATCTTTTTTTTTTTTTAAAGCCTATTGGATTATAAAATTGAAAAGTGCTTTTCTTTACTGTATGCTGTTTCCAATTCTCAGTTATAGGGGAAATGAATTTAGATGTTTAAAAAAATCAAATTATTTATCTTAGCGTTCCCCCAAGTTTGCAAACTGCTGAGCAATGTGATGGTTTGCCCTGCATTCTCCTCACTGAGTCTATCTGGGTAAATTAATTACAAGACAATCCTTTGGAATTAAGTGTATTTTAAGTTCAGAGGCATCTGCTTAGAGACTTCTAATACCGCTAAATAGTCCCTTTGGAAATGCACTCATTAGTATGAGTGGTATAATTTTCATTTCCGCTGGCACCATGGCATAGGACTTCTTCAGTTTCAGCTCCCCTCTGATTGACCTGTCAAGGGCATAAACCACTCTGAAGATGTTCCAGTGCCATTTGTGCTTTTCCAATAGGTATAAGGGACAGGATTGTTTTACTCCATGTAAAGGAATAATTTAGAAAATGAGTTTCTCTGGTTTCAATGTGCCACATTCTCTGTACAAACACACACACAGAGTCTGAACTTAGAATATGCTTACTGGGCAATAGAACAAAACAAATAAACATTTTCTTAGATACCAGATATGCCATATGTCCTAAGGACATGAATTAGAAAAAAGTCTATGGTGTGATTAATCCATTATGTGAAATGGAAATGCATTTTTAAGTTGCATGCGGTAAGATGTTGGCAGGGGATTGGCAAGAGAGAGGGTACTTAGAACACAGAGAACTGAACATTAAAATTTGGGTTTTTCCCCTCCCCTCCAAAATGAGAATGTGGTGAGTTCTATATCATCTGATTTTTATGAAGCTACAGAGCATCTTCGACATGTCTGGCATATAGCCAATGCTAAAATAGGTGTTTTCCAAATTAATTTAATTGTCCTATTGCAGTGAACCAGATAAACCAATCTCTACCCTCAAGTAACTTACTGTCTAGTTTGAAGAACAGATATTAAACAAATAAATATACTAAAAATTATTTATTTTCAATTGTAATAACTGCTGCAAAAGAAAGTAAAGTGTATTATGAGAGCAAATAATAGAGGGCATTATCTTAGACTGGGGCATAAGGGGAGACTTCCACGAGCAGGTGGCATTTACGCTAAAGAGAGGGACCCTGACTGAAGCCAAGAGTAAGAGCCGAGTCATCCAGGCAGAAGGGCACCAAGTCATCTTCACCATGGCCTGTGAGGCTTCATAATCTGTCTCTGCTTCCTTCCCGATCTCGTCTCTTATTAGTCTCCCTTTGGTCACTCCTCTCTAGCCCCCCTGTCTTCTCTTTCTTCTTTAAACACATCAAATTTGTTTCTATCTCGTGAGGCCTTTGCATTTGCTGTTTCCTCTTTTTGGAATGCTCTTATCCCAGGTCTTCACATAACTGGTTCCAGTATCTGGATCCCAGTTCAAAAGTGCCTGGGGTAGGCTGCCAAGAAGCCTACCCCAGCCACCATATGGGATGCACCCCCCTCCACCAGTCACCATCTGCCATATCACAAACCAGTAGTTCTTTCAGAGCAGTTATCAGTGCTTAATGATTTTTTCACTTGTTTCTTTCTATTTCCCCCAAATAAAAAGTAAGTTCCATGAGAACCAGAATCTTGTGTGCCTGATGCAGAGACATCACTTGATAAAAATTGGGTAAGTAGCCCCGCCGGGCGTGGCTCAGTGGTTGAGCATCGACCTGGGATCCAGGCGATCGGGGTTCGATTCCTGAGCGGGCACATGCCCGGGCTGCAGGCTCGATCCCCAGTCAGGGGCGTGCAGGAGGCGGCCGATCAATGACTTTCTCATTATTGATGTCTCTCTCTCTCTCTCTCCCTCTTCTTTCCTCTCCCTAAAATCAATAAAGATATATATATTTTTTAAAAATTGAGTAAGTAAATAGAAATTAGCATTGATGAAGGTCTTATGGGGGGAAGGAATGTGGCACCTTCCAGGAACAGAAAGACCAGTGTGGTTAGAACATAGTTCAATGTTTTACTTGATTTTGTTGTTTCTCAAATGCATATACCAATATGTACAACATACACGGAGATAATGGCTTCTCAACCATATTTTCATCAGGCTGACAGTGATTTTAAGTGTCTTCTTAGAGTACACATGCCTTGCATATAGTAAGCACTCAACAAACTTTTGACCAATAGAAAAATAATTCCAGCCTATTAAGGTCCTGCTATCATATCTTTGCGTATCAAATTCCAGCTTCAAACATCGTTTCCCATCATTATCTCAATGGATCACTCACTAATTTAGCTCTGCCAATGAACAGATATTTTATTGTATCAGCCCTAAAGGAATACACTCATTCTGTTACATTTTGGTTTTGGGATTTGGACAAGGAGAGGGATAATATCCCTTGGTAAGTCTAATTTTATACAGTGTGCACTAAAGACTCTTAATGGGACTAGAATAAGCTGATCAGATAGTAATATTTGTTTGGTTGGCGCTCTACATACTTGGGTAGGAAGGTATTGTTCCCCAGCACTAACCGATAATCTTTTCCAACCTTCCTGCTCCAGCCGTTCACCCCAGAAAGTGAGTGCTGATGGAAAGAGACTGACAGTTTAATAATCAGGAGTAGCAAAGTGTGGAAGAGGCATTTCATCTGCATGAAACCTTCCTCCCAGAGCAATTCCAGAGCTCCCTAACATACTGGCTTGGAAGCCATTGAGGTTTGAAAATAGAGCCTCTTAGGGGAATTTTACTGAAAAATATCTCCCTGGGTCTCCATGCCAGGTCTTTGCTACTGCGGCCTCCGAAGCAAGCCAAGGCATTCAGGAAACTTTGTCAGGTGGTTCTTAGACTTAAACATTTCACGCAGGCAGAAACACTTCATATTGCTCAGCTGACTGCCCAGAATCAATTATTGGATTAATTTGGGGGGAAGAGACTGACACTCCACATACTTCCAGGCTCTAAAAATTTAGGAGCAATAAAACAGTCTTTTTGTTTTTGCCTTAATTATGGAGAAAACTGTATCTCATAGACCTAGACTACTATGACTAGTGATCCCTTAAAGTCAGGGAACATGTCTAAGTTTCCTTTGCATTAATGCATTAGTACAGGTCCTGGAAAGTCATACTTGGATAAATATTAATGAATGATCATCAAAAATCTATCTATCAACTTCTGGAAGATTATGGTTTAAAAACAATCCAATCATACTAATTGAATGCCCTCCTAAACAGGTCTATTATACTGAGGAAAAAATTATAGCTGTAATAGATCTTGTCTTTATCAGGCCTTTGCAATTAGTGCCTTTTGACATTGTTGTCAAAATTTTTTAATTTAATCACTATATAGATGGGTAAGTTGCTTTTTTTGGTTGAAAGCAAAAGAAACTCACTATGATTAAATTAAGCAGAGAAAGAATACATAGGAAAGATACAGTAGTCTAGAAATGGCACTAGGTGCCTGAAGTAGAAGGTTTAGGAACGGAAAGAGAGCTTCAAGAGTCTCTCTAACAACCTGCCACTCAAATGAATAAACATTAATCACATTTTTCTGTCCTTACATCACTCTGCTCAAGATTCAGAGTCCTAGAAGAGACATTGGTTGCCCTAACCTGGGTCATGGGCCTACCCCTGGGCTAGAGGAAAGGGAACCTCATTTACATCCCCACCAACACTGTTCACAGTGGGGAAGAGGTAATGCCCACAATAGATAAGGGGGTGACTTTGTCAGAAAGGGAACGCCATAAGGGTGAAATGTCCATACAGCTAATGAAGAATGGGAGAAAGGAATGAACATATCTTGAGCGTCTGTGCAAATCAAGTACATACTGTGTGGATTACCTCACACGTATGGCTCATTTCACCCTTAGCCATTCTGAGACACAGGCATTTCATCTGCATTTTGCAGGAAGAGGAAATTGAGGCTCAGAGAGGTTAAGTGATGTGCCCAGCACCACCCATCTACTCAGCATTGGAGTGAAGATTTGGACCTGGGTTTATCTGATATGTGCACTACACTGTGTGTCCCAAGCTTAAATAACAATTATTCATGAGTTATTGTCAGCCCTGAGGGAATAATACTGAATGGGATTCTAGAAAGACTGATTCTTTTTTTCCAAAACAGAGGTGTCTTTATTTTTATTATTTTTTTTAAATATGTTTTCATTGATTTCAGAGAGAGGAAAGGAGAGGGAGACAGAGAGTGGAACATCAGTGATGTTTTGATTTGCCATTCCCTTACAATTAGTGATGTTAAGGATCTTTTCATATACATGTTGGCTTTCTATACATTTCTCTTGGATAAGTGTCTATTCAGTTCCTCTTCCCATTTTTAATCAATTATTTGCTCTTTGTTGTTGAGTTGCATGTGTTCTTTATATTTTGCATTTTAGCCCCTTATCAAAGGTATCATTTGCAAATATCTTTTCCCACTTGGTTGGTTTCCAGTTTGTTTTGTTAATGGTTTCTTTTGCTGTGCAGAAGCTTTTTACGTCAGACAGAAAAGGGCAAGAACTATATGATTTCGGTCATATGCAGCATGTAAAACAAAAAGGAACAAACAAAACAGACCAACCAACCCATAGATACAGACCACAGTATGGTGGTTACCAGAGGGAAGGGGGAAGGGGGTAGAGTTGGTCAAATACAAAGTGACGGAAGGAGACAGGCTTCCATGGTGAGCACACAAGAGAGAAGACAGATGTTGTATTAGAAAGTTGTACTCCTGAAATTTATATAACGTTATTAACCAATGTTACCCCAATAGATTTAATTTTAAAAAAAGAAATAGCAGACACAGAAGAAGCTCTGAAAACCAAGAAGTAGTAAGCCTTTCGCTAGAGAAATGTACGTTTATAAGCAAAATCTCCCTTTGTAAGAGTGCCTTTTTCCCTGTGCCAGGAAGAGGGGCATGACTATAACGCTAGAAACCCTCAGTAATGGAGAAGGCCTGGACTTAAGTCTGCATAACAACTTTACCCTTGTTTACTGTCCTTTATTTGATAACCTCCCATAGCTGACTACTCCTCCATCGTCTTTTTTTGTCTTTAGCTGGAGATGGTATTTAAGGACATGGCTTGGGCTATTTTGGGGAGTTAGTCCATTGTCTTGGTTATCTCCCATGTAAACAGGATACATACATATTATTAAATTTCTGGTTGTTTTTCTCCTGTTTTAAAATGACTTTCCAAAACCTGCTGATCCTCTACAGCTGGATGAAAGGCACCACAATCAAAGACAGCACCTCGCATTTATAGCTACTCTGAGCTCTTCAACTGTTGCAGGACTGTTTGCTGAGATGGTTTTAGTCGTGTTGTTGGCAATGACTCTGGAAGAGAAGTGTCTTGGTCTTTCATCAGAGTTATATTCTTCTGCTTGTCCTCAGTGTATAAGAATATAACGATCTGATAGTGTAGATGGTTTAACATAAATATCCTCCCTCTGCTCAGCTTTTGAAATCACTTTGGTGGAGTAAAAGCCAAGTAGCAATATATGAGCACTTTCTCTTAGACATTTTATACATCATTCTTAAAAAAACTCATAATGCAAAATTTTTAAACTTATAAAATGTCCACCAGATAAAAAATTTTTCATTTTCTTTCTTTTTTTCCTCTTCATAATGTTTCTTTTCTAGATCACTGTGCTGAGAATGTATTAGAGAGTTCATAAAGGTCTGCTGACCAGGTTTTATTGGCTTTCTTCTATTACAAATCAGACATATGTATTAATTTATTTGATTAGGCATTTCCTTTTCAACTTTGATGAGTACAACACATTCACATGAAAATACAAAAATATAAAATAAACTTGAAGGAGGAATATTGCTTTTCTTTTCCTTCCCTTGGTTTTCACAGCAACATCTATCAACCTGAACCTGACAAAACAGACACACACTAAAAACTGCAAGAGCAGGAAAAAAAATCACACTTACAATGAACAAAATCATGAATTTGATAGAAACTTGGAATTGTCCAGGAAATTCACATTTTCATATTTTCCTTCTAGAAAGCCCTCAAATTCATAAATGCCACTGTTTGTTTTATCATTTTTATATATTTTCAAGCACCTATTTTGAAAGTGTATCGTAAATTCAGGACTTGGGTAGGAGGCAGTATATGTGAAATTCTGGAACTTATCTAGGTGTGAATACCAGTCCCTCAGCTTTTCTTTGAAAAACAAACCACATGTGACAATTAAAAATCAGAGCATCTCAAAACCAAATACGTGTCTATGTGCTATATCTCTGTAGTTCCAACAACTATGATTTTGCTGCTTAGAAGCATTGCTCTCCTAAGAGCAGGTATGAGCTGGTTCTGCTTAATCTCCACTTGAAAAAGGAGAAGACACCAAACTGGGAAGGGAAAGCACTTGGTGTATTTGTGTTTCTGTCTAAAGAAAATTACTAATATTAACCAGTTAAGGCTCCTGGGAAATCAAAGAACCATCACTAACTACCAGCTACAGGCAGAAACCCCTAAACTTCCCACACCAATATTGCCTGCCACTGTAAGCAAACTTACAGTAGATACATGGCTCTGTGCTTGAGTTCCCTTAGTTAGGGTTACATTATATTATGACTTTAGTTAGGCAATTCTGCACATACGCTGAAAATATGTATGTACGGTCAATCTTTTTCTGTAGCTGCATGAATATTCAGCATGGGTTTGATAAGCTAACAGGAGCACAGCATCACTCATTTTCAAATCCATGCTCCTCTTCGCTATGAGTTAGCACCAAATACAGAGAGCTCCTGAGCAATCCTTCAAGGAAAAGTTAGCAGAAGCTCGGTTTACTGGGTGAATGGGAGGAGGCAACAGCTCTAAGAACTCAAATTACCTCTTTGTTGTGTTCATCGGAATCCAGAGAAAAATGTACCACAGCTTGCCAGGCCGCACATCTTGCCGTAGCCCTGATGGAAGCAATAAGTCCAGAGCCTGCTGCCCAGGGAGAGCTTCTCCAGCCGGAATTTGGGGATCGACTGTAAAAGTTCTTCCCCTGAAAGATGGATTAAATTGATCATTTTTTCCTAGACACAGTGCACTTCAGGCTCATTTTGCTTTGTAATTAAGAAGAAAGCCAGAAACATCATTTACACATTAAGAATTTAATAGATATATTTTTCTAGCTTTTTGCATTAGCACAGGACAGCCCATTAATGAAATAAGTCTTCCTTCAGGGTCAATTTAGATGGCTGTAATCTTCTGCAAATATACTGCAAATGAGGATCATTTAATGATCTTAAAACTAACTGCCAGGAGAGGATTGTTATAACTCTCCAGACAACAAAAAAAGACTGGGCTTGGCATGCAGTATCCTTTCTTTAACTAAACAAATGTTTAATTTCTGACCACTACATTTTTAAAAATTGCAAATACTATCTTCTATTTAGGTTAGTCTCTAGCTTGCTGGCCTGGGAGGTTGATTCTGATTATGGAAAGCTCTGGGCTGCATTAGGTGATGGTTAGAAGGATAACAGGGTTGCACTGATAAAATATATCCTTTTAATTGCCTGTATCACTATGACTGTCAACCTCTGCCGAGCTTTCCTGGGCCTTTTCCAGCTCTTCTTCTTCTGCAGAGCTTCCGTGTCTGCCTTCACTCACTGCACACATTCATGTCCACTGTTATAATAATACTTAGCATGGGTGCAGCATTCAAGCATTTTAAATATTCTTTCACACATGTGGTTTTATTTGCTCCCCAAAACAATGTTAAATGGCAGGTGTGAAGCATGTCACTTTCCCTTTATAACAACTAAGGAATTTGAGGGCCCAGGGGACAAAATGCTAAACTCAAGCCCCACACTCCCATTCAACTCCTCCCACACCCAGCTAGGAAGAGCCAACATTCAGGTCTTCTGACACTTGGTCCAGGATCTATCTCTTCATGTCAACCGTGTGACCCCTCACCTTTGGGAAAGCACTGGTATAAAAGCTGTGTACTGAAGATTTAGTACAAAATCTCCATGCCCTCATAGAATGTCCCAGAAAAACAAAGCATTTCTCCTTAAAAATACAACAGGCAGTAAATGAGTATGTGCTAATTATCAAATGAACAGAGTAGACAGTAAGTGTTAGGAAGTTCATGGAAGGGAGAAATATAGGATATAGAAGTCAGAGATTTCTTAAAAGTAGACTTGAAAAAAGATAGTGATTATATGGGAGAAGAGACAGCTGTCAGGCAAAAGGCTGTACATTTGAACATGAGACTTTGAGATCAGGCCTGGGCTCAAGTCTTGCCTCTGCCATTTATTACCTATAAGGCTCTTACCAACTTAATTTCTCTAAGCCTTATCTGTAAAATGGGAATAATTAGCACCCACCTCATAGAACTGTTGTTAACAATAATGAAATAATATATGCAAAGTGCTTAGTATAATGGCTGATTCAGAATCAGTGTTCATGACTAGAACAGCTTACGCAAAGGAGTAGAGATGAGCTGTAAGAAGGATTGCCAAAATATAACGATTAAATTAGTCAGGTGTGGGCAAAACTTTGTGGAAAAAATAATGAGAAAATACTGGGAAAAATCCAGACCAGCTTGTAGGGGCCCCTGAGTGCCAAAATAATAAATTTCCCCCAGTGGCTTTTTATTTCTATTTACAGCTCAGAATCCTTTCTTGAAACAAAACCTTCCTTAGTCTCAATATTTAAAAAAGATACAGGAGGAGCTGCTCTGGTTGGAGAATCCAGAGCCTCCCCTGCTCAGTATATCCCCAGCATCCCCAACATCCCTTGGAAGGAAAAGCCAGTTGGAAACTGTGCCTTTTGACAGCAGGGAGCAGTAAGTCTTCTGTTAGGGAGATGGTACAGTAAACATTTACCTGGCATCAGTAGGCGGAGACAGAGACACAAATGACCGCTTAGCATCCTGTTGTAGCTGTTAGGTGAAAAGGATTTGGAATGGACTAGAGTGGTGGCAGTGAAATCAGACGGAGGCATGTGCCAAAGACACTACAAAGGACAATGTGACACGTGTCTGTGAGGCGTCCAGGTGGGGAAAGACGAGGCAAAAAGGGTCAGAGATGACTTACGGGTTACACGCCTGGGCACCCACTGGTGGAATCATTACTGCTGCCCTTCAGTTTCCAAAGGAACCTCTTTAAATTCTGTTCTACAGTGATGGTGGCTAAGGCCATTGCTCATGATCCCACAAAGTCCTATATAGTTTAGAATGGTGATACCTACATTTACTCTTTGGGGTGATAACAGAGGTTAACTGGTAGGGGGTAGAGTGGGGAGAGAGGTTCTTGGTCAAAACATTTAAAGACAACCAAGTCGAATGAAGTTAAACCGTCTTCTTTACCCACATTTCTGCTTCTTTAATGTGCTGCTGTGCATTGTGAACTATTAGAGAATGATGGAATAGCAGTTTGCCCCAAATTTATTTGACCAATATTTTTAAGAAATATTTTTATGGGATTAATGTTTCTTGGAACACACTTGGGATATGCTGCTCTGTGGAAGCCAACAAAGGGCCCTTGAGGAAGCCCTCCTTCCAATCTTCACCTGCTCACTGAGAATACACTATGTGTGCCAGGGGCAAGACTTCTGCCTCCCCAAGGGAGTCAAATTCTAGTGAGGGAGTTGGGCACATATCCACATGATATACCCATAATATCTACAAAATGCATGATGTGTGGTGGAAAGTGCAAGTGATTCACGTGGTTACAAATAAGAACACTAATTTGGTAATTAGAGTGGCAGGTGATTAGGCTAGAAAGATAGGCAATAGTCATCATTACTGTTGTCATTAGCTACCATTTATTGAATGAATGCTATATGCTAAGCATTATGCTAAGTATTTTACGTGCATTACAGCGATGAATCTTCCCTATATTCCCACCTACATTTTTCAGATGTGAAAAAGAGGCTTGGAAGGGCTATGTCACTTACCCAAGGTCTCACTCACACTATCAAACTGACAAAGCCTGAACACAACCAGAACCCAGGGTCTGTGAGCTTAAACATCGTGGGCAGAGGCTTCTCGAACCTTGTGAGCTGTTTTAAGGAGTTTGGACTCCACTGTGGACACCTTGGAGGGCCATGGAAGGTTCTACATCTCTCCCTCTCTTTTGACAAATCTCTGAAAACTCTTTGAGTCAGCCCCAAAGCAGAAGAAAGTGACACTTGCTAAACTACCAGATCACATCTGCCTTGCAGGATGCTAATGAGTCACAGCCTCCAAACTGCCTGGGGATTTTCAAATGAAAGGCTCTTATGTGTCTGCAAGTGACTGTCCTGCTGGGTTATCTTCTTCAATAACTGGTCCTTGGCGTTGCATTGCTGCACCATGGAAATCCTGCTTTATTACGCCTTCTTCAGAGAATCTACAGCTCGGCATCCTGCCTGTCGTGAGGGTTTACTGACAGCTAACTTTCAAAGTCATGCTTTCTACGGTAAGTGTATTTTAAACCATGCAGCCTCACATTAAAAGGAAATGGCAGTCATTCTGCCCTGGAAACTGTTCCCTAGCATGACATTACTTTAATTCACTGGCTCCTTGTAATCAAGATCTAATAAACAGCACCTTTAAATAAGTCCTACACACAGCCTGCATTGTTACAATCAATTGAACTACTTAAAAAGGAAAACCTCTGAGGCTATCTGGAGGCATTCTGTGCTTCCCTCTGTTTTATGGCACAACCTTAGACACAACGTGTAAAAAGGTCAAGACAGCATGTAGGGTTTTGCATTAAACAGCAGAACACTAATTAGTTTTAGTGACAATGGGGTTCTGTTAGTGTGTTCTAATATTTTGATGCTCAGTTTTGTTTGAAGCCTCTAGCCATAATACACAAAAGCTCTTCTATCTTCCAGTTTTCTCATGTCTTCATTTTCAACCTCATCCATTTGACCCAAACGTGTATTTTCTATTTCTATATTTTCATTAGAAGTCGAATTTCAAAAGAATTCTTTTAAAAGAAGTTCAAAAGAAAATGTAATGTAGAACCCAATATTTAATGTGGAACCTAATATTTCGCTATTAATTTCAATCTTTTTTTTTTTTTTCAAATCTCAAATGTAAATTGTGTTAAAACATACCGGCAATGAGTTTTAATATTTATGCTTATTAACTATCCAGAGCAAGTGTAGTATTATTAAATGTTAAACATTAATTGCTGAGTGTTAAAAAAATTTAATAGATTCCCACATTCCTGAATTCTATTTTAAAGTGATAGGAAAATGGTCATAGTCCTTCAAAATCAGTTATATTTTTTTCTTCACTAGGTTTGTATCTACATTCTTACCCTTTTTCTGAAATATAGGTAAATTCCTAAAACATTCTCCGGGATAAAGAACTGCAAATAACACTATTTGAGACTTTACCAAATTGATATCTCTTCAAAATACCAATTACTGTAAGTAATTATAGTATAGTATGACTTTCTGTAAAATAAATACTAACTTGGGAATTTCCACTTCCTTGTACAAGACAGATTTATGCCACTTTTAAGGATCATTCACGGTTTTTTAAAATCAGTTTGAGATCATACGCTTACAATGGTCACCACCTTCCCAAGAGGCTATTGGGCTAATGCTTTCACAGCACCTTCTGACGCTGTTCTCCTATGGGGTTAAAAGCAATCAAGTCTGTAGGTGGGGGGAAAAACACATTCTTTTTTGCTCCCCCGTCCGACTTGGCTATGGTCTAGAGAAGCTGAACTTTCATTAAAAGAAAATAAAGTTTCTAACCCTTCATCTTGCAAAGGTAGTGTCTTTATAGTGTAAATCAATACACCGCTGTTTGGTTTGCTCCCCTGCTAGACAGACCAAAACAATATAATATCAAGGGAGTGGGAGCATCCCCTCCACGCCATTTGTCTTCATGGAGTACTCACTTCAAAACTGACTTTATACTGCTTCCATGATGCCGACTTAATTGTTATCAAACCAGATGCAAAGAAACAAATCCAACAATAAAGCAAATTCTTTAAACCACAATGGGACATATCTGGGTGTCTGTGGACTGCTCACCTAACAGAGGAGAAACCTGAGCCTCAGGGAGGTTAAGTAACTTGCTGAAGGTCACATAGCTCATTGAGTGGAGCAGCTTGGACTCTAAATCTGCCCAATCCCAGATTTTAGTCTCTTAACCACAATATTATGTTGTCTAGCAAATGCAATAATCTAATTCTGCTTTCATTTATATTTCTATCTCTGAATATTTCCAAGAATTTGCCCTTGCAATGACTCTTACTGGAACCAAATAAAATGGTACTTTCTCGCCCATCTCTTTTCGCAGCCAATAGAAATGACACTTGACTCTGGAAGCGTCTTTACCTCCAGGAACAGGGAGGAGCACACAAACCATGGTGTCAGAGTAGATGGGTAATTTGGGCGAGTTACTTGACCCCTCTCAGCCTTACCTTCTCGCCTGTAAAATAGAGGTAGTAACAGCTACTATCCAGGATTGCTGTTAGGGTTAGAGCTAATAATTTATCCAACACTAGCTCCAGGCCAGACACTGGGCAAGAAATTTACTTATATTGTCTCATTTCATCCTCACAATGATCCTCTGTGGACCTACTTACCCTGACACATATTCATCCTTTCACTTAAAAAAAAAAATTAGCATCTGCCGGTTGCTAAGAATACAGCATTATTCCTGAGAAGCATGGTCACTGCCATCTGGATTGGCAATCATTAGTAATGACGACAACAGAACTTCGAGGCTTCTGCTTTTATTAAGTTTTGGATGGGGATGGGGAACTTCCACCTACAAACTAAAGCTGAGGATTCCCTACTTAGCCTGGCTGACTTTAAAATTTGTGATACAGACCACAGTTGTGCTGTGAAAGTGCTACATTTAAGTTAAGATCATTGCCTGAGGTCTTTCACTTTCAACAAACTATACTTCCTGATAAAAGTTTTCTTTGTTAACCCTGCTAGAGTAGATTCCTTACTATCCCTCACACACATCCCCCCTCCTCAGAATTTGTTAATCAGGTACTCTCTGCCTGAAGTTCCTTCCCTTCCTTTGCCTCAGTATTCCAGACCTACCCAATGTCATTTATTCATTCATTCAACAAATATTTATTGAGTGCCTACTGTGTGTCAGGAGCTGTTCTGGGTGTTTAAGATTCAGCACCAAAAAAATCAGAGCAAAAAAAATCCTAATCCATGGAGTGAACATTTTAGTGTAACAATCATTCGTTACACCTGTAGCACAGAGTGGAGCATTCTCAGTTTGGACTGAGGAAGGCAATGATCAATGGCTACCGGTTTCAAATCGAGAACTGATAACATGGGCATCCCACGTGAAACCTCATTTCTCTAGTGAGGCCACACATAGACCCTGGGTTTTGAATAACAATAACCTTGTGACATGGATAAACAGAACTAAGTCACACCACTTTTGACTAAGTCAAGGACAGGGCGGGAATAGAGCTAAAGATCCTTCCATGGTTTTGCCTTCTCTGGAGCCACCTGTTTTAGCAGCTTAATAACTTAACCTGTTTGCATTTAGGTTTTGTTTCACCATCACTTGCTGCTTAGTGCCTCATTTGTTGTTCCCTCCAACTGTAAAGAGGTCAGGAAAGATGCATGCTGAAGTATACCTGGCTCTGAAAATCGGGATTGTTTTTTGGAAAAGTCCAGACTACCAACTTAAAAACAAACTATTTTAATAGTGAGTCAGTAAATTATTTTTCAAGAATGTAGCTCCTAGAACATCACAATACCCAATATGTCTCGGTTCCTAACTCAATATTTTTAATTACTTGCTTTTATTGGTCAGATAAAATGTAGAGTCAAGTTTCAAGTAATACCTTTTATTGGACTAATGGTAGAATATTGACAGATAAGCTTTGGGAATATAGAAAACTCCCCTCTAGGTCAGTAAGGGATTGACTCTGAGGAAAGGATTTCTGTAGGCAGAGAAGCCTCTCTGTCAATATTGTGCAGTTTGTCCAATAAAAGGGATTACTCAAAACATGCCGGGTGCTTTGCTTTACATTAAAAAAGAATTGAGTCTTGAGAGCTAATGTCGTTATTATGTAGGATGAATCTTATGTAAGTCGGTCGTTTGACCTCTCTAAGCCTCCATTTCCTCACTCAAGGAATAAAGATAATATAATCTGTCCTGTCCACATCATAGGATTATTCATATCATTACCTAATGTTTGTGAAAACATTCTTATAATTGGAAAGTATGATAAAATATGTGATATTTTTATTGCTCATTAATATGTTCAAGCTATTAATGGCAATAAACCTAAATTAATAAACATCAAAGGGGTGCTAACACTTCAAGTTACAATGGTGGGAGTTTTTTTGAGTTCCTATTTTAACATTCATGATTTATAATGTCAATTCAAGTCAACTGAATATTTGAGTCCCTACTTTGGGCCAGGCACCAGTTATATCATTTCTCATCAGCAGTTTCATTCAGAGGTAGAAAGTGTTTGTAAAAAATACAAATAAAGAAAGATATACACAGGGAAAGACAGCACTTGTCCTATGGTACCCAAGTAAAATGGGTCATTGTAGCAGCTGTGAGACTCTTCTTGCTTACTCTACAGACCTTTTCCAAGTTGTCAGGATGAACAATTCCATTAGTGAATCCCTAATAACAGGAAAAAGAGCAAACCTATGGTTGCTCAATGTCATTCACAAAATCCCAACAAAAGCTCTGTAGCTGTCCCAGAAAGAACTGTTGGATTCTAATTAAACTCCTCTTTCATTTTAGAACACTCAGGGTAAACTCCATTGACTGTCTTTGTGATCTAATCCAAATAAATAAACCAGTACCTTCAATAAGCTGTAGAAGACTAGAGTTGTCTATGCAGACTGATATAAATACCTCATACTTAGAAGACCATCCTCAGTTACACAGAAGATTAACCTTTTTAATAGATGCTGTTTAGGCCAGTTTAGTGTTTTTGCCCAAATCTTACTTTTCTCTGAAGTAATAAAGGTTATATCAGCTATCATTTTTACTAAAATCTACTATTTTTAAAACAACTCATCAGATAACTGCATTCAGAACCAGGCAACTACTTCTTGAGAGTGCTTTCTCCTATAAAGTAGCAAGAGTGATATTTCTAAGGTAGCAACCTCACAGCATAGAATGGAGTTTTAGAGAGTTCAATTTGATATCTGTGTCTATAGGGCACTATTTGTACTAAGTCAGCTGAAACAATTCAATGAAAATAGATTCTTCTTTCTAAAGTACCAACAGATTCAAATATATTGGCGCCATAAAACTAACCCAAATTCAGCTAATTTAGCTCATTTCTTCCATAATTCATTCAATAGTGATTTGCTGGATACCTACTATCTTCTGGGCACTGTGCTAGATGTTGGGTTGCTTATAGGCTGAAAGAGAGCCAGGCATGGTGATACATGCAATATGATGGGAATGGAGATAGAGCTGTGAAAAGCGGATCAAGAAAGTCTTAGAAGAAAAGATAAAGCTTGACAAGAGCTGTGAGAACCAGTAGGAGTCAATCCTAAAATGATGAAGCTTGTAGAGAAGGGAATCCAGAAGAAACAGCACATACCAAGGCCCAGGGATCAATGAAAGCTAATCTTAGTCTTCTACTATACAAGGTCCCATAAGGTCTTATGTAAGCTTGTTTCAGAGCTGCCCAGGCTGACTTGGAGGCCCAGTGAAGTTCACTGGCTGTGGCTCTGTTAGAGGTCTCTGCATAGAGTCCTAGATGGAGCTTCAGGTGTTTTCGGTGTCTCAGCAAAGCCCTTCTCTGGGTGGAGGAAGAAAGGTCCGGCTTCTGCCAACTTGAGGGAAGCAAAATCATCTTCTGAAAAGATCTGGCCTCTAGGAAACACAGCCCTGCAAGGGCAGAGGGAATCCTTTGTAAAGTTGAAATAACATTCTTCGGCCCTCAATCTGAAATGTATCCTCACATGAGAAGTCATGTCTTTTCTCCACCCACAGAAAAGAACTTGGCTTTCAATTTTGTTTCTGATGTCACTTCAGGCTGTTGTCCAAGGAATTTCCATTCCCAAACAGCAAGTGCATTCAGATGACAAAAGGAAAAGACAGTAGGTGAAGGCAAAACTGGGAGCAGACACTTGAACTTGGGTTTAACGGAGGAAAGAGTTTCCAAATTCAAGATATCAAGAAATCAATAATTCCACATACAGAATTTAAAGCACTGTTTTATATTCAGGCCATTTGTACCGCCTGGCTACTGTTTTGTTTAAGGTGCCTTAAAAAGTGGTAATAACTAGAAGCCATTGTTTTCCTTTTCCATTCTCAGTTCACCCAGTGGCTGGACTGAGGTTTGATTGTTTCCTCAGGAAAAGACTATGTGTGCCAAAAGGGGTTTTTGTCATGGAATATGATTTAGTTATAAAAATCCAAATGCAACCTTAATTATAGAGACACAAACACCACATTAAAGATAATATCATCTTTGGTCAGCTAGATGAATTAAAACATGCCAACCTGGTGTCAACACTTTTTCTCAGTATGAATTCAGACTACATATAACAGGCCAGATTTAAGTAAGTCAATATTAATTCATTTCATGAATATAAAAATATCTACTGTTTTCTAGTCATCTGGTACATCGACATTTTTAAGGTTGTGTCAGAGAGATGTATAATTTCATAAAACATTACTGACTTTGTAAAACTAGTAAGTTTGCTTATTTGTTTTTTAAAATACTTCTGCTTTTCATAAGAAAAATTATAAGAACATGACCTATGAAAAGTCACAGACCCTGAAGAACAATCATCGACAATTAAAGAAAAGAAACAGTTCACTGCTGAATATACTCTTTCTCCTTCATAAGAAATGTCACAGGGCTATTTTTTGTGTTTGAGAGAATGGGGTTGTGATGACTTGTCCCTGTGCATAATCACATGCTCTGTTCTGCGTTGCACCCCGCACAATGCACCCTCCCCCGACACACAAAACAAAACAAGGCTTCTTCAAGACCCATTTTGGAATCTTGTCTGGTTAGCTATCAAGAGAACCTTTCCACTCCTCATGTCATCAATTATTTATTCATTCCAAAAAATACTTGATGACCACCTACTGTGTGCCAGGCAATGTGCTAGATTCTGGGGTCACAAAGGTGGAAATTATGGGCTGCCCCTGCCCTGACACAACTTATAGTCTAATAGTTGGAGATTCTATAAGGAAAAGGACAATTACAAAGACATCTGGGGATGTATGATGACTGAGGTGCACTGGGTGCTCTAGGCAGGGCCACCCAGTCCAATCTGAAGAGTCAGGGAAGTTTTCCTGAAGGATGGGTTATCTCAGCTGAGTTCTGAGCCAAGAGAAAATGGACATGGCAAAAAAATAAATAAATAAAATTTAAAATTATGGTTAAGTGTGGGTTTAGATGGATTTCAGCAATGATCTAAAAAAATAAGAAAACAAGATTGAGCCTGGCAGGGCATGGCTCAGCAGTTGAGCGTCAACCCAGGATCCAGGCGATCAGGGTTCAATTCCCTGGGGTTGAGGGCTTGATCCCCAGTCAGGGTCGTGCAGGAGGCAGCCGATCAATGACTCTCTCATCATTGATGTTTCTATCTCTCTCTCCCTCTCCTTTCCTCTCTATGAAATCAATAAAGATGTATTTAAAAGAAAAAAAAAGAAAGTAAGATTGAAAACACTTTTGAGATGACCTTTGAGGCTAAATATTTAAAACTAGTCTATAACAGCCCTTCTAGATATACACAATATGAAACAGTAAGAAACAAACAGGATTTGGAATCAGAGAACTGGGTTCAAGTTCAAGGCTCTAATTCTTATGAGCTAGGTAACCCAGTATAAATCACTTAACTCTCTGGGGCGTGGTTGTTTTTTCTCATCTGTGAAACCTGAATGAGACTGCACCAGCTCTGTCACCCTCATGGAGTTGCTAGGCTCAAATAAAATAGTGGATATAAAAATACTTTTTAAACTGTAAAGCACTACACAAATGTTAGTTATTATTATTAAAACAAAAGTGGAAGTGAGCTAAGTAGAATTAATAGGATTTAGATACAAGAAAAAAACAGAGATTATGAATATAAAGTGAAAGATAGTTCCCTTTCTTGCTAGGGTAATGGCCAAAATTAATTTTCCGGAGCCCGGGAGACTTGCCAGAAATATATGAAAGAGGTACAAATTCTTATTTTTTAAAAAGAAAGAAATTTAATATGTGATGAAAAAAAAAAAAAAAAAAAAAGCAGTGCTCTAAGGGAAGGAAGCTCTGCTTCCTATTTAAGATGTCAGACAGGGAAGCAACAGGGTAAAATATACTATCAAGGAACTACCTAAAAGCTCTAATGACTACATAGGTATTCCCAGCAGCTAAAGTGTTTAACTGAGTGCATAGATTTAAAAAAGGAAAATGCAAGCCTGCTGGAGTGAAAACAAGGGGGAAATTCAAGCTGGGTTGACATGTCTCTACAAAAATCAGATGTTAGCAAAATATGCAGGTAGAGCATGGTTCAAGAAGGAAGAAAAGCTTAGCAAGAACACAGATGCCCCTGACAAGCAACAAATGTACTGCATCCTCTCCCTCCAGGCCCTGTGCTTTGTGCTGGGGGCAAATAGGGCATGGTTCCTGTTCTCCAGGGGTTCACTGTACATTTGTAGGCCTCTTAGAGCATTTTAGAAGCAAACAACAGAGAGTGGTAATGGGCTTAATAAGGCCTAACAACAGATGGTTTAAGGTGGTGCTAAAAGAGAGATCAAAGATATTGGAGTTGTTTATAGAGCTGTTTGCAGCAAAAAAAGAAAATATCCAAAGCTCACAGCACGACCTGTGTGGTCACAAATGAGGAGGGGCCACGTTCCCCTGGGTCTGAGGATTAGACTGCTGAGCCCTCTTTGGCCCCAAGTAGTGCGTGCAGGAGCTTCCTGGGCAGCTTTCACTGGAATAAGAGAGAAAAGGTGAAGTGGAAAGGTGTTAGGACATAATTCAAAGGACAGAGGGAGAATAGCAGAAGCTTTGGCTTCCCAACATCATCATCGTCACCATCAGTCTCTCCATCACAACAAAGAATGTTAATTTCAATGTATATGTCAGGCACTGTGCTGGATGTTTTAGATACATTATGTCATTTACAACTCCTGTGTAAGATGTATTTCCGTGTAATAAATGGGGAACCTGTGGTTCAGAGAAGTGAAGCAACCATTCAAGGTCACACAGCTTCTAAATGCCTGTGTGACCCTAAAGATCATGACCTGTCCATAGGGGTGAGAAGCAGAGTGTGTGGACTCTGGTAAACTTTAGAGAAATCAACAAACATAGCAGTAGAGAAAGGTGGGATGTATACTTCTCTGGATCAAACAAAAAAAGCTTTTAGTGAAATATTATAAGTTTTCTTGAAGACTACACACAGATGCAATTTGCCAAAAGGCTAATAAAATATCTGTGGAGATGCTACCTATAGGTGTTCAGGATTCCCCTGTGTCCACATCAGAGCTCAGAGCAATCCAGGTGCTTGCACTGCCCACAGGTAAGAGGTGCCAAGGACTGGGGTCACACGGGATTTGTCCAAGGCACCAGAGATAGCAGAGATGGTGGGAAAACATGATACAGGGAGATCTGGGGAAATAGACCGTGCTGGGCTTGAACCTAAGGGTGAGGAAAAGAATAATAGAGTAATGCTAATGCTACTTATCATTTGTTGACCCTGAGGGGCAGGTGCTAAGATAAGTGCTTCACGTGGAAAAAGAAGCTGATCCGAACATGTATCTAAGAATTGTGCCTGTGAACAGTGAAAGCACGCTGAGTACCCCTGTCATGACAACTTTCATACCTGAGTCATAGCTTTAAAAGCCAGGAGCCATTGCCTGGTGAGGGATAGACAGGGGAGAAATTATGATGCAAGCAAGTTGACCAGCTATCCTTATGGGATTGTGTGCTTTGTCATTCCTATAATAATAATATTTATTCTTAAATAAAATAAAAATATTAAAAAGGAATGGTGATGTGAAAGCTATAAGTAGGCAACATAATTTCAGCAATAGTATAAGACCATAAATATTAAGTTCTACTTATCTTTTGAAGCTCAGTTCAAATGTCCCATCCCAGATTTGACTTGGGGTGGTAAACACACAATACAGTGTACAGATGATGTGTTGTAGAATTGTGCATTTGAAACTTATATAATTTTGTTAACCAGCATCACCTTAATAAGTTCAATAAAAAGAAAAAAAAAATGTCACACCCTCTCAGCCACCTGTTGGATTCTGAAGGACATGGGTAGGTTCTAATCTTGACTCTAACGCTGTAGTGTGTAAGCTTGAGCAAGTTACTTAACCAGTCTAAGGTTCAGTTTCTTCATTCATCCATTGGTTCAACAAACATAATCAATGTCTAATATGTGCCAGGCACTGTTCTAAGAATTGAGGATAGATCAGTGATGGGAAAAAAAGTAGACAAAGGCCCTGTTCTCAAGAAGCTTACATTCTAACAGGGGGTAAGAGACAGTAACATATATATATATAAGGTTAGAGGTGATAATTGCTATGAAAAAGAATAAAGCAGGATAAGGGGACAGAGAGTGATGAAGGTGGTATTTTTTAAATCTTTTATTAAATTTATTGGGATGACATTGGTAATAAAATTATATGGGTTCCAAGTGTACAATTCTATAATATATCATCTATATATTGTATTGTGTGTTCACTACTCCAAGTCAACTCTCCTGCTGCCATTTATCCCCTCCTACCCTCTTGTATCTCCCCCACCCCCCTTTTCCTATAATGACCATACAGCTGTCTGTGTCTATGAGTTGCTTTTTTTTTCTTAGTCCTTTCACTTTTTCACCCAGCCCCCCAAGCCCCTTCCCCTCTGGCAGGTATCAGTCTCTTCTCTACATCTACAAGTCTGTCTATTTTGTTTGTTAGTTTATTTTGTTCATTAGATTCCACATATAAGTGAAATCATATGGTATTTGTCTTTCTCTGACTGGCTTATTTCACTAAGCATAGTACTCTCCAGGTCCGTCCATGCTGTTGCAAAAGGTAAGATTTCCTTTTTTCCCCCCAGCTGAGTAGTATTCCATGGTGTAAATGTACAGCCACTTTATTATCCACTCATCTACTGATGGGCACTTGGGTTTGTTCATTATAAGTAACACTGCAGTGAACATGGGGGTACATATATTCTATCTAATTAGTTGTGATTACTAAGAAAGCCTTGATGAGTTGAAGTTTGAGCAGAGATCTGAATGCAGTGAGGGAGCAAATCATTCAAATATTTTGGGAAGAACATTCTAGGCAGAGGGAACAGCAAGTGCCAAGTCCCTGAGGTGGGAGTTGTGTGTTGTGTGTGAGAAATAAGGAGGTCAGCACGGCTAGGGCAATATATTTTAAGCGGAGAGCAGTGGGGAGTGAGGGCAGAGGAATAACTGGGGCCAGAAACATTTTGGACCTTCTCAGACGTGGTAAGCTTTTGACTAACTTGTAGGTTTGTTGCGATGATTAACTGAAATACTGAAAGAAAGCTGACTGATATATATTAGGTGCTCAATAAGTGGTAGCTATTATTATTCTTTTCCTGACAATTACAAGGGTGAAATCAGAAAAGGCATTAGGATTTTCAAATCTGTCTTAGAAATGATTCCCAAAGTGACACATGGAACAAAATCTTAGACCCAAATGGTATTTCCTGCCCTTGTTTCCCACCTCACTTTCACTCTGGGGTACTCTTCCCAGTTCGGCAGTCCCTCTCGTGATGTGTTAAGATAGTCTGCTCCCACACCAAGCACAGGAGGTGTCAAGAAAGGTACATAGTGCCTCCTGGGACTCAAATGGAAGCACCAAAGATTTTAACTATAACTTTTTAGTTATGGCCACAGTAACCAATTATTTGGAATCCTTCCTTTCAGCTATTTAAAACTATATTGGTATTTTTTTGCTTTTCGTTCCACACACGGCTGTGCTCTTTCATAAGACCCCGCTCCTCTTCTCAGAGGCTTAGGAACAGGGACTGTTTGAGAACTGAAAATGATGAGGTAATTGCTAACTTTTCAACTAATTCTTTTCAGATGTTCATTATTCAAAAATAATAAATGAAACCCACAGACTATAGTGGGCAGGTTTAGAAAAAGGGTGTCTTCTATATCATTTCTAGAAGACTGGCAATTGCACGTTGTGATTCAGAGCTTAGTAGGCACAGAATTTAGAATAACTCTGTTTATCTGTGCAAACTTTCCTTAGCCTGTTGCAACTCCCAAGTCCAACTCTTACACATGGGTGTTGGGTAGAATATACTGAATAAAAAGTGTACAAAGGCTTAATTTTTCTCATGCCTACAAAGATCTCCAAATCTTTACTATTCTGCACAGCTGCCTAGAATAGACAACAGTAGAGCTATTGTCCATGATTCAAACTGAGGAGGAGTGAAAATACCATTAGCCCTTAAAAACAGAATTATCTTCTTCTTTTGATTTTGCTGCACACTATAATGTGTTTGTGGCCATATCTGGATCATATCCGGTTAGAACACAGGAATAATAGATATCATTCAGATAATAATTAGCCATGTACTTGCAATAGCGGGATGTGAAGTCAAAGGAAAACACTAAAAATGTTGTTTTTTTGGAACATGACAAAGAGCTTTTTAAATGAGTTTGAGCATTTTTTGTGGCTGACTCATGTCTGGAGGCCTCACCATGGTCACCAATGCTTCAGTTTTTGTACTTATAATTTCTATCTTTGACAATTTAAATGCTAAATAACACAAGGCTTTCTTATTGTCTGTAAGTACATATAGTTTCTCTTTGTTTTCTCTGTTTTTTGTTTGTAAGCAAATGCTACAATTTTAGATCACATGTTTTAGCCATTGTTGCTGATTAAAGGGAATTACAATTTCGCCACTGGTGTTTAAAATTTATAAAATCAGCCCTATAAATTCTAGCCTACTTTGTAATTTTTTACTTGACCTAAATTATGTATTATTTCATTCACACTTAGTACATTAAAGTTCCAATGACAGGAAAATGATGAACTAAATTATGATAGCATGATTATTTACAGAGAAAAAAAGACTGGAAGGAAATATAACAAGATGCTACTGTTATTTTTGGAAGGTAGAAGTATAAGTGATTAATTTCTTCCTTGTGCTTTTATATATTTTCCAAATTTTCCTCAATAGCCATATATTGCTTTTACAACCTTAGAAAGTTTTTTTAATTTTAATTATGAAAAACAAAAACAGATCCAAAACACTTAGTACATTAATACATTAAAATTGCCTAAATTGTGCTCCTATAAAAATAGATCTTATCAAGGGAAAGTAATTCATTTCAAAACCTTCATTCCTCAAAGGAATACTCAAACTTTGATTTTATAACACCACACAAAGTTCTATGGAAACTGACACTTCTTGGCAGTTCACTAGAGGGGTTTTATTTCATGTGTAGAGAAAGGAGAGCTGGGAAATTCATATTTAGCTTCGGCATCCCCACCTTAGTTAAGATGTCTTAAAATACCCACCCATTCTTCACTGCTCATGCACCATCTGGATGCCTAAGTCAGAGAAGAGGGAAAAAGGAACATTGGACCATCTTGTGGCAAAATCTATCTGCATGATTGATACCGGCTGCACAGAATCAATCTGCAGGGCTATGTTTTGGCATTTTAAGCATGGACCCTTTCCCTCCTCCTATCTGACTCTTCAGAAATAAATTTCTAGGGCTAGAGCTTTACTGATTTTTAAAAGGAACTACTGAAGCCTCCTCTCTCTGTAACTCCAACTCCTTCTGTCCTCTTGGCAGCGATGCTACCCCTTGACTCCTTGGGAGAGCCCAGCGGTCACTTAAAGACACTCCTAAACAGCTGATCCGCTGGTATCTGGCAGCCCGTGCTCAGCTCTCCCCAGTTCCCTGAAGTTCTCCTCTGTGGGTCTGGCTCTACTGAACTTCAAAGACAAATACTGGGCACGGACATGACACAGAGAGGGCAGAGGGGCATGAGAATCGGGCCTTGAGCACCTAAGCGCTGACACGGATATTCTTTGTTCTTAACTGGCCTAGCTAATCGTCGATGCTTAGCAAGTGTGAAATAATAAAAATGTTACTATTAACAAAAATAATAGGACTTTAAGCAAAAAGATGTTGGGGAACCATTGTTCACAAAATGCTAATGGGTGGAATCTGGCATCCTTTTTTTTTTTTTAATCTTTCCAGTGTTCTAGCTTGAAGAGTCATTTGTTCAAATGCGCCTCCCTTGGGGAGGGGGGTGGGCAGTTGCGGGGAGGGGCATAGTAGATCAAACAGGGGAACAGGTCCCATGAGAATCTCACTAAAAAGCAAGCCATTTAACATCAGATGGGAATGCGACACGCTAAATTTACAAGACTAATTATTATTCCCGCTCCAAGAACCTCCTCCCTCGGCCTCAGTTGGCTTTGGAGGGGGGAGATCATTGGATATGGAATATTAGTCAGTAGTAACATACATGTCCTTATCCTGGCCCTTTGTTTAAAGCTGAACTGAAGATAGGAAGAATTCTGGAATCATCACCTTTAAATTTCCCTTTTCACTTAAAAGCCAAAAGAAAATGAACAAATCAACAAGGATAGCGAGACCTTGGTCACTGTAAAACTGAACGACGGGGGTTCATCATGGTATTCTCTTTATTTTCGTGTGTAATCGAAATTTTTCATAATAAAAAGTTTTTTGAAAAATAGCAAATGATAGCCATTTCCATCCACACTTGGCCTCAGAGTAGGTTGCGTGGTGTCCAGAAAGGTGCATCCCTGCCTCTTAATTTCCATAGCGGTACAGAGAAAGCTTGGTTAATCCGGATAATCTACAAGGCGTTCCTTCCTGCCATGGGTTTCTAAGACATTTTCTTTCTTTAGTCACATTTTTCATAGTATCTATTAGATCTTATGAATTTCACACTCAGAGATATAGGGGTGACCGAAGAAATTGGAGTCAGTAAGACCTGGGCTTCAATTCCTAATCCAAAGCATACATACTTGCTTTGGACAAGTCACTTAAACAGTCCAAGGCTCAGATTTCTCTTGTATAAAATAGGAATAATAGTAATGCTTTCTTCACTGATTATTGTAAAGACAAGGTATGGAAAATTCTTAAACATAGGACCTGGCACCTTATATGCTCTCAATAAATGTACGCTATTGCCGCTTTTGTCATGCTGGTTACTTTTATCATGGCCATTCTCCTGCCTTCTGGAACATCTGTCCTTGACCTATCCTTTCTGGCTAGATTCAGGAAGAAAAAAACTCCAAAAAAAAAAAAAAACCAACACAAAAAACAGAGTAAAGCTAGGGGTGACTCCAGGTAGATAGCTAATTTTTCTTGGAAGTATGTACTTTCTTTGCATAAAGTGCCAAGAAGTCAAAGTAGGGTGCTATCCCCCTACACATGCTTCAGACACCAGAGCACTGCAAGGTTTTCTTTCTCAAGATGTGGAATAGATGTGGAATTTTCTTTCTCTAACAGGTGCTTGTATTATGAGCAATATTTTATTAAAGTGCTATAAGCACAAATCAGAGAGCAGCATTCCTGATTTAAATCGGGATTTCTCTTTGGAGATATGAGCAGTGGCCCCAGGGATATTAAAGGTCTAGATAGTTACTCGAGTCCAGTTAACAGCCCTTCCAATTTCAAAGCCAATGATCAACTAATATCTAGTCTAGACAAAAATGGCTTCAGGGGGAAAAATTAATTCTAACAATTCCTTTATAAAAGCAACAGAATTTCAATCAGGCAACAAACCATGACTTGAGCACCCACAAGAAGAATTCACACATAGTATCTCTATTTTTCAAAAAGCCCTAAGTGATAAGTACTAACATCTCCATTTTACAAATGAGAAAATAGAGATTTGACAAGTCTTAATAGCTTGTCCAAGGCCTCAAAGCTAGTATGTAAAAGAAATGTAAGTTCTAGCTACACAACCAATTAACATCATCTTCCTGAAAATGTTTTGTGTGTTTTTTTCCTGAAAAGAAACTCATGAAGATAAGCTGTGACAATCTTGGCTCTGTCCCAAAACAGCAAAAATTCATCACATCTCAGGTTAAGAATGCAATTAGAGTATCCACAATCATCCTATTTTATAAATTACACCTTGGTTTTTAAAAATCTACCGCATTTAGCTGGACTTTGTCAAATAATTGTCCACATGATAACAGAAGCACAGTCCTTAACATCAGGAGTCTTCCCATGGGGTAAATTCGGTCTGACCATTATCTTGTGGTTTAAGATGAAGCTGGAGGGAAAGATTAGGCCAATGCAATCTGACTTACAATGTAAAAAAGACTACCTATTCTTTGAGGTAGAGTGAAAGACACTCTGCATGATACTGGATTTTAATCTTTGTTTTCTGCTCTTTACGTGATAACTTTGACCTCGGCAGAGCGCAGTAAAACTCTCATGCTAATGGCAGTGTAAATTTATACAACTCTTTGGGAAACAATTGCAGCACTAAGCAGCAAAAGCCTGAAAAGGTGTTTTTGTCCTTGGACTCTAATTCTTCTCCTTGAATATGTGGCACAGAAATTATCAGAATTATGGAAGAACCCTATGTCCAAATATGTTTATCACAACAGTATTTACCATAGAAAAAAATCCAAAACAATCCAAATACTTGACAAAGCACTAACTGTTAGCTGCACAATTCAGGTACTATTATCCTCATTTTATTAATGATGCAACTGAAGCACAGAGAGGGTAACACAAGGAGTAAAATGGCCCAGGAACGACTAGCAGAGACTGAATTCGAACCTAGGAGTGTCTAACACTAAGTTCCACACCTTTAACGGTTACAGAATAATTGTTGACAGAAAGAGGAAAGTCAAGAGAGTAAGTCATATTGGAAAAGAAGTTATTGCAGTCTTACAAATATTGTTTGAGATAACAAGCTGTTCAAAAACTAAATCCAAGAGACCCCTATTTTAAAATTCATACTATTTTTTATATTTCTATTAAGTATTTTTTAAAGGAAGTGATGCTCAAAATTAGACATGAAAAATAAGCATGTTGCCAGCTTGCTCTTCAGAATTAAATGACAACTGGTATCTTCCTCGGTGGAAGAAAGGCAAGGACTGTCAGAAGAGGGATGCAAAGCATTGCGGAAATAAAACTGAGATCTAGAGAAGAAGAATGGAAAAGACAAGAAAAGACAGAAGCTGAAAAAATCATTACCTAAAGAAAATACGTGGGGAGAGTAGTTGCAATCTTGCTCCATGAGTTCCTAAGGGGGTCTTCCACACAACGCCTGGCACGGGGAAGGAGGAGTGCGATTAGTGAGGGAATGAAGGAAGATAAACACCCTCAGGACAGGAAGGTATCAGCAAAATAACTGAATTAGTGGACTCTTCATGGTAATGGTTGAGGTTTCAAGGGTAAATGTGCCTTTGAGAAAAATGAAACTGATCCGTGAGAAATGGTCGATCATTTACCAGGCTTACAGCAGGTATGTGGTTCAGATTCTCAGAACTGCCACCTATCTATCTTTTAGATTTTATATGTATAAATACAAATATGAAATATAGATGTATATATACACATGTGGGAATAGGCATAAAGTAAGTGGGCTAAGAAATCGTTCTTTGGGAAATTTAGTAAGGAGATAGATCACATTTCCCTTTATTATTTTTAAAATATTAATATCTAACCAGTTATTCATTTTAAGGATGACATTTTATCTAATTTTGCATAATGTGCAATAGGTCATCCCAGGGACTCTAAAGATTCTGGGGGTCCTTTGGCACAGTGGTTTAGAACATAGTCTCTGACCTGGGTTTGAATTCCAACTCCAACACTTATTAGCTATGGAATTTTGAGCAATTTAAGTTCTTTAAGCTTCGATTTCCTCACTTGTAAAATGAGAATAAATTAAAACTCCAAATACAATACCATCTTGAAAAATTTTTTAAATAAATGCATAATAGAGTGCTTAACACATTGCCTGGCACAAAGAAAGCGCTCAGTAAATGTGAGCTGTGATCATCTACAGCAGCTCATCAAAAAGGCTCTAATCTCCTTGAAGGCAGGAACTGTGTCTTTTTTCTTTTTGTGTAGCAATGCCTTTCACAGTTCCTGGGACATAAGAAGCATGCCTTAGCTAAATAGTTATGAAATGACAGAAAAGAAGGAAAGTGGGAGGCAGAGAAACAGAAGCAGGGAGAAGTTTATCATATGGGAGAACATGAACTATGAAATGAATTTTAATCCTAACAAGAGATTTAAGTGGGAAGCTTTTATTTAACCTTCACTCACTTCTTCAGTTCATTTATTCATTCCAAAAATATGGAGGTTCAGTGCAGAAGAGACAGACAAATGGGACTGAGTCTCTAGCATCATGGTAGTTACAGTACAGCAGGGAACACACACATTAAACTAATAATGATGGGAGCCAATGGGGCAGAGTGACTAAATGAGGCTACGTGTAGTTTCTTTGTTTTGTTTTGTAATATATGTTCTTTGGAGCCAAGGAGCTGTGGTCACGTGATGGTTCAAATCTGAGTCTAGAAGGCAGAGGTTAATTAACCTGCCCAACATTATATAATTAATTAATTGCAAAGCAGGTGGAGGAAATAATAAAGAAAACTTGAATCTCTTTGCACCCCTCCCCATACAATTGGACTTGCACGTTCCCTAGCCTGGCATTTTTGTTTCTTTGTTTATTTTTATTGTATGTATTGTATTAACAACCACTTGTGTTATGGCTGGTTTCCCTGTTAGAGTACAAGCTATGTGTGACTGAGGACTACATCTGCCTTGCTCTTCAAAGAATTTCCAGCAAAAGTGTCTGGAACAGTGCTGTCCAGTGTGGTAGCCATAGCTGCATGTAATTATTAGACACCTGAAATGGGGCTAATCCAAATCGAGATGTGCTATAAGTATAAAATAAACACAGGATTTTGAAGATGGGGGGAGGAAAAAATCTTAATAATTTTATATTGATTATATATATAATATTTTGAATACATTGGGCTAAATAGAATATATTATTGAAATTAATTTTACTAGTTTATTGTTTTCTTTTTAAATGTGGCTACTAGAAAGAAATTTGTTGTTCACATTTGTGGCTTACATTATATTTCTACTGGACAAAGAAGATACTCCAAAAATTTTTGTTGGATAAGTGATTGAATGAATGAATGAATGAATGAATGAATGAATGAATGAATGATCAAGAAGGCCTATAATGTTTTAGAAAGATTAAAACCAGCCTTTCCCTTGTAGAATGATGTCTGACATCTTGATGACATACACAGGTCCCTTTACTAATTGAGAAGTCCAGAGGGTAATCTGGATATTATACCCCATGTTCCTTAGCAGCTAAACCAGTAATAGAGTTTGTAAGGCATAAGGGCTTGAAATACCCCATATTTTTCCCTGTCAAAAGAAAAAAAGTGCCAGTCATGTGTGGAAAAGCAAAGAAGATTACAATCTTATTACAAGATTAAAACTTCATAACAGAGTACATCCAAGCAGGCCAAACCAAAAAGGGTATGGAGAACATGCATTATATTAAACCATGAGTTATTTTATGCAGGCCTGAAACTGTGGGAAGGAAATGAGAAGGAAAATTACAGAGGCAATAGAAGAAAACGGAATTTTATAGCATTTGGAGATAATCTTTGAAGAGAAATGCTTAACGTAATGCTTTTGATGAAAAGAAAAAAATGCCCCAGGAGCCAATAATTTTCTAAGTTATCCAAAATTATACCAAAATATATGAAAAGAAAGAAATAAGTAAAGAAGGAGAATAGGGAAAAAAATAAAACAAACACACTTGGAAACTCATATTTCAAAATGGCAACAGTGATGCTTTCTAGATGGTGGGATTATAAAGATGTTTTGGTTTCTCACTGTGCTTTTGTACATGTTCCGAAATTTCTATAACAAAGTGTGAATTTATAATCAGAAAAAATGCAATAAACTATTTCTTAATTAAAAGGATAAAGAAAGGGGTGAGGCTTAGCATAGTGACGGAATGACAAGCCAGAAAGAGAAGGGGGAATCTGTGACAAGCCTGGAACCAAAAACCATCAGGTGGCTGGGCAGAGTCTGACACAGAAAACCAAATAGATCAAATAGCTACAAGAATGATGGAGTGGGTACCAGCAGGGAGTGGGCCAATGCAAGACCACATGCAAGAAACTGGGACTCAACCTTCGAAGCTTGAGGTGACAGAGCTAAGGGAACAAGACAAATGAACCAACTTTCAAAGCTAAAATGATGATGGATAGACCTGGGAACAGCCTAAAAAAGGAAGAAAGGTCCTGGAAAAAAAGTCCTGAACTTTATCAGATTCTTTTTCTTGAGGTTAAAAGAGTAGGTAGAGAGCAATTAGTTAATTGTATAGTATTTGTTATTACGTAATTTAGTTAGGAACTCAGTTGGAAAGTGTTAAGCTGTTCACACAGTAAGCCTGCTAAATGCAAAGAAATATTTCAAGACTTTGGTCTCTTTCTGATAAGACTGCCTGTACATCAGTTTGGGGGATCATTTATTCCACACACGTTTATTAAGAACTTAGGCAAAGGTATAAAATAGGAACCCAAAAGTCCAGCAACAGCCCCTCACTGCTCTGGTTCCCTGTCCCTATGAGCTGAATACATGAAACATTCCATTATCTGATAGGAACCAGAGTCTCAAAGCATAGCCCACTGCCTTGGTGTGATTGTCGAAAGATGTTTTAAAATTTCCAGTGTCTAAAATATACTATTTAATGAAAGTGTGATTCCCAAATGGTTTGGGACCACTGAGGAAACTTGAATCAGGGTGTAGTCTCCATAGCATCTGCGTTATCATCTGATGCTCTTTCTTTTCAGTGACAAAGAAGAAAAATCAGATTCAGAAGATTAGTCAAGTGCCTAGTTTTCAGTCCTGTCCCTGTAAACTGAATTAGTCAGACAAAAGGTAAGAAGTACATTAAAGCAGGTATATACAGATCTGAAAACCACCCACTTTCTAAAGAGTACTGTCAAATATAATCATGTACACTAAAGGCATACATGCCTTTACTCCATAATTATATCATGTAGCTTTTTAATAAGTTTCCTTCAAATACACCACCGTTCCTCTTCCTGCAAACTGTTCCTGTGATATCCTAAGCAAATCTTCATTTTGTTTACATGCTAGAAACGGAATTAGAGGAAAGCTCAACAGGAGTGTAGAGATCTCTATTTTACTATCTTCCGCAGATTTAATAAGGATGAAAATTCAGGAAAACATAGGATACTTTGAGTGGGTACATTTCAAGACAAAATGAGAGTCCGCTGCTGGACAGCATAACTACCATATCTTTTGGGAACGACCCCATGACATATCTTTAAATTCCAGAATCTCCTTATCTTCCTCCGTTAATTTTCATTTTAATTTCTTTTTGTCCATTAAATGTTTTGTCCATTAACTGGTTAAAACTTAAGGTTACCCATCCAAGGAGTAGGAAATGAAGGTTCTCAGTTTGATGGACAACAGCTCAGAGATCCCTGATGTCCCAAAATATTAGGTTTCTCTTCTAATAATGTTGGAAATATTGCCTACTGTCATGATTAATCTGAGCCACAGCGCAAGCTGATTGCAGGTGACACAGTCACAGAGCAGCGCCCGTGTTGGTTTCCACACACCGTCAAATCTGCTACAAATGCAGGGGTGAGTGGGAGAGAACTGTGATACCAGGTTTCCTGGTGGCTAATAGATTGTGACATGAAAGAAGGAAACCTTTATTTTAATTCAAAAAACAAAAGCCAAATAGCAAAACTTATGTACGTGCTGAACTTTTTTTTTCTTCCTCAAGTGGAAAACATTGACTTGCTAACAACTCTTGGCTGGCATCAGGGGAAAGTGGAGGTATTTGCAGATGTGCAGGAAGACATACAAAACATTTTTCAAATCAAAGGCTTGAATTACTGCACTGGGTTCATGAAGTTTCACAGGCATCTAGATACACCATTGTCTCCGCCCTGGAACAAGCTGCCCTTTTTATTCAGGAAAGAAAACAACCCAATGTTTCTTACAATCAGATCTGTATGTATCAAGGAGCTATCTATATTTTGAAATTCTTTGCATTGTCTGTGGAAGGGTGTGCTGTTTGGACCCAACAATGGCAACATTGATTTTAAGATTTTTGAATTTTGGTTGTACAGAACAAACAGTGAAAGAAAACTGCCGGCTTTCAGAACTACAACAACAGTGCTCTTACACAAACTCGCTTCTCTCCTGGCTGTTCTACATAGCCGAAGATCAATACTGCCCATTCAGCCAATGTTATTAACCCCATTTATCAGCCTCTCTCTTAAAGAAGAAAAAAAAATTTGAAAGGATCTTGCCGACAAAGTTATGTCATCTTCCGCTCGTTCAATTGTAGAATGGATAATTCACTTTCTTGTGCACCCCCAACAATTGAGCCTTGTTTATGAACTTACATTTATTAAGTGAAAGTATTTGGAAACTGATGGTACATTCAAGCTGGGTTGCCATGGGCAGTAATCCTGGCAGCAAGTCGTGACCTCCCCGTTATGCAGCGAGTAACTAATTGAAATGATACAAATTACTCTGATTCTCTGTCTGCCAATTTAGAGCCCGGTTCTGGTCAAGGGTCAAATGAGCTCCTATTCATGAAACTATGTTTGAAGTGGCTGCTACCAAACAAGGGGGCTGGGTGTGGGCATCTCTACCCCTTCGGACTTCACCACATGCTGTGCGAACAGACAGGAAAGCAGTGAGTTCCAGGGCCCACCTGAGCCAACACATTGAAAGCGTGCCGTCGTCATTGGGTTTGTGCTACTTGTCAACAGCACTGGGCATGGTTTGCTAAACTTTACTGGCTAGAAATAAATGTTGTATTCAGGAGCCACTTAGGGAATCCGTCCGTTTTAGCCTGCATATATTTCATCAGCTCTCTGCTATGCCCATGGCAGAGGAAACCAAATGCCATAAACTCAATATTGAATGATTCTCCACTTATCAATTCCCATCGAGTGTCATTCTTTCCAGCTTCTCTCTGCCCCAGCACATATACACATAGCTGCCTAATAAAGGAGATAAATTAAAGCCTAAAAGGTATGTAGCATGCAAGTTCTTTCTTCAAAGCATAATCAGGATGATTATCTCTGTTTGAGAAATGACACTAAATGTTAATCTAATTGAATCTGGGAAATGTGGCAATAAAAAGTTAATAATTTACAGAGAAATTGTTCTTCAGAAAATTCTAAGTGAATGCCCACTAAATGAATTTCAGGAATTGTGCTCAAAGGCATATAGGATATGCAACAAAGGCAGCGGCTTATTTTGAGTATGTTTTTAACACTACCAAAACTATTTGCTTTAAAGAACCATGCCAGAACATATATGTGCATAGGGGCACACATATATTGTCTGCAAAATACCTAGAAAAAAATGGAAAAATATATTCTCAAGCCAGCTGAAAATATGAAGAGGAAGCAACTTGAGTGTATAAACTTTAGCCTAAAGGTTGCTTCATGGGGTGTACCAAACACAACTTCCAAAATCAGACTTAGCTATAATTAATTCATAAAGAAAAAGCCTCATATTCCCATTACATTCTTTCTTCTTTTTTTTTGAATAGAAGAAATGTTACATAGAATTTTTAAGGTGATATGAAATTTACAAAGCAAGGAGGTGCAGGGTTAGGTTGGACATCCACTGTAGCCAGTCTACGCTAGCACCCCAGCAGATATTAGAATATATATTCCATCTCAAATCTCAGGAATTTCAGAAAAAGGCAAATCCTTGGTGAATCCATTTCACACGACACTAATAGGCTATCCCCAAATCTGCACTAGAATAGCAAGCTAATAAAAGCTGTAGCACAAAGTAGCTACAATATTGAAGTTAGAATTTCCCCTCCAAAGTCCCAGCTATGGTACCTCCTGTGTCTGGCCAGGAGACACTAGTCTGGCTCAAAGGTGGGACCTGGGTGCTCTAATTTGCACTTTTGGTCAAATGAAGAGCATTACCCATAAATCTTTGTGGAAATAGTGGACTCAAGTTGAAGAACTCTGTTTAAAGAAGCAATAGTATACCAGCAACCTGATGTTCCAGTAGAATGGAGTGGTTAAAAACACTAACGTTATACTAAGCCAGACCTGAGTTCAAATCCCAACTCTGCTACTTACTATGAACCCTGGGCAAATAATTCAGTTTCTCTTGACATTAGCTTTCTCATTCTATATATACACATACATTTTAACACAATATCTGACATAGACTAAGTGCCTTTGTCAATGATAGTTCTTATTACAGAAAGAAAAGACTCCTGCCAAAAAAGACAGTACTGAAATGCAGTGCAGAACTTAAAAATTTTTTTAAAACTTTCAGTTAAACATTGTAGTCAATTAGGTAGTTTACTATTATCTTAACAGCTTAGAAATTCACAAATATTATTTATTTCATTGCAAAGGTTCTAAATCTCAGAGATAAATTTCATTCTTAATCATTTGTTAAATAAACAGGCCCTGAAAATACAACAGTGAGCAAGACCAACATGTTTCCCGCCCTCCTCCAGCTTACAACCTAGCAAACCAAGTAAATCACAAGCATAAATGTTGAAATGGAGACATAGCAGGTGTTATGGGAGTTCATAGCATGGCATCTAATCTGTCTAATTATATCGAGAATAGCGTCTTACCACTTACTATTTACTAGAAAAAGTGAGAAATAATTTTTGTCATGAGTTTTCCTCCAAAAAGCCTTTTTCCATTCTAGGGCAATTCTCCCCAGGGACTAAGGGAGACAGGTGCATTGAAAGTTCTTACCAAATGCCCGACCCACTCTCCAACCTTATTTCATGCTGGGCTTTATACCTCTGTACTTTCCTCATGCCACCCCATTTCCTCTCCCAGCCTGTGGTGCCTTTCCCTACCCTTCCAAGCTCCAGATCTCCTGTCACCTCTTCCATGAAGGTGTATTTCCCAAATTCCCCAAGTCATTATCTTTCCTTCCTTTGGCTTTCCCAGATTCATGAGTTGGGAGCAATAGCTTATATCACTCCTTCATTTGATCTTGAGTGTGTCCCTTGAGTAGATCTCTATGTTGTATAACTCCAAGTAGTCCATAAGCTTTCTGAAGGCAGAAATGAAGTCTCATGCCTAAACACCTAACACAGTGCCTCAAATTTGGGGAATTCAATAAATATTTGATAATGATGATGCTACTCTCTCTTGTTTCAAACTTAGATTTTTTGAGTGAGTCTCTTGATTCTAAAAGAAATAAACAGACCACCAACATTACAGAGCCACTCCACTCCATCTAATAAATCCATACATCAGTCAAGTCAGTCAACAAATACTTTTTGAGTGTCTATTATTTACCAGGAATTGTGGCAGGGCTTGGGGATGCAGTAACTCATGGAGTTCACACTTTCAAATGTAAGACATACATTTAAAAAATGCTTAAAACTACTAGAGCCCAAATTCTTAAATGGATAAAAGACTTGAACAGATATTTTACAAAAGAAAATACACAAATGGCCAATACACAAAACATCATGAGTCATCAAGAAAATGTAAATTAAAACCACAATGAGGTACCAATACATATCCATTATAGTTGAAGTGACTGACAATACTTAGTGTCGCTGAGAATGTGGAAAATTGGAATATAAAATGGGACAACCTCTTTGGGAAAGTTTGGCAGTTTTTTTATAATGTTAAACATACTTTATGACACAGCAATTCTACTCCTAGGTATTTACCCAAAAGAAATAAAAATATGCATCTACCAAAGGCTGTACTCCAATGTTTAAAGAAGTTTTATTCAAGGGGATGTGGAGAAAGGTATAGGGGGAATAAATGGCGATGGAAGGAGGCTTAACTTGGGGTGGTGAATACATAATACAGATGATGTGTTGTGGAATTGTGCACCTGAAGCCTGTACAATTTTGTTAACCAGAGCCTCCTCAATAAATTCAATAAAAAAGAAAAAATTAAGCAGTTTCATTCATAAAAACTAAAAACTGGAAACAATCCAAATTTCCACCACCAGGTAAATGGATAAATAATTTGTGATATATCCATACAATGGAATACCACTGTGCAATAAAATGAAATGGACTACTAAAATGCAACAACGTGGATAAATCTCAAAAACATTATGGTGAATAAAAGAAGCCAGGCACAAAACAATACATATTGTGTGATTCCATTTATATGAAATTCTAATAAGAGCCAACTAAACAGTAGTCACAGAAAACATGTCAGTGTTGCCAGGGGCCAGGCATAAAGGTAGGATACCCTGCAAAGGGGCATGAGGGAACTTTCAAGGATAATGAAATATTCTGTATCTTGATTGTGGTGGTGGTGACACTGTGTAGACATTTATCAAAACTCACTGGATTGTATACTTTAAATGGGTGCAGTATGTTATATGTAAATTATATCACAACAAATTTGACTGTTTAAAAACTGCCATGAGTATTGTCAAGAAGAACTACAGGATGCATTAATTAATAAATCAGATCTTAAGATGAGTAAAAATGTTTGACTAACTATGTAATTTAGTCTTAATCTGAAATTTTCTTTAAAAAAAAAAAATCATTCCCAGTATGTGCTCCTTCCATAACCAAATTATCACCTCTTTGAGGGCATAAGAGGAAAGGAAATTCATGTTAATTAAATATCTTGTATAAGCCTGGCATTGTGCAAGGAGATTTATGTAGGATATCTCATTTAATACTAACATTAATCTTAAAAGACAGGTGTTATTATCATCACTTTATTATAGTCAATGAAATCAGGTCTCAAAAATTAAGTTACTTACTCAAGGTCATCCAGTTTGCAAATGGTGGAGCTTGACTTAGAACCCAAATCTTTCTTCAAAGACCAAACTCTTTTCCTTGACACTCCTTGAGTGATCATGATCTACATCTCTCTGAGACTGTGTTGATCCTAGTACATCCCTCTGCTTCCATGCTTCTATCTGATTTCTTCCCCATTCTTCAAGACCTTACCTTCTTCTGAAGCCCCAGACCAACAACTATCTGTGTGATTCACTTTGGCACTTAATTTTGAGATGGTTTATTTCAGCATCTAATTATTTTATTGTATAGGTCTTGTCTCCCCAAGCAGCCTGCAATTTCCTTGCAGGCAGGAATATATTAGCTGTAGTGACATAAAGACAGTGAAATCATAATGGTTTTAATTAATTTGTCACTCATACAAAGTCCAACAAGTCATGGGGGAGGAGGGAGCTCTCTGAAAGTTTAGCTAACATAGTTCGATAATTGTGGTGCTCTTCATTACACGCATAATATGTACTAGCAGTGGGTTAGGTAGTTCACAGATGTCAGCTCATATATATTTTTTTTCTTTTTAAATTATTTAAAAAATTTTTAATTTATTGATTGAATTTTAGAGAGAGAGGAAGGAAGAAAGAAACAGATTTGTTGTTCCACTTATTTATGCACTCATTGGTTGATTCTTGTATGTGCCCTGACCAGAGATCAAACTCACAACCTTCGTGTATCAGGACAACACTCTAACCAATGGAGCTACTCAGCCACAAAATTTTTAAATTATTTTTAAACAGTTTTATTGAGGTATAATTTACATAACCCCAAATTCACCCATTTTAAGTGTATAATTAAATGATTTTTTGTAAACGTACAGAGTTGTACAACTATCACCATGATCCTGCTTTAGAATATTTCCATTACCCCAAAGAGATCCCTCAGTTCCATCTATATTCAATCCCTGTTCTCACTCACAGCTCCAGGAAACCACAAATCTACTTTCTCTCCATATAGATTTGTCTTTTCTGGGCATTTCGCATTAGTGGAATGATACCACATGTGGTCTGTGTGCCTAGCTCTTTCACTTAGCATAATGGTTTTGAGGTTCATCCATGGTGTAGTATATATCAGTAGTTCATGCCTTTTTATTGCTAAATAGTATTCCATCATGTGCATATACCACAGTTTGTTTAGCCAGTCATTCACAGATGAACATTTGTGTCCATCCAATTGAACCGTTTCAAATTTTTTACTTTTATGAATATTGTTAATTTACAATATCTCTTTCAGATATATCCTTTGATATTTATTTTAAAAATGAGAAAAATCAAGGCTCAGAAAATTAGGTCAAATAGCTGATAAATCATAGAGTCTATTTCTCTAACTCCAAAGTCCCTGCTCTGAGACAGCAGTTTTCAGATTTGAGGATTTTGCTAACATGAAAATTTAAAGAAAATAACATAAAAACCTTTTTTTAAAAATGTGAGAATAAACCTAAGTTTGCCATCTTTTGCATTCTGTAAAGGTCATTAAAAAAGAAAAACAATTACCATCTACAATTAGCATCATTTCATAAAAGAAAGGATATCTTTAACACCTAACGTAGAAGAATAAATTAGGCTTTATAGAAACAGCTCACTACATTGTCTTCATTTTTCTCATTTTTCTGCAAGGAGTTATTGAAGACAAGCCCTCATTTAAGCACCAGTGGTCTTAGCCACTAAGCTACCTAATTAGTAGGGCCACAAACTGGATAAACTGAATTAGATAAAATACTTAAACTCCTTTTTAAAATGATATTGGATAAAAAGTCAAGGCCTTATTAACTTTATTTCAATTGTCTAAAACAGATCACTCCCAAAGGGCTTGTTCTTTTATAACAGTGTAGTGCAGTGAGGTAGCCTCTCTTTTCTAGAAACAGAAGATTTTAATCCCACAAGACACCTAGCAACAGTTCCAGTGTCCTGGAGGAAAGAACCGCATTCCAAACATCCAAAGACCAATCCCTCTGTAACCACACAGCAGCCAAATTTGCTTATATTTTCTTTCCCTGAGAACTGAAATGTATATAAAGGCCTTGGATGGTAATTCCATGGCAACAATTTAAATCTTGAAGATTCATTCAAACCTAGCCTTCATGGAGGCTGAAAGAAACGTCGGAGTCTTGCTGACATTCGTTTTGTGGTTTCCATCCAGGTCCCAGTGGAACAAATGCCATAATTAGCCCTTAGAAGAGAGGCCAGAGATTGACTACAAGGTCCCTCCAGTCATGCCTGCAGGCCTTGCTAGACGGGACGCTCACCCTGTCGCTCTCTGCTTTGTAGCTGTTTGTGCAAGAACAAAAGGACTTCAGTCTCCCTTGCTATTAATCCAACTCCACAAGCATGAAATTTACAGACACACACAAGAATTCATCATTGAAACCTTTTCCCCTTGTCATGTTCAGCTGCTGAAAAGTGGGCACACTCTTGGATATGAATGTTAATAAAAAGAAAAGAAAAAAGAATGGACAAGCTCTTTGAATCAGTTACAGGCTCCCTCCACCTCCACACCGGCTACAGGTCAACATCCTGGGAGATTGATCTTTTGGGAGAGAATGTGAGTCTGTCCACAGCATCTAGTTGAGAAGATTTTGTTAAATTTTATTATCACTCTGAAAGTCAACTACTTTCTCTTAGTAAATAAAATACACCCATAACATAAGGCCAATAATTCTATCTGTAAAGTGAATGGGGGAAAAAAATAGCACTAATGAGTCATAAAGTGAATACTGTTTGATTAGAGCCAAACCAGTGGTATCAACTGGCTTTGCTCATTTAACCTGTCTCCTCATCATCACACACCCATCATTTAGCTGCAGGGTGGATGTGTTCACACTGAACTATTAATCTGTTTCAAAATGCCATAACATTTCCATGAAGAACTTCCTAATTTTTTTTTCAGAAATTAAATGTCTGTTTAAAGTTCATTCTCTCCTGCTGTAACTAATTGAAATGAGATTTGGTTTATCTTTATGACATGGAAATGGGATGGAGTTTCATAATAATAACAATAAGGATAACTCGATAGATTTTAGAAGTAGTAGTTAATAATTGCAGTAATATGGGGGAAATTAGACTTGTCTATTGCCATCTAAACAGATCCCATTATTTGTAGAGAAGTGTGAATGAATGTCAAGTGACCTAACTACCAGCTTCTGATTTTGTATTTGCTTGGACTGAATTTTAGAGCAGCACCATAATGAACTGGGGCCTCAAAAAAGAATTACCTCAACAAGCAAAGAAAGCATTAGGACAGTGGGTGAAAAGTACGCTGAACTGCATTGCAGTTGTGATGGGGAAAATCCAAAACTGAGGCTTTTTAAGGATCTTTTCCCATCACTATGCCCAAGAGTAAGTCAAACTGTAGCACTTTGGAAATTGCAATAAAACTTCCCAAATATTGTCCCATTTGATCTTCATATCAGCCCTTTGAGAGTGAATAGTATTATTTTCTCCATTTTACAGATAAGGTCATTGTTATCCAGAGAGATAAGAGACTTGTCCAAGGTCACAGAGCTAATAAGTGTCAGACTTAACATGGAAAGCCAGATGTATCTGTCTCCAGTTTCAAATTCTTTTCCTTTATCACCCTACCAAGAAAATCAGTGCTCGTGTATGCTGGGCTCATAAGTCAATGGAGAATGCAGCTTTCCCTTAAACACCAACCCAAGTCAGCTTCCTGACAACACCACGAGGCTTACCTTACCTGGAAGATACACCAAGGACACCAACCTGCAACTGGTTTAGGGTTACACACTGCTCTAATTCATTATTATTTTCATCCTTCATATGGTTAACAGCCCACTATTTACTGAGCACCTACTCAGTGTAAGTTGCTGTGTATCATTCTTCATCTTCATTTTGCAGATAATTTACAGGGCTACAGGCCCTGTGTGATTTGACCTCTACTTTCCTCTCCAGGCAACGTCCACCTCATCCTCTTTGCTCCAGCCATAGTGAACATCTCTGCCAAGTCATCAAAGACCCCCGACTCTCACTCACACAGGCTGTTTTCTCTGCCTGGAGCACCATTTCCCATCCCAGCCCACCCCACTTTACTAGTTATTGTGCAAGCCTCAGCTTAAATGACATTTCTCAGAGGCCTTTCCTGACTCATAGACTGGGTTGGACAGCCCTTATGATATGGCCTCACAGCACTTTAGGCTTTCTCTCCCAGGGCAGTCATTGTACCCTGTGAGTGTCATTAGTTTAAAGTCTGCCTTCCTGTCAGATTAGACATTCCATTGGAGCAGTGATTGTGTCGATTATTTATTGATATTTTTCAAAGTATAGATGGAAACAACGCCATTAATACAACAAATATGTGTTGTTTGAATGTGTGAATGAATGGGAAAACTGAGACTCAGAGAGATTAAGCAATTCAATGGCTCAAGAGTAAGTCTTTCACTCAGTGTAATTGGGTAGAGCTGAGAATAAGCATATTATGATCACCCTGTTTAAGACTGCAAACCATGCCCTGCAGAACTCCCAAACCTTTTTACTCAGCTTTGTGGGGGGTTTCATAAAACATATTACCTTCTGACATGTTACTAATCTTAATTACTACTTCTAACACATATAACTTTAGTTATAATTTCTTTATTATGATTATTGTTTATTGTTTCCCCTCACTAGAATGTAAGCTTCATGAGGACAGAGATTTTGTTGTTACTGATCTCTCATTGTGAATAGCATCTGCCATATAGTAGGTATTTAATAAATACAAGGGTGGGCAAAAGCAGGTTAATAATAATAATAATGGATTATACAATAATAAATAAATAAATAAATAATGATACAAGAATAAACTGTGTTTCATGTACTCACAACTGTAAGCCTACTTTTGCCTACCCCTGTATTTGTTGGAATTGAATTGAAGGAACTCTTAGGATCTTACGGTCTAGATTTTCCTTAACACTTATTAAACAAAATATATTTGCTTAAGTACCAAAGATGACAAGTTTATTAGTTACACGAGATGGGATGTATGATCTCAGTTTCCCCTGGGCTTCCCTACTGGCCATCTGTTAGGACTTCATTGCACCCTCAACCTGGTTTCCCATTCTGTAACAATACCTCCATTAGCAGGAAGGAGTCAAGAATGTGTCCTGGCCCTAAAGGTGACAAACCCTTTGATAATTTTCTAGTGAGAAAAAGAAATAGAAGAAGCTTATGCACCTCAGAAACTCTGCAATAAGGCCTGGGAATTCAACTGGCTCTATTTGCAAAACCGTGCAGAGGTGATATTTATTAAGTACTTGACACTCCAGAGAGAACACTGCTGTACAAATATGTCATGCTGCTTTGAACACAAGCAAAGCAGGAATCAGATTCTATCTCCTTGCTGTATCCCAAGCCAAGGTGACTGTCGTGGCTTCATCTCAATGTATTTATCTCATCACCAAGGGAGCCAGTTCAGAGCTGAGCTGTAAAGATTGAGTCGGGAGTAGCGCTCAGTGCGCTGTACGCCATGCCTGACTTATGCCAATGAGTTTCAACACTCATGCATTCCAGATGAGCATCAAACTCTGTGATGAATAGTAAGAACAGGAATTCAGATGGCAATGAATGCAAAAATAAATAAGTAAAGCAATACTGAAATTATTGGATGAGATTCCGATGTGGAAAACAGTCCTCTCTTTTCCATCCCCCATGCAGAGGCCACAATTCATTCTCATTATCTCTTCCTCGAATTACTATGGCAGCCTTCTCATTGTTCTCCATACCTCCAATTTACTCTCTATACTGCAGACATAAGAATCTTTCTAAAATGCCTATCTGAACTCAAGACACACTTCAGAGTCTTCCCAGCTCTTCCAGGAAAGCTCCATAGCATGACCCATAAGCCCCTCATGATCTAGCCCCTGCCCATATCTCCACACTCATCACCTCCCATTGCCCCATACACACTCTGTGCTCTGGCTAAACTGGACTGCCTATCACTGCTATAATATACAGTTTTTCATGTTCTTATGCCTTGGCATATGTTGTGCCCTCAGCTTAAAATGCTTTTCCTATACTTTATTCAACTCATTCATCATTTGAGATCATATAATTCCATCACAGTCAGAATTAGATTCATTAGACAAATATTTCTTTAATTCAATAAATATTATTGCCTGCCTACAGGAGATACGATAATGTGGTAGTTCAAAAAAATAATGGATCCTTCATGTCCCTTGCTATGCTAGGCATTAATTGTTTGGTTTGGGGATCATGTATGAATTTGTATGTTCTTCAATCCAAAAGGAACAAAAAGTCTTGATATGCTGTATCCCACACCATTAATTAATTAATTTAACCCTCTGTTCATTAAGTATTTGTTAAATGCTTATTGCATTAATCCATATGAGATGTGGAGCACCTTGAGCACTACCCACTGATCTCCAAGGTCTTACTGTCCCCTGAGGAAGTGAGATGCACACATGAAGAGTACTAAGCTGCAGCAATGATAAGTTTCATGAGAGTTGTTATATTTCCCTGCCTCACCTACTAGACTGTGGCTATAGGATTAGAAAGGAGAGAGAAGCTGAGATGATCAGGAAAACCTCTGGAGGTAGTGGGAATGGAGTTGAATCTTGAAGGAAGGATATCTCCATAGGGGACCTTATTCACTTTTGATTGCCCCCTAGTGTCTCAAACAGGGAATGTAAATATGTGGGATGTGTGCAAACCACCAGACCCAACAGCAGACAGCTAATTGATGGCTCTGTTCCCAGACTCAGCCTGAGAATCCTTCTCAAGACATTTATAGCCATCACTAAATGATCAGAGATGACACATGAAATAAAACCTATAAGCCATTTCCGGTAGCTTAACATCTTAGACATGGTAGTATTAGATAATTAATCAACACCCCACCTAGGGAGAAAGAGAAAACCATTTTTGGAAGTAAACCCTACTCTAGTGAGAAAATAGATGGTTTAGGAAGGATTTTTGGTACTCTGTGAAAACTCAGGTTTATCCCTTTACTTATAAGCTTCTTTCATTCAAAGAGACACTGTCTCAGTTTGGGGTTTTGAAGTCAGACTGAGCTAGGTTCAAATCCCGAGTTTTTCATTTATAATCCACATGCTCTAAAGTAAGTTAATTCATCTCTCTGAATCTCAGCTTTCTCAACTATAAAATAGGAATAATAATGCCTATCTTATTGTATAGTTGCCTACAAATTTTCAAGTCAAATAATATATAAATCCAATTCCACAAATTCAGATATACAAGAAATGGCACATTAATTTATTAAATTAAATCCATTGTTAAATCCCTAGCACAACATGCTGGAAAGAAAGTCCATCTTTGTCATGAGTAGGACTCCACTTCACACTCCCATCTCTATAAGGTCACAGAAAGGCCTCTCCAGGACACACTGCACAATCTCAGTGATCTGCCCTTTACAAGGTCAAGCAAAGAACTTTCCTCCTGCCGCTTCTTAGCCTTGTCACACACTCTGAGGACAAGAAATGTCAAGCAGCTACCTGTGGGCCAGGAAAAATACAGGGGAGGCCAAAACCAAACTAATATGTCAGTTAATGATCTTGCTACATCTATAAAGCCTCTAACACACTCCCTGACATGTGGTATATACCATTTTCCCCCCTTTATTCAACAAATGCTTACAAGTCCCTACTACCTGCCAAGGGTTCTCATCACCAGCACCACTGACATTTTGAACTGCATTTTCCATTGTTGGCGGGGTGGGTGGTGGGGGTCGATGTCCTGTGTATTACAGGATGTTTAGCAGCATCCTTGGCCTCTAGCCACTAGATGCCAGTGGTAGGCCCCACCCCAGTTATGACAACCAAAAATGTCTACAGACATTGCCAAATGTCCCCTGTGGGCAAAAGTGCCCCTGGTTTAGAACCCCTGAACAAAATAAGCAAGAGAAAATCACTACCCCCATGGAGTTTACATTCTAGTGGAGAGGATAGATAATAAACAAATATATTTATAAAGTAAGTTCAGGTATGAAGGGGTAGGGGACTGATAGTTCCTTTCCTCCTTTCTCCTCTGGATATATAAGAGCCAAGAACTATTCTGAAGACAGTACCACAGGCATCAGTCCCTTATGAAAAAGAATTTCACTGATAAGCAAAAATTACAGAAGTGGAAATGGAATGATCTGGAATAGCATCAGAAAGAAACAGGATTATAATATAAATAACACAGTGAAAGATCAGCATTAATCTCTTTTAGGCATGTTCCATGCATGGAAAAATAACTTCATCAACAGCACAGGACATTCACATACCAAAAAAATTTTCTCCTGTAAGAGCCCATAATAATAAAGAATTATTTGGAACATCACTGAAATAATTTTCATTGTAATGTCACTTAAATGAGGTGAAATGTGGTTTAAAACAACTAGATTTAAAAATCTACTTACGTACATAGCTTTTGTACAATTTATGAATGCAAAGCAAATTTATAAATTAAATATAAGCATGGCCACAAAACTAATGAAATTCAAGTTACAGAGTGGCTATGGTTTTGCTAAAACTAGTTTGCCATTCTAAACATTCCCATGTTTCCTGGCACACCATTACCCCTGTGTGCTGTGTAATTCAGTTCTCCCTCCTCTGTTCTCACTTAGAATTGCTGTGGAACCTTTGTCCTTAGAGTGAGCAGCAATATAATTTAACCTTCCTATGGTGTCAACACATCATTTCCTTATTAAGTCTGCTGCTTCTTTCCTCATTGGTCCACCAAAATTAACCGACCTAAACATACACACAAACTTAAAGAAATTCACCCCAGGGCAATACCAGGGTATCAGGTAATCATTAGAGTGTCCAGAATATGCTTATATTGCCTTTTTCTCTTCTTTTCTAAGGTTACCATAAAAGTCTAAATTTAGAGGCTCTTATAGAGAATTCTAGGACCCCTGAAAATACATTCAGGGAACCCTAGACCCCAATTTGAGAGGCACTGGTATAATGACCAATAGCCTACAAATCAGAATGTCTAGGATTCAAAATTCTGGCTCTATCACTTACTAGGAACATTTTGACCTGTGACTGTGAAAGGACCATGTGCCACCCAGGCCTGGGTGCCATAGAAATTTCCATATGAACAAAACAGACCTGAAGCAAAACTGAAGCCTGTTTCCCTTCCCCTGCCTTTCCAATGCCTCTCTTCCCCTCTAGATGCCTCAGCACTACCTCAGACACCTGTTTAGCTCCTATTAGCCGTCAGTTCACCAGTCTGTCTCTCTTTACCCCACTTCTAAACCCCTTCCAAGATACTAAGGTAGAATGGTTATTTGTAGACTTCCAAAAATCATTTTTGGGGCAACTACTATGTGCTAGGCACTTTGAATATGTAATTTTATTTAATCCTCTCAATAAATCAGCAAACGAGGTGTTGGTAATCCGCAGATGCAAAACTACTATATCTCAAATGCCAAGCACTGTCTCTAAGAAACAGTAAGAACCCAAAATGTTTACTGAATGAATGAATGCCACCTTGACTGAGGTTACAGAACTAATAACTAGGAGAGATTCGATTCAACCCCAAGACTAACTCATGGCTTTTAATGCTCCTTCCTCTACACAAGGATTCAGCAAACTTTTTCTGTAAATGGCTAAATATTTAGGCTTTAAGGGCCATGCAGTCATTGCAATTGGTCAACTTGGCCATTGTAGCACAAAAGCAACCATAGACAATACATACGTAAACTCATGAATGTGACTGTGTTCCAACACTTTATGAATGGATACTGAAATTTGAATTTTATATAATTTTTACATTATGAAGCATTATTTTTATTTTCCCCAACCATTTAAAAATGTAAAATCCATTCTTACCTATGGGCTCTACAAAACTGGATTTGGCTCATAGGCCACAGTTTGCCCGCCCTGCTCTACACCAGGCTGCTTCCCAAGTTCCCACTCTCTTAAGTCCTCCCCCCAACTAAGTGGAATGAAGAGAATTCTGGATGGTAGAATTTCAGACCCTGACCAGTTAAATAGGATCAAATCTTTCAGCTGCCTCTGAAGTTGAGCCCCTCTCTCAAAAGCATGTGCAAAACATGACTTCTCGTCAGAGCTAGGGATACATAATGTCTTTCCTCTGACCATAGCTCAGCACACTGACTTTCAAAAAAGTTCTAGATTATTTCAGGATAAAGTCAGGTGCTAAATAATAAAGTTGGTCCATTCCAAGAGGGCAATTACCTAATCTGTTAATGAAAGAGCAGTCACATATCACAGCAAAATCTCCTCGAGTATTTTCATTACTGGCAAAATTAAGATAAGTGAAACTTGCTTTATCTCCTTATTAAGTCAGAAAAATGACTACATATATTTTCCAGAGAAGAGGCTGTTTAGAAGACGAACCTCTATGATATTTTATAAATGTAGTTTTCACTTTCTTCTTACCAAGGAAATTCAGAATAACTTGCCTCACTGTAAATCACAGTAACTAGTTGTTTTTTCTCTCTCTAAATGAGACATTGCCTGACATCTAACATGTGGCAAGATCTGAAAAGTTTCCACAAATTGGTAAAATTCCTTCTACATGAATATGTAATGTAATCTTCTTGTTAAACAAGAACAGATAATTTCTCCCAAAATGAATGCAATAAAGGGGCATAGAAAGAATAAATAATTCTAATACTGTTCTTTAATTCTGCTTGTAATTTTCCAAATTCCAGACTGATGGCAACATAGTGGGCCCATTCTACTACACGCTATTTCAAAATGTTCCTGCTCGTTGAGCAAAAACACAGGGACAGTGGTTACTAAAAAGCCCCAAAATGTAGTAAACTTGAATCACTTTATAGCAAAAGAAAAAGCCAGTATTTTGTCATATTTGCTTATATTATTTATGCCTGCATTCAACAAACATTTATTTATTTATTTTTATTTTTTGGTTAATCCTCACTCAAGGATATTTTTCCCATTGCTTTTCAGAGAGAGTAGAAGGGAGAGAGGGAGGGAGGGGGGAGACAGAGGGAGAGAGTGAGAGAGAGAGAGAGAAACTTCGATGTGAGAGAGACACATCCATTGGTTGCCTCCCATACACGACCCAACTGCACAACCTGACGGAGGCCGTGGAACGAACCTACAACCCTTGACCAGAATTGAACTCACGACCCTGCAGTGCACAGGCCAACATTCTACCACTGAGCCACACCAGCCAGGGCAACAAACATTTATTGAGCACCAACCATAAGCCAGGCATTGGGGATCCCATAAAACTTTAGTCTTTGTCCTCAAGAAACTTACAGTTTAAATTATGAAGGTGAATGATGATAACAATGTCATGTAAGCACTTAGTCACTAATGTATCTGGCACTTAGCTAAATTATCTACTTCTATAATCTCATTTAAGGCAACTATCCTCCCAAAAAACTTATGAGATAGGTGTTATTATTACTCCCACTTTACATACTAAAAACTAAGGCTTAGATAGGCTCACTAACTAGTCGTGGTTATATAGCTAGTAAGTAGGTAGGTCTGGGATATAAACCCAAGAAGACTGACTCTAGAGCCTACTAAACTAGAAGTTGTACATAAATAACAATGATACTATATTGAGAGTGGTACCTGTTCTAGGAGAGAGGCAGATAAAGTGGCACAAAAGTTAAAGAAGGGAGAGGTAACTTTTTACTAAGTCAATCAAGGGAGACTTCATGGAGCTGGGATAGAGAAAATTTTGAAATGGGAAGAAGAGAGGAAGGGAATTCTAGGCAGAGGAAGCAGGTGAGCAATGGCACAAAGACGGGAAATGTGGGGCAATGTTTAGGGAAAAGCAGGTAGATCTAGTTTGGTGCCAACTGTACATTAGTGGGAGGAGCAGGAAACAAGGTAAAAAGACAAGTGAGGGTCTACTCAGAGAAAGTCATTAAAAGCAGCCATTTATATGATGCTTTAGAGTGTACAACATCCTATCAGACAGCTACTCGCTGTACTTTACAAAGGAGAACATTGAGGTTCAGAGTTGGCAGAGTTACCAGCTGAGGGTCATGCAGCCAGCAAGTTTTAGATCTCATTAATTAATTCAAGAGATAGTCATAAGTGCAGGTACTAAAGACACGAATGAGCCAGGCATAGCCATGGCCTTCCCAGCACCGCCAGTCTAGGTAGGAAAGACAACCATCATCACAATCAACTATGGTGTGTGCTTCAGTGGATAAAGTGCAAGGTGCCCTGTGAGCCTCACAGCCCGGGGGCCCCTGTGGAGGCAGCGAAGGCCTCATGAGTGAAGTTCACTTTAGTCTAGATCTGAAAGATGCACAGGACTTACCTTAATACTGATGGTGGGATGGGGAGGGCATAGGATAGAGAGGACTATTCCAAGCAGAGCATTCTAAATAAGTGTGAAGGCCCAGAGAGAGAAAATGTGGCATCTTCCAGACAGTGAAGAGTTAAAAGAACAGAATCAAGAAAGCAAAAGCTAGAGAGATTAGTAGACACCAGATTCTGAGGGCAGAGGGGCAGCCATTGAAAGTTTTATTAATTGGAGGTGAGTGGTAGGAGGCGTGACATGGTTAGATTTAGGTAATTTAGGTAAATTAACTCCAGTGATTTACAGTAAAATACAGTAAAGCTGTAGAGAGAGCTAGGATTAGATAGGATAGGATGGGAGCCAGTATGAAGGTGTTTGGAACTCAAACCCAAGACTATTTGATCCTATAACTGTGGCCTCATCACTTTCTATCTACTCTTTCTTGGGAAGCTTTAAAGGAGGTGAGTACAACAGCAGATCTATGTATTGGAAAGATTAGCCTGGAGCTGCATGGAGGAGTCAATGATGATTCATTCATTCTTTTCTTTTTTTTATTCACTATTTATTTGTGGGGTTCCTATTATGTGATAGGCACTATGTGGTCGTTTTGGCCTAGAAATACAAAGGATGGTATGTCATTAGCAGAGCTGCAAAGACACTTTTAAAGTTCCTTGTCTAATATTTCTTTAAGACCCAATTTGAAAGCCCTCATCCAAAAAGCTTTCTTTCCCTGTCTCTGCCCTCCCAACGCTACTTAAAACTTTCCTTAGTATAGCCACTTAGTCTGTTCCGTGAAATCACACATCCCTGGTGCTATTATTTAAGAACCATTCACTAATTGCTGCACACATGTCTTATCTCAAGTGTTCCTCAGGACTTTCACCTGCATTGTTTTTAAGTTCTGGGGTGCCTAATGCAGTGTGGGACACACAGTAGATGCTTATCTAAGAGGGCTGAGTGGCTCTATAAATGAATGAAAATGCATGAATGAACAGGATTACATGAGGACAATCTTTAAATGTTTGCTGCTACATTATATTTTATCATGTTGGGTTCCATTCTCCTCCTCATTCCTTGCAGACACTAGTTACATACTTTTTAACTTACAAATTTAAGGAATCAGCTCTGTACATAGCATATCATCCCCCAGTCATTACAAATTCTAGCTTCTTGTAACGTGCACTAAAGGACGATAACTTGATTATAAACATCATGGTAGTCATTGTTGCAAAGTAATTTAAGAGAGAAATAGATTTGTATGCTTGATATTTTTAAAACACCTACTAAATGTAAAACATGTTTTGTACTTGCTGATAAGCACCTATTTCCTACAGGTAAAAGGGAACATGCCTTGAACAGTTCCTATGTGCCAGTAAATGCGTTAGGAGTTGTATTTGCATTATCTCCTTTTTAAAGTTTCATAGTAAAGCAGTAGAATAATGCAGAAATTTTTACTGCTCAAATTTTTACTTGTCTACCAGATATAACTTGATTGAGCAGGGAGCATGTTTTCCATCATATGGACTTCAATTGGTCATTACCCAATTGTAATAGGGAACTAACACCTCACCTTTAAAAGGCTGATATCCCAGGGGGAGAGCACTGTATAGCTGCTTTGTTTGAGCAGGTGGTTTAACTCACTTGCCTTATGCTTAAGGTCTAGAAACCTGTTGCTTTCGATCTGGTTTTATGCTTTGTTATAATTTTGTGACTCTTAGGTGTGTTTCTGCTCTGTTTTGACCCCTCAGTTCATGATTCTTGGCTTGCAATAACAAAATATACTGTATTAGTTACCTAAGGTGGTCATAATAAATTACTACAAATTTGGTGGCTTACAACAACACAAATTAATTTTCTCACAGTTCTGGAAACCAGAAGTTCAAAATTAAGGTGTTGGCAGAATTGGTTCCTCCTGGAGGCTCTGAGGGAGAATCCATTTGATGCCTCCCTCCTAGCTTCTCAGGCATGTTCAGGAACCCTTGGCATTCCTTGGCTTGTAGATGCATCACTCTAGGCTCTGGCCTTCTCCTCTGTGTCTTATAGAAATATGTGCCATTGAATTTAAGGCCCACCCAGTTCATCCAGGGCGATCTCATCTCTGGATCTTCAACTCAATTACATCTGCAAAACCCCTTTTGCCAAATAAGGTCACATTCACAGGTTCTGGGTGGACATATCTTTTAGGGTGGGCAGGGGGTGGGCACCATTTATTATTACAAGTCTGAGATTCTCTAGCTCCTAACCTCATTTTTCTATGCACTAACACAATTGTTTTGTAATAAAACTTTCATTAGAAATAAATAAATAACCCAAGCTTTTTTAGGATTTTAACTAGTTGTATAAATGAGTTAATACCTGTAAAAGACTCAAAATGATATCTGACAGATAGAATGCATAATACAAGTTAGACAAATAAAATAAACAGTATGTTATAGAAGAGCAGACAGTATTACTGTCCCATTTTACAGATGAAGTAATAAGAAGCTCGGTGAGGTTCAGTTACTAGCCCAGATAATGAGAGGCCATGACTCAAACTCACATTGTCTGACTTTAAAGCCCATGTTCTTCCACTGCACCAGGGTATCCTCAGGTAAATCTTGGAGGAAGCAGGCTGAAGGTCACCTTGGCTCTGTCCACAATGACCCTGACCCTGAACCTTGGTCAGGGTTGGTCCACCAGAGAAGGGAAGTTCACTCAGGGAAGGTACTGGGGCCACGTCAGAGGTCAGTTACCATGCAATTGGTCTGAAATTTGCTGAGATGTAGGAGACACAAAAGTCTGAGAGAAAAATATAAGCAAATTGGGGGGCTAGTAGAATAAAAAAAGGGATAAAAAAGATAAACTGGGGGAGGCACTGGTAGTCGCTGGGAAAGTGGGATTAGATGCAAATAGTGAGGTGAGTCATTGGGCAGGTGAGGGCTCTACGCCATCCAGTAGCTGAGGCCTTAAAGGGCCAGGCCTTCCTGCAGGACATACTTGATAACATCTCCTTCATAAAGGCTGAGTGAAGAGACACCCCCAACTGTGTGTGAGGTACAGAAGAGGTGCTATTTCTCACTAGCCCCACAGAACAGCACACAAAGATGAAAACAGGAGAGAAGGAAATCAGATTGATTGTGTTTCAGAGAGAAATGCAAAAGGTAGGCCCCTGAAGCACGCACCATCTCGGTGAAAGGTTATCAGGGCTTTACTGCTTATAAAGATGTGCTCTCTCCTACGTCTCTAAATTTTCCAGATTTTCTAGGCATAACATACTCTTATCGTCGAAAGACAAACAATAACCATTGAAAAGGCATTCTATTGAAAAAGGTACATTTTTCGTAGGCCACACACTCTGATAAGGACTCACTGTTTCAGCTGAGAACTAACAGAGGTCAAAGAAAGAATGGGCAAAACCTATAGAAACATCAAGATAAATAATAATAGTAATAAAGAGTGCATGGCATTTTAGAAGGGTGACTCTATCTGTTAAGAGCTTTCATTAGGAAAAGAAGAATATTAAATGGAATGATGAAGGAGAGGAGCAGCTAAATGAATACTTCGAATGAGTATTTATTGGAGAAGACAATGGGGAAATTCCTGTTCCAAGGACACATTTTATGGCAAAGCAGAGAACGGCCTTGACAGAGATTCTTGGGTCTCTGAGGAGAAAGGGATGGAGGAACTTGGGGGACTCTGTGCAATAAATCACCAGGACCAGATGGCATTCATCCATGGGTTCTGAAGGAGATAAAGTGAGAAATCATGAGTTCAGTGACAAGGATATATCATAGATGCTTAAAAACAGTCACTATCCCTAAAGATTGTGAAGTCATTAATAAGGTGTCACATATGTAAGGGGGGGGGTATGTGCATGCACATTTGTGTATGTGTGCATGCTCCTTGCATGTTCTAGGGTCTTTGGAAGGGATGGAGGGAGATTTTCTTTTTTTCAAGAACCAAGAAAGATTCCTCGATGAAACAAAAGACAGGGGATATTTAGGAAGGAGAAGGAGCATGAAAAAATATGAGATCAAATTTTAGAGATGTTTAATAACATTTAAGCAGCTGTTTTGCAGGTACTCTGAGAGGTGCTGGGGATGTGGAGGTAAATAAGCATGCTCTCTTGCTAATAGGAAAGCTTACAGCCTAATGACTGCAGTTATTTTAACGGTCTTGCTATTGGCTTTGGATGACAATCGGCAATGTAGCATCTTCAAACACCACCAGAGGATACAAGAAACACCTGGTAATTTTGTTCACCCCTAAAAAATTATAAAGTTTCAGGTTGTTTGGCAAAATGTGGGGGCCTGAAAAGCAGGGATAGCGTTTCACCTCCACCTCATAGGAGCCAATTCTATATCCTAGGAATTATCTGGTAACAATAATAATGAGGAAGCTAAAATTTATTGAGTGCTTACTATGTGCCAACATCTTGCTCAGTTCTTTACCTATATCATCTCATTTAATTCTCATCACAGTTCAGTGGTAGACCTAGAATTTTAATCTTTGTAGTCCAATTCCAAAGTTCGTGCTTTAGCCATTACTCTATACTGACCATATATATGTTTTATTTATAAAAGTGAATAAGAAGTTTCACAAACTACGTCTGCCCTTGTTACACGTGTTTCTCTCCTGTTTCATGAAAAGAATGATTATTCCAAATGCACAAATTGATTTCAGGGCATCCCAGTGGGTCACAACCTATAATTTGTTTGTTTTTTTAAAAGAAATGAGTGAATAAGTAAATAACCACATTCTCTTTGATTTTAAGGAATTCTAAAGCTAAATGAAAGCTCTGGTATCAAAATCTTGATACATTGATAAAGGTGAATCAGACCACTATTAAATTGTCTTGGACAATTTCAAGATGCTTTTTACATGAGACAGGTATAGTTCTTCCACTCTCTCATGTTTCTCCCTAAGTACAATGTTGAATCAAGTCCTCTGGCTGTTTTCATTAGGAAAGAGTCCTAAGAGTTAAAAAGTTATTACTTATGTTGATCTGAAATCTGACCACCTCAAACATCTCTCTACTGAATCTAGTTATACTGCTTGGGGACACACAGAATATTCAAGTAATTCTTCTACCTAACGAACATCCTTCAAATATTTGGAATGAAGTTATGTTCCTCCTGGATGTTTTCCTGTTCAGAATAAACATTTCCAGATCCTTCAACCATGTGTGAAAATCCAACCCAAACTGGCCTAAGCAGAGAGGCTTCATCAGCTCATACAGTAGAAAAGGCCAAGAATTGATCTAGCTTCTGGCACAGTTTGATATGGGGCCAAAGTAATGTCACCAGAATAGACTTTCTCTTTTTCTCAGCATTGCCTCTTCCTTGTTGGTTTCCAGTGCCCCTTATAATATGGCTTAGGCAGCCCCAGCCCTTACAACTTCTCATGAATAAAGTACAGCAGGAAAAAATGAATTTCTTCCCCAGAAGTTTCAGGAAAAAACTCTCATCCATCTCATTGGATCTCATTGAGCCACATGCTCAATCTTCTAACTATTACTGGGACCAATGGCACTGATTAGCCAAGCTGAAGCCACATGCCTGCCTCGGGAGATGCATGGACTGAGAGAATAGAGGGGTGGTCTTCAATAGGGAGATTGTTAAATACAGTCTGGGTAATAAAAAGTTTCTGTTAGACACTTGCTCACATTTCATAGTTCCAAACCACTTCACCAAAGCGGCCTACCAAACACCAAAATAAAACATAGCCCTTGGAACTTCTCACATGCTGTAGGGAGAGGGGTTGGGCTGGGCCAGAATGCCACAGTTGTGTCTACCCTTACACCAAGGGGATGCCTCGGCAAAAGAGCAACTCCTACTTCCTCAAGTGTCACCTCCTCTGTGTCACTTTTCCTGCATCCTTTAGGCAGAAGGAGCCACTCCCTTCACCGAGCTCCTATGGACATTTACACTATATTGCAATTATTCGTGTAGCAGGCTTATGTTCCTCCTGACTGTGAGTTCCTTGAAGATAGGGACTTTTTAAATACACATTTCTGTATCCTTTGCACCTAGAACAATGCCTGATAATGGAGGCATACAATGCCTGCTATTTGAATGAATTATCCTGAGATGGTGGAAGAGGGCACCCCAGAGCAACTCTATGAGAGTGAAATCAACCTGCATCTTTCTCAGTCTGTGTGGGCTTCAGTATCCACACCCATAAAATCACTGAAAAAACCTTTCATTCCCTGACACACTGGGCACAAGTGGTGATAAAGCAAAGCTGAGCATTAGGCATAGACGGCCCAGGAAGGCAGGGAATGATCAGACAGACAGACTAGAAATTGCAGACAGTGATTAGAGAGTTAGACAGTTAAATTTTAAAAAGTCACAACTGTTAGAGATTACAGTCAATGAGAACTCAGTCACTTATAGAATTAGCAGGTACTGAGCTAAGGACTAATTCTGTGTACTCTGGTTCTTTTTAACTGTCAGGGGTGCCAAGAAAGGGCAGGAGGGTAGGACTAAGTCCGCAGAAAGCCGGCCTTGACTATGGCCAATACACGAGCTGATTTCCTACCCTCAGTTGAGGTGGGAAGGAGAGACTCAACAGCAGGAATTTACTAAGCACCCTGTGGCAGGTGCTAGAGCTACAATGACGAGTGACACCAATACGGTCCCCCATCACCTCACATGCTCCTGGCCAGAGCTGCAAGAATTCCTTTACCGTGTCTCGCATATGTAAGACTGAGGCAATACTTGCAAAATGCCTTCAGCTCCTCAGATAAACGTTACATAAATGAAGACACACTAACTGAGGAAATCGTTATGTTTATTAACCTCTCAAAGCACCAATGTTACGTTAGCAGGATGCGGATGATATCAATGTGATTCCTTTGCCTCAAACAGGAATCAGGCCATAGAGGTAACACGAGAACAGAAGCTTCCTTAAACCAAGCCCCAAGCCCCCGGCAACGCTGCTTTAGGGCCAAACTCCCCCGCTGTGGGGATGCAGCCGGAGCCCTGGCCCTCGCCTCCCCCCCCCCCCCCCCCCCCCCCCCGTGCCGCCCATCGAGGGCGAGGCGTGTTGTCGCAGGGATAGGGGACAGCAAAGAAGGATGCTGATGCTTTGCTTTCTGCCTCTTGAAGATAATCATTATTCCTGGAATGACAATTTGTAAGCTCAACCTAATTACGGCCAAATTGATTAAGAGATGCATAATCTAAGGATTAGCATTCAGCCAAATGCTGCTTAATTTAGCCACCAAGGACTCAGGAGGAAACAGCTGTGTGCTTCAGAAAGTTGTTTGGAATAAAAGAGCGATTTTGCCAGTAAAATCCAGCCTTAGTGAATTATTTAGCATCATCACTTTCCTATTTGAACTCACAAGCTTGAAACTTTCTGAGATCAAAGAATCCAAAGACACGGTTCCTGCGTCTGTGAGGCGGTGGCGGCGTTGTCAACATCAGAGATGGTCTTGGGCTCCACCCGCTCCTCACAAGGAAGCTGCCTGAATTCTCTTAACCTCAGGTAGCTTAGCCACAAAACTGGGAGATCAGCAACACCTTCCAGGGTTGCTGGGAGGAATAAATGAGCAACCACGCGGGAAGTTTCTAGCACAGTGCTTGGGAACCAAGAGGTTTTAAATGACTCTTTGTTCCTTTCCCTCCTTCCCTCATCTTCTAAAACTTTTTATGCACTTTCGAAAGCTGTGGAGGGTTTTTTTTTTTAATTTGCTTTTTGTTTTTTGTGTTGTTGGCTTTTTTTTCTAGCTACTAAACTGTTTAAGGTAAGTAAATGAATGAAGTATTCATTTTAGAAAAGAAAATTTTTTCTTTCATTACATTTCATTATTTAAGTCCCTATGCCAAAAAGCCTAAGAATGATGGTGAGGGGAGAAAACACACACGCACACACACACACATGCACAGCAAGGTGAATATTTGTGTGGGTTCTCCATGTAAGCTAAAAAGTCATTCTTTTGTAGTAAGTCAATAAGGGAGCAAGGAGGAAGACAAAAATTGGGGGTATCTACTATACGATAGACACTTAGTTGGCATATTACAAACATTACCTCATTCAGCAGCATCTTGGTACTTCTAGGACATCTCAGCTCTGCTCCTTACTAGCTGTGTGACCTTGGGCAAGTTGCTTGACCTTTCTGTGCCTTAGTTTCAACATCTGTAAAATGAGGAAAATAATAGCACTTATCTCATAGGGTGGTTAGAATCAGATGAGTTAATACATGTAAAACTCTTAGAACAGTGCCTGGCACATGGTAAATATTCAATAAATGTTAGTTGTTAATAATCATAGTGAGAATAAGAGTAACAATAATAATATTTAAAAGCCCTTAATATCAAGGGAGGCACATAGTAGATGGTAAATAAATTACTACTTAGATAATAAAAGTAAAGTATTATTTTAAAGGGTATTCTCTTTTATCAAGTTTATTCTATAGAGGAGCTGCCTCTATGTCAACAAGAAATATATGAACATCCACTCTGACTTTATTTTACAGATTATCAAATCAGAAGATAACAAATTTCTCGCCTCCTTTTACTAAATCTCATGAGCTGGATAAATGCTCTGATATCAGGCCATTAAGGCAAAATTTCCAAGGATGGCAATTCCTCAGTCATTTACTGTCATAAAACACCAAGTCAATGCCTAACGCCTCTGGGATGAAATGGGGTAGGGAGATGGGGTTGTCTTCTCTTTTTTACCCACAACTCCAATCCTCTCAGCCACCTTACCTACCTTTCCAGTTCTTTACCTACCACTCCTTTCAGCGCACGTAAAGATTCAGCAAACAACCTGTAAAGCTCCACCCTCATCGCGCCTTCTCTCAGGTTCGCTGACTGCTCTGGCTTCTCTCTATCCTGGCCCACAGGCCACATTCAGTCATGTTCACTGATTGAGTGAAGGGCTATAATCTACAAAACAATATACGTACCAAGGACTCTACGCTATACAGACTTGGGCTCACTGCAAATATGTACCCTTTAATCACTTCTGCTTGTAACTTTAATTAGAGAAGAAGAATACACGTCTCTTAAACAACTTTCAAAATGTCACAGCAGAAATATTTCTAGGTTACCATGTAAATAAATACGGAAGCAGCAAATCTCATGGCATTGATAGTGTAGAGGGAATAGAATTGTCCGGATGCCTAGAAGAGCATTGAACATGGAGGCTTGATTCCAAATGGACTTTTACACTGTTTATAAGTAACGCATTCAACAGTCGAGGTGTTCGCACTCCTGGGTGCTGGGAGGAATACAAAACATAAGTTAGATCTGTTCTTTGCCTTCAAAGGGCTTATACTACAGTTTGTTGTAGAAGGAAAAGATACCTGAGAGGGTTGGGGTATTTCACTGCTCAACTGGTGGTACTGAGAAAAAGTCTCTGTAATTCTGAGAAATAAATGGTTCATTTGAGCTAGATTTTAAAAGTACATAATAAAAAGTTGGAGTTCTCAAAGTACAAAAATACTATAAAATTCACTTTAACCAGGTTAATAACTTTCCCCCAAACTTATAATTTTATACATATTTCATGCAGCCTGTAGAATAATTTAGCTAGGCTATACTATATCCTATATTCTTATGAATACTATTAAAAAATGCATATTCACATGAGCTACAAAGCTGTAACTCAACATTTCAATGCCTATGGCTTTAAAAAAATTATGGAATTTTAGAGCGGATTCTAATCATTCCTGAACTAAGACAGAGCCAAACTCTTCTATTTCCTTTTCCAGAAAGTTAAGAAACGCCTAAAACATTAAAAATAGGATGAATAATTTAGTTCTTTAGATTATTCACCTCATCTGAATTTCCCAGCTTTCTTTCTCTCTAATGGAGAGCTGCCTGACCTCTGGCCTTTGCAAATAAAGCACTTAGAAGGGTTCTTGGCGTGTGGTAAATGCTCAGTAGGTAGCACTGCTATTGCTGCTGCTGTTAGTGCTGTTATTACTATTACTACTCCTACTGGGGCTTCTGCTACTGCTATTACTGTTACTACTATCACTACTGTTACATTAGTCCAGCTGAAATGTGCCCACTTTGTGAAACCTTCCCCTGCCTCCCCCCATTCAAAACAAATTGTTTATTACACCCTTTTACTATCTGATCATGGACGAGTTATTAAACTTTCTCAAATTCATTTCCTCACTTGTAAAATGGAAACAATGGAGTATATGTAGTACCAAGAGTGGTTGTGCAGATTAAACATGATTATGCATATTAAAGGATTCATGTAATGCCTAGAGTAGCAATTCCCAAACCTTTTCGTTTCAGGACCCTTTTATTGTCTTAAAAATATCTTTTAAGACCTTTTGTGTATATGGGTTGTAGCTATAAATATTTATGATATTCCAAGGTAAAACTGAGAATTTTCTGTTTCTTTATTAATTTATTTTAAAATAACAATAATAAACTTTGTTGCATATTATATGAATTACATATTAATATAAACAATACATTTTATGGGGGAAAACTATATTTCCCCCCCAAAGGAGTGAGAAGAATGACATTGTTTTCCATTTGTATAAATCTCTTTAACATCTGGCTTTAATGTCTATTGTTTTATGTTGTTTTGATTTAAGTATACAAAGAAAATCTGGCTTCACACAAACATGTAGTTGGAAAAGAGGAGAGTATTTTAATAGTCTTTTCAGATAAGTGTGGATATTTTTCTCTGCTACTCTATCAATCTGACAAGTAGTTAGGTTAGTTGAGATGTGGAATCGGAAATGATATCAATAAACTTTCATATTCTGTTGTATTAAAATACACTGGTCTGTCTTGTACTTTGAATGGATCTTCTATTCCCAAATGATTCTACAACAGCATGCACTGGTCATTTGCAAGGTATTGGTTCACTGAGTTATGCAGATCTCCATAACATTGACACATTTCATTACACAATCTGAAAGAACCACATTTGTTAATAGGACTACACTCTCACTGAAAAGTCTTTAGGTTTTGGGAAGCTGACAAGTTCACAGTGCCAGACACAAATCTTCCAAAATTCTAATTTTCACATGAAAGTTCAAATTTTATCTTTGGCAACAAATATTGTCAGTTGTTTTTCCTTGAAGTGACAGGCTCACTTCATTCATTTTTGAGAAAATGTCTGCCAAATACCATTTTTGAATAAATGTGGTTTCCCAGTCTGTAGTTCTTTCAAGTAAAAATGGTGTTCCATGAGAAAAGTGGCTAGTCACTCACACCAGGCAACCATCGTGCTTTAGTGTGCATCGGAAGTGCTTTATATTTATTTCCCATTTTTTCACATACAATACCGAGTAGGTGTGTACTCAAGGGTCTAGATTTAATAAAATAATTTTCATTGCTTCATCAAGGCATTCTTAAGTGAACTAGCATTGTTTTTCCATGACAATGATAAATTGACACATTAATGGCAGACTTGGGTGTGACTACTTTGATTCATGTTATGACACCAACACCACTGGTGCAAATGCCAACACAGTAAAATAAGCAAATAATGTCTTAGTATTATTTTGAATATTGTTTTGACCTTGTAGACCTGAAAAAGTCTCAGGGATCCCAAGGAACCCTGAACTACACTAGAACTTGTTACTGACAGCACTGTATATGCTTTATACATGTTAACTGTTGTTACAATTAGCTATAGGGACTGTATTTTTTAATAAAACTCTGCATTGTACCTCCCATGATGTGCACTTGAATAGGTGCAGAAATGGAGACTGCCCCCCATGTCATTTTTGTTCTTTTTTCATTTTGCCTCATTATAATCAGATGTATACCCAACTCCCAGACATTAAGGCCCTAAGGACAGCGATAATACTTTACCTAAGCCTTTATTTCAGTACCAGCACAGTGCTTTATACAGAGCAGGTGCTTAATAAATTTGTTGTTAAACAAATGATAAATGAACAAAAACTCAAACGAGTCCACTCTAGGCTTGTCAGCAACTTTGGTGGAAGACAGAGGTTGAAATGGTAGTTTATTTTCATATACCTTTTTTTCAATCCTCACCCCAAGACATACTTAGAGACACAAAGGGAAAGAGAGAGAGAGAAACGTCAATCAGTTGCCTTCTGTACATGCCCAGGCTGGGGATCAAACCCGCAACCCAGGCATGTGCCTGGCCCGGGAATGGAGCAGGCAACCTCTCGGTGCACAGGGCAGTGCTCAGCCAGCTGAGCCGCTCCGGCCTGGCGTGTTTGTTTACTCTTAAGGTAGGCATTGCAACTATAGCACTCTTGTTTAGGAAATTAAATTTGTGTGATAATTAGCCAAGGTTACCTTTTATAGGGAAATAACATTGACTTTTTCCTTATTAAATAGAGAACACATGTTAATTGTAGAAAATACAGATGAAAGAAATCACTGGGAATCCCACTATCTAGAAGCAACCTTTATGCAAATTTTGTACCTTTTTTCCCTATGCAGATACATTACCTCCTGCTTTGTTACCTCCTTTTTTCATCTAATGGTGCATCACGAATGTCCTTCTACACCATTATATATCCTTCTCTAATGCAACTTTTAATATGTACATATATATTATTTGGATGTGCTTCAGAAATAATTGGTTAAGTGGGTTTTCTGTGGCTTTTACTTTTTTCCTGCTTTACTCCTGTCCCATCTTATGATCAGCCAGAAAAACTACAAATCAGCAGTAACACAGAAGAAACAGTAAATAAACTCAAAGGATCCACTGAGCATTTTTACCTTTCTATCATTGTCACAAGCACCATGGCAATGAATAATACACCCATAGCAGAAACAGGCCTGAAAACGAGAAAGAAATAAAAATTTAGAACACCCACAAATAAGATATTTTAAGATGTATCTAGAGAGAAATAAACCTGGATCATGTAGCCAAGAAGAAGGAATTCCCCTCTCGGGAAGCTGCATACGAAAAGTGCTCGGTGACGGGATGTATGGTAAACTGTTCAGATGGTCCATTGAAAAGTCAACTCAGAAGCTGCAGGAAATGAATGGGCAGAAACATAAAGACTATAATAAGTAGGAATTGAAGTACAAAGAACTCTATTACTGCATTGCTGAAAGGGACATTTAGGTGGAGGTTAAGGGCACCCTATTCTAAATTCTGTTTCAGTTCTTTGAAAGATACTCTCAATCTTGAGCTTTCTCCTTAACTTCAAAGATAGTCAGTAGTCAGTTGAGTATAAAAGAAACATCAGACTAAGAACACTACCAAAGAAATAAAGTCAACAGGCAACAGAGTGAGATTGTAAAAAAGGGAGAGGGAGTGAAAATGGATGGCTCTAAAAAGAAACTACATCCATATAAAAATCCATATATAGTCTCTCTCTCTCCATATATATATATATATATATTCTAAGCACACACTATATATACCATATAAAGTATATATTCTATATACTTGATATATATACTTGATATATCAAGTATATATAGGTATACTATATATACTTTATTTATATTATATAAATTTAATAATATGTATCTTAAATTTAATTTATATAATAGTCTACATTTTAATTTATATACTAAATCAGAAGCTTGGGAACAGTAAGTACTTTTCGATTTTTAGTTAGGTTGAAGAAGTCATTTCTTTACCCAACATGGATCAGTGGCTTAACTAAGATTCAGAGTTCCAAGGTCTATTTTCTCAGCGTTTTCAATAAAATATGTAAAAAATTCTAACCCCCTCAGATCAGCATTCTACATGATTACTTTAAACTTAACTTACACTGCCCCACTCCATTATTCCTCCAAGATCATGTATCCAACTAAATCTGTCCACTCCATCTAAGCCAGTCTTTCTACAAATCCCTGAAGACGTCTTACTAAATTCTGCCTCCAAGTAATTGCCCATAAAACTCTTCGAGATGTTTGCCCATCTTTCTGCCATTTGCTCCTTCAGCCCAGACCAAAATGAACTTGCCTCTTCCCGCTAAATGTTGCCTAAATAATTCCACTTGTTTTGATCATTCATGTATCAGCCATTTTAAAGAACACAGCTTATTCATATTAACACTGACATGTTGCTCTCAAATTGTTTTGTTGAGGCCTTCTTTATTCCTTGACTGGATTGTAAGTTTCTTAAGGGCAAGCACATGGCTTCTAATTTTTTCTGCTTCAAGAAAATGGAAGATTGAAGAGAAAAAACAAGAGGGGCAGAGACAAGTGGGAAATGGAGAATGGGTGAGAAAAGAAGAGAAACAGAAGCTAAATCTGTGAGATTCTCTTTTCTAATATATACAAGGAAAATAATGACATGAAGTTGCTTCATGAAAGTCATATTGACATGAATAAGTCTAATTCTACTGAGCACTCAATTTAACATTGTGATCTGACCATTTCCCATCCCTGTTCCCTGTTCTATTTTTTGTAATTCTCCGTTTTCTAACTGCTGTTTCTAATAACTGATATTCAACCTAATGACTGTATTTAAAATTGTAGCCCAGCCCATCTCCCTTACCTGCTTCACCTTTTCTTTTTTATACACTTATGACATAAGTGTATAAAGTCATTTCATGGCTTATTGTGCAGTTTTTCATTATTTTCTCCCACTCCTATCCCAACTCCAAGTAAGCTCCACGATGGCAGGCATTGTTGCCTATTTTGTTCCCAGATGTCACTCGAGCCCCTGAAGCAGTATCTGACACAGAAGAGGTGTTCCCCAAACTCACTGAATGGACAAAGCTCTCTGCAAATGTCATATACCTAAGCCCTGGAATTTTCACAAATACCCACAACAGAGTCACAATGATCAATGAAAACATTGCTCCCTCATTAATGCTGCATATCAGCATTATTAATCGCCTAAAAGATAGCTGACTTAGACCCCAACTAGACTAAACACCATGAAGAACTGATGTTATAGAGAGTCAAGCGGAACTTTACAGAGTACATGGCAAGTGTGGACTTCACCACAGGCCCCCTGCGGGGCTAGGTGTTAACCAAATAACATGGTGATAAGGGGTGACAGGTGGCCAATCTGGCACAGAGACTGTAACTACTCGCTCCCCACTCAGAGTGAAAACCACAAAGTGCCTATAAAAGGGGACTTGCTGTCTGAGGAAATCTCTTCAGGCAAGTCTCATATTTCTACTCCAGCTGGCCGACTTGGTGTAGGCTCTCTGCTTCCAAGCCAGTTGTCATCCCCTGTCCTGTCTCTTCTGATGAAGCATCCGATTCAGTAGGGCTCTGTGATTCACAAACTGATTGTTTGGGACCCCTGTGGCTCCACCACAGTCCCTTGCTTGTCTAGGAGAGAAGTTTATATAGCTTTTAAAAGACTTGACTTGCAGACAACCACCTGCAGAAAATGTCTGAAAAACACAGTGCTGCCACAATCTCAGTAACTTCTCTCAGGGTACCCAGCGCAGCGGAGCCAGTGAATATGGATTCTAATACTGGTTTTACACCTCCAAGACGACTGAGCCAAGGAAGACTTGACTCTCTGGACCCAAGTTTCCTATTACTTGAAATAGGCGAACCGCTGTCTCAAGGTTGTCTACATAAGCCGCTTTCCCCATCTTTAGAGCTAGAAAATTTTAACTTGAGCTTTAAATGTTGACTGTGTCCAATACACTGGCTCAGTCTCAAAAGTTAATAATATTCATATGATATATTGACAAATCCCAAAGAAATCTCCATTACACCTGGAAAAACCTGGGCTTTGGAGTCAGATAGGCCTGAATCAGTTGGTGTAGCTACTTTTCAAACTTTTTCCATGATCTTTGTTAAGTTACTTTTCCTCATCTATAAAACAAGTAATTAATATTCACAAACTTGTAAGGATTAAAATAGATAATGTATGTAAAGTGGTTGGCATAGGCTGATATGCTTTTGGTGCTTAAGGGCTAATATCTCTTATTATTAATATTAATACTAGATATGGTCTAATATATTCTCTACTGAGACTAGTACTGGGGTGAGGAAGGCCTGGGCTACTTTCCTTGAAGGCTAGGTCTAGGTCTTTGTTTCCTCAGTAATACAGTATATAGTAAGTGCTCAATTTTTGTTGTGTGAGTAAATGAATGAATGATTGAACAAAAAAATAATAGAAAGAACACTACAAAGAGAGACAGAAGTCCTAGATGCTTAATTTATTTCTACAACTAATTAAATAACTAAGGACCTATAGATATTAGATCAAAGTCCTTTTGGCTTTCTAAGTTCAAAAAGTCCTTTCTGGCTCTGGCATTGGTGTCCTTTTAAGAAGAGACACCAGAGAGCTTTGCCGCTTCTGCCATGTGAGAATACAAGGAGAAGGCAGCAGTCCACGAGCCAGAAGAGAGCTCTCACCGAAAGACAAGTCTTCATCTTAGACTTTCCAGCCGCCAGAACTGAGAGAAAATAAATTTCCACTGTTTAAGCCACCCAGTCTATGGTATATTTTTATGGCAGCCTGAGCCAAGATGCCTGTTATATGCCATATTCATTAGAAATATCCAACCCTACATACTGAGCTCTCTAAGAATATTACTTCTAATCTCCACACTGCCCTCCATTCCAATCCCCTACGTACTTCATATCCAGATGCTCCTTATAGGAAATTACCGTATCACAATAGCACATCGGTGATTCTAATAAACTACTCATTGGGTTGAATTTATAAACACTTTACAACTATGCTTTAGAATATTATCAGTTGAAAAGCTGACATCCTTTACTCTCTTATTTACTTGACATTTATTGAGCAAATTTCATGTTTGTTAATAAATTACTCAATGCAAAATCCCCAAGATACTAAAGCAAATTTGCTGACCAATTTATCCTAACAAATCACGTCTGCTGTAGTCGGAAAAATGGGAAATTCCTCGTGTATTGAAGAAAAGCAATGGCTTTTGACAAACTCAAGGAACAGCTAGGGTTGGGCATGGTTTCCCAGTAGAGGAGAAATAGATGGGTCCTTCTGGGGAGACACGCGTACAGCCTTCTCATACGCTGCTCAGTATGTTACCTGCTAGCCACGTGTGGCTACGGAGCACTGGGAATGTGGTTAGTCCAAATGAGATGTGCTATAGTAAAATATCTCATTAATAGCTTCATATTATTATATGTTAAAATTATATCTAGATATATTAGGATAAATGATATATCATTAACATCCATTTCACCCTTTTTTACTTTTTAAATGTGGCTACTCGAAAATTTAAATTTGCATATGTGGATGACATTATATTTCTAATGGACAGTGCTGTTTTAATTCATTCCTTGTCACATCTGAAAGTCTGGTTAGGTAAAGCAAAGTACAAAGCAGGGACTAACTATGACCAACAGATATTTTTTATTTGGTGCACAAAATTGAAACAAGTTTGAATTAACTGGCAATATTTAAACATTGACAGATGTCAAATCAAAATGCAGGTTTCTGGCTTCTTTTGAAAAGTCAGAAGATTTGGACAAACTAAAGCTACATTCTCGCATGGCAGCTGCCTGAAATTGACCGGCAGCTTCCCGCTTTGAACAAGGTGTGGGCTCTCTGGTTCCTCCTAGTCCTTCTGATTGGCCTATTCCACCTCCTCTGCCTGGAACTTGTAAGTATTTAAATTTTGATATTTGACTTTAGAGAACATTTCAAACAAGGAATAGAGTGGAAGAGAAAACACATGCTTTGGGCTTATACAGATCTCAGTTTGAATTGTAGTTTATCTATTTAAATGGCCATATAACTTTGGATGAGCTACTCAGTTTCTCAGAAACTCGATTTTCTTATCAGTAAAATGGGAATAATAATAATAACTATATCGAGGGCATTAGTAACAATTAAATAAAGTAAAATACATTCAGGTGTTGCATCACAGTAGTTGCTTAGTGAATTATGTTAATATTTCCCACCTTTGTAACTTAATATTTACTGGGAAGTTGGGGTATTTATAACAGAGATGTAGTTAGCTCCTAAGTGATTTTCACAGTACCAAGAATCCACAAAAGTATGGTCACTCTATCCCTGAGGGCAAAGATCTTGGGAAAGAGGAGATCTTTCAACATTTTACTTAGGGGCCACATGATAGTTAAAGCACTTTTATTACCTGAAGTTGCATTTTTATTTCTCAGTTTAGAAACAACAGATGTTTGACATTTATGTAAACTTTCCAAGTCACACTGAACCCCAGTAACGGTAGATTTCTATTTCGATTTGTGCCATGTTGCCACTTGTTTTACATCCCCAGGAGCTCGTGTAAATTGCAGAAGCCAAACTTTTCACACGTATAGATACTATGGATGATTTAGTACAACCAAGAGTTAAGGGAAAAAGACAGAATGAAAAGAATGCAAAACATAGGAGAGCAAAAATCGATGAAAAAAAACTTCTTATATGCAGAAGCTAGGACAGAAACCAGAATGATTTGCTCAGTAGACTTGCCCCTCTTGGTATAAAATTTGTATCTTATTTGAGGACCAGCTTTTTCAGTAATAGTCGCTGACTGGACTCAAATGCCTGCCCTTCACAGCTCTTACATCATGATTCATACACTCTCCCAGCTCTTTTTGACTGCCTGTAATTACTTGTGACAAATTATTCTTCAGTGTATTGTCTGACTTACCTTTTCAAATGTTTCCACGGTTCACAGATAAATTACCTGCTATATATTGTACTGTCCCTCCAACAGTAAGTCTAGGCATCGAGGGGCTCCTCCCAAAATTCTATTGGACTCTGCAAGTTGGCTACCCAAAATAAGGCTCCTCCTAGAACACACAAATGAATTTCATTTGGATACCATAGTTAGCTATAATAATAAGCAAACAAATGAATAGCTCAGTAAAAACTAGAAGAAAATGTAAGTTAATAGTTATCTCAGTTGGGAAGAATTATCCAAAGTAATGGAAGAAATAAAAAAAATAAAAAAACAGGTAAAATGATTTGATGACAAACTCAAATTTTAAAAATCTTAAATAATAATCTGGAGAAAAATAAATAAATAAGCTGGAAAAATATCTGTTACAAATATGACATGGAACAATTATCTTTAATATGGAATGAGCCAATAGATATTGATTTTTAAAACCCTAAAGATATTAATTTTAAAAATGTATAAAAAAGATGAACAATTCATAGAACTAAGGCTGAGAAATGACTAATAAAGTATTTTAAATTAAAACCTCACCAGTAACCCAATAATTTTGAATAAAATAACAGTAAGAAATCCTTTTATTCCCCATTCACCAAATGAATAAAAATTTGTTTCAATGTTAATACTCACTTGGGGACAGGGTGTGGTGAAATGGGCAAACTCATACACTGCTACATGAGTGCCTTTCTGGAAAGCAAAAGCCTTTCAACTTTTCTGTAAGAACAAAAGTTTTCAAAATAAAATTATGAAAGATAAAAAGAAGCAACAATCCTAATAACAAACCAATACATATATTTTTAATTGAAATATAACTGACATAACCTTTATTAGTTTCAGGTGTACAACAAAATGATTCAATATTTGTATATATTGCAAAATGACCACCACGATAAGTCTAGTTAACATCCATCACAAACATCGTTATAAATTTTTTTTCTTATGATGAGGACTTTTAAGATCTATTTACTTAACAACTTTCAAATATGCAATATAGTATTAACTAGTCATCCTGCTATACGTTTCTGAATACATATTTTTAAAGTTATGAATCTAACCATTCTTTTAAAGGGATCTAATCTTTCCTCTAAAGCAGTGATTCCCAAAGTGTGGTCTGTGGACCATCAGCATCATCTGGAAACATGTTAGAAATGCAAATTTTCATGCTTACTCAGATTTGTCATCCAGAAACTCGGGGTGGGGTGGGGTTGGGGTGGGGAGGACAGCAAGCTCTGTTTTAACAAGCTCTCCTGGTGATTCTGATGCACACTAAGGCTGAGAACCACTGCTCTAAAGTTACAGAAAATATAATGGGTAAACAATGTGTTAAATAACTGCACAAGAATGCAATTAGATAAAACTAGAGTGTGGAAATTCTATGTGATCAACTCCTCACTTCCTTGAGAGTGACATGAGGAAAGAAAAAAGAAAGGAAAAATATTAAAAGTCAAGAGACTTAGGAAACAACTACCAGCCCTGGTTGGTTTGCTCAGTGGTTAGAGTGTCAGCCTTCAGACAGAAGGGTCCCTGGTTCAATTCCGGCCAAGGGCACGTACCTCAGGCCAAGGGCACGTACCTCGGTTGCAGGCTCAATCCCCGGCCCTGGTCTGGGGCTCATGCAGGAGGCAACCAATTGATATTACTCTCTCACATCAGTGTTTCTCTCTATCTCTCACTCTCTCCCTTCCACTTTCTCTGAAAGGCAATAGAAAACATATCCTTGGGTGAGGATTTTTTTAAAAAGGAGAGAGACAACACAACCAAGTCCAAGTGATCTTATAAGAATCCTGTTTCAAACAAATCGACTGTAAAAAGATGTTCTGAGACAATTAGGAAAAGTCAAACATGATATTAAGAAATTATTTGTTTTATTATGTGTGAATACTGTAATATGATTGTGATTTTTAAACAGCCCTTAAAAAGTCTTTGTTTGTTAGAGATTTTAAAAAACTATTTTAAAAATAGATGAAGAAAATATGGCAAAATATAACTACTAAAAAATATAGGTGATTAAAATGGAAGTTTGTAAGACTATTCTTTCTTTTATGTTCATTTAGAATTTTTCATAGTAAAAAGTAAAAACAAACAAAAACTTCAGACCTTTTAGTTAATAATTCCAATTTTAGAAATTTACCTTAGGGAAATAGTCTCAGAAAATATTTATTTACAAAGATCTTCATTATAGTATCATTTATACTATAAACTGTTAGAAACAACCCAAAAATTGAAAAATAAGAAAAATGCATAATAAATTATAAGACTTTACTATTAGAAATGTTATGTTAAAAAAGCAAGATATAAAACACATATGGTATAATTCCTCTTTTGTAAAAAAATAAATATATGTCTAGAAAAAAGACTAGAAGGAACTACATCAAAATGTTGAGTAGTTGTCTCTGCCTATCAAAATTGTAGATCATATGTATTTTCTTCTTTGTAACTTTCCATATTTTCCAAATTATCTATAATGCATATGTACCGTTTTATAATGTGAAGATATTTTTAATAAAAACATTTTTTGTCATAATAGTTATGAAAATAAAGTACTATACAATAAAACTAAGATTCTTTTTTTATTATCACAATGCCTAAAGGTGTACTCAGGAAACATTTATTAGTGACAATGATACAAGGACTAAAAATGATTGGAATCTATGATCTTTTCCTTAACAATAATCCATTGTCATTTTGTCTCTCATTCTTTACAAAGACCTTTTTAACATACAGTCTCTTCAAGGTTGAATGTGTTTCAGAAGGTGGAAATGTTTTCTTCTCCAAAGATATTCAAACAGGAATTATCTGTGGGCAGGAATATCCTAAAGGAGGTTCAAGTATCAGGGGTTATTGGACTTGATGACCCATTATACCCTCTTCCATCATTCAGTGTTCAACAAATATTATTGAGCAATGAACAAGACCAGAATTCTTGCTTTTCTGAATTAATAATCTTGTCAGCATCCTAATAGCTGCTATAAATCTAATGGATTGGCTAAAAGTGCTGGTTAAAAAAATAAGAAACCCCCTTTTTAAAGAGTAAACTATTTATAAAGTCATACTATTTACCAGTGCACATGTTCCTTGACTTCCTAAGAGAATATCTGATTCATATCTGAATCTCCAGAACCTGGCATATGTAGATCCTCACAAAGTGCTGACCTAACCACATGGTCTTGAATAAACTCCATCTTCCCTAGTATTTCTTCAGCTCCTAGCATGGCATTTAGTAGTTACTCAATTATTTTGTTGATAGAAAGGTAATCACAAATTGAAAATGTATTTTCAATTAATTTGGTTTTTTGGGTTTTTTTTACATTAAACATCAGCCTGAGGCAATGATATTGACCTCAAGTTGAATATTGCTTGTAGTGAAATTGACAAAAGGAAGACCAACCCTTATTTGCTCATAATATTCCATTTATGGTGGAGTTTTTTTTCAAAGCTGTTTGTTCACAGTAACTTAAACTAGAGAACTTTTAAATAAGGGGGGGGAAAACCACAAGATTTTCATGGAATAGTTTTTACAAACAAAAGCATAAGATTACCAAAGATTAAGATTGATGCTCAACACAAATGCATTTGTTAGATGAAACTATGTTGCAGTAACAAATAGAACCCCCAAATTCAGGGAATTTTAAAAGAAAGTTTATCCCATCTCACATAACAGCCCAAGGAGAGAATTCAGATCAGAAGTGGCTTGCTCCACAAAGTATTGAAGGATCCAGGATGGTAACGGTTCTCCAATCGTCAACACACAGCTCCAAGGTTGTCCTGGGTATCATCATGTGTCAGCCAGAGGAGGAAAGGAATAGAGGAGCATGACTGGAAGGTTCTATGGGCCAGACTTAAAAGTGACACATATCACCTCCCCTCAGATTCTACATCACATAACCACATCTAACTATAAGAGGAGCAAAAAAATAGAGTCAAGCTCTGGACCTAAGAAGAAGAGGTCAATGTATTTTGGTAAATTGTTGTTGATCTCTGCCACAATGGAATTGTAAATGAAACTGGAATTCTCTAAATACTCTCTCCCCCACCTCCAATATTTGCCAGTGTTTAGCCTCTGGTTATACCTACACATTGGAAAGGACTCTTATAGGACATGCCTTGTCATGGTTCACAATTTATGAATAGATTATTTTCTAAAAGTTCACTTGAGAGTTTACTAGAATATATATATTTTTGATAGAAGTATAATAATAGATTAACCCATAACTTATTGTCCTATGTACACAAACACCATAAAACCCACTAAGTTTAGGACCCAGTGTAGAAGAATGAAGCTTCCTCCCCACTCTTGGGGTAAAGAAAAGGTTGACTGGATAAAGCAACTTTTCGTTCAACTCCTCCTCACCTTGTTACTCTCCTTTCCATAGGGTCACCTTCAGACTGTGCCAAAAATCCCATCCAAAAATGCCTGTCCTCATGCCCCAGTCATTACTATCATCACGGCTGCTGTTCTTATCTGGATGTTAAAACTGTAGATTTACATTTTAAAAAGTATTTTCATAGGTACACTTATAATAATAGCTAACATTTCCTGAATATTTACTATATACCAGAACTATGTTCTTTGACTTTCATTTCACTCATTTATAAAATGGAAATCATAATACTTATCTCATGAAGTTATTGTAAGGATGAAATGAGGCAATGCCTATAAAAAAGGAAAAAGGACAGTACTTACAGACATTAGTAAATTTTCTCAATAAATGTTAGCTATTATTTTTCTAATTTGGTTTCTAATCACTCAGTGATCGGTAAAAGTGTAAGGAGCTCACTTAGCTCAGTTCCTCTCTCCACCATCAACCTCCCACCCCTCCAAAGTATTAAGAAAACAACAGTCACACTTTTGTTGACTGTTGACATTTGTTTTCAATGCTAATGTGCCTGAAGTGCTTGTTAAAAATGTAAAAATCCCTTTCAGTCAGTCTGAGGTAAGCAGGCCTGCCACATCGAACAACACCAGGGGGCATCATTCACATTGCGTTGCATATAAATGGCGCTTCCTGAAGTTTTGCAGATTTGTTGTTCTGAAGTTGAAGCCCAGGAAATTGTATTTTTAACAAATACTCAGGTGATTCTCAAAGTGTGAGGACCGTTCTAACAGGCAGCCAGGATTGGGAACCACTGTAGCTATCCAGCGATTGACAACCCCAGGGGACAGCCTCTGACACTACACGCTCGGGGACCTGCCCGCAGCTGCCATCAGTCTTGCTTCCCACCAGTGGAATCTGCAGACTGGGGGAAAGAGGCTCCAGGAGAGGCGACTTCGGGTTTGCCAGGAAAGAGCAGTTCATCACTTCCCAGGATCTTGCTTGGAAGTAGAATTCTGAACATATTCCTCACATAGCCCCAAGTCAGAAAAACCAGAGCAGAATCTATCCTCTGTTATCCTAAAGCCCCAAAGAAAGCAGACCAAGGGGACCTGCCACCACACCACACGAAGCAATGGCAATTCTGATGGGCACCTGGGGGGCAGAGGCAGGAAGGCCACCTCTCCCTTCCTCCTGTGGAGCCCAAGAAGAAAGGTTCATTTGGTACGAATCCTGAGAAGGATTTTATCTGCTGAGTTGGACTCGCCATGGTCAACCAAGGGTCCAAACTTTATGAATAACAAGTCCAGTGGCCATTGGCTGACAGGGGCTCACATACTCCAGGAAGAACCTCAGACTGAACTCTTGGCCCTGCTCGTCTAGGCCTCTGAGTTAACCACTGCGGGGGAAACCCTTCCTCTTTCTACAAACAGGACTGACACCTGCCCTGTCCAATCAGAACTGCAGAATTTGGATACCTCATTTACATAAAATGGGCCTAATTGAGAACATGGGCAGGAACTTTCACTATGAAAGGCACCTCCCCTTTGTCTCAGTGAAACACAACTTAGGCTGCTACCTGAATCTGTGTCTCCTGGGCTGCAGCTCCTTTTTACTCAAATAAATGCCTTTTACCCTCTATTAGAGTCTAAAATTAATTTTGGTTTACACTCCTATGGGGAAAGAACTCGATAAATGAAAGTTCTGTTTCCTGCCCATCCATTATCTCTCCTGCACAGCAGACCTAGGCAGGCGTCAGCACCCGCTTCACAGAGCAGGGAGGGAAAGCTGAGCGGGAGTGGACACGCAGCCTTTGGGCTCCAGAGCCACTTTGCACCTCTACCCCTCTGCCCTGCTACAGCTCATCTGGGAGCAGAGCAGGACTGGGAGGGAGTTGTCTGCAGTAGAAGGAATGCAGCAAGGATTTGCAGAGCCCACTGCGGTGGGGCCGGTTTCTTTTTGAGCAGTGCCTGCACTTCATAGTCGTCTCTTTGGCTCACCCTGCTCTCCTGGTGATGCCTGATCCCACATGCCTGAGCCGGGAGGTTCTCATTCTCTGCCACACGCTGCCCATTCATTAGGGCCTCTGGTTCCTCCCTGCTGTTCTAACTATGCACAGCAATTATAATAAAGAAGTCTTCTCCCTTAAAAAAAAAAAAAAGTGTGAGGACCTGAGAAAGAACATGTTCTACAGGCTAGTTCGGTGTCTAAATTGGCTGTAATTAAATATCAACAAAATATAACATTTTTTAAAAACATCTAATATAAGCTGATCATGGCTTTGTTATTCAGAACTCTTCTCAGAAGCTGAATTCAGTGGAATGAGACTTTTACCTATAATTTCCTTCCAAAGGCTTCATGAGGCTCTTCAGACATTATCTCATTAATCCTCAGGACAGATCTGTGAAACAGGTGGCAGACAACGGGCTTTTCATTACAGGTAGCTTGAGGCATGAGAAGGGTTCCTAGTCCCAGAAGACCAGCGTCAGTACCTGGATGGGTCTTCTGTAATCTCCCCAGTCTTCATCTATAAGACACCGAGCCTCCACTTTTTGCTGGAGGAAATCTGCACCAGTTCCCATATGAGAAAGTTTGTTAAGATAAATTGTACTCATTTGCCCATTCCATTCATTCACAAATATTTATTAGCTACTACTTAATAGGCCTAATATTTTTTGGAAGTAGATGGGTGCTAAATTATAAATACACAAGTAAGTGACTATGTTCTGAAGAAATTACTTTGGGACCATAAGGGAAACATATTAATTGAGCATTACTCACTAAATGCAAGGTGTTGTGCTAGTATCTTTACTTAGATGATCTCTTTTATTACTTATAATAATTTAGAGTAGTAATGACATATATCATCATTGATACTTTTTTTTTAATTTTACATTTTTTACAATTTTTATAATAATTGATCGCCTATTTATAGTCAGTACATATTACAGCCAGACTGTACTGAGATTTATCTGATTCCAAAATCCATGCTTTTTCCATAGTCTCTACCCTTAAGAAGTATACAACCCAATAAAAAAGATAAGTACACAAGTGACTTTTGTATAATAACAATGATAATAGTTAACATTTACTGAGCACTTGATTAACTTAGTATGTTCCAGGCATTGAGCCAAGCGCTTCATATAGATTCTTTCAAGTAATCTTCACATCAACTCTTTCAGCTATTTAAAAAAACTTTTTTTCTCTATCAACTATTAATCATCCTCAAGTATCGATGAAAAAAATCTGAGGCTTAGAGGGGTTTTAAGGAACTTACCTGCAGGAGAGAAAACTTGAAGCACACCACCTCTACCAGAAGAGGGAGGTGGCTTTTCTACAAGGTCCCAAGAAGTAAATATAAGGTCAAAGGTCAGAAGCTTAAGAGAGGGGGGGGAGAGAGAGACTTTGGTTCAAAACAAAGAAGATGACTACTGACAGAGGTCCAAGTGCTGGTTCTGGAGGAAGCAAATACCCCTTCTAAAGAGTTAAAACAGCAAATTACCACTTCAAAGACACATTATAAGATGGATATTACTCTGCCAAGGATGTCCTCTGCCCCACCACACTCTACTCCCATTTCAACTTCAACACATTCTTCAGATTTCAACCTAAATATCACTTCCTCGGAGCCCTCTTCCCAGATCTTCCACTCTAAGAGCCTCCGTTATGTCAACTTCGTTCCCTGTATTTGTCCTTCATAGCACTTCTAACTGTGATTAAACAACTAATAACGGGATTAATTATGGAATGTAAGTTCTTATAGGGCAAAGACTATGTGAGTCTTGTTCCTGGATGTTTACCTACCTGGCACCTACCGGTGTCTGACACGTGCTAGGTGCTCAATAAATATTTGTTGACTGAATGAATAAACGACTGTCAGTGGGTGATTGGACCAGATGTGAATTCTCAGAGCTGAGCCAGCTGCAGATGACATCAACCCCCCTCAGCTGATGTGAACATTTCAGGGCTACCCATGCACTTGGAGCCTTTCATGCACCCGTTAAAGCATTCGTCTCATTGCACTCACTCACACTTTTCCTTTGTTCGCATCTCAATGTCAAAACTCATCCACACTGGTCCATTCTTACGCTGGACACTGTGTGGCAAGGACTAGCATTCATCTCCAATACCCTTGGCTTCATGGCACCAATTCATTTCACGTTCATCCATGGGTTTGGCCTATCTCCTTTGCCCATCTGTTTGGACAGCAGTGTGCCTGTTTGGAGGTGGTTAGACTCTTGGCATGGCATAGAATCTCTGAACAATGCAAGAGGTTGACATGGGCAAGCTGCACTGCGTAGTCAGAGACATCTGTCTTGTGAGAGGGTCTTCTCTCTGAAGGTCAGAGTGACACATGTCCCCTTTACACTTGATTATACCTGTAGAAATGTGAATGCCCAAACCAAAACAAGACCAAAATCTCAAAAGGAAAATTAAAAATAGTCAGAAAGCATTCATCTGACAAACAACTTATAGCCCATTCTGGGCTGGGCAGTGGTGGGTAAATGCTGAGGATACACAACCTGTAAAACCACAGAAGAGCAATGTGTTGACTGTGGCATATATAGGAAGTTATAGGAGCACAGGGAAGGCATGAGAATGCTCAGCAGACCTGAAGAGTCCCTGGAAAAATTCAATATACAGACCTAGAAAACTGCAAGGAGTTTTCTGCCTATTGTGTTATATTAGGCAACGCAGGAGAAAAATGAACTGCAGCAGAGAGAACAGCTAAACCCAAGACATGGTTGTGCCAACCAGTGGCAAGCGGGCAAATGGGGGGGCTTAGCAAGGGCCATGCCAGGGAGACGCAGCCTCTTTCATTTCAGATAAAAATAAACACTTGCATTCCAGTGATTTAAGATAGAAGAAAGGTGGCAATACAGGGGGTGAGAAAAGGTGAAGTGTGCCCTAAGTAGGGGTGGGTGCCTTCTTCCCAGAACAGTGTCAGTACTTACATACATTCGCAGATGAGTGTACACACACACACACACACACACACACACACATGCCACACGGCAAGACAACATTGTCTGCTATGGGGCAGTGTTTCATAGAATTCTGAGACATGAATGAGCCAATTATTATGGCATGTATAATTTTGGCAAAAATATTTGTTATTTCAATGGTTCTGTTGAAGGAGCCAGGGAACTTTGGAATGTGAATCCTCTGTATGGAAACACAGTTCTTTTAAAATGACTAGGACAGCAGGGCCCTATGAATTCCAAAACTGATTTAACCTTCCTTACATGAGAGAAGAGGGTGTGAAAAGGAGGTGAATGAAAATGGGCAGGAAGCAAGTGATAAGCAAAAATCATACAGGAGAGGAGAAAAATAATTTTATAATGAAGGCTAGAAAAACAGAAGTTGGAATAAGGGGGAAATCAAGGCCTTGCCCTCCTGGTGACTTTATTTTTCAAAGGGAAACAGGCAACGATTAGAGTAAACAATTAACAAATAGATTCTATAATTTTCAGAGAGTGATAAAGTGGGGGTCTGGGGCGCAGCTCAGGCAGATGGCCAGGGAATCCCTATCTGCAGAGGTGACGGCTGAGCTGAGGACTGAATGATGAGGAGTGAGCCATGCACGTATCTAGGGAAGGAGCAGAACAGGCAGAAAGAAGAGAAGGTGTAAAGGCCCTGAGGCAGGAAAACCTTTCATCTGTTCCCAGACCAGCAAGGCCCATGTGGCTAGAAGGTAGCGAACAAGGGGGAATGTGGTAAGAGACAAGGTTGGAGAGAGGGGGGCAGGGGCCAGATTACACAGGACTTGGCAGGAGGCCATAGTGAAAAGCTTGGGCTTTATTACAAGTAAAATGGGAAGCTGTTGGGGGACTGGAAGTAAGAAAGTGATGTGATATGATATACATTTTTGAAAGATCATGCTGTCCATTGTGTGAAAAATAAACTGTGGGGGGGGCTGCAAGTGTAGAAACAAAGTTCAAAGTTTATTGCAATTGTACAGGTAAAGAAGGATGGTGGAAGGTGGAGAGAAATGGTCAGATTTAGAATATATCTTGAAGAAATATACTTTATATCCTTAACTACCATGCCAAGTTTTCCACTTATTATACAGTATTTTACACTCTTCATTATGATTTTATTTTTTGTCTTATCCCCTGAGATTGTAGTAATTGTAACCTATTTGTAGAATTCTATATAGAATTATTAATTCATTTAATAAAAATTTATGGGCACCTATTAGATCCCAGGTGCTACAATAGTTTTTCAAAAAAGTATTTGTTTTATTTCATAGTTGTTTCTCTTTTGCCACATGTAATTCATTTATATACACACACACACGATTTGTTTTGCTTGTTTTCTATACCTACAATTTCCCTTTTGAATGAATAATTTTCTCTCCCTCTCATTTTGTATGTGTTCTCTTGGCTCTTTTGTTTCTTTTTCAAATGTTCTTTAATTTACACAGTAGTTCTGGGGTAGACAAGAATTACAAAGTAGAGAAGAATTATGAATTTTTCACAAAATACGTAATTTAGTACAACAATCTTGTAACGTAGTGCATGCAGGTATTATTAGTGCCATTTCACAGATGAGCAAAGTGAGGCTCGGGGAGGTTAAATGACTTGCCCGCGGTCGTAGGGCTGGGTAGAGGATAACTGAGAGCACAGCAGGAGGGCCAAGTTTCCCTCATGGCAAAATCAGTGCCTTTCTGCCCAACTGCCCTGTGTCCTCCGCCCTCCCCTCCTGGGCCCACCTGCATTGCACCCAGCACAGCAAGTGCTTGTGCCAAGGAGGTGATGGGCTCTCTGCGGCGGTGAGGACAGGGGTGCTTCTCTCCGTGTATCCAATGTGTTGAGTCTTCTGTTTGTGTATTTAGCGTAGCTCTCACCGTGACAAGATGTACCTTAGACTAATCCTCTGCAGGTTTTTCCAAAATACAAAAGATAGTCAGAAAAGACTAGGTCTTAATTTTTTGCACTTAGATTAGCTATGATTCAATTCAAGAACTATTTTATTAGGTACCTACCAGGTGTCATAAGTATTTACTGGAAGGATAAATAATAGTACATAGCATTGTATAAATAAATGTAAGCTGTTATTATCACAATCTAGTTGGAGAGACAAGGCAAGAAATAAAACCATAAGGCTGTAAAACAATGCTTATTAAGTGGAGTAATGTGGCACGGTGATCGAGAATACAATACGCATTGACCTTTTTAAGGCTCTGGGGATAGAGGGGTGAACGAGACAAGACAGCCCCTGCTCGCATGAAGTTTCTGTTCCAGCCTGTGTCACAGCCGCTCTTCTGGCCTTGACAGCCTCGGACGCTCTGTAAGATTCTCCATACTAATATTCCCCAACACTTACCAGATGCTTAACTGAAATTAGCTCCTTTGATCCTCTCAATAATGGTATAAAGTAGGCAGCATTATTATCGACTACATTTTCCAGGTTAGAACAACAACAACAAAACCCAGAAAGACCACCCAGCTAGTAAGTGGCAGAGCTTTGAACCCAGCAGTCGGGTTTCAGAGTTCACAGGCTTAGTCCCTATGCAGGGGGAGATCCGCGTTTTATGGGGCACGAAGCTTATATAATTCCGGAGACTCCGTTGGGAAAAAAGAGAATGTGACACTACAAACACAAAATTAGGTACAAGGCCTGAGAAGGGGCCCATGAAAGAATTGCGCTTTATTAGCCTCACAGTAAATCTGCCCTTAATTCCAAGGGAAACACATCTCATCCACTATGCAAACTTTAAGCATGGGGTCTGTTATTTAAAATGATGACTGTCCCAATCCAAATACCTAGAAGGTGGTTAAGTGAAGAGAGCAAGAAAATAAGCATTACCATTTCAACTGCGAAACTACAGACAAGATTTCTTGGTGCTCCATTTCAAGTCAGTGAACGACACTGCCGAGTATATTAAAATGGGTTTAAAATTATAGATAGATGATGATAGATGATGATAGATAGATAGATAGATAGATAGATAGATAGATAGATAGATAGATGATAGATAGATAGATGATAGATAGATGATAGATGATGATGATGATGATGATAGATAGATAGATAGATAGATAGATAAGATGATAGATAGATAAGATGATAGATAGATAGATAGATAGATGATAGATAGATGATAGATAGATGATAGATGATGATGATGATGATGATAGATAGATAGATAGATAAGATGATAGATAGATAAGATGATAGATAGATAGATAGATAGATAGATAGATAGATAGATAGATAGATAGATGATAGATAGATAGATAGATAGATAGATAGATAGATAGATAGATAGATAGATAGATAGATAGATAGATGATAGATAGATAGATGATAGATAGATAGATGATAGATAGATAGATGATAGATATAGGTAGATGATAGACAGATCTCCTTTCAAGGACTCAGTTTAAGTGGCCAGCACTGTGTAAATGCAAGAGGAGACCAATATGACAGCAGTACCCATCCTTGACTGTAAATGATAAAAAATACTTCCTAAACACTTCCTGCTGGCTACGTTGACTGGCACTGCTGTAAGGGGATTACAGCTGATGGGGTAGCAACTAATGTTGCCATCACCGCTTTTTTACAGATGGAGAAAGTGACCAGGGCAGGGCAAAGCTTAGTTCTGAACTCAGATATGCTCATTATGTTCTTTATACTCTTAACCACCCTACTACTCTTCTCCAGTCCTTTTAGAACTAAGATTGAAAACATGAACAATTTGAGATCTAAAGCTTCTAGACTCCTCCCAATCGCTGTCTCTTCCACGAGGCCTTCCCTGCCCACCCCACATAGTCAGGTGCCCCTCCACATGCGCAGCCTCTGTATTCGCCTGTCTCACAGGAAGATTAATGGGTCACTGGTTGCCTCCTTTCCTAGGCCACGAGCTTCTTGAAGGCATGTGTCTCCAGTACCGAGTAGGTTTTGAATAAGTCCTTGAGGAATCAATGAATAAATGAGCAATACATGTCAGAATGTGGTCAAGTGGCCTGTTGATTCTGTGGTAAACAATTTATCTGCTATAGGTTTTAGATGGGCCTTGAGCATGAAAGTGAGATTTAGAAAAGTAGAGAGAGAAAGAAAAAGACATTTCAGGTGAAGGCAACAGCCTGGGCGAAAGAGCAGCAGTGGGAATGATCATGGCATGAAAAGTGAGTTAGTTTCCTATTGCTTCTGTAATGAATGACCACAAACTTAATGGTTTAAAACAATACAAATTTATCCCCTCGTAGTTCTGGAGGTCAGAAGTCCATAAAATCAAGGTGTCAGCAGAGCTGTGTGCCTTCTGCAGGCTTCAGAGGAGGATCAGTTTTCTTATGTTTTCAGCTCTGAATGCCTGGGCTCCTGGTCCTTTCCTGACATCACTCCTCCTCTTGACTTTCCTCGTCACATCTCTTGCTGCTGATTCTCCTGCCCCTGCCTCCCTCTTATAAGGACCCTTGTGATTATATCATTGTGCCCACAGGGTAATCCAGGATCACCTCCTCAGTGACTCTTTCAAGGAGAATATATATATGTGAAAAACACATGGCAAACTAAGCCAGATAATTTCAGGAGGCGGTATAGTGCAGTAGGTAAATCACAATGGCTTTGGAAGCTGACCTGAGCCCAAATATTAACTCTGCGCTTTACTAGCTACGTGACTTTGACCAAGTTATCCCACTTCCCTAAACTTCATTTCCTTTTTCTCTAAAATGAAGCTAATAATAGTTCCTACCACATAGATTTTTGTGAGGATTAAGATAATGATAGTAAAGAAAGTATTTAGTACAGAGCAATGAATAAACAGTAGCCATTATTATTATAAATCCTACCCCCTTCCGTAACATAAAACTCAGATGAGACCATCTGAGATCATAGTTTTAAATCAGCTTACTTCTCAACACAGGAAGATTAAAAATTTGAGTTGAAATGAAGCTATTAAAGATACATTTCACTTTGCCCTGGTGGAGTAGCTCAGTTGTTAGAGCCTTGTCCCCATATGCCAAGGTTGTGGGTTCAATCCCTGGTCAGGGCACATACAAGAATCAGTCAATGAATGTATCAATAAAGGGAACAACAGCCCGGCCGGGTGTGGCTCAGCGGTTGAGCATCGACCTGGGATCCAGGCGATCGGGGTTCGATTCCCAGTCAGGGCACATGCCCAGGTTGCGGGCTCCATCAGTGACTTTCTCATCATTGATGTTTCTGTCTCTCTCTCTCCCTCTCCTTTCCTCTCTCTGAAATCAATAAAGATATATTTAAAAAAATAAATAATAAATAAATAAATAAATAAATAAATAAATGGAACAACAAATTGATGTTTCTCTCTCTCTCTCTCTTTCTCTCTCTCTCACTCTCCCTCTCTCCCCATCCTCTCTCTCTCTAAAATCAATCAATAAAAAAAATTTTTAAATAGGTTTCACAATATCTTCTAGTACATGAACTTTCCAGTTCCTCCTAATTAAAAAAAATTTTAACTGTCTTCATAAATGTGTATTAGACAGTGCCCTAAAAGTATGTTAATAATTTTAATTCCAACTCTCAATTATTCCCAGTGTAATTTCCCATAAACTCTAATTTCTTCAATCAAGGTCTGATTTTGTTCAGCCGTGTTACTTGTGAAAGACCAGATAAAATAGATGTAGTGTTGCAGTGAATCAGCATGGACTGGTTTGTGTAACCAGTGGACAAGCAAGCACTTGCCAAGTGGTCTGAATTAACCTTTACTTTGTGCCCATTTCCAGGAGGAATGAATGAACACCAGTGGCCTGCTGGCCTGAGAGCCTCTGCCTGGTGCCTGGCACCCAGAGATGTTTCCTGGCTGACCTTCTGGAGAACGTCCAGCCCTGAGAAAAATGGATCCAAAAGAAGACACAGAATCAGGCTCCACGTTTTCAGAGATTGTACCGCATTGGCCATTGGAGTTAACTATATTCTTACCCACCAGCTCTGCGCTCTGGCACGCAAAATAGTGAAATGAGATTCAAGGAGAACGGTTTGGAGCAATCCTTCCTCTTCTTGAAAATCACCTCTAGCTACCGGGAACACCGATAATCCCTTTGTAGCTTCCTCGGGGCACGTTTATCCGGGAGGCAGCTGGGCCACCCGTGGCTGCGTTCACAGGTGACCGTGCGGGCTGCCTGCCTTCCCAGAGACACAAGAGACAAAACCAAAGCGACAGAGAGGAGCTGGCATTGCAGAGCACACAAGAGAGGGGCCCAGGCCAGGCTTCTGTTTTTATGGACAGGGACATTCGGCCCTCAGCAGCCCAGCCTCTGAATTCACAAGCTTCTCTTACAATGCAAACCACAATTCTGAAAAATAAAAGGGGATCTCAAGCAGAAAGAGAGATTACAAATAAGGATCATTCGACAACAATAACCAAAAAATAAACCCTGGCAGCCACCGTGCTAAACAGGCCTGGTGAATGCCAGTCTTGCCTTCTCAATTCCTGCTCCAATCAGCAGCACAGCAAATTATCTAGTTTCCAAAATCGGATGGGCTCTGACCACAGACAAGGGGGAGCAAGCTGCATTTAAATTTGAAAAGCTGTTACTGATAGAACCCTGCTGGCAGGCACACACAAAAAGTACTTTTTACATATAAAAAGCATGTTTGGCAAATTCAGCTGTTTTTTTGTGCTGCTAAGTTATACAATGTTATTTACAAACAACAACAACAAAAACACCAAAAATTAACATCCACCTCCCCATTAAAAAATGCCCCCACTGGTCCCTTTATAATTTTTAGATTCTCTTTAGAAATCAGAAAAATTAAAGTGGAAAAAAATTCTCATTACTTTCCTGTTGCTCTTAAAAGAACCTCTTTTTTTTTTTTAAGCAATATATGGAAGTATTTTTTACAGGTCAAAATCAAAATAGACTGTTGGGCTCAGATCTCATGTATAGTAATGTGAGTTATTTCCCATCTCTTTTGACGTTTACCTTTTTCCCCCCATTTAGCCTGTTTTTTACAGTTCAATAAATATTTTCCCAAGCTCCACTTGCCAAACAAAAGAGTTTAGCCTCAGTGTTACTCCTCTGACAAATATCCTTATGGTCTAGCACATGTGAGAGCCATTGATAAACAAATTAAAATTCTGTCCCAGCTCAGAGCTCAGCTGGCCCATTTTGTCTTGCAGTATGGGTCTGTAAAGGTCTGGGTGTCTGTCATCCCCCCCTAACCTTGTCTTTGTCAAAGGGATACAAAAGCCTGCCCGCTCGGGGCCCTTACGATACTGATTAGTGTGAGTGACAAAGTGGTGCTGCAAGTCCACTCAGCCTTTCATAATAAATCTATCAAAGAGTAATAGAATTCCATCAATCCTGCATCATCCCCGAGGGTCGCTGGGTTGGGATGGAAAGTGCGTTCCGTTGGGATTGTACAACTGTTATTATTCAATTACACTCTTTTCTTCCTAGTTAAAGACCATGATATCATTATCACTTAATGAATACATATAATTGGATCTGGACTCTATGTTTGGCTGATGAATACCACTCACTATTCATTCAGTCTCAGCTCATCTTCTGACCATTTATTATAGACTTTTGGCTGAAAACCATGATGACAAAGGGAATTTGAAATTAGCTGTGATTTTATTCAATGCTCAGTTAGACACAAAGACAAAATAAAATTGTGATGCCTAAATGAGTTGAGAATGGATTAAGAAGTTTTGCCTAACTCAGCAGTCTGATTTACCCCCACCGAACACACAATATCCACAGACACACAATTTCTCACACACACACATACACACACAGAGTTAGCAACAAAACTGTTTTGATAGTTTAGTAACTTCTAAAAATTGAGTGTTATTTTAAACACCCTGATTTTTTTTAATGTAATGAGGGACAGTTTTGTATTTTAGTCTCATTAAAACAAAAACAAAAACATGGATTAGTTGCAAAAATGTCATCATAAACACACTTACACTCATACATGCACATTAAAATCTTCAAGTCAACCCTACCCACCAAACACAGTTTTATGATTAAATAATATTTAAATTTGACAAAGCAAAAGTGCTTCCAATACAGTATATTACACCTAATATCAAGTCCATCATTAAGTTTCATCACACAATGTGCCCCCACAGGAAACTAGCCCTCCTATTCATATTGTTGGGAGTAAATGTAGCATACCTCCTTTGGATCACTGGTGAACAGGCTACCTCATTAATCCTAGTTAGTAGATGCTGCCGGGCATGTGGAGCCGCCAAATCCAGATGCTACCCACAGAGGCTCTCCAGGCAGTTAGGGAATCACGGAGTACCACCTCAAGCCTTCCATACATCACATCAAATTAAATTTACATTAAGTGCTACTCCATCAGAGCTGAGAGAAGCTGACATCTTTGGAAAATGCAGATGATAATCCATTAAATCCTATTATATACATGTCTTCTAATTTTACTTAAGCCCATGCATACCAAAGTATGAGTTTGTGTTAAAAATTAAAGACCCTTTTACTAGAACAAAAGACTTTATGAACTGTTGACTTTGGGAGGTTTTATTACAGGGGCAGGCTAGTCTATCAAGACAAGTAGACTTTTTCTGCATGAATTCTAGTTACATATCTCTTCTGAGGATTTGTGTTGAGTTTTGTTTTAAAACACATCCCCTCCCTCCTTACCTACCATCCCCTAGGCTTTCCAAATACTATGGTCCTTTTCAACCTCTATGCAGTATCCTAATAACGGATGCACTGAAAGTTATGAATGAGACAGTGGAACACATACTGTCTCCTTTTGCAATTAAGAAAACATTTTCTGGCAGCTTCCAAACTGGCAACAAGAAGAAGATGCTATAAAATCATCACAGTGAAAATCGAAGGTTTAATTAGCCTATTATCACATATGTTAATCCCTTTATATTTTCATAGTCTTTAGTCACAGTTACTTTTACTTTGATGAGTCTCTTCAAATTTCCTAGCGGTGATCTTATTATTTCTAATCCTGAGCACTTAAATTTTTATATTTAGCTGTAGTCTTTTATGTTGACATTTCTGTGTAATTTGTTTTTCTATAGCTTAAACCTGAAATAATCTGAAATTGAAAAATATTCAGAAGACCATGAAAATCGATGACTATTTGGATAAAAGATTAAACAATAAGCCAGAAAACTTTTACCCAGAAATCTCTCTCTCTCTCTCTCTCTCTCTCTCTCTCTCTCACACACACACACACAATTAATTTAAAAGCTATTTATCAAACTTTTTAAATTTTAATCACAGTTTGGTTTCCCTACACTGGATTTCTACACATTAAAGCCATTTATTTAAGAATGTGCCACTGTATATGTCTGTATTTCAATAAAAGTGCTCTTTCTAGATAAGAATTAGAGCCCTTCACTCAAGCCTAAATTTTTTTACATCTATCACTTTTCTCAGACAATGTACAATTCATTTCTTTGTTAGCTTATATTAATGGCATTAAAATATTCCACAGGTACTGACGTGATCAAAACGTACTTGTAGAAAACAATCTTTGACATATATGTTTTTATAATCCTTGTTTTTGAAATAAGAAAATTGAGTCCCCCAAATATTAAGTAACATAGAATAATAAAAGCATGTATACTTCATAAAATTTTTATAAGGATTAATATTAGTTAATGTATGTAAAGTGTCTGGCACACACTAGACTTTCAATAAATGGTTACCTTTATTTTTAGATATTGCAAAGAGAGCTCTCCTAAAAGATTTGGTCTTAATTTAGTCAAATTTTTACTTCAACATCTTTGGACACTTGTACACAATTTGACAATATTTATTAAATATTAGACTTTTCACCCCTTGAATTTAGGAAAGATACTAGCTAAACACAATGTTAGGCAAAGCAGAATGAATATTAGGCAGATCCATCCTTCTTTGTACTTCCAAGGTTAAAACTCCAGATCATTGTCTAAATGACCAAAAAAATGCAGTGAAATTTATGTTAATAATCACTGGTTATTAAACTCTGCATTATTGTCTTGTACTCATTTCTAAGAAGCCACTTGAAAAAGACTATGGCAGGCCTTACAGAGAATTATCCCAACTCTGTCACAACTGACTCTGCCTACCAGAAGCCATTTCTTTTTGCAAGTTCCAAATTCATGTCAGAAGGGTGAAAGGGGAGATAGTAAACAAGACTCCACATGGACGCACCAATGAAACCAATGTAAATCCGTGTTCTTAATTCCAGCCCTTAAGCCCTAGATTCATAGTCTCCTATATCAAGTTGCCTTCTTGACATTTCCACTTAGATATTTCAATCTTAATTGTCCCAAATCAAACTCCTCATTGTCACCCTTCCTAAATCTGCTTCTCCTCTAGTCATCCTCATGTCAATAAGTGGCACCACCATCTATCCAGTTGCTCAAAACAAAAACACTGGAGTCATCCTTGGTCTTCCTCCTTTTCTCACAACTCTTGTCCAATTCAACATGAAATCCTATAGGCTCTACCCACAACTATATTCCAAATATATTCTCTCTAATCTAATCCAAACCACCATCACCTCTCACCTGTATTGGTACAAGAACTTCTAATTTCTGTGTTTCCATTATTTCTCCACACAGCTTTTTTTTTTTTTTTTAATGAAAAAATTCACACATATAAGAAAGCAAAAAAGTAATGAATATCCATGTATTCACTGCTCAACTTTTAAAAATATTAACATTGTGTCATGTTTGCTTCAAATCTTTTCCTTTAAGAAATAAAATATAATTGAAGAAACTGTGTACCCATCCCCAGTTTCATTCTCTTTGCTCCTACTTCAGAGATAATAACTGTCCAGAAGTTAGTGAATTGAATGATTTTCATTTCCATGGATGGGATTTTATTTTTATTAAATGTTTAGATTCATACATATCAGTTGGGGTTGAATTCAGCTGCATGTAATAGAAAACTCAAACAACAGTGGTTTAGAGAGAAATTAAAGTTTATTTTTCTCACATAACTAAGAGACCTTGAGTAGGCAGTTGACACAGTGAAGTTGGTTTGGTGTCACAAGGTTAAATTTTTTGTGATTCTCTTGACTTTCCCCTACTGGTTGCAATATGGTTGCTCCAACTTCAATCACTGACCCATTTCCAGGCAAGAGAAAGAAGAGCGAGCCAAGGACAAAAGAGTGTGTGTGAACTGAATTGTTCCTCCTTTTGAAGATCTTTTTCAAAAGCCCTACCCAACAACTTCCCCTTATATCCTATTTTTCAAAACCATGTCATAACTTATATAGCTCAAGAGAGGCTCAGAAACAGGTTTTCACTTGGACTCATTCTCACCACAATAAAATTAGGGTTCTGCTATTATGAAAGAGGGAGACTAATATTGGGTAGGCAGCTAGCACTCTTTTCCACAATATATATCTTTAATAACATATTGATTTGAATGCTTTTAAATTTTATATGAATAAAATTATACATAACTGAAAGTTTACTGTTACCTTCTATAATTTGCTTCTTTTGCTCAATACTATATTTTCTGAGAACCACCTACATTGATGCAATAACTAATTCATTAATTTTAATTACTTTGAAATATTCCCCTTATGAATATACCACAATTTATTAATCCTTTCTCCACTGATATACATTAGATTGTTTTAAATTTTTCAGTGAACATTCTCTTATGTGTGACCAAATTTCATTTCTTCCATCTTAACATTCTCCATTGGTTTCACATGACATTAAAATAAAACCTAACCTTCTTCCCACATAACATCCTACATGAGCTAGTCCCTGCTTACCTCCCAATCTCATCTAGTTCTGCTCTCCCTGTTCCTCACTCTGCTCCATGCATACTGGCGTCTTTTCCATTCCTAACGTGCCAACCATGTCTTTCCTCAGGGCTAAGAGCTGATCAAGGTTTCCTAGGGCCTGGAGCTTATTCAATTTAGGTAAAATGATATAAAATTAAGTGCAGGGCATTGAAAGGAACCAAGACAAGTAAGATGCCCTGATCCTTAAGTGTCATTTATCTTCACGGAAAATCCACCTCAGCTCAGGGTCTTTGAAATTCTGTTCTTTCTGCTTGGAATGTTATTGCCCAAGATGTTCTTCCCCAAGCTCCATTTAATCATTCAGGTCTCTGGCAGAGACTGCTAGTCCTCCAATATCCACTCTCCCCTTCTGCCACAGTATTAGGATTTTTAGCTGAGTTTTGCTACCTAGTTTTGATTACCCACGTAAAAGCTACATTTTGTAGTAGACAACTATTTGTGGCCCTGTGACTATGTTTTGGCCGATGGGATGCGAGGGGAATAGTGTGTTCAATTTTCAGGTGATTTCCTTAAGAGGATATATTTTTATAAAGGAATGGCCTCCTTCCTCCCCTTTGCCCTTTCCCATGGGCTAGAGTGTGGACCTAGTAGCTAGTCACCTTGGACCATGAAGATGACACTCAAGGGATGGTAGAGCAATAGCACAGAAGGAACGTAGGTCCCAGACAACTCAGTGAAGTAGAACCACCAAAAAACTTGGTAAGAAAAAAATTAACTATCACATTTTAAGCCTCTGTTATTTTTTGTCTCTGTCACATTCAGTCAAATCCATACTCAATACATGGTCTTGATTCAAATATCGTTTCCTCGCCAAGCCTTCTCTGACTACCCCACCCTTGTATACACCAAGTCACTCTTTAGCACATCAGCCTATCTTATTTCCATTATTGAATTTACCATCATCGGGAAATACTGTATTTATCTGTTTATTTACAATAATCTATCTCTCCCCACTAAAAAAAAAATTTATGGAAGCAGGGACTTTGTCTTGGTAACTGCTATATGACCTGTGCCTAGGACAGTACCTGAGACATAAGTACTCAGTAATTATTTGTTAAATAGATGAGAGAGAAAAAAGAATCAGCAAAAATAACACTGATCAGTTTCCACTAGAGTGTAAGCTGTGTGAAGACAGGGACAATGTCTGTTTGTTTATTGTCACATCAGCAGGGACAAATTTCCCAATATATTTTTGTATAATGAATAAATCCACTGGCAAATAAATGAATACAAATAAATACATTCCCAAGGACTCTTCTGAAATGAGGCAATAATAAAAATTCCATCATGAATATAATTTTATTTTTTTAAAGAAGTTTCAAAGTCTAGCTTCCTGGGGATTAAGGGCTTATTAGATGCCAGGCACTGTTAAATGGTTCCCATCTATTATCTCATTTAGCCTTCATAACAATCCTATGAGTAGGTAATAGATGTCTCTGATTCTTAAGTGTACCTCATGGAAGCCAAACATGCTTTAGCATTCAGAATTTTTCAGAAAATTGATAGAGCACATAGACTACATGTTGCACTCCTAGCAGGATCTGGGCAGCACCTCATAGCCAAATACATTAATATTTCTGCAAAGAAACATATACTCACCAAGTAGTGGATACATAATGACTATAAGTAACCTCATATGCATTTAAGTTAGATTCTTCTTGAATTCAGATCACTGCAGGTTTTCCTAGCAAATGAGTAACAAAATCTTTTGGCTTTCAGAGATTTTGTATTTTAGAATTACAAATAAAAAATTGTGAGTTTGTATAATCATCCCAGTTTTATAGGCAAAGAAACTAAAACCAAAGAACTTGTTCAAGGCCACAAAGATAATAAGGACCAGTGGACTTGAATCCAGACAATCTGGTTGAAAATCTGCCATGCTTAACCATTTCATCATAGTATGTGGAAACTCCATGTTACTTAAGGCATCTATTCTGAATCATGGGTGATGCTCCATTGAGGGGGACACCTCTGCCCTGCAGAGGAGATTTGCACGTCAGGGTGCTGGATAAATTAGGTGAATCTTGAAGTGTCATCTCATCCTGAAAGTCCATAATCCTCTGAAAACATATATCTATTGCTAATCCCAGTTCACAGACCACATTCGTACATGGCCTCTTATGGTGGTGCATGAAACTGACATTTGCTTCATTCATTCACTTAAATATGGTTTGAGTATTCACCATGTGCTAAGCAATGTAAGAAGACATGAAGACTTATTGTACATGCCTATGGTGTCAAAAGTCGGCAATCCAGTTGACGAGACATGACATAAAAACAGAACAAGTTAAATAGCCATAGAAAAAGGACTGGTTACAAAGCCTAAATAAGAAAAACCAAAGGGGTGAGGCAGATAGTAAATGCTTCTGGAGTCAGAGAAAGAGAAATCACTGTGGGCTAATGGAATCAGGGAAGGGTTCATGGAGAAGATAAAGCTGGGCCTCAAGGAATGGGAAGGATTTATGGATATATAAAAGAGGGGTGGTATTTCAGGTATAGGTTGTGACCCACAACTGTAAATCATCTAGTAAAAGTCTGTATTTATAGCCAGTATATGCAAATTATTTTTGGAGACACTTGTCTTAAATGGATGCATGTGTAAGAACAAATAGTAGACACCCTCAAATGTGTCTTTCGGTATACATATATTTAAAAGGACCCTCACATAAGCAGTTTTACACACCCTGAAAAAAGCTGCTTTGACCATTTTCCACCAGGTAGTGTTCCAAGCACTCTGTAGTAAAAGAATCAGCTCTAAAATCAATCAGGTACCTAAGAAACAAAAGCTGCCTCTAGGATAGAATATTCAAGTGAACTGTCTAGGAGAAACTACCTCCTCTACTATTCAGCAACACATCTTGAAGCACTGGATTGATTTATGCTTCCAGTGTCCTCCAAGATTCCATAACTTTAGGGCATCTACATAAATATGTCTTATGACAAATACATACTGTTGCATAAGTATAATATAACCAGTAACATCATATGCATGTGTAAATATGCTGATAGAGGTAATATTTATGTATGAAGAGAGGTGACACCAAAATTTCACCCAAATTTAAAAATGAATTACAACTTTTCAGTACACTCTCTAAAACAACCTCCCAAATCCCTCACATCATTACTTTTTAATAAAATATTGCTAAGCTGACTTTAAACCCAGAGTTATTTCTCTTGACTGAAGAAAAAAAAACTGTAAATAAGACAGTACATAATTTGAAATGAATATCATGTTGAGTCACACCACTTGGTGTGAAAAGAATCAGCAGAACCAAATGGCAACCTACATCCATACCCATATAACCTATTTCTCTCCAACTACCATGGAGAATGTGTATGCTTCTCTTTAAAGTTGTTCTCGGGTGGTGCACTGGATCTTGTCCTCTCTCATCTATTCAAGAACAATGCTCTAGCAATCATCTCTCTTTTTACCTGTATCATCAATTTTTCATTCTTTTCTAGGTCATTTCCATAAGCAAATAAACATGCTATACTTACTTTCATCTTTTAAAAAAGCCCTCCCTTGATTAATGAGATTTTTGTATAGCACTAGAATATTATCACAGTTTGTGTGTGTGTTTACTAATTACAAAGCAGAGAAAGTAGTTCACAATGGAGAAATCTGGCAGTCACCCTTTTAACTAAGAGATCAAATTTAGCATCACTTACTGTGGGGAACCTAACATTATGTGTCTCCTGGTGGGATATAATATGAAGTACACAACATATCTTACGACATTTTTGCAAAAAAATGTTTAAACTGCATCTAATTAAGCCTCTAGACTTAATTTCCAGGTAATAGGATATATATAGGTAGAAACAACAAGCTAAACTATACCATGAACAATTAGAAAATCCAGAATCTGGGATATTCCATAGGACACAGACCTGGACTTTTGAAAAATAAAAATCATGTAAAAAAGAAGGCAACAGGACTTTTATATTAATAGGTGCTAAAGAGACATAACAATAGCAATATGTGAATCTTGATTGACTTCTGGATTTAAAAAACATATAGAAGATTTTTTGAGACAATTGGGACAATGTGAATATGACTGGATATTAGATGATCTGAAATAATTATTAATTTCTTGGGATATGCAATTGAAATATTGATAGGTAAAATGTCATGATGTCTGCAACTCACTTTCAAATGGTTTAGCAAACCACTTAGAGAGAGAGAAAGATGGGGAGAGAGAGAATGGAGAAAAAGATATTAAAAATTGGCAAATCTATGTGAAGGATATATGGTTATAATAATTTTTTTTAATCCTCACTCAAGGATATTTTTTCCTTTGCTTTTCAGAGAGAGTGGGAGGGAGAGACAGAGAGAGAAACATCGATGTGAGAGACACACATCGATTGGTTGCCTCCCGCATGAGTCCCAGCTGGGGCCAGGGATTGTGCCCTTGGCTGGAATTGGACCCGGGACCCTTCAGTCCATGGGCCAGTTTTCAAACCACTGAGCCAAACCAGCCAAGGCTGGATGTATGGGTATTCACTGTATGATTCTTTCAACTTTTCTGTAGGTTTGAAATTTTCTAAAGTAAAGAGTTCCTTATAAAAGACTGTTGACAGCATATTCCTTTCAATTTGCTTGGGAAGGGTTACCTATACTCAATGTTTCCATTTTCTCTTTTTCCATTCTTTCTTGAATTTACTCCAAATAGGCTAACTCCCACCTCTTCACCAAAACACATCTTGGCAAGGTGATCAATGAACTTCACACAGGCAAATCCAATGATCAATTCTCAGTTCTCATATTATTCAACTTATCAGCATTATTCGGCACACTTGATCAGTCTCTCTTCTTGACACACTCTTTTTACTTCACTCTAAGACATCACGCTCTCTTGAGTTTCCTCCTACTGCTCCTTCTAGTCTTCTTTGGTGTGATCACCTCATCTCTCTAATCTCTAACACTGGAGTTCCCCAAGGTTCAGAGATAAGGCCTCTCTTCTATCTAGGCTCCTTCTCTAGATGATGTCATACAGTCTCTGGTCTTTAAACACCATCTATGCCCGGCCGGGTGTGGCTCAGCGGTTGAGCGTCGACCTGGGATCCAGGCGATCGATCAGGGTCCAATTCCTGGTCAGGGCACATGTCCAGGTTGCGGGCTCGATCAATGACTCTCTCATCATTGACGTTTCTGTTTCTCTCTCTCTCCCTCTCCTTTCCTCTCTCTGAAATCAATAAAGATACATTTTTAAAAAAATAAACATCATCTTTGTGCACTACTTGGACTCCTACCCTGAATTCTTATGCTCTTATACCAAATGCCTGTTCAACATCTCAGCTTGAAGGCCTAAAAGACACTTCATACTTAACACTTAACATTCATACTCAGTTGAACTCCTAATAGATCCCTGCTCCAATCACCATGAACATTCTCCTTTCACATTCTTTCTCATCTCAGTACATGACAATTCCATTCTTCCAGTTGCTCAAGTCAAAACCTTGGAGTCACCCTTTGACTCCTCTCTTTTTCTCCCATTCCTAATTCTTCAACATAGCTTGTTGGCTTTATACTCAAAGTACACACTGGATCCTGCAATTCTTACTATCCCCACTACCACTGCTATAGTCCAAGCCACCACTTCTCTTATCTGGCTTATTGTGGTAGCCTTCTCTCTCCTTTACTTCTGCCTCCTCCATTTTATCCTACAAAAAGGCAGCCAAAGTCAATCTTTTTTTTTTTTTAAATATATCTTTATTAATTTCAGAGAGAGGAAAGGAGAGGGAGAGAGAGAGATAGAAATACCAATGATAAGAGAGTCACCAATCAGCCGCCTCCTCCACGCCCCCAACCGGGGATCGAGCCTGCAACCCGGGCATGTGCCCCGACCAGGAATCGAGCCCCGATCACCTGGATCCTAGGTCAATGCTCAACCGCTGAGCCACTCCTGGCTGGGCCAAAGTCAATCTTTTAAAACATAAGTCAGATCATATCACTCCTCTCTCAAACCCACCCCTCCAATGTCTTCCTATTTCATTCAGAAAAAAGTCCAGTTCTTGTTGAAAGAAATTAAAGAAGACCTAAGTAAAAGGAAAGATAAATGGATTAAAGAACATTATATTGTTAGGATGTCAACACTCCCCAAAATGATCCATAGATTCAACTCAATCACTATCAAAATTCCAGTTGGCCTTTTTATACAAATTGACAAACTAGTCCTAAAATTCATAAGAAAACGAAGTTTCAAGGAACTCAGAATAGTCAAAAAATTTTTGAGAAAAAAGAACAAAGTTGAAAGAATCATCCTTCCTGATTTCAAAACTTGTTATGGAGCTACAGTAAATTAAGCCAGTATGGTACTGGCATAAGGATAAACATCTAGACCAGTGGAATAGAATTGAGAGTCAAGAAATAAGTATATGGTCAACTAATGTTTGGCAAGGATGAGGAAATAATTCGATGGAGAAAAAACAGTCTTTTCAACAAATGGTGCTGTGCCAACAGGATATCCACATGCACAAAAAATGAAGTTGACCCCTTATCTCACAGCACATACAAAAATGAACTCAAAATGGATCACAGGCCTAATTAAGACCTAAAACTCAGAAAAAAATATAGGCATGATTTTTCATGACCTTGCATTAGAAAGTAGTTTCTTAAACCTAATGCCAAAAGTGCCAAGTGACAAAAGAAAAAACATACTTTTGGACTACATCAAAGTTAAAAACTTTTGTTCTTCAAAGGATGCAATCAAGAAAGTGAAAAGACAACCCACAGAATAGGAGAAAATATTTGCAAATCACACATCTAATAAAAGCCATATCTAAAATATGTAAAAAACAATTGTGATTCAACCATTTAAAAATCAACTTAAAAAATGGGCAAAGGATTTGAATAAACATTTCTCCAAGGAAAATATACAAATGGCCAACAAGTGCATGAAAAAGTGCACAAAATCATTGCTGGTGCAAATATAAAATTGTTTTCCAGTTTTCAAAGAGTTAAAAACGCATCTATCATATGACCCAGGTTTTGCACTTCTAAGTATTCACCCAAGAGAAATTACAGCATGTGTCCATACAAAGTCTGTACACCAAGGCCCCAGCAGCTTTATCAGCAATATCCAAAAACCAGTAACAGCCAAAATGCTCACCAGAGGGTGAATGGATAAACAAATTGTGGTATATTCATACAATGAAATACTGCTCAGCAATAAAAAGAAACAAACTATTGATATACACAACAAAATAGTGTAATCTCAAAATAATTATGCTAAGTGAAAAAAAGCCAGACACCTGCTCCCAAAAAGATACTGTATGACTCCATTTACATAAAATTCTAGAAAATGGTAACTAATCTATAGTGACAAAAAGCACATGGGTGGTTGCCTGGGGACAGAGGTGGAGGGCAATGAAGGGGCCAGAAGGGATGAATTACAAGGAAGCAGAAGGAAACTGTTGGGAATGACAGATATTCATAATATTGATAATAGTGATGGTTACACAGGTGTATACATATGTCAAAATTTATCAAATGAAGAAAAAAAAATTTATCAAATGGTATGTCTTTTATTTATATGCAGCTTATTTTATGCCAATTTTACCTTAGATATACATATAGCCCAAAGAACAAACCATTCTGATATTGAATTAATGGTCTCCCAATTACTTCATTTAAATTACCTCTTCCCATGCAAATCCATTCCTTGCTCTGCCCCCAGAATAAACTTTTAAAAACATATAATATTCCATAATTCTTCTTAAAAATTTCCATTGCTTCCACTGAATATAGTTCTTAGGACATTTTTCTTAATCTAATCTCAGCTTGCTTTCTAGGCTCATCTCTTTCTGGTCTCCTGCAGCCTTTTCTACACCTGTTACAATACATTTCTCATTTAGCCTTGAACATTCAGTTTCTTTTGCTTAGAATGTCCTCACCCTTCCACGAGCTGTCCCAACTTTTCAGCCTGGAGGACTTCTGTTCAACCTTTAAGACCCAGTCCAAGAGGTACATCCTATGTGAATCCTTTCCCATTTCCTGCAGACATTCTATCTCTCCTCATTGTTCTCAGGACTCTGTAATTACTCTTTTTAATAGCTTTGTATTATAAAGCTTCTTGTTGTTTGCTTTAATTTTTTAATTGAGATATAATTGACATATAACATTATATTAGTTTCAGGTGTACAGCATAATCATTCAATATTAGTATATATTGTGAAATGATCACCACAATAAATCTAGTTAACACCCAACACCACACATAGTTAGAAAATTTTTTCCCCCTGTGATGATAACTTTTAAGATCTACTCTCGGTAGCTTTCAAATATACAATACACTATTATTAATTATAGTCACTGGTGTTTGTTTTTATATGTCTTCCCCATTAAAGAAATCATGTGTTGCTTAGTTTTCCCAGAGCTTAGCACAGAACCTGATACATACTAGCAATTCAGTAAATGTTAGTTAAATGAATGAAAGCACAGTGGTGCTTTGCATATTTTATGATGTTTTAACATTTTTAATAATAAAACAATTAGCTTTAATAAAGTATTTGGAGAATCTCCTAAAATAAGCACATAAATATCCTATGCATATCCTAAAAATCATTTTTATAAAACAAATAAAATAAAATGATTTTGTGCTATACTTAGGATTTACCCCACAAACCAACTGTCAGGTGGTCAAAAATTTGCCATGAAATTCTTAAGTTCACCTAATAAGACCTGGAAAGAAAGATGTGGTTAATTCATTCCTGAGACTAAAGTATATATTCTCATTTTGACGTTCCGCGATTTATATATGCAACTCCCATTAATGCTAATGGGAATTGTGCACATAAATTCTCACAAACTGAGATGAGAACACATCCCTAAATGTGCAAAGCAGGGATACACGCAGATACTATAATTCCAAAGCCTAAGAAACTAAGCCCATAATTAAAACGTGTGGATCTCTTGGTGGCAGCAGATTGAGTTGCTAACACACTTACAGGCCCAATTCATCACAATATATCTACAGCCTTTCAACCTCTCCCAGTCCTGGAAGGCAACAGATGCTGCTGAACGGCAGACTGCCTTGTCCAGGGGAAAGGTCAGTCTGCTGCAGAAATCTCACAGGGGCAAGGGGAACAGGCAATGACAGGTAGAGCACTGTCTGGGGAAGTTGAAAACTAGCCAAAGATCCTTTTGTTTCTGGCTCCTACTGCTTTGGTTCTTTCACTTGACAGTAATATCTGCTTAGAAGAGAATATCTGAATCTAAAACCTTTGAATGAAAGCCAAATAATCTGCTCTGCAAGAGGCTATTAATAAATCTGGTTTACTCACAACATGCCGTACAAATGCTTTGCTTGGGAGAATCAACCGGCATTTCTGAAAATCCAAATCAACTCCAAGGGGAATACAAATACATAATTTCACATAATGTGTGATCATAATCACTAGGTCTTTACAGACTCATCAAAATTTCCACAAGTTATTCTTCATACTGCTGTAATAAATTTACTTCCAAGTTTAATCCTACCAAAAGGCGTAAGAGTCTATACTGAGCATAGCCAAGTTCAAAAGCATGTTGAACTTGGAATTCAAAGATATGGATTCAAGTTCCACCTACTAGTGCTGAACACAAAATCCCCTTGAGTCACAACTCCTTTTATTGGAAAGTGAGAGGCAATAATCCTTGCCCTGTCTATCTTTTAGGGTTATTATGAAACTCAAATTAGAAATTTAAATGAAAGAATCTGAAAATACAAACACAAGTTCCTGTGCTCAATAAATTTTCCTTAGAATTAAATGTTATCCCCTAAAAACTACAGAAATGGCCTCTTTTACTGAAAAACAGCCTAATGCCCAACAGAAGGTATCTTCCATCATTCCATTTCCCCTGTCCTCCCCCTGCTATCCCCAACTCTGGCCCTCAACTCTGACTACCCAACAACCCTAATAATGGGTATTTTGTTTCACGTAAGTGTCCTAAAATTACAAAAGTGTGAAACTCCAACATTAAAGGAAGAACAATAAATCATATTGGAAGTCATGTAACTTTGTTCTAGTCCCACTTCTTCTAGAAGTACCTACTATGTGCCAAACATTGTGCTAGGAGCTAGAGATACTTCCCTGAACAAGATTCAGCTTAAGTTTCAAGGCAGTCATCCTTCACACATCCTCTCCATCACTGCCCACATTCAATCCAACACTAACTCCTGTCATCTTTACCTTGAATCCATCCATTTGTCTCCATTTCCACTGCCACTACTCTGGTCCAAGATGGCACCATTTCATCATCACTTGCATGGACCTCGGCCACAAGATTGCCCACGTTCCACTCCCGGCCCTTGCAGTAACTACCATCTTTTCAAAACCCAATTCTGGTCCTGTCACTTTTCATGCTTAAAATACTTCAGTGACTTCTAAGAGTTATAAAGATGAAGACCAAAGTCTTTAACATGGACTAGAAGAGCCTCCATGCCCTGGCCCTACCTACTTCTCAAGGTTTATCAACCCCTTTCTTCTTCGTGCTTCGGCCACATCATATTCTTTCAGCTTCTTTGTAAGTATCACGGTCCCTCTCCTACTACACAGCGTTTTAACATGCTGTTCCCTCTGCCTGCTCACCTAGTTAACTCCTACTCATCTTAGCTCAATCAGTACTTCCCAAGGGAAGCCTTCTCTTGGTCAAATCCCCATTTTTATGTTCTCATAGCACTGTGAACACCTCCTTAGGACTGGCACTCCTTATTTAAATATTGGCTATCTCCTCCAATAAACCATGAGCTCCAAAGAGCAAGGCTTGTGCCTGGTTTTGCTCACCACTTTTTTCTCTCAGCACCTATCACGTGCCTGAGCCATGGGCATATAGTAACTGCTCGATGAATATTTATTGACTAAATTAGTACATCAATCAACTTATTCTAGTAACAGGTAAGGCAAGTTAGCAGGCATTTACATCTCGGTAAACAACAGTGTAAATGCTGAGAAGGAAGGGATTTTTGTCTCTTACTGACGTGTTCTCAGTGCCCAGAATAGTGCTTAGGAAATCATAGTCATTCCATAAATATTTCCTGAATGGATGAAGAGATAAAATATTTATAAGCTCAGAGAATGATGATAACATATAGCAAGGCATACTGACTTACTACATATTCTTCAATTTATTTCACTTATTTGATGTCTACTTTATTAGGAGAAAGCACAGAAGTCATAAATACAACCTTTGCTTCTATGATGTCCTTCAGATTTGTCTCCTCTTCCCCAAAATGAAAATAACACCACCTGTTCTGGCTTACAGGGTTAGTGTAAGATTCAAAAGAGGTCATGAAAACTACAAAAAGCCAAACAGATGAGTAGAACCAGGCTAGTATTTTTGAGGACCTACTATACGATAGGCACTAGGTTAGCACTGTGCTTAAGAAATGACAGAACAGTAAGTCCCTCTGTGCTGGTCTCCACATAAAAACCCTAAAAGCTCATGCTTTTTCTTCTTCATTCTTTTCCCACCTCTTTATATATGAGCATCAATTATGACCATTCACATGCTCTCTTGCACTATGAAATACAGGAATTCTGGGAACTACAAGGTGTAGCAAGAAGTGGCCAAGGCCGGATAAAGTAGAACCTAGAATGTGAAAAAGAGATTCTGCAAAATGTCTAAATGTAGAGGGAGGACACGCAATGAGGCATCTAAGATTATTCCCAGGCTAAAGAACTGAGGGCAAAACTGTGTGGGTGGTGCCACTGGAAGTTTGAAGTCAAATATAAGTATTGCAAGTTTGATGAACATTCTTTCCTGAATAAAATTACCTAGGAGACATTAATTGTTTGGCAGGAAAGAACATGGGAAAGGGTGATGGATGGTGGCACTATAGCTACCTTTTCTTTATTCTATGAAATCCTCGTCAATAGTGGTGACAGTGGTGTGTTCGCATGCTGAGAGCAACCATAACATTTCATGTTTGCCTACCTTAGAAAAAGAGAAGTCCTGTTCTCACCCTCCCCATCACAATCCACATGCAATTATCCACCATCCCTTCTCCCTCTCTACTCATAATTGCACTACTCCTTGAGGGCCAAAGCCAAGTATCTAGACAGACTGTTGATACGAAGCACTGTGTTCAGCATTCTCCATGTAGAATTAGGTCTATTTGCCGGGATGTACCTACATGATGTAGTAAGATAAGCCAAGGAGACTAGGCATGACTATGAATGCTCTCATTTTCATAATTCTGGCTTTCAGAATTTTATTCACTACTTGAAGAGAAATACACACATTTAATTACACACTCATACTGAAAGATTCTCATTCACCTAGGTTTGCTGATTAATTTCTTAAAGGGAAAACATGACAATTTCTCCCTTTTAGGAATATTTTAGCTGGTGTATTCCCTTGACTCTGATAAAAAGAGCTCAAGTTAACACTTTAAGGGAGCCTCCAAAACCATGGCAACCTTATTTCCCAAAAAACTAGAAATAGAATACAATTTTCACCAGATCTCTGAACACAGGGACTTTCAAAAATAGTTCTGAAAAGAATCATACGTGATTTTCACAGGAAATGAGGCCTTTCTCCTCATGCATTTGATGTGCATTTTTCCTGGAATACAGCTTCTCTTCTGTTAGTATGTAACAGTTGCATTCCTATGAAACTGATGTTATTTAAGAAATTACTGTAAAAACAAATGGTGTCAGTGGGGGGAAAAGAGGGTTTGCAGAGTTTCAAGTTCCTAGCGAAACAAGGGGAAATAAAAGAATTTATAATGCATACATGTATTTTAGTTTTGAAAGTGAAAATTATATTAGTTAATCAAATCATCATTAAGCAAATTCTAAACAGCATGTAAGACTAGATAAAAAACAAATGAGATTTTAAATCTGTTATTAACCAACAAGAAACAAGGCATAAGATGTTAATAAGCTAGAACTTTTCAAAGCACAGAATCAAAATAAACAGTAGCACAGTTCAAAACTGCCAAAAAGAACCACAAGAGTAAGTTGTCAAATGAACAGCCAGCCACTCAAAACAAACATGCATGTGTTCCCAATGCTACATGATCAACCACCTTCCTCCTGCACTGATGTATCACCAACAGCTGCCTGCAATACAAATCACGTTCTCTAATTACTCTACCTCCACATATCCTACTTGTACTGTGAAAACTCTCACTGTAAGAGAAATGCCTATTCATTATACCTGCCAGTCTCTATAGGAGATTCAATCGGGAAATTATCGCACCAAAACTAAAGTATCTCTTTGACCTTCAAGAAGCCTTAAATATAGCCCGGCTGGAGTGGCTCAGCGGTTGAGCATCAACCTATGAACCAGGAGGTCACGGTTTGGTTCCCAGTCAGGGCACATGCCCAGGTTACAGGCTCGATCCCCAGTAGGGGGCGTGCAGGAGGCAGCTGATCAATGACTCTCTCATCATTGATGTTTCTATCTCTGTCTCCTTCTCCCTTCCTCTCTCTGAAATCAATAAAGACATATTTTTTTTAAAAAAAAAAGAAGCCTTAATTATAAGGCATATGTGTAGTGGTAACGTTAGAATTCTGGCTCTGTCACTTACCAGCTATGTGACCGTAAGACATTGATTTAGTCTCCCTGATGTGACCTTAAGACATTGACTGAGTCTCCCTGAGTCTTGGTTTCCTCATCCATTCAGTGGGGAGAATGATGCCTCTTTAGGGTGTCTGTGAGAATTAATTAAAATGCTATTAACATCTAAACACAAATACTAAGAATCCAATGAATTGTAGCTATCAGATGAGTAATTTCATTAAAAAAAAAAGAAGAAAAAAAAAGGCTGAATCATCTAGGAAAACAATAAGGGGTTTCCTTCATGGAACTACCATATGATCCAGCAGTTCCACTTCTGGGTATAAAAAAGCAAAATCATTATGTTGAAGAGGTATCTGTACTCCCATGTTCATTGCCAGGCCCATTGATTGGGGAAAGAACAGTTTCTTCAACAAAAGAATAAATTTGAAATTTTACCTCACACCATACACAAAAAATTAACTCATAATATACCTAATAGCTAAAACTATAAAACTCTTAAAGGAAACCATAGAGGTAAATCTTCATGACCTTGGATTTGGTGACGGATGCTTAAATAGAACACCAAAAGCATAAGCAACAAATGAAAGAAACAGATAAATTAGACTTCATGAAAAACTTTTGTACACAACCCACAGAATTGGAAAAATACTTGCAAATCATATATGGAAAAAGGTTTAATACCCAGAATATACAAAGAACTCCTACAATTTAACAACAAAAAGACAAACAACCCAATAAAAAAAAAAAGTGAAAAAGGACTTAAATAGACATTTCTTCAAAGAAGATAAACAAATAGCCAATAAGCTTTTAAAAATATTAACACGTTCTTCTCTCTTTTAGAGCCCGAATGGTCTGCCTCACTTCTAGTTCTTTCTGTTTTCCTCTGTCTCTTCCTTTCGCTTGCCTTAGCTTCTCCTTTCTTCCCTCCCCTCCACCCCCAACCCCAGCCTCTCTCAACAGCTTCCTCTGGGTGCACAAAGCCCTGCATGGCTGCCAGCCTCAAGTCTGCATCTTAAAGGTCCACCACCTACCAACAGTACAACCTCTGTCTCCTAGGACAAATACTCGAGAGAGAAAATGTAAGCGATCGCCCACCCCCACCAGTCACCTGTGGCCAGGAAAGGTAGGGCCACAGGATAAAAATGTGCTGCTAAATCTCGCACATAAGCAGGGACTACGAGAAGGGCAGGCACCCTCAAACATTACTCTACACCAGCTTCTTCCTTCCTCCCTCCCTTCCTTCCTTTTTCTTTCACAAAGGTTGCTGAACAGTATTGAAGAAAAATCTCTCAGTCATGAATATTGGTGCTTTTATTTCCCCCACCAGCTAGTACTCTTCCTCCCTTGGTCTCTTGCTCTCTCACACTCTCCTTTCCTTCACAATTGGGTTTCATGGAGGAATTATCTACGCTCAGTGTTTCTAATTCTTCCCAACTCATTCATTTCAAAAACAAGTGGCTGGAGCTTCTGACCTCACCATTCTGCTGAGACCGCCCTTGCCATTGCATGCTTCTCCTTCATTCGCAAGGACACCCGGCGGCCCTTATCTTATAAGACGTCTCTGAATTGATTGACTCGATAAGCCATTCCCTTCTTTGTCATTCCTGTTACCTTTTTTCTCTTAATAAATCTCTTACTGTTCCTTTCAAAGGACCATCTTTTACTTTGTGGATTTTCTCTATTTTTGTTATTTAATGAAGTTCTTTTTTTATCATAATTTTGTCTTTCTTTGGGGGCATTTATTCTGATTCTAACTTCTTGAACTAAATCTTTAGTTCATCAAATTTCTAAAAAAATGTTTTATTGTGATGAAATACACATAACACTAAATTTACCATTTTGATTACTTTCACGTGTAAAGTTTGATGGCCTTAAGTACATTCACATTGTTCTGTAACTATCACCACCATCCATCTCCAGAACTATTGCATCTCCTCAAACCATAATTCTATACGCATTAAACACTAACTCTTCATTCTCTCCCACCCCTGGTCCCTCACAAACACTATTCTACTGTCTCTAATTCATTAATTTTTAATATTTCTTATTTGCTAATATATGCATTTAAGCTATAATTTTTCCTTGAAGTATGTTTGTACCACTGTATGTTTTAATATGTAGTGCTTTCACTGTTATCTAAGTAGTCCATAGTTTTTATTACAATTTCTTCTTAGATCTATGTAGTATTTAGAAGTATGTTTTTTGGATTCCAACGTGCAAGTGTTTTTACACTATCTCATTATATTTGTTTTATAAGATAATATGAATATATTTATTATATTGTAGTGTATTACATTATATTACTAGAAAGTGTGTTCTGTATGGTTTTGGTTTTTAGAATATGTTAAACTTCCTTTTGGCCCAGTATGGGTTAATTTTTTAAAAAATTATGTGTATGCTTGAAAACAATGTGAACTGTATCAGAATTCCATATTATTAGTAGCTTAAGCTATAAAGACCTTTTATTATCTTATAAAACTAGAAGTCTAAGAGTTAGACGCTCCAAGTGGAAAGCTTAGAGCTTCCAACACAGATAATTTTAAATACTTATGATGAGATCATAAATTAAAAATTTTATTAATTTCCTTTTCAATTGTTCATTGTTAGTGTACAGAAATGCAACTGATTTTGTGTTCTGATTTTGTATCCTACAACATCACTGAATTCATTTATTAAGTCTTTCAGTAGAGTTTTATAGTTTTTCTCATATAGATCTTGTACATATTTTGTTACCTGCTCATTTTCTTTTCTTTTTTAAAAAATATATCATTATTGATTTCAGAGAGAGGAAAGGAGAGGGAGAGATAGAAACATCAATGATGAGAGCATCATTGATCAGCTGCCTCCCACACTCCCCCAACTGGGGATCGAGCCCACAACACAGGCATGTGCCCTGACCGGGAATCGAACTGCGATCTCCTGGATCCTAGGTCAATGCTCAACCGCTGAGCCACGCTGGCCAGATACCTGGCTGATTTCCTATACAATGCTCTCACTATAGTATGGCTTATAGTCCTCCTTTTGTTTTGTAAATCATTAGAAAGAAAGCATGATTGTTGAAATAATATGCAACAGTCTTTTTGCACCTCCGTCATTAATGTATAATGTTAATTTATCACCAAGATGGGTAGGTCAACATGTAAGAATACAAAGATAAACCCCAATCTCGTGACTTAGAGACAAAAAGGAGTTTAGAGATCATCTAGTCCAGCTCTTTCATTCTACAGATGAGAAAATTATGGCCCAGGGATGTGAAAGTATTTGCCCAAGTTCACACAGGAAGCAGGTGGCAAGACCAATGCTGGAACTCAGATTTTTAAGAGAGTAAGAGAATGAAAGTGCAGGAGAGAGAGGACCTGGTGATGGAGCAAGAAGCCTAAGACAGGAGGAGGGAATGAGATCCAGAGCACAAACAGAGGAATTAGCCTTAGACTTAAGGATAAACATCCCTTACACTTAAACTAGACGAAAAGAGTGGATGTGAGCACAGATTCACTTTTAGGGGTGGAAGGAAGTTGCATTTACCATAAGTACTATTATTTATTGATTTATCACACTATCTCCCTGCTCTCCACTATGACGGGGGCTATATAAACATGGTATATGGTCTCTTGAAAGGAGAGGGCATCGGGGAACCAGGGAGAAAGGGCCACAGAAACAGTTCGAGTTGTAGACAATGAACTTTGCCAACCTCACAGCTTAGTTGGAGGCCCATTCCCCAAAACAAAAAAGTCCAAGAATTAAAATTAAGCCAAGAAAGTTTTAGAACTATTCAAGTGAACAGAATGACCCAGCACGTGAGGACGGGTTTTGTGGAGTAAATGTGTCCCTTGGGATGAAATGGGGAGGGTGCCCTAAACAGAAAGTCCCACCAACTTGCAAACAGCTGGTAACCAAGGCCACGCTGCAGGCAGTCTTCCGGCTGCCCTTTCACAGAGGGGTGAGGAATCCACGCATCTCTGCGGGTGTGAGAGACCTGGCTGCCGCACCTTCATACCACTGACTGCCAGGCCGCCTTCGCGAGCTCTGGGTGAAGGGGCCGGCGTCTCCCTCCTCCCTGACCTTCCACGTGCTCTCTCCTCGAGCTGCGTGCTCCGTCAGAGGGCATGCTTCTCTACGAGGGGGCCGTTCTTCAGAGAAGAGCATGCTTATTCCCAGGGAATAGCCCAACTTGATTCAAGTGCCCTTAAATAACCTCTCAGTTCTGACATAGTTTTCCACCCTAAAGGATTATCTTTAGTGCCAACAGCACCCAGAGTTGCCAAGCCCTCGTAGGCATTAAGGATTTAACAAGAAGAGTCCAAAGACTTGTACACTTTTTTCTAGAATAGAAAGCCCCCCAAATTAAGAGGAACACGGTAGAAACAACTGCTATGAGGACGGTGTGAGCTGCCCGGACCTTTGTGCTTCCTTTGCATGTATGCTGGGCGAGGCAACATGGCTTCATGAGCTTGACAGTCATGGCCGTGCGTCCCAGGCCCTGTGTCTCCATGCTTCCTGGGCTCCAGCTACGTGTATGCGCTAATGGTTCCCTGTCTATAGCTCCCTCTAGATCCCCTGACCCTCACACCCAAATGCCTACAACCCTCTTCTACTTTAGTGTCCCACAGGCTCAGAAATATATATTGGCATCTACTATGTACCAAATAATGTCCCAATCTGAACTTTTTATTTTCAGTCTCCTCAAAGGAAAACTGGATGAAATCTGGGGGCCTGCACCAGAGTTTCAGATTGGACTAAAGTTGGAAGCATCCACAGAACGTCAGGTACTATCCCAAGCACTTAATAAGAATCATTACCTCCATTTAACAGGTGAGAAAATAGGTACATAAAATAGATGTTTTTAAGATTTTTAGATTTTAAAGGCATTTCAAAAAATATTTCAGAGTCACATAGGATTACTAACTATTTTTATAAATAGGAACACTGAAAATATCATTGACTATAACTTCATAAAAGGCTATGTTACGTGAAGAAAACTTAAATGCATATTACTAAGTAAAATAAGCCAATCTGAAAAGGCTACACACTATATAACATCCAACTATATGACATTCTGGAAAATACAAAACTGGAGACAGTAAAAAGATTACTGGTTGCTGGGGAGGGGAGGAAAGGAGGCACACAGAGGACTCTTAGAACAGTGAAACTACTTTTTATGATACTATAATGGCAGATATATGTCATTATACATTTATTCAAACCCATAGAATATACAAGACCAAGAGTGGACTCTAATGTAAACTATGGACTTTCAGGTGATAATAATATGCCAATGTAGCTTTATCAATTGTAACAAATGGTTCACTCTGGTGGGGATGTTGGTAATGGGGAGCAGGGAACATATGGGAAATCTCCTGTACCTTCCTCTAAATTTTCTTGAGAACCTAAAACTGCTCTAAAAAATCTCCTCTATGAACATGAACAGTTCTTTCAATTCAATACATTTAGCTTTATGGAAAATTCATATTGTCCTTATTTTTCTCATTTTGCTACCAATCAATGAAAGCGTTGTCACAGGCCTTGAACTGGGGGCCGCTCATTTGCGTTACTTGCTCAGGGCTCCTGGATTAACTGATAAGTAGCTTTAAGGGCTTCATGGTATTTGCAGAAAGAGCCAGGTTACATCTCTCTTCTCCAGTCATCTTTCCAGATGCCCTGTGTTCGGCGAATTAAATTACATTGCCTTTCCTTAAAAGATGTGGAACAGAGAGCAGCTGGGCTTTACCTTAGGGGAGCTTTAGCTCATTCAGCTGGTTGCTTTATATTTAGAAAGGAAAAGTGTGGTCATCTATGGCCTTTTCAGAAAAAGGTAACTTTTGGAATATCTCAGTTTCTTCAGAGATAAACTATAATTTCTGGAGAAAAAATTACTTTATCAAAACTATAGTTTGTGGAGATTATAAATTTATTCACAGTATTATCTCAATAAATCAGAAATTAGTGGACCAGGGCTTAAAATTATAGTTTTCAGAGTGAACACAGAAATAATTTTTAAATTATAGACTAATGAAACCTTCTAATTTGTCAGAAATAATAAAAATTCATTTTATATGTACTCTCTAATATTGAAAGAAAATGATATTTTTTAAAACTCTAAGTTTGGAAGTAAATACTACCCACTATCTTCTGATACCTAAAAGTCCTTAAAGAAGTCAAATAATACAGCTTGCTAGACCTAGCCTAGTGAACTTGAGGCTCCTTAACATTACAAAATATATCATTTAGTATCTGGAGTGACAGGTGTATTATACAATTAATTTTTTGTAATAAAATTTCATTCAGTAAAGAAAGCAAGGCCGAAATCAGCAATCAAGGTGAAATAAACAGAAAGAAAGAAAACTATAAGCAGTGATGTAATCAACATATTTGGAGTTGTGATTATTTTGATAATTATATTACATTTTTGATCAAGTTAATACAGCTTAGGAAAAAAACACTAGGTTGAGTCAGATAAAATTTTTATTTTTGTAAGTCAAAAATTGACCATATATCACAATTCCATATAATTCAAACTAATATCTCACAGTCCTCAGTATATTTTAATCAGGTGTTTGGAAAACATAGTGTTCATTTTTATACAGGAAAACTAAGGGGCCCAGTGACTTCGCTTTATGCCAGATTATCCCCGGGGAATCAACAAGAGAACTAGGACTATACCCTGAGAGAATAACAGAATTCTCAGTGGTCCTAATTCAGTAGCACCCCCTGAGCACCCACCGGGTACGCGCCGGCAAAGCTGGGGAGCGCGTGCGGGGGCAGGGGCGGGAGCTGCGGGAGGGGCCTGGAGACTTGGTCTTTTGCAGTTTGCCAGGCCGAGAGGTCAGCCGCGCAAAGGCACAGGGGAAGACGGAAAACGGCCTTTTTTGTCTTTACTTCTGTTACGGAGCTGAAGAGTTTGTTTCTGCCATCGGTGGAAAGTGTTAAGGAAGGTGTGCGCCCTTCCCGGGCCCGCAGAGCGCCCGCAGCGCCTCCCGCGCTCCCTCCAACCGCCCAGCCCTTCCCGCCAGCAACTTCGCAGCTGACTGAGCGGTTGCAGGAACTGACACTGTGGCAAAATATTAGCTTTAATAATGAATCTGCTAATTCTTCTTCCCTGCCTGTCTTGTTCAACATTACATTCTCATTCAGCAAATAGGCCCCCAATAAATATTTGTGGAAGGAACAAATTAGCTGGTGTTTGCTCCTTGATTATAGCATAATAATTCCTGCCAGATAAAAGATGTTCACTGTACTTATTTATTATACATAAACTTTTAAACAAATAGCACATCATCATAAATTCATCAATTCTAACATCTCCCCTACTTAATAACACCATTATCTCTCAGACTTTATAAAAAAAATCAAATCCATGTAAAATATTAAATTAACAAAAATATTAGCAAATTATTTTTACAATGATTTAAATATTCTTTTATTGAAACATCCTAATTTGCATGTTATACTTTGTATGTATATCTTTTATATTATAAATATAATCAGAGCAATGTGTATACAAAAATTCTGTTTCCTTTTATTGCCTACAATACAGTACTGTTTGGCTACGTCATAAAATTGCTCTAAGAATTAATGAATTATACAAGAAAGGATTCTAAGTATTAAAAAAGCCTATTTTAAGTGAAAACATGATTATAATAATTCTACATCTTTGTCCAGTTATAATACACAGGGATCATTTTATAATGCTCTTTATATTTCAACTTCCAAATAGACTAATTAAAAAATGTTTCAGCCTACATTTTAAGCAAAAGAGAAAGTTTCATTTTAGCGTGTTATATAATAGTTGAAAATAAAAGCACTGTCAGTTTAAGTATTTCAACTGCCAGAGTTCTATAGGCCAGATAATAATTTTAAATAATAGTTACATTGTTAATTGTTGAAATAATATGTAATAGTCTTTTTTTTCTCCTCAATCATTAAAATCTTATATAATATTCCCATAATAATTTGTCACTAAGACAGGTATTTTTCTAAGTAATGTATCACCAAACCACATTTTGTTTCTGGTGTCATCTGCTGAAATCAATCCATGTTATAAAGTGACACACTGGCTAAAAACTTGATAAACTTTGGAATGAAGTTCACCGACATGCTTCTAAAAATAGACCCCTTTTAATTTTTTCAACAAATTTAATATGAACATGGTGATAGAAATACATTAGGATAATAGAAATTCACCCTACATTAGTTTTTAATGAATCTTAGATATCACAGTTCTTTCATATTACAAATTTTAATTAGTCTTCAAAAATAATAACTACCACCTCTTGAACAGTCAACATGCCCGATGCTGTACTAGGCACTTTACATGCTTTACTTAAAATCTTCACAACTGTATGCAGTACTGTACATATTACCTAGTGTCCCCATTGTATAGAAATGGAAACTGAGACTCAGAAGATTAAGAAACCTGTTGTAAATAGAAACACCAGGATTTGAATACCTCAGGTTATTATCTGAGTTCAAAGGCCACAGTCATAACTAACCATCCAATTTTAAGAAAACCAAGTACTAAACATGGAGAAGTGGAAAGTCAACAGTTAAAATACAAAGAAAGGTTGGATATGAAGAAAAGATATTGCCAATTGTTAAAGAGAGAAGGAAACGTAAACTACATTAAGAGTCTTAAAGATATATTTACAAAATAAGTCAGATGAATTTTCATTTTAAGGAAATCCATTTCTTTTGGCGATATTTTAAGATGATCGCAAAGAATAATTCTTTTCTGAGTTTCTTGCTGAACATGTTTTTCATTCTAGACTAAAAATTCAAGGTCTTGCCTGGCTGTGTGGCTCAGCGGTTGAGCATCGACCTAGGACCCAGGAGATCGAGGTTCGATTCCCGGTCAGGGCACATGCCCGGGTTGCGGGCTCGATCCCCAGTCGGGGGCGTGCAGGGGGCAGCTGATCAATGACTCTCATCACTGATGTTTCTCTCTCCCTCTCCCCTTCTCTCTATCTGAATCAATAAAGACATATTAAAATAATAATAATAAATAAATAAAAATTCAAGGTCTTTTATCATCAAGGTTTTCACACCTGTAGAGTGGTTTCACTAAATAAAGTATATACTTTTTTTAAGCATTTGATAAGTTATCAAATATTCGTGAGGAAATAAAATACAGATATTTAAGCTTTACGCCATCATTTCTCCTCCATGGGAAATTAAACTATTTTCAAATGATCAAAAAAATTCATGACACACAATTAAAAAACAACAAACAAGAGTCACATTTTATAAGGCAGCAATTATGTTCATGTGGTACCAGTGTAATTGAAAGACAGAAGACATTTCATTCGTTAATAACACAGAATTTCTTCTAGTGGGTTTCCTAGAGCTCATTAGATATTCCCTGGCTGATTCTCCTAAGTAATTAGATTTTAACAGGATTTTCAACAGATCAGAGCAATCTCTGTGGGTGCCAATAGAAGAGTCCCCCTCTGGCCTTACCAGCAGGGCAGAGCAGATAACATCCAGACTGGGAGTTAATAGGACAATTACTGGCCTCTTTTAAATGAGTTACATTAATGCACTTAAGCTAAATGGCTCTGCATATGATTAAATATTAACATCTGCAAAATATGAAATCATGATATGCAATCAAGTTTTGTTGTTTTAATTTCCCCAAAGAAAGATTTCAATTGTTCCTATAAATGCCTTTAAATACTGTAAATTAAACATTTTGAAGGTATATTAATAGAAAGTTGGAAACTATTCTTCTCACATAAGAGTCCTAAAATATACTGAATTTTAGGATGCCCCTTCTGGTTATGATGGAGTAACTAAACAAACAAACAAATATATAAAATAATACTTTTCAGACATTGGACAACAGGCAGTGCAGGACAATGATCCCTGAGAGAAGGGGAAATAAATAAGGTGGTCTCTTTGAGTTGAGGAGCTGAGAATTTGGGGAAGCCAAGGTGGCTAAAATTCACCGAACAGAGTGCTAGGGAGGGCAGAGTACCCAAGAAGACCGCTCTGAAGATCTACAGGGGGCACCCCTCTAGCCTTATCCTGAGTGTTGATCAATACATGCATATGAGAAAACTACCCCAAATTGGAAAAAGAACCACTGGAAAAGAGCAGGTGGAACAATTTTCAGAGCTCACACAGGGCTGGGAGTAGTTCACATTCAGGCCTGTTTTACACAGTGAATTTGAAATACTTGGTAGTAAGCATATTAATGAACGTGGCTGGTGCAGTGGACATACAAGTATGCCCTATTCAAACACAGAGCGCTGAAACTAAGAAAAGGCAAGGGTAATACTCATGAAACTGGGTAAAGGATAGAACTCCCATGGTTAACAGTATGATTTTTGAATCACCAGAAAGCAGAACTAAAACCTATGAGTTGAAATTACAGGAAGACAAATTAGGCCCAATAGAAGACTAAACGTTCTAAAAATCTGAGCTGAACAAAGATCCAAGATCTAGTGTCCCATCACTCTAAGTGTGCAAACAACGACTGACCAAAGTTTGGCAGGGATTTTGTAGACTGGATTCAAGTGTTGTACAGGGGATTAGATTAGACAGCATCTAAAGATCTAATCTTTAAGTCTTTCTCAACATTCACAAGATCTGATTCTATGATCCTAAATGCTTTGGTGGTCATCCAAGTAACTTCCTTTGCCTTAATTTCTCCATAGGATGACTGTAATACCTGTCCCTTTATTATATATAGGAGATATTGGAATGGAAGACGGTCTAGGATAGCTCTGGTTCTATTACTAGATTGTTGGGTGACTATGAACCAATCACTTAATATTTCTTGGTTTTGGTTTTTCACCTGCAAGTGTGTGGCCATGTCTCAAGAGTTCACTCCACTTTATAGGCTTTGGTTCTCCAAGTCTCTGACTCTTACCTATATGTCAGCCCAGCACCTTGCTAGAATAACCAAAATTTGATATTTCTGGAATTCTGAAAAATGTAAAATCTCTGACATAATTCCATGTTGCCGGTGTGGGAAATCCTACAGTCATAACTAACTTGTACCTGTTTGCCCCACCAATACCCAATCACAAGAAAAGCCCTGGAAGCTTCTCTGGTTATCAACTGTCTCCACACACCAGCTCAAACATTCAACTTGCAGATTGTGTTACTGAACAGTTTTACATTCCTGATAAGAATCATATTGCCCCTGCTACCAAAGCAACTTTGTGCTATAATCGTAAGAAAGAGCAAATAGATGAGCTCCAAGTTTAAATTTTAAAAAATGCCATTACTATATTTTAAAATATTAGTTATATCATTTACTGCTGCTTCTAAAATAATATAGAAAGAATATTACCAAGAGACATGTTAAATGAATCACTCTGCAAAAAATGCCAAATATAGCACAGAAAAATAACTGAAACTAGTCTTACAGCAGTGCATCACAATTGACTATCTAGTCATTTGCCTGCACCCAGTTCTAAGTTGCTAAATTCAGAAGCAATCTCTTTGAAATGAGAAAACTGCTTAATGTTCTCTGTCCAGTGTCGACATTATAATATTCTTTTGTACTCCAATTAGAGATGGGCCTTTATAGATTTCTTTTTTCTCTTAACCTTTCATGCATTTGATCCAAAAACTCTACTTCAGAAACATAATCAAAATAAAACTGAACTCTTATTTCTTGCCAGAGGATTGTTTGGTTGTGAAATCTAGTTGCTGAATGTTTGAAATCATTATGAAAAAATCAACATTTCTTGTTGTGCAATGTCCATTTCATGTTATTTTCTACCTCCAAAAGATGTTTTCTTAAGGGGATGAAACCACAGTCATCATTACCCAACTTTTCTGTCATCCAGAAACACTCAGATCAAATAAAAAGATCTAGCAATGGCTAAATAACAAGAAAAACCTACCCTTAGTAACTATTAGATTCAGAAATAAATAAAAATATGACATGCACGACACTTTAAACATTTCAATGTATAAATGTCCATGATTTCACTTGAAGTACTGGTAACCTTATGAAGTAGCATAAGGCATGAACACCCATTCATAGGAAGGAAAAACCAGATAGAAATTACTTGCCTGGTCACACAACGAGCTTGCTCTGGACTGAACTGTGCCTCCCTCTCCCTCCACAATTCCTGTGTTGAAGCTCTGACCTGGAATGCGACTGTTTAGAGAAAGGGCCAATAAGGCGGTAATTAAAGTTAAATGAGGTCAGGAGGGTGGGGTGAAATATGGTAGATTAGTGTCCTTATATAAGAAGAATGTTCACTTAATCTCTCTGAGTGCAGGCAAAGAAGAGGGCACGTGGGCACAGAGCAAGCGGTGGCTGCCTACAAACCAGGAGGAAAGTCCTTCGCAGAAACTGGCCCTCACCAGATCCAACTGGGCTGGCACTCTAATCACAAACACACAGCACCCAGAATTTGAGAAAATAAATGTCTGTTGTTTCAGCCGCCCAGTCTGCAGTATTTTTTATGGCAGCCCAAGCTAAGGCAGAACTAATGATCATGAAACTTCCCCTAGAACCTAAGTCTCTTAACTCTTAGTCTTATGCTACGTTAGTATAGGGCAGTGGCCAGTACTGAAGCTTTGAGGATGATCACTTAAATTTCAAGCAATTTTTCCTGAACTTATCATTGTGGCTGCCCTAAAAACGGCTGCCTCTTCATTCCTCATCAAATAATAGAAGTATTGTTATCATGAGGGGGGAAATGGGAGCATCATCATAAATATATAACAAATCTTGTGGATTTCTCACTAGCAATTAGCTTTTGAACTGACTCCTTTGTTCAAAAATTCCACTTGTTATTGGGGAATGATTTTTTTCTCATGCTTAATGTTTCTTCTATGAAGAGAGCTAAGGCCTCTCTCTCTCCCCCTAACTCATTAGAATCTAACTGATAAAATTTGTAAAGAGTAACTAGGCGTGCTCCAACTGGCTCAACTCTTCTTTCTCTTGAGACGAGCCTGTCCACAGAAAGCACAAATTATTTGCTCCTCCGTGTTAAAAATCTTACCTGGGCAGTCCTTCCGTATAAGGAAACCCAGGACCTAGTGGGTAAGAATACCTAATGTCAGGATTTGTTAGAAAGCCCATTTGGCTCCCACACCGAGCCAACTTTGCCTGTATCAGTAACCCAGGTGGTGTTTTGGCTGCAGTGTTTACTCCTTTTTTTAAATTGCTCAAATTATTCACAGAGAAGAAAAGTGGGTTTTATTTCATGCAAGTCCCTTCAGAGACCACCAGCTTAACTACAGGACAAGCCTTTGCATTCTATTATCACTGCTATCTGAGAGGCCAGGAGAAATCATGAACCTAATGGAGGTAGAATTATCCTTGCGATGACTGCAGTAAATGTTTGCTGAAGGAGAAAAAAAATGGAAAGAGAAGCTATACCGTATATACCCAGTTTTAATGGAAAGCCTATTTCTGCCATATACATTAGAGAAATTGTTCAAGAACAGTTCATCCATGTGAAAATATTAGCACTGTAATTCTGCCAAGGTCAGTAAGACCTAGTGATTTGCTGAGATATCACCTTCATTCCACAGGTAAATAAAGGCTCCTTTTTCAGTGTGTCCTATCCAAGAAGGCACTCCATAGCAACAGTTAAATTATGAATACAGCACATATGTTCCATACCATATCATTTACAGCACAATTTAGCATAGACATAATGCTTTGTAACAAACTACAATACCATTCACAAAATGCATTTAAATAGCATAATTTAGTTCATTAAATTCAGTCATTTACAGTAAATCAAAATCATCATAGGAATTGAAGAGAGTACACAGTTGTTTGTTTGAATAGTTAAGCTAGGTAAGTCAATTTCTTTTTGAAGGTCAAGGACAGAGTTGTTTCCATTTTCTGTTATAAAAAAGATGCAGCTGGTGTCAAAAGATAATTTAATGTCACCTCAAAATGATCCACCCTCTTTTCATTCTTCCTCTCTCTCTCTCTCTCTATCACTGCCACTCCTGAAATAGATCCAACTCCCTGAAAACATTTTACATACCACTTAACTAGGATGCGTCCGCAGATTTTACAAAATCTCAGATGTATAATTTCTTCACATTTTTTACCGAAGTATGTACATTTGGCCTGAGAAAGTTCCGAGCACAAGATCACAGTACACAAAATCAGCTATTTGTCAGCTGTTGTGCATATCCTACTGCAAGCCTCTTGTGGGCAGGAGCCTAGGCAACCATAGTTGGATTCCTACAACCTAGTGCAGTGTTTTCTGATTGTAAACTCCTTGAAAGTAAGGACAAGTCCTCTTATGTATTTATTTTTCTTCCCCATGACCCCTACCATAATGCCTCACACATACTCAGTAAATATTTGTTGACTGGAAAATCTTGTCAGAGGGGCTTACCTCAGTATATATTTTATAAACACACAAATTCAATATATTTTTTGTCTGAGTAAGCCAGTGCCTAGAATAATAAAGACAAAGTAAGAAGAGAGAGGATAGACTTCAGGATTTAACACAAATTATTTGACCTGATCGCACTGTTTCACTGCCCAGTAGACTCTGAGAAGAACTATACTCCAGGTAGACACAGCTATGTCTCCACTTCACACTAGTCTTTCTCTTAGCCTTTGCCTGAAATGCGGTCACCACAAACTCTGCAATAATCAACAGCATGAGGACTTAAGCTCTAGGACAGCTGCTTTAAAGCCAACGCAATCTAGGCAGCATTCAGATGCTCAGCATTTATCCAGACACTTGGTAACCTTCTGTATGTCTTGCACTGGGCACTGTGTGAACCGCTGAGCACACAGACTCAAGGAAGGCTTGAACTCTGTCCTCAAGCTGCTTAGAACACAGCCACCATACCAGTCCTGGGTCGCCTACCTCCAGCTGTTTAACTGAAAGAGAAATTATCTTCTATCTTATTTCAGCTACTATTTGGAGACCCTGTTATTTGTAACCTCTCTTTCTCCCACTTAGATGAGCCAGGCACTGTCTAAGTCTCTAAATACATCATCTCATTCAATCCTCACAGATATCCTCGCAGGTAGCTACTATTAGGAGCTCTATTTTACAGATGAAGAAACTGAGACTTAGAAAGATAAATTAACTTGCTAACAGGAGGCAAAGCCAGGTTTTTGAGGCCAGACAGTTTGTCCCCAGAGTCTATGCTCTTTATCTCTATGCTCTATTACCTGCTTTAGACTGAGCTACTTTCCCTAGTCCGTGTCTTTATTCACATTATTCCCTTGGCCCCTAAAATGACTTGCTGTCTTCCTGTTGTCCTTTCCTGTCTAGATGCCATCTTCTGAATGAAGGCCCTGATGCAGAGTGGAAATGAATTGCTCCTTGAATTGGTCCATTGTACCTTGACTCTGCCTCTATTATATCACTTTGCATATCTTGTCTTGCAGTCTCATTAGTTGAGTTATGTGCCAGTTTTAGTCAATATATTTTAAGTTCCTGAGAACAAAGGACAAGAAACATATTTTATTTGTCCTTGTGTTTCCCATAGTACCTAACAGTAAAATTCAATAAATGTTATTTGAGTTATTAAAAAAAAGTTCTCATTGAAAGACATGAGTTTTTGATTATTTTATAAATGAAAGACAAGTGGAGAGTTATAGTTCTAAATAATTGAACCTCTATAACTGCACTATCCAATAGAACTTCCCACAGTGGTGGAAATGTCTTATATCTGTGCTAATACAGTAGCCACTAGCCATATGTGGCTACAGAGCCCTTGAAATGTGGCTAGTACAATTGAGGAAATGAAATCTTTGTATCACTTAATTTAATTAATTTAAATGGCCGCATGCAGATAATGGCTACCACAGCAGATGCTGCAGCTCTAAAGACTCTGTGTTAAAGCTTTAGAAAACAGCTTCTTCATGCTTTGTATAGGATTGGTGCTCAGTTATGTTTGCTGTGGTACTTTGAATGGGATTAAGGTGAATATCAACCTCAGTAGACATTATCTATGTACATTTTTTTAAAGAAGAGACTGAGATAGGGAGAAACTTCAAGAAATTCAGAGACAATATGGAAACAGGTGAAGTTGAAATAAGAAAAACCAAAAAGCACCAAAGATCAGCATTTGCAGCAGAAGAGGACCCTCCACTCATTTTGTCCTTGCACAAGCAGAGTCTGGAAGAGGTATGTCAAGATGGGCAATTATATGACATATAAGCCCCGTTTTTAAAAGGCTGGCCTAACATCCATTTACAAAAACCTCCAGAGGACACTGAGGTTTCTCGCACTGTCTTTAAAAAAACTATCTGTACTCCAGTTGGCATGGCTCAGTGGTTAAGCATTGACCCACAAACCAGGAGATCACTGTTCAGTTCCTGGGCAGGGCACATGCCTGAGTTGTGGGCTCAATCCCTGGTGGGGGGCAAGCAGGAGGCAGTCAATTGATGACTCTCATCATTGATGTTTCTGTCTCTCTCTCCCTCTCCCTTCCTCTCTCTGGGCTCAATAAAAACATATTTTTTTTTAAAAATCAAAACTATCTGTAAAAGGTTGGGATGGGTCTCACTAGGCTGGAAAGAAAGAATAAGTACAGATCACCTTATTTAGCAATTATTCATCACAAATTCCATTTTTTGTTTGGTGGGGAAATGACAGAACCTCACTCACTCCTGGTTACTGAAAGTCAGAGCAAAAAAACTTACAGCTATATTATCAGGCCACAATCTAAATTGTAGGCTCCTTTGGAATTTTTAGCTCTTGCTTTTACCCCACAGAAGTGGAACACTAAAAAATACAGTTAGGGATCCACACTGTTAAGTGAGCTGCTCGGGGCCTGGCCATTCTGGGTGTGACCTTTTGCCAAGTCCCTGGCGCAAGGCCAGAACGTAAGATGAAAAGCCACAGGCGGAGGATGACGCATGGGAAACAATCACGACTCTCCTATTGAGAGCCAGAAAGAAATCTGAGGGCTTCTGCACTCTAGTTCCTAAGCCTGGTGTCTTATTCAGCATAACCTCTCCCTTAACATTTTATTTTTCAGGATTTCCAGCCACAGAAGAGTGAGCATACTAGCAATCAAGCTTTGGGTGTGTCACTCCACACTACCCAGAGAGGGGTCCATATGGCACTGTCCCGGGCTCCCACAGTAACTTAAGGGAAACTTTCACAAAGTCCAGAGCCCCTGATGTCCTGCGAATGAAGGAGGAAAATGTCCTCAAAATCCTCGCCGCAGGAACCCACTGAGGTGGCACCAGCCGGGACTTGCAAGGCACCCGCACACCTACAGCGGGAGAGCGAGGCAGCCAGGGCATGGCGCTGAAGGGGGCCTGGCAGCAGCTCCCGATGGTGGCTGTGCCAGCGTTGCCGCTGAAAATCCAGCCGCCGCCAGTGTCGTGTCCTCAGGAGTGCTGGCCCCAGAGCTGAGCTGAGCTTGCCGCCCCGCTGCTGGCCGCTCCCCCGGGCCTTCACCAGCCAGGCCCAGGCAGCCTCCCGAGCCCCGTCTCCCGGTGGGCGCTGACCCGGCCGGCCGCCGCCTCCCGCACGGCGTCCCCTGCCCCCTGCCGGCCTCCCGCACGGCGTCCCCTGCCCCCCGCCGGCCTCCCGCACGGCGTCCCCTGCCCCCCGCCGGCCTCCCGCACGGCGTCCCCTGCCCCCCGCCGGCCTCCCGCACGGCGTCCCCTGCCCCCCGCCGGCCTCCCGCACGGCGTCCCCTGCCCCCCGCCGGCCTCCCGCACGGCGTCCCCTGCCCCCCGCCGGCCTCCCGCACGGCGTCCCCTGCCCCCCGCCGGCCTCCCGCACGGCGTCCCCTGCCCCCCGCCGGCCTCCCGCACGGCGTCCCCTGCCCCCTGCCGGCCTCCCGCACGGCGTCCCCTGCCCCCTGCCGGCCTCCCGCACGGCGTCCCCTGCCCCCTGCCGGCCTCCCGCACGGCGTCCCCTGCCCCCTGCCGGCCTCCCGCACGGCGTCCCCTGCCCCCTGCCGGCCTCCCGCACGGCGTCCCCTGCCCCCTGCCGGCCTCCCGCACGGCGTCCCCTGCCCCCTGCCGGCCTCCCGCACGGCGTCCCCTGCCCCCTGCCGGCCCCGCCCTGCGTGCCGCAGGCTCTCCTCTGCGCTGTGGACATTGCCATCCCTGCGACAACAAGGGGGCTCACTCCGTGGGCCTGGTGCGGGGGGTGCGGGCCCGGGAGGCTCTGCACATGTGTGGGACCATCTCCCGTGACACCCACAGGAGGCCATGCCTCATCTCTGCTGCTGCGGGGACCCCGAGGAGACTGAAAAGGACGAGCAGGCCGCTGCTGAACGGGCCGTGGCCCAGGAGGAGCTTCGGGGCGAAGGGCGCAGCCCGGTCCGCAGGAGGTGCCCCCGGCCAGCAGGTCCTGCCGAGCCCGGGCGCTCGGCTCCACCGAGGCTGGGCCGCAGCCCCCTGCCAGCCCCCCGAGCGGGGCGGGGGACCCAGAGAGGGTCTAAGCTGTGCTGCTGCAAAGTCTCAACAGAAAACGGAACTAGAGTGGTTGGAAAATAAATACGTTCTTTAAAAAAGAATTTATTTTTGGCTGTGAAATATTTGTACCGCTCAACTCAAGGGCCCATCTTAGTCTAACAATATTTTTTTAGTTCCTACTATAGGATGACAGCACTAAGCTGAGAGCACGAAGAGGAACACAATGACACATATAACAAATATTGGACGTTCTGAACAGTATCTTATGGGGAACAAATATTTTTAAAATCACCGCCATGCTTTACATTTGCTATTTCAGCTAAGCCTCACGAGCCTCTATGAGGTTGGTATTCTGTTTTCTGTTTTTCAAACGAAGAGGTTAAGCTCAAAGTGATTAAACAACCTGCCTGTTTGCACAACTGGAGTTGCCACAGCTCCACAAATCCAGGCCTATCCTAATCCAAAATGTGTGCTCTTCCCACGAGGCTACTCTCTCCTGCCTCACCTCCCAAACACAGCTAAAAGACAGTGTGCTTGAAGATTAGCCCCCTGGGGAAAATAATAAAGGGATTAAAAAGAATGTTATTAAGAGTATTGGATACTCCAATTGGCCAAGACTGAGCCACATGGCCTCTTTCTGGCGGAACCCCAGCAACTCATGGGGAAAAGATGGTTCTGCAAAAGACACATGGGTAGCTTCCAGAAATAATGAGGAGCAGAAAAAACAAATATTTGTTAAAAGATAATTTTTTTTCAATAAACTAAACTAATAGAAAAACACCAAATAAGGAAACAGACATCGTCATATACTGAGTGGGCAGTTTGGCAATATCTACCTAAAATTCAAATGTACATTCTTGTTGCCAAGTTCTACTTCAAGAAATGTATCCTACAGATAAGTCACACCAAAGTGTAAAGATGCTTTTTAAAGGATGGTGATTGCAGCATTGGTTGTAAAAGCAAACATTATCTATTAGCATGGAAGCTGTTAAATTATGATATTCATAGAGAGGAATGTTGCACAATTATTTTTAATGAGGTAGACCTACATGTTCCGACATGGAAAGAAGTTTTTGATATGTAGTAAAAGGAATGATGCAAATTGCAAGAAAATAAGTAAATATGGTGTCCTGCTTGTGTAATACATAAATATTGGAAGAATATCCAAAAAAATGCATAACACTGTTTATTGTTGGGGGACTAGGGAATTAGGAGTGGCAGGAAGAGAAATGTACTGATCACTTTGTATCCTGTGGGGCTTTGTTTACCTGAGTACACATGGTCTTTATTACTTTAAAAAGTTAGTCTAAGCCTGGCTGGGTGTGGCTCAGCCATTGAGCATCAACCTAGGATCCAGGAGATTGTGGTTCGATTCCCGGTCAGGGCACATGCCCAGGTAGCAGGCTCGATCTCCAGGTGGAAGTGTGCAGGAGGCAGCCGATCGATGACTCTCTCCTCATGGATGTTTCTATCTCTCTCTCTCCCTCTACCTTCCCCTCTCTGAAATCAATAAAAACATATTTTTTTTAAAAACTCTAAAAATCACCTACCATTTAACTGTTAACATGACTCACAAGTAGCACCATTGGCTCTAAAGAAACAAAAACACTTTGTGTTAAAGAAACTTATTAAATTACTAAAAACACAGGTAAATGGAACTTTACCATATGACTCCACATACTTACAAAAGTACAAATCTTCTTGGTAAGAAGCAATATATTTCCATGTTAATCTAGCAAATTATCTGGGCTACTGAATCAACTTGGTTCATTTATTTACTTTGTTTATCGGTCAGGCCAGCCCATCACAAGATTTTGTCACTATAAATTGGCCCCTGGACTGACTCATTCAGGCAGGCAGCAACTCATCAAACCCAATAATTAACCGGGCAGTCCTCCTCCATATGTCATGATGACTATTCATTAAAGCAATGCATATGGCTCTTACCTGCATGTGCTAGCTTTCTGCTTTTATTCATGGTTCAACACATTTATGAATCTAGATCCAACATAACAAAGAAAAATTAGTATAGAAAATATTATAATTGGGCTGACAGTTAAAAATTAAAAAAGAAAATTGAGAGATGTTGCCATTAACAGAATTCACAACATAGCAAACATCTGTTGATTGCCTTCTATGTACAAGGCACAAAGCTAGACTCTAGACATGAAAACATATATATATCATTGTTCATGCCCATAGTCTCACTTTTTGTTTGAGGAGATAGTGTATATATTAAAAAGAATAGTGTTGGCACAAGGTTATCACTGGTGAATGCCATATATTTCTAATTATCAAAATTCCCATTTGAGATGCACAAAGCATCTTAGGAGTCATGCATAAGTGAAGTATATCATACTCATATATACTATGAGAACTATCATTAAGTTTAGAGTATTCTTATAGACTAAATGTGTTTCCCCAAAATTCATATGTTGAAATCCTAACCGCCAATGTGATGGAATTATGAGGTGGGGCCTTTGGGAAGTAATTAGGTCATAAGGGTGGAACCCTCGTGAATAGAATTAGTGCCCTTATAATAAGAGACACAAGAGCTCGTTCCAGCTCTCCGCACCTTCCTTCATGTGAGATATAATGACAGGCTGTCACCTGCAACCCAGAAGAGCAACCTCACCAGACCTGACAATGCTGGCGCCCTCATCTCGGACTTCCAGCCTCCCAAACTGTGAGAAATACATTTCTGTTGTTTATAAGCCACCTAGTTTATGGTATTTTGTTACAGCAGCCCAAGTATATAGACGTTAAACATACCATTTCCTACAATTAGTAATGAAGATTACCAAATTGAACTGACAATGGTTTGGTAACTTAGGTATTCAGAATATAATTTCCATAAGATTTGTTTAGCAATATACATAAGAAGTACAAAACCAAAACACTGATTTAGAGGAGAACTTGAGTTGTTGCTGTGATTGAGATAAGATCATAATCATCATAATAACCATAATAATAGCTAAGATTTACCTAGTACTTCCTTTGTGCCAGATAGTAAATATATGTAGTACCTGGCACACATATACATTATAAGTTTTCTATATAAATATATATTTCATTCTCACAACAATTCTATGATGCAGGTAATTTTTTTTTATACTTTATAGATGAGAAAACAGAGGCGCTGAGAAGTTAAGCAATTTGCTTCAGGTAAGTGTCTGGCCCAGACTTCAAAATTAGGCAGTCTGACTCCAGAGTCCCTACCTGAAACCACTATGATAAATGTATAATATGTATTCTCTAAATTACCACGTTGCTCAGATTTTTAAGGAGAAAATATAAAGTAAAGATAGTAAATATATGATTTCTTCCTCTACTCTGAGATTCTGCATTTCTTTTGTGGCCTCAAGCCATGCCTTCAATTTAAAGATGACCAATAAATACCTGTCCTATGAAAGGTTGAGCTCTAGGACTGTGAGAATAGTATTTGTGATTCTATCCCCCACTTGTCTTCTCAACCCCTGACCACATTGCTTTCCCCTAGAATTCTAATAGAGAGGGTGGCTGTCTTCCCACAGTTCTAAGCAAAAAACAAAAAGAGTGTCTGAAGTAGAAAGTGTACAATAGAGGAGAGCACTGGTCTGGGAATCAGCCCTAACACTGTTTAGTTGTACAACCTCAGCCAAGCTAGTTCACTCCTCTTACAAAGAAATGTTCATATTTGTTAAACGAAAGAGTTGGATTAGGTGAGTGATTTTCAAACTGTGCTCAGAGGGCAGGTAGAAGGAGAAGCATGTGAACAGTTGTGACCTCTTTGGTTCCACCTTAAACCTGCTTTACATTTTTTTATGTTTTTTTGGTCTGTGGTTTATTTATTTTTAAAAAATTTATCTTTATTGTTGAAAGTATTACAAATTTCCCCCCTTTTCTTGCCCATTGATCCCCTCCATCCTGCAACCTTCCCCCCAAGGCCTTCACCACACTATTATCTGTGTCCATGGGTCGTGCATATATGCATGTAAGTGCTTAGGTTAATCTCTCCCCACCCACCCCTGCCTTCCCTCTGAGATCCGTCAGACTGTTCCATGTTTCTATGTCCCTGGATCTATTTTGTTCATTGGTTTATTTTATTCATTAGATTCCACATATGAGTAAGATCATGTGCTACTTGTCTTTCTCTGACTGGCTTATTTCACTTAGCATAATACTCTCCAAGTCCCTCCATGCTGTCTCAAAGGGTAAGGGATCCTTCGTTTTTACAGTTGCCTAGTATTCCATGGTGTAAACGTTCTAGAAGATGCTTGATATGATTTCAGTCTTCTTGAACTTGTACAGACTTGTTTTGCATCCTAACATGTGGTCTGTCTTTGAGAATGTCCATGTGCACTCGAGGAGAATGCCTATTATGCAGCTTTGGGATGAAATGTTCTGTAAATGTCAATTAAATCCATCTGATACAGTGTGTCACTTAGAGTCACTGTTTCCTTGTTGAGTTTTGTCTGGAAGATCTATCCAGTAAAGTTAGCTGTGACTGTATTGCTGTTGAACCTCTCCTTTAAAGTCCTTCAGAAGTTTTTTGTGTGTTTTTTCAGTCGGTGTGAGTCTTTTATTCTAAGGTGGGCCTTTTGTAGGCAGCATATATTTGGGCCTTGTTTTCTTTTTCTTTCTTTTTTTTTAAATATGTCTTTATTGATTTCAGAGAGAGGAAAGGAGAGGGAGAGAGAGAGATAGAAACATCAATGATGAGAGAGTCATTGATCGGCCACCTCCTGCACGCCCCCAACTGGGGATTGAGCCTGCAACCCGGGCATGTGCCCTGCCCCGGAATCAAACCCCAATCGCCTGGATCCTAGGTCGATGCTCAACAGCTGAGCCACGCCCGGCCGGGCTGGGTCTTGTTTTCTTATTCATTCAGCTACCCTATGTCTTTTCATTGGAGCATTTAATCCATTTATATTTAAGGTTATTATCGATAGGTACTTATCTATTGCCATTTTATTTATCCTGCTTTACATATTAAGTATATAAGATTTTGTTTGAATAAAAGAACTCCAGGCTTTAAAAAGTTTGAAGACCACTGGATTTGATCAAATTCTTTAGGACTGTCTCATTTCAGATATTCTATCCCTCTTGACTGCACAGGTGCACTCCAATATGTCAGACTAGATGTCTGTTTCCACCTGTTCAAGAGACATTTTAACTGAACCTTAGAATTCTTTCCATCATTACAATTCTGGATCTATCCTTTCAAAAAAAGAAATTGATTTTCCCCCCCTCCATTCACATTTACCAGTCCATTTTTGGAAACTCTTTTTACCACATCCTTAAACAAGTAAATAGAATAACTGTGGTAATTGCATGACCTGCAAAGTGTATAGAACCTCAAAGTTAATGCTCTTGGCACAAGATTTTCACTACAAACAGCAGAATACCTCTAACCCTTTGCTGAGGCATCAGTTCAATAATAAGGGGAAATCATGCCATTTGTTGAATTACTCAAAAGAGAATGATCAGAATCCCCCAATAGTCTAACTATGGCTAAACTGTATTCCCAAAAGAACTGGTCCTATAGAACTTCAGGAAAGGCCAGAGATATAGCAGAAGAGCCTAATATTTATCAACAACATAACAACGTACACACGCAAGAACTGGTACAATCCTACCCCAAATGTTGTGCTAATTCCTGTTTCATTTTATAACTAGGAACTCCCTTTCACATGAATGAAAAGAATTGTTACTGTTAAGCCTATCCATCCTCTGAAATTCCTTTAGTCAGTTTTCATTAAGGACTGTCAAATACATACATATATCATTTAGGGACTTTTAAATTTTATTGAAGATGTATTACATATGGTTCAATATTTCAGTTCAGCAATGGCAATCAGCAATAAGCATTACTCCAAGAGTGGGATTAATTAAATATTCTACCAAACACAGTGATCCAAATAGCAAAGAAAAATCCTGGGCACCAAGCCCAGATTCTCCACCTTCTCTTATGGTGTAGATCATCTCTCTCTCGAATAAACTAGACAACCAACTAATCTTTCATCATTATTAGTGAATGTGTAGATGTGCAGTAAGTGATCAAACTCTTCCACCAGGTCTCCTATTAAATTTTTAAGTAGAAAAAATTGCACAAAATCAAATTGCTCCATAAAAGGATATTTTTAAAACCACGGAGAAATATAGTGGGCAGAAATAAAAGGTACTTTTGCATGGTAATCAGCAGTTTTCCTCTAACTTGACTGTACCATTCCTCCAATGACAAACTGGGAGATGGTGCTAGTCTATCATTATAAATCTGTTTTTGTTATGTTATGAAGTTTTAAAGTATCTCAACTTTGTATATTATAGTGAGTATGAATCTCAGCTCCACAGAAACCAAGAGATTCAAAGCAAACTCATGGTCTTTGTCCCACAAAGGTTTTGATGATACTCCAACCTTGAATTTTAGCCTTAGATCTGAACGATTTGGTTTTTGTACTCTTAATCTATTTTAATGGTGAGTTAGTGGGAGGAGCTCCAGGCAGAATATTTACAAAGTGTCTAAATCTTCAAACATTCATGGCTACTGTTCTTCATTCCTTCTCTCAGCTCCCAGCAGCAGCTACTTGGGGACACAATAGACATATCCAGCCCAATCAAAAATGACCTAGGGACAACCATTTCCTGTCATCACCAAATCTGCATTTCTGAGACACAATGTACCTTAAAACTTCTACCAAAGCACCCTCTTGGAAAAGAGATCAGATTTGTGGTTGAGCGAGGGGGATTGGATTAAGGTTATCAAAAAATACGAACTTCCAATTATAAGATAAATAAGTACAAGGGATGAAATATGCAATATGCTGATATAGCTAATTCTGCCCTGTGGCATATAAGAAAGTTGTTAAGAGAGTAAATTCTAAGAGTTCTCATCACAAGGAAAAACTTTTTTCCTTTTTCTTTCTCATATTTATATGTAACAATTGACACCAAAAGCAAAGGCAACAAAAGCAAAAATAAGCAAGTGGGACTACATCAAACTAAAAAGCTTCTGCACAGCGAAGGAAACCATCAACAAAATGAAAAGGCCACCCACCGAATGGGAGAAAATATTTGCAAATCACGTATCTGCTAAGGGGTTAATATACGAGATGATGGGTGTTAACTAAGCTTCTGGTGGTAATCATTTCATGATATATACGGATGAGTCAAGTCACTATGCTGTACACCTCAGAGTTATACAGAGCTGTGTGTCAGCTATATCTCAATAACCTGGGGGGAAGCACCCTCTCGGTTCAATGGGGTGGCTGTTAATAAAGTAAAATCTTTGAAGCTAGAGCAGCTGACAAAACAAACAAAAAGCAAAAAAGCAGAACAGCATGACATCCATGTAGCCTTACTCGTTTTCAAAGCACGACCAAGTACACTACATAATTTTATCTTCCCAATAAAGTTGTAAGGTGGTTGCAGTCTTAAGTCACTTATCTTCTGTGAACTTTAGAATCCTCATCTTTAAAATGGGGATAATATTTTACGGGATGGTTGTGAGGCTAGAACAAAGAACGTATGGAACATACTTTGTTCAGACTACTCACCCAATAAGTGGTAGCCAATTTGTAAAATTATTATTATCCCTACAAATAGAAGATGCATCACTTAGAGAAAGTAATCAGCCCAAAGGCATTCAACGAATAGACTTTATTGAGTACCTGCCTAGGGCTGTGAATATAAAAATGTGTGACACCCCATCTCTGCCTTCTATCTGGAAATTCAGACTCACTCTCAATGGGAAGAACAAATTCTAGAACCAAGTACTCTTTTAAATCCATTCTGAGCCAAGCCGAGGAAGGATGAGGTAAACTGAGATCCATGTCAACTATTTCTTAGATGAAAATCCTTCTTGCTATGTGGTAGATTTTTTTCACTGTAGTTAAGGCAATTCTAACTCAATATGCCCTCATCAACCTGGCTCCCTTCATAATTAGAAAATCCTTAATAGTGAGATTTCCCTCCTTGGAATGGAGGATTCTTTGTTTTTTGTAATTGCAGTACAGTTAGCTAAAAACACTTCCACCCATACTAACTAATCCAACCCAACAAGCTAACTTAGTCTTTCCCACATCTTGTGAGATATAGATTAATAAAATTATTTTACAGAGAAGGAAACTAAGACACAGCTGTAAGTATCATAATCCAGACTAGAACTAGATCAATAGCTTCGTACTAGTTTAATTACTAGTTTAAAGCTTGCCCTCTAAACTACACTGAACCTACACTAAAATATTCTTGTCCTCTTACCTAGATGCCCTTCTGTTTTTTCTGAGTCTCTGTGACCTACTCTAACTCTCCTAGGGGTCTAATACTGAACCTTGTATTTAAGAGATTCCCTCGGGTAATATATTTATTCAATAACCCATGCAACATAATACAGTATCACCTTTTCAAGCATGGCTATGACTTTTGCATAGACTAGATCCATAAAGAGAGATGGAGAATGATACTTTGCATTTGTTTAGCAGTCTTTCAAAGTGCTTTCATATATATTATTCAGAGAGGGAGAATGGAATTTGAATTTAAGAGTAGAAAGGATGTTAGAGATTCTCAAATCCAGTGCTCCTTAACCTCCTTTGGGTCACTTGCCAATCTGAGAACCTGATAAAAGCTACAGACCTCATACCCAGAAAGATGTACATATAATCACATAAACAAAATTTTGCATAGTTTCAAGAGGACTCTGAGATCACTGTCAGATTAAGAACAATTCTAATCTGCAACTCCCATTTTACAAATGAGGAAGCTACTTTTTATCATGACAGCATCCCTATGAGGAGCCAAAGTAAAGATTATTACCCACATTTTCCAGATCTGGAAACTAAGGTCCAGAAAGGTTTTAAGACTTGCCCAAAGCCTTGCAGCCAGTTAACAGCAGCAGCAGAAGCCAGGACTCTGGGCAGCCCGGTGCTTACTCTTCTGGGCCACGTCACCCTCCCCCCGCCCTGTGCGGGAGGCCCTCCTCCAGCCACCAACTTCTTTCCCCTCCGTAACACACAGCGTTCTTGACCTCCAAATACAAATATTGTTCTACTAACAATAGTAACTTATTTCCTAGAGGCCTCAAAAAGGTTTAGTCATTGCTAACATATTAGATGTTGAAATCTAGAATAAGAACTGTAAACAACTCTAAGTTCTACATTGGCAGTGAAAGCCCAGTCTGGTCAACGTCTTTTACCAGCAGATGAACATCCCCAAATCTAAGCAAAGGAGACAGAAATGTTAGCACTTCCCTTGGAAGGGTGTGAGGAAGTAGTATTAGCACACTTAGAATTATTAATACATTACTAGTTATTAATAAATATTTTCTGAATGAATGGATGAATTTATTAGTAAATACTGAGTTTCTCAAGTATTTTGTTTCCATTTTCAAAAATTAAATGCAAACTATGAATACACTCAAATACAGTACTTTTTCACTTAAGGTCTAAGTTAAACCCGTAACGCCATACTCAATACTAAACTATACAGAGAGCAAATAGACTTTAAATGTTTAGTTAAGCTCAGCCAGGATGGTTCAGCAGTTGGGATCGTCCTAGGATCCAGGAGATTACAGTTGGATTCCCAGTCAGGGCACATGCCCGGGTTGCAGCTCGATCTCCAGCAGGGGGCGTGCAGGGGGCAGCCGATCAGTGACTCTCATCGATGTTTCTCTCTCTCTCTCCCTCTCCCTTCCTCTCTCTGAAATTAATAAAATACATTTTTTTAAAACACTTTTAAGTGTTTAGTTAAATTTTATCGAAACAGCCTATGTTGTTAAAATAATGGATCTGATGGATTTTATTATAGTTTATACATTCTCGCATAGCAATAAATATATGTAAAATATTTATTAGGAAGAACTTATCTTACATATGTATAAAATATTCAGATATGCCAAGGATACTATAACATTTATGATGAATGTTACATTTTTGCAAGAAAATGGCTATTATTAACATCTAATTTAACTTCACTTAATAGCAGGCTATCTTGCTACACTCGTGATTTCCATTCCTGAAGAACAGTCTTTATTTGTAAGCCAAAAGCTTCCAGAATATACACTAGGGTCCTGAGCATTTTGACTAAGAAGACTAAAAAAGCCTACGTTTTAGCTTAGCTTATTTATGCTGGCTTTAGTAGACTTCAAGTCAGAATTTTATTGTTTCATTATCATAGTTTTTCTGTGATAACCGGAGAGATTAAGAATTTTTTACAAAACAAATGCTCAATAAGACACTAAACCTGTTGCAGGAATAAATTAGCAGGCAGGTTATGCTTTTAGGATTTCCACACTACAGGAAAGGTATTGTACCTACTCTACCTAGTGATTAGGTTTATATTGCAAAGTGACTCATAAGACTCACTGTACTGAATAAAAATTTAGGCAATTAGTGATCTTATTTCTCAGGAAGAACTGCTTGCTAGCGTATATTAACACAGATCTCGCTCAATTAAAATTGCCCACAGTCAGCAAAAATAATTTCTGCACTGTAATGAAATAATGAAATAATTATATGCAAGGGAGGACTTGTGATCTTTTTAATTATTCTATTCTTCATTTTTAAAAGGGCTATTTGAAAACGTACTCTTATAATTGATTGCTATAAATCAGTCAAACGCATTCTAAGGATCATAAATATTCTAACTTTTAAAAGACAAAGAAATGCTAAATATTCAATGGAATACTTCAATATTCAGGAAATTTAATCTGGGGGGAAAGGAGAGACTGCTCTTTGGAAAATATAAAAAGTAAATTTGTTGTCCTGTGAAAAAATGAAATATCTTGAATGTCAGTAACAGAAATGGAATTAACAAGAGATCTTTTTATTGTTTTTTAAGGTCATTAGGCTGTGAATTCTATAATTATGGAAATTGTCAGTCCAGTTCCGTAAGAATGTTTGCTCCCATCCATAAGGTAGCGGAATGTTCAATCAGTCTCTCTCGTGGGAAAGTTAGGTCATAACTGTAAGTGTACCAGCAAAATTGAATTAAGCAAAGAGATTTCATTAGTATTTATAGCCAGAAGGCATCTGTAAAAGTACAGGGCAAAGAAGTTATGTGGAAGTCAAAGGAGAAAAAAAAAAAAATGGGTTTCTAGTGACAAAGGCGAATCTGAAAGAGATATAAGTGTATAATGAATAAGAGCTATTGAACACCACTGCAAAGAGGGAGTTGCAGAGATGTCAAATATTGATTTTCTTGTGTATGCCTTTGGACTACATATGTAATTGTTTGGATTTGCTGTCTTCATGGTACAACAATATTTGCTGTCGAAGGTTAAAAAGCTTGATGTGAAATAAACTAAAAACTGAGAAACGTGTTGGAGAATTATAATAACCCTCCACCCCAGCTCTCATTAAGGGGTTTCTATATTTTCTTGCAAAAGAACATTTTGAATGAAGAAAAATTTTATATGTTTTTTCAGACAGAACACAAGATTCTTATTATTATGTTATTGAAAATTATTTGACTTTCAGCATCAATTAATTTAAATTAAACTAGGTTTTCTATTTCCTTATTTTATTGAATGGATATTCTTGAACCATATATCTAATTTCTGAAGTACACTTAAGCTGTACTTTGTTTTTCCAGTGTGATTATAATGAATCCAATTAAAGCTAAGTTGATAATTAAAATCTAATGTTAGCCCTTTAAAAGAAATACCTCCTATAATATTTTTTTTGCTACTAAAACTCCAGAAAGAAAACTTCTGGATATATATATATTTAATAACAAACTGCAAACTCAAGTAATCAAATTAATAATCAAGTTAATACGGTCACTGGATAAAATTTTTTTGATGTTTTCAGGGGTTATTTTCCCTTTGAATATTCAAGTCTTAACAAAGATTTTTAGCTATTGGATGTCCTTTTTAAATAACAGGCTCACTTGTTTCTTTTATCTAATTTTATTTTATTATTTGTTAGGATCTTGAGTCGTATGTATTAACATTATCTTGTTTTCTTTCCTACCTCGGGAAATTAAAAAACAGCAAAACTCTCCAGGTGAATTTTATTGGACTTAAAGCCACAGTGACCACACACTGGAAAAAAACAAAACAAAGTTTTCAGCATTAGAGGTGGACAGCGGTACAAATAAAGGAAGGGCATAAACCATGCGGAAGCCTATCATTTTACCCGTGCAGAAAACCCTGGAGAGGAAAACTGCACAGAAGCCCGTTTCTGCAGCACACGCGAGTTTCAGGGTTTATTTTCAGCGCCTCACTTTGAACATCACTAAATATTTAACAGCAAAGTAAAACAGAGTGGCAACGTTGAGCCTATATGAAATCCAAAATATGTTTTAGCCAGTGTTTTGGAAGCATGTGGGATGCCAAGAAGAGAACCCGACAGTCCCAGCAGCTCCTCTCCGGGGTAAATACTTGTCAGGAGCAAAACATAATTCAATCGCACTCTTCTTTTCTGAAAAGGTTGCTTGTGGAATATCCATCATAAAGTCATTTCTGTTTCTTAAGAGCTATTAGTGCCCGGCTCCTTGGCTTCATTAGGACCCTCTTTTTCAATATGCTGGACTCTTTTGTCGTAGACGCCACCCCACTTCTCAGCTGCACCGGGCACAGGGCAATTTCTGGGCTCCTGAGGGACCGCCAGGCGCGCCCCGCAGGGCCTGGCGGGCAAGGACGGGAGCAGCAGAGGGGGCGGGCGGGCCCGTGGCTCCAAGTCGGAAACATTTCCTAAACCCTCGAGGTTAAAAGGGAGTTTGGCCAAGCCTCCCAGGCAGAGCGCTAGATCATTTAGCTGACACTAACATCACATGCTCCCCATTAGGAGGGCATCAGTCTCCCGGCCCGTTAATCTCACCCAATGTTCTGGGGGAGCCTAAGGAGCTGGAAGTTTTGAGAATCCCTGCTGCCAGGCCTCAGTGTTGCCTAAGCAAGCATTAAGAGATTATGGTAATAATAGGTGTGCTTACACCAAATAAAAGGTTTCATTAATCAAGCCATCTTGAGATAAACCTGTCACTGGACAGAGGAGACCAGAAATCAAATGCTGTGAAAGTTCTGACAGATTGTTAAATAGAAACCCTTTAAAACAGAATTTAATTTACTGTGATATTATAGATATTTATGCATCAATAGGCAAGTGCAGATTGAGGTCAGAGGTCGGCTCTGGTATTTGAAAAATAAAAGCACAGGATGAAACAAAAGGTGACAGTTACCTTTGTCTGAAATTAGGGTTCATTAGGCTAAATGGGCAGGCTCTAACTGATTCTCGCAGGGAACTGAAGCAGGGCATGCGATGTGGTGGGCAGTATCGGAAAGCAGGCAAATCCAATTAAGGCATCTCCCTTCTGTTAAAGACTTGTCTACAAACTTTAAAAAAAAAAAAAAAAATTCCAAGGGCCAGCAGTTGCTTGTGGTGATCCCCTCTCACACCGCAGTCGGGGAATATATTCCCTTTGTGGTATTATGGTTAGGAGTACTGGATTTGGGAGCCAGGCAGACCTGAGTTCAAATCTCAGCTGTGCAACTTACCAGCTGTAGGATCTGCATCCTAACAGTAAACAGAGGTACTCCCAGGACCACCCACCTCATAGGTCTATTGAGGATTGGGATCAAGTTTCAAAGTTAGCACAGTGGCTAGCAGTGCTCAAGAGACCACGGTTATTCATTCTTCCTTTGCCTTCTCCTTTCTTTCTCTCCCTCCTCACTTCTTTCAGTCCCTTTCTTTCTGTCCTTTGTCCCTTCTTCCTTAAATCCATCTCCCCCCCCCCCCCCCCCCCCCCCCCCCCCGCTTAACTCACAGCACCAACCACCAGCACCAGCAGCACCTCCAGGCATCAGGTAGCCTCTGGATTGAAGGGCCTGCTGACCTTTGATTTCCAAGGGGTGTTCACAGTGAAACTGCAAAAGGCCTGTTCATTCCTACCGACTCATTCATGACAGACCGTTGGAAGTTCCCTTGGCTCTATAATGTCTGCAACTTGCTGGTTCAAACTCACAGAATTAAGTTCCAGGTTCTACCAAATTGATCCACAGGTGCAATCTCTCTCCTTTCAAAACAGCTTTGCCACAAATTTCTTATCAACTAGTAACTAGAAATATGTGTGACAAATTACTAAGATACGTTTAATAATTTAAGAACCCTCCACCCCAAATGTTTTATCCTTATAGTTTGACATTATGTTTTTCAGTCTCCTAATTCATGTTTCAAATACTTCTATATATTTCCTGAGTTTTGCTTTGTATTTTAATGTTTCTTTCTTTCTACTGTCTCTGTCCCATTCCATTTATCCTGGTTGAAAAGGGGGAGGGGGAATGTCCTTAAAAAAATTTTTTTTTAAAGGTTTTTATTGATTTCTTTTAGACAGGAAGAGAGCTAGAATCTTCAATGATGAGAGAGTCATTGATCGGCTGCCTCCTGCACGCCCCCGACTGGGCATGGACCCCGCAACCCGGGCATGTGCCCTGACCGGGAATCGAACCCCAATCGCCTGGATCCTAGGTCGATGCTTAACCGCTGAGCCACTGTGGCCGGGCTCCTTAAAAAATTTTTTTTAATAATCTCTCAGTGAATAATAGTCATGGAAAGGGTCTCTGTAGAAGATAGACAGTGCCTTACCAACATATGAAAAATAATAGGCAGGCAGCATACAATCGTGTTCCTACCACTCCCCCACGTCTAGAAACAGCCAAGACAAATTCAGAATGCTACAAAGTAGCTGTAATGTCTTTGAGAAAGTCATTCCTTTTCCTTGAGCTAGGTAGGTACACCTCTTCTATACTCTACCTACTCCTTGTAAATACCTGTATCAGAACTCCTCCCACATTATTGAAATTATCTGCCCCCACCACTAATCTATAAACTCTTCATGGGCAGCGATATCTTATTTATCTTTGTATCCTCTGGCCAGCAGTGGTGTTCTTGATAAACGTTTGCAGAATTGATCAAAAGTATTCATATCTAGGCCTGAGTTAAATGACCCATTGAAATCCCCTTCGCTTTTATTAATTGAAAGTGACATAATTGACCTGTGTGTGAAGATAAAATCACTCAGACCACTGGAAATGATTTAATACCAAATGATTTAATACCAAAACAACAGCTCTCAGAAAACTTCTCTTTAAATGAAAGTTTCTTCAAATTATGCCTCTCTTTTGAATTTGTTGGTGTCATTTTCGACTTAATCTCTACTTATATTTTCATAGAGCCATATTTCAAAGAGGGAAGGAAAAAGAAGTATGTTTCCATTCTTAATCATCACCATTCCCCCCATAAATAAATCATTTAACTCTTCTGTTCCTCAGTTTCCTGTTTAATAAAACAAAAACACTGAATACAGGCCAAGCGTAGATACACTTGTTTCCAAGGGCTGAATCTCATAAGAAAAACATCTCCATTTAGTAGTAGTAGTAGTATAATTGCTTTTAAATTGAGAATGCTCAACTTTTGTCTTGTCAACTGTATAACAAATTACCCCCAAAATTTAGCAGCTTAAAACAAAAAGCAGGCCTGACTGGCGTAGCTCAGTGGTTGAGCGTTGATGCATGAACCAGGAGATTGAGGTCCGATTCCCAGTCAGGGCACATGCCCAGGCTGCAGGCTCAGTCCACAGTGGGGGCGTGCAGAAGGCAGCCAATTCATGATTCCCTCTCATCATTAATGTTTCTCTCTCTCTCTCCCTCTCCCTTCCTCTCTCTGAAATCAATAAAAACATATTTTTAAAAAACCCAAAAAACAAAAACAAAGCGTTATCTCACTCAGTTTCAAGAATTGGAGTGTGGCTAAGCTGACTGGTTCTGGCTCAGGGTCCCTTGTGAGGTTTGGGTCAAACAATCAGCCAGTGCTGCAGTCTCTGAAGGTTCGACCGGGGCTGGGAGATTCACTTCCAGGGTGGCTCACTCACACGGCTATTGGCAGAAGGCCACAGTCCCTCACTGGTTGTTGGCAGAAGGCTGCAGTTCTTGGCCATGTGAGCCTCTCATAGAGCTGTCTGAGTGTCCTCACGATCTGGCAGCTGGCTTCCCCCGAGTGAGGGATGCAAGTGAGTGCAAAGCAGAAGCCAGGATGTCTCCTGGGAGGAAGTCTCAGAGTGACATGCCCTTATATCTGCCATATTCTCTTGGTCACACAGACCAACTCTGATACAATGTGGGACGGGGCTACACAAGGCCATACTTACCTGGAGGCAAGGGATCATTAGGAACTTCTTGGAAGCCTGGCTTCCACACCAATAAAAATGAATGTCCACACCAATGGAGCAGAGAAATGATGCTTAGTCTTTTAGGGGGTGGAAAGCCTGAGTCCAAATGACTTCCTTAGGACTGAGATTAAATTCTGTACTAAGCCACCTCAAATCATAATTAAGTGGATGAACTTGGGGTCCTGCCTTTTTTTCAAATTCCAACTCCTCTGTCCTGTGGTTTTTATATCCAGAACTTTCCTCTGTGTCACTTATTCCCTGAATTCACTGAAAACAAATTCACTTTCCCCAACATAACCTATACCTGCAGCACTTGGGGTTAGGGGGAAATCATATTTCTGCTAAGCAATAACCAACACCAATAACCAAGATATGAAATAAACCCACACCTATGAATATAGACGCTAACAGACACAGACTGGATAGTCGGTAGGTAGCACTTGATTTTATTGTATCAGTCTTTTCAACACCTTAGGTGGTTGCACAAAAATCATATGAAACTAGATTCTTTGATTCTCAGCTGAAAAGTATAAAAGTCTGAATCCCCGTGACACTGACAAATTCTTCTCTGCCAAATGATCATTCCTCCACCCTAAAAAAGATAATTTTCCCTATACCCTATATCCTGCCTGGTGAAAAAAGAAACTAGGATTGAGGAGTTCTAACCCAAACTCTGTCATTAACTTGCTGTGTGATCTCTAGCAAGTCACTTGACATCTCTGGTCTTGAATGTTAAAGAGCCAGGATTAGATCAAAAGGACTCTTGCAGGGCTAAAATAAATCCTATAATTCTGATTCACCTGTCCTTTCAGATGAACCCAACTTGCTTATCCTTACCTACTGTCATTTGTAACTCTACTTGCTTTGATTTCTTACAACATTGTGTTGGAAAGTAATAAGACAATGGCCATATCTGAACTGATGTTAGGCCTTTATCCACTCCACCCCTTCACAAAAATACTGCTGGAAAATACTCTGTAATAGTCACTGTGGGAAGCTCAGCAAAAAATGAAAATACTCAGCCAGTAACTATTCTGTGACCAATGAAACCAAATTGGAGATAAATTTAGGTACATGGATATAAAAAACAATTTTTTTAATGTTTTTTATTGATTTCCAGGAAAGGGAGAGTGAGAGAGAGAACCATTAATGATGAGAGTCATTGATCTGCTGCCTCCTGCATGCCCCCTACTGGGGATCGAGCCCACAACCCGGGCATGTGCCCTGACCGGGAATTGAACCACGATATCCTGACTCCTATGTTGATGCTCAACTGCTGAGCCACGCCCGGCTGGGCTCATGGTTCTATTTTTTTCAATATTTTATTTGATCATAGTATAGTTGTCTGTGTCGTTTCAGAGCTCTACCAATATTTCAGTATTAAAATAAAATTGTCAAGAAAAGGCAACTGAGTGAAAAACAAACAGCACTTCAATGTTTCTAGCATTTTTATCTTTCTATAGAATAAGTTATTAGTTTACAAATTTGGTTCTTTTTGGTTAAATACTGACACGAGATCAAATTGCATTGCAGTTTGAAACCTCGGTTCATTCCCCTTCTGCAGATTATTTTAGATCCTGGTCTAACACAACTATCCCTTTAGGACCAGGCGGATTGCTATAGTAATTGCTCAGTGGCCACAGTTATTGCAACTTTGACACAGGAATGACCATGGTTCTAGGTCAGCTTTCATTTCACCGAGAAATGAAGACACATTAACACAAGTGAGACTACACACACACACACAGGCTGAATCACAAATACAGAATCTGTTATAGAGAGAATAAAAAGAATGACATCCATTTCAATATCACACAAAGGCTCAGATTAAAAATACTGTTATTTTTTTCCTCCATCATTCCTCTCTCTTAAAAACATTGAAAAGGTCACTTCCATACAACATTTTAACCAGATACTCTTTTGTTTAAATGAAGTATATTCCTAAGTGAAAAAAACCAAACCACATAGCCTGTAAATAATCCATGCAATGTTTTTCAAAGTTCTTATCTTCTGGCAAATAAATACTTTAGGATAAGACCAAGAGATTAATTTTTTCATAATAAAATGAATTTCAAATTATCTAATTTTATCTCAACTTAACATGTGATTATTTTTAATAAACAATATGGTTAATAAAATGAACTCGATTATGAGGAATTGAATTGAAATTTATCTGTAAAATGAAAAAAATACATTTCTAATGGAATCAGGCATCAAACAGCTATAAATAGTATTCCCCATGCCCACTCACATACTGAATAGAATAAAGATGAGATGAGACACTCAAGAATGTAAAATACAAGATGATGTAAACTCAATAAGTTTTGTGTGTTCACATTTTATTCAAAAGGATACTTTTTAAATAAGCCAATGTTACCTTCTAAGAGAAGGCCAAAATATCAATGTTTAAGCTAACTTTATTAAGTTTCCTTATGCAGATTTGTGTTCTTATCTGAAGCTTCTCAACCTGTATTAATAAATATATTGTCACTATGCATAGTGACAGATGTTAACTAGACTTGTGGTGATTATTTAGCAGTATATACAAATATCAAATAATTTTGTTGTACACCTGAAACTAACATAATGTTACATGTCAATTATATCTCACTAAAGTAAATAAATAAATAAAACAGTGACAACAACAAATTTTTAAAAATAATTATGTTACATATATTGAGCACCTATATATTGGGCACTATGCTAAGCACTTTATATACATTATCTCATTTAATCCTAAAAACCCTATGAGGGTAATAAAAATGTGATCTAAGATAACAAAAACAAACTGTCCACTGCAAAGATTCTTCCAAACATAGAAAAGCTGAAAGAAGTCATCACCAGCAGACATGCACTGCAAGACTTATTAAAGGATGTCCTTTAGGGAGAAGAAAATGATACCAGATAGGAATATAGACCTCTCCAAAAATAAGGAGAAAAACAAATTGATAAATAAATAGCACCAGAAGTGGTAACTACATGAGTAATTATATAGATATTGTTCTTATTTAAACCTTATTAAAATATAAATAAAAATGCGAACAACGTATAATATGTAAAAGTAAGATATAAGACATCAGCACAAAGGCTGAGCATAAAAAAATGAAAATATACTATTATAAGGAGCTTATGCTATGTATGTAAACAGTGATAAATTAAAGATGAATATTATAAATTCTAAATCAAACACTAAAATAAAATAAGTTATAACTAGTAGGCCAGTGAAGAAGGTAAAATAAAAATCATAAAGATTACCCAATCCAGCCTGGCCACATGGCTTAGTAGTTGATCATCGACCTATGAACCAGGAGGTCACAGTTCGATCCCTGGTCAGGGCACATGCCCAGGCTTCAGGTTCCATCCCCAGTAGGGGGCATGCAGGAGGCAGCCAATCAATGTCTTTCTTATCCTTGATGTTTCTCTCTCTCTGTCTCCCTTCCTCTCTCTGAAATAAAAATAAATAAAAATAAATAAATAAACTTAAAAAAAAAAATCTCAATGCACATGAAGGCAGAAAAGGGGGAAAGAAAGAACAAAAAAAGATGGAACAAATAGCAAGATGACAGATTTAAACTTAATCATTATCAATCATTACATTAAATGTAAATGGTATAAAAGGCAATTAGGAAGCAGAAATTATCAAATTGGGTAAAAAAGCAAGACCCAGCTTTACACTGCCTATAAGAAACACATTTTGAATATATAGATACAAATAGGTTAAGAGTAAAAGGATGAAAAATTTATTCAGCACAAAGACTATTACCAGGGATAAAGAAGGTCATTTCAGAAGTCAGTCAAAAAAAGCTAAGAACCATATGATTTCACTGATATGTGGGATATAAAACTGAATCTCATAGACCTAAATAGCAGTGTGGTGGTTGCCAGAGGGAAGGGGGTGGGAGGGGGTAAAGGAGGCCTAATATATGCAAGATGATTTGACTTTGGCTGGTGGGCACATAGTGCAATATACAGATCATGTATTATAGAAATATACACTTGAAACTATATGATCCTATTAACAAATATCACCCCAGTAAATGTAATAAATTTTTTTTTTTTTAAAAAAGGTCATTACATAAAGATAAAGGGGCCAATTCATTAAGGGGGCATAACAATCCTAAGCATTTGTAAAGCTAATAACTAAGCTTCAAAATACATGAAGAAAAACCTGGTTGAATTGCAAGAAGTAAATAAATCCACAATTATGGTCAGAGATTTCAATATTCCTCTATCAAAGTTAATAGAAAATCTAATTTAAAAAATCAGCAAATATACAGAAGATTTGAAAAACACTATCAATCAATATAACCTAACTGACATTATAGAACACTCCACCCAACAACAGCAGAATACACACTGTTTCCAAGTATACATAGAATATTTATTATGATAGAACATATTGTGGGCAATAAAATAAGTCTCAATATATTTAAAAGTATTCAAGTCACCCAAAGTGGACTCAGTGAAATTAAATTAGAAATCAGTAACAAAAGAACATGTAGAAAATCCCCAAGTATTTGGAAACTAGACTTCTAAATAATCCATGCGTCAAGACATCAAAAGAAAAATTAGAAAGTATTATGAACTATATAAAATTGAAAATACAACAATAGAAATTTGTGGAATGCAGGTAAAGTCATACTCAGAAATTTATAGCATCAAAACGCTTAGACTGAAAAAAAAAAGATTTCAAACCAATGACTTCAGCTGTCAATATATATATTTAAATATATCTTTATTGATTTCAGAGAGAGGAAAGGAAAGGGAGAGAGAGAGACATCAATGATGAGAGTCATTGATTGGCTGCCTCCCTCTCGTCCCCTACTGGGCATTGAGCCGGTGGCCAAGGGATGGAGCCCGAATCCCAGGCATGTGCCCTGACTGGGAATCCAACTGCCATCTCTTGGATCATAGGTAGATACTCCACCACTGAGCCACACCAGCTGGGCCAGCTGTCAATATTAAGCTAGAAAAGAAGATCACAGTTAACTTAAAATAAGCAAAAAGATAGTAATAAAAATGTGAGCAAAAATTAACTAAATAGAAAATAATAGAGACAAATTAAAAAAAGAGGTGGTTTTTTAAGATCACTAAAATTGATAAACCTCTAACCAGATTGATCAGAAAAATTTAAGAGTATAAAATAGAGGGGTACATATCAACCCAGATAAATCTCACAAATAGAATGCATGATACAGGGGTCGGGGGAAAGCCAGTTACAAAAGAATACATACAATATGATTCTGCACAAGTTAAAAAACATGTAGAAGGTGTGTGTGAGTGTAATATACATAATAAAAGTATAAAGAAGAGCGAGGAAAACAAGATTTTAAACACAAAATTGTAATTATCTCTGGCAAGGATGGTAAGAAGTGGTTCATGGCAAAAAAATAAAAACAAGAATTGGTTCATTGCAGGCTTCAAAAGAGTTGATGTTCTTTTCTTTAAACCTGTGATTTGGTTATACAGGTGTTTATTTCATTACTCTTTATGTGCTTATTATACATATTATTTTGTATGTATAAAATATTTCATAATAAAAATTTCAATAAAATGTATAGGTTACTACTAAAAGGATAGAGCCAAGTGCATGACTTCCAAAACAATAACGAGGGAAAGCAAAGAATACAGAAAACGTGAACAATGTAACAGAAGGCAAGAAGGGCAAGGCAGGGAGAAGGAACGAAGAAAAGCTTAGGAAACTAGAAAGCACAAAATGAGATGATCACTAAATACCAACAACTGAAGTTAATATAAATCAATTAAATTTGCCAGTAAAAAAAAACAGATATTCATATTGAATTAAAAGACTAAACTTCGTATATACTACATTTATAATCAAAACACCTAAAACATAAGAACATATCATAGCAAAACTGAAAGTAAACGAGTAGACAAGTTATTCCATTTGAATTCTTACCAAAAGAAAATTGAGGCAGACTATTAATATCAGTTAAGATAGGCTTTAAGGCAAAAAGGCATAGGCACTAAGAGAATCACCACATAAGAACAAAAAGAAAAATTCACCAGAAAGCTCTAACAATTCTGAACTGCTACGCACTTAAAAACATGGCCTCAAAATACAGAAAGCAAAAATGCACAGAATAAGTAACTGTCAGAGGCAGAGTATGAAGATTGTTAGGGAAGCGACATGTTTTAGAAAGAATAATATGATTGATATAAGAAATAAGAATCCTTTTTCAAACTACTGCTCAGGAACTACATCATTGTTTCTAAGTTATCTTTTTTTATTGATTTTTTTTTTTTCTAGAGAGAGAGGAAGGGAGATAGAAACATCGATTGGATTGGCTGCCTCCTGCACACCCCTGACTGAGGATTGAGCCTGAAAACCAGGCATGTGCCCTGATCGGGAATTGAACCAGTGACCAAGTCTTGGTGCATGGGACAACACTCAACCAACTGAGCCACACTGGCCAGGCTCCAAATTGTCTTGTATTTCTCTTTGCAATGTCCATCTCAAGAACTAGCATGGCAGTGTAGAGATAAATGTATGCCGCTATTCCTAAGCCTACTCTTGTGTTATGACACTGAACAAAGTATTTCTTTTTATCAGGTCCTGGATTTGGCCTCAGAATTGTTCTCAAAACAATTCTAGCAGCTATGATCAATTGCTGAAACTTTTTGCAGGGTCTGGCATTGTAAAAGAGAATGAGATTTGGATTAGCTGTCCAGCACCAGCTCTATTACCTGCTTAACTATGTGATCATTAGCAAGGTACTTGCTACTCCTAAGCCTTGGTTATAAAATGGGACTGATTATATTTATCATATAGACTCATACAAAATAATGTAATCAATACATAGCCCAACTAACCATTTAATAAATGTTAGTATTTCTTTCTTCAATACAGTTATTCCAACTAGTACATAGCCCAGCATTTTCATAATACTATCATCAATAGCTATAAATAAACCCCAAGTTAACGAATACATGACACGCAGTTATCTTGGGAGGGTAGTATACCAAGTACACAGCTCCTTCAAGTCTTGGCTCAAAGGCCACTTTTAAGGTCTCCCCTGATCACCATTTAAAACTGCACCAATACCCCACTCCTAATCCCTTTGCCTTGCCCTTCCTTCCTTTGACCTTACCACGTATTGCTAGGGGAATATATAATTGTTGTTATATCTTTTATTGTCTTGATAGAAAGCAAGCTCTACTAGAATAAACATCTTTATCTGTTTCACTGATGCATCCCCAGAGCTTAGAACAGTGCCTGATTTATGACAAGTGCTCTATAAAGATCTGTCGAATTATTTTTCTCAAAGCATAATAGACACTTAGAATGAGGCTTGCCACCAACAATAGAGGACATAAATCCATATTCCAAAAAATCCTTCTTGATGATTTTGAAGTCGGTGGGCTAATTTCTTGTCAGCTCTAATCAGGTCACCAATGTGTTGTTTTTATTTTGTAATGTGCTGGGAAAGAGCTCTAATCACATCATTATTTTTGTCTTGTAACATGGCTAAGGAAGACCTCTACTAGGAGGGGAGAAAGGTCGGCTCTACCATTTTATCATTAGTAAACTAATTTCGTAAACTAATTAGTAAGCTAATTAGTTTCTTTGCAGGAATCATTTCAAGCTTAAGTTATACGTACAATCTGTAAGGCTAGTTTAATTTAACTATTTAATAATCTATAAGTCGCTTAACCCAACAAATGCTAACTGCAATAACCTCACAGTAAACTGAAAGTAGACAAACAAAAAATTAAAGATTCTCCTCAAAGCTTTTTTGTGTTGTACAATTCCTGTTCTTCCCTCAGAATGCTTCTACCTTAGTTACACCTGCCTCTACTTAGGACATTCGTTTTTGTTTTTGTTTTTGTTTTTGTTGTGTGTGTTTTTTTTAGTGAAAGACAGTTTACTGGTGAATCAGTGGGACAGAGAGAAGGCTACTCCACAGGCAGAGCAGCCAAGACACTGCTATTTTAAGTAACCAAAGCAAAAGCAAGAACAAATTACATATCTTTGTCCTCTATGTTGACAAAAACAGCAAATCTAGGTCCCTTCCCCACGCCACATCACAGACTATTATTAGGTTTTAATGCCAGAGTAAAGGTTAATTGCATGAATATCCTGTTTATTCAGGGTAGGGGTGGGCTGCATTCCTGAAATAGGTGTGCAAACTAAATCAGCCTCTATGGAGATGTTTTTGCATAGCCCCCGTGGAGATGCTTTCTAAGCCAGTGACTGCTCCCTTCAAATCCCCTGATGTCGCTACATCCCTTAGGTAACAGTCACCTTCGGCTGCCTCTCCTACAGCCGTCTGTCAATCCTGCGGGACCTCAGGGGTGTTTCCAAACGCCCTTCACAATGTCAGAGGGCTCCGCCAGTCCTTCAAGGCCCCTTGGCCGATCGTGACTTTCCCTTCACCCTTCACTTGAAGACACCTGAAGCTCCCTAAAAATGCATTTTAACACCCAGTATGATATCTCTCCTCTGTTACTTTGTAACAAAGTACTATTCGAGTATTCTTTTGTCAGCCATTTAGGGATTTGCCGGCCCAGGACGAGCAGCAGAGAGAGCAAGCAGTAGAGCACACCCACTGCAAAACCCTCCCCACTCAGGCCGGCAGGATGGAGACGCCAGGGATGAGAGCCGACGACCAGAGTCCAGAGGCCCTGAGAGCTCAGTGGCCAAGGGTGCGCAGCAGCGCACAGGACATGGCTGGGGGGGGGGGGGGGCAGGCACATACTCCCATTTCAGTGGCAGGCCTTATATTTATATGGAGAATATTTCATAGAGATATAGAAAGGCAGTGTTGCTTAAGCTGTTATCTTTCCAGATGAGTGTTGTGCTTCTGACAGATCATCTTGGAAGTTTATATGTTTATTCAAATGTTAAAAACATTTTTAGAATTCTGTTTAAAAAGGCCTTTACCAACTAAAGCCCATTCTTTGGATCACCCTGAAGGATGAGAAATTGTCATTATGTGAAGCTGGCTCTTATTTTAGAAAATAGCATCCAAAAACGAGTTGTAAAAAACAGATAAATCAGTAGGGTTCAAAAGTCAGATGTGAATGTAAAGTAACGGGACTACTTTTCTTCTAATGGTTTTTTATAACAGATCTCATTAATTGTATAACAACACTTCTTAATCATTTTAGAGCACTTTACAGAAAAGCACTCAGAAATGATATGCTTTACCACAGAGAAAAGATAGAGGAGAGAAAAATAACAAAGCAATTAAATTACAATATTTATTATTTACAATGATCAAAAAGCCATTACCAATAGCTTTATTATCAGCTATTATTGTAAAAATGGATTTGTTTGGTCCAAAATAATAAGCAAGATTTAAAATATGTATATACAGCCCTGGCTGGCTTGGCTCGGTGGTTAGAACATTGGCCGTGGACTGAAGGGTCCTGGGGTGGGTTCCAGCCAAGGGCACACGCCTCGGTTGCAGGCTCGGTCCCTGGCCCCAGCTGGGTGCATGTGGGAGGCAGCCAACCAAGTGATGTGTCTCCCTCACATCAATGTTTCTCTCTTTATCCGCCCCCCTTCTACTGTCTCTGAAAAAGCAATGGAAAAAAATATGCTCAGGTGAGGGTTAAAATAAAATATGTATATACACATATACACATATGTATGCAGGGGTGGGCAAAAGTAGGTTTACAAATGTGAGTATGTGAAAGTTTATTCTTGTATATTATTTATCCTTGTATTATTTATTTGTATTACAACTGTAAACCACCCCTGTATATAGGATAATGAAAGATTTGTTATACCTTAGAAAAATATATTTAAAGTTGTGAAAACATTTATATAATTGATATCTGTATTGTTCTATTGTACAGCTGGCCTTAAGTACTTAAGTATAATTTTGTTACGTACAAGACTAACCCTCTTCTTGGTATGCCACCTCCGAGAAAGCTTATTTTCCCATTCCCATAACATCACTCCACACACACACCCGGTTTGATATTGGTAAAATGTTAAAACTTTGGTACAAAAGACAAAAGAGAAGTATTTTCAAGTCCATTTTTTCAACCTCTCTAAATATTTTACATATTAGAAATGCTGGTTTAGGAGTAGGGTTTACTAGAAACCCTGGTTTGAGAATAAGGTTTGGGAATAGGGTTTACTTATAAATTAATATGTAAAAGTCAAGGTTTCATTGAAAATATTCTTTGAAAAAGATATTTTATGTCATTATATAATACATAAAACTAACATAGTTGATGATAATTTGAAAGATTAAAATGTATTGAGTTTTTTAATTCTCCAGGAAATAGCTTTATTAATTAACTAAAAGTCCTAGTTTCCTTTTGTCTTCTTAGGTGTTTAAAATAAAAATTGCTTCAAATTAAGATCAGAAAGTATAATCTCCTTCAGGTAGTAATTACAGTTATTTAAATATGTTAAGCTAGAGAGAACTGGGAGTTTGGTAGATGTAGTAAGTGCTTCACCACTATGTACTTTACCAGTCTTCAATTTAAGATTTTTTTCAAACTATATCATATAGTGATATGGCGTTCAGAATAAAATATATTAATATTACACCTTAGCTTTCTAAGAAACCCCTCTTTACAGCATCTTCAACCTTACTCCAAATATTTTTGTTCTGACTATAAGTGATAAAGGTGCACCCTGAAGGTATTGTGAATGCTGCTTTTTAACTTGGTGTTGGTTTTCCCTTTTCACTTCCAGATTTTAACAAAGGACACCATCCCCACCCAGTTAGCAAGGACAGCCTTATAAAATAAACTATCTGCACACACTGCCTGCTGAATTGGCCACACTTAACCAAAAATTTACATATCTTCAGTCTTTTTTCAACTTCCAAGCTGAGATATCTTATTTTTTAAAAGGAGGAGAGGGAATTTCAAATTACCCAATGGTTCTATACAAAGCCTTCTGCCTAAAAGGGAAGAGCTTAAACAACGTCATTTTACATAATACTGCTTTCTTCATTGTTTTTATCATTTTTTATTTATGCAGTACCTTCTGAGCTTTTTCCTTTGCCATTCAGTCAACCACGCCTTAATAGGAAGGGCATGGAGGGGACCGAATCACTTTCCATTTTACAGACAGAAAAACAAATAGTTATAGAGACAAGATCACACATCAAGATGCCAAGAGAAGAGACTGGATTCTTTGTTTCTCTTCCAATGCTCTTTTAAAACTACCTCTCTAATTCTTTAGGCTTCCCTATAATTTGTTAATAAATTTAAGCAGCTGAGAAAATCAAATAAACAGCCCTGGCTGGAACTAGAAATAATTTCCCGGGGAGTGCCATGAACTTCAATCCCGCTATACACCCCAGTCAAACTATTTTAGTCCTGGATGACTCCCAAGGGGCTAGTGGCAATCATATCAAATCGAGCATCTGAAATGCAGTAAGGACCAGAATAAGTAAGGACCATGCACTCATTTATACTGGAACTTTTAATAAGACTTGTGCCCCTTTCTCAACTTCCTAGTGTTTAAATCCTACTTACCCTTTCAAAACCAGAGCAAATGCTACCTCCTTCAGGAAATCTCTCTTAATCTTTCCCCCTCCCCTCTCCCTCGATCCCCCAGGGCTAAAAGGAATCTCTTCTATTCTGAACTCCCAGAAATACTTTATTGGTATTTTTTTTAATCCTATTTAATACATTTTACTTTAATGTAATAGTTTATGTATTCTAACTCTGCTATTAGTCTGCAAATTCATCAGGTTAGGATCCACATTACTTAGCGAGACTTCAATACATGCTTTGTAAATTCAGTCAATGTATTATCGGGCCAGATAGTACAGGAATAAAAATAAAATGCTGGACATTTCCAAATGGGAAATTACCAAAAAAAAAATACAGGCACTCTTGAAAAAGTGTTAGAAGGCTAGATAATAGTATTCCAATTAATTAGATAAACACTAGTTGTTAGGGTTTATCAGAAGGACTGATCTAAGCATGGCCATCCCTTTGTACAGTTAACAAAATCCAAGGCTCTGTAGGATGTGGCCCCAGTCAACCTCTCCACAAAAGCTCCATCCAACCAGCCAAGCTCTTTTTTTGCCTCAGGGCTTTGGCTTCCACTATTATGCTACCTGGAACACAGTGTCCCACCCTTCCACCTTCCTCACCACCCACCAGCTACACCATGCTCTTCAAATGACTAAGTCTCCATCCTTCGGACCTTAAAAGACTCACCAGGCAACTCAGTCATAAAATAAGTCACCCTAGGCTTCCCAACTATTATTTCCAGCTATTATTTTCTACCATAACATTGGTGCCTCCGTTATCACATTTTGTACTTTTAAATTTTGTTTCTTGTCTAATATGTAACTGCTCCATCAGATTATATGGTCATGACTGCAAGGCCCACATTTGTGTGATTACCACTGCAGATCTAATACCTGGTGTAGAGTAGTATAGTAGGTTCTCAATTTGTTTGTTTCAATGAATGAATGAAGAAAATGCCAAATACATGGATTCAGCCTGAGGTGTTGAAATTGACTTCAGTGTCTTAACAAGCTTCAATCTCAAATATCATAATGGTTAAAACACTGGACCTGGGTTCAAATTCCAATTTAACTTCTTACTAGCTGTATATCCTGGAACACTTTACAAGCCCTCTAAGCCTCATCCCCCCCCCCCCCCAAAGGGACCAAAAATAGTATCTACTTCCCTGAGATGTGAGGAAGGAATGACAGTATTTTTCCCTCCCTACTCAGTTATTAAGCACTCAACAAATGGTTGGTATTATTATCATTCATATTAGAACTTCTTTTGTTTCCCATTAAGTATTTATTCTTCTTTCCTGGACATCATTTGCTTCACTTAACACAACGCTTTTACGTTAATGTGGTTATTTTTAATTTCTTTGTTTCGTAAACAGCTTTATTAAGGTATAATTGGCATGCCATAAACTGCACTGAGGTTATTTTTTAAATGTGATCTTGGCTGAAAGGGTCTTAAAGAAAATGGAATAAGGAAGACTGACCAGCAGCATTGTGGATAATAACTTTCCATGCCATATGATTACAGGCATGTCCCAATTGAAGAAAACTTTAGGAAACACTATGTTTAGATTAACTGATCAGATATTGAATGGGCATCAGTTTGTGCGAGGTAGTGCACTAGTGGCCAGGGATATATCAGTGAAAAAAATGAACAAGAATCCCTGCTTTCCTGGAGTTGACAGTCTAGTATTATCTACTATAATCCAAAAGGATTTGTGATTCTTTTTAAAATTTTGTGAATTTTTTAAAAAGAGATTCTTTTAAATAGTCATACACACGCTTAAAAAGCAAGGTTATATTCACCTATCACATAAAGTGTGCACATCTATAGTAAAAGACCACCTCTGCAATAGATTCAAAGTGCACCCAGCAAGGACCTACCATCATACCCAAGTTACAGCTGTTTCATTCCTTAACAGGTTATTCTTTTTTAAAAAAATATGTGTTTTTATTGATTTCAGAGAGAGGCAGGGAGAGAGCTAAAAACATCAATGATGTGAGTCACTGATCGGCTGCCTCCTGTGCGCCCCCTACTGGGGATCGAGCCCACAGCCCAGGCCCGTGCCCTGATCCGGAATCGAACCTCGACCTCCTGGCTCATAGGCCGATGCTCAGCCGCTGAGCCACGCCAGCGGGGCCTTCCCAGGTGATTCTTTGAGACACTTCCTGGCTGCAGCTTCCTCCCCTTCTGAAGCTAGCAGTGATAAAAATTGCCTTTCCACCTTTCAACCTACAAAATCCCAGGTCTGAATATAATGTAAGGAGGAAAGAAATGCTTAGAGGAAAACAGGAAGGACATGTGAAGGAAGTAGGGAGGGTTTACTTGGCTTCAGAATCCTGAAAGTCAAAAAGAATGTGCTTGATCAATTCTGTTATTTCTCTTGAACGAGATAATGTTTTATCAAATTGTTGGTCACAACTCATCAGTGGGCCATGAAATCAATTTTGTGAGTCATGACTAGCATTTTCCCCCCCAGAATAGGAAAAAATATCCTAATACAGCACACAGTGTGAATCTTGTTCCATGAAACATGTGTTTCATGTATGTATGATCTAGTTACATGTATTTATATACTGAATCATAGTATTTCTTATTATGAGTCAAAGATAAAAATACCACAGAACCTCCACGTCGGGAGATGGAAGGGGGGTATGGGTCACTGGTAAGTGCGAGAGAAAGAAAATAAGCAGGGTTTTATAAATCAAACAAAGTTCAATATTAAAACTTCTAAACATTAATCAAGCTTACAGATTTTTGTTTTAATCATATGAAGGGAAAGTGAGAAGGAGCATTATGACCAAATATTTTCACTTTTAATCAGAAAATTGTTCATTTAAAACAAACTCTTTTTAACCTCTCTGTGTAAGACATAAAATGTTCTGCTCAGAAATAAAACTAAGGGTGTACCCAGTTTATCTTGAAGTTTAACACTTAACTTTCAAGTGCTGTAATCACCAATTAAGATTTAGCAATCCAAGATCCTCTGTCCCCTCCCCAGGTGAGTTGATCCTTCCTTTGTAAAACAACCCGTGAATACCGAGGGCAAGAACTAGCCTCCTGGTAAAACAAAGCAAAACAAAACAAAAATACTCCTACCTTCACAGTTGCTAAATTCGAGTTTCCCAACCACAGGTTTCTTAATTCTTGGCTGAAAATTATTTGTAGTGCGTATAAATATTATTTGAAGTAGGAGCCCTTATTTATATCAGGAAAGTCATTTCTTTGGATATTAATTCACATCCTCTGAATGTTATTTACACACATGGCTTTAAAACAATTAAGATATTTAGGGAAAGTGTTAAACCACAGATTAATGTGCATTTTTCATTTGGACCATCTATCATTCAAAGGCTCACCCCTACCCTTTTCTACCCAGGAAAATAAATGTTTCAGAACTTTCTGTCTGGTTTCTTAGAATTCATTTAAACATGCTTATTGAAATTTCCTGTCATGCAACATTTTAGCAAGATTCCCCAAATATATACAGCTTGCAGACTATAAACACAGTATGACAAGATTGCTACCAAGTTTTCTTCCTTAGGCAAACAATAGCACAGTCGAAATCCCCTATCTAAACAATTTCAGTTGGTATGTAAATGACATTAACCTAATAAAAGAGTAAGTATAGCAGTTTTCCTCTAAGTCTTTTAAATAAACAGGAGTGACTATTCAAAAACTGTAAATGCCCTGGGGCATCAGGGTCCTTTGAGAGTTCACGCCATTGATATAATAAGAGGATAAGAGGCCTGCCCATCTCCAATCTAAATGTCACTTTCTATAAACAACACCCAAATCAGGGCACACAAAAAAACAGTTTCCTCTTTAAAGCACTATGTTAAAAAATTGAATACCTAAGGCATCCCAATGAGTTACAGACAGTTAAGACTACCAGAGACAGAAGATTTCAGGGCTTTTTGAGACCAATTTCCTATTGCTAGAAAGGAAAGACACATATCAAAACTAAATATGACTACCTTTAAACAACTGCAAGATCAGGACACTAAAAGTAGAGTCATCTAAGCTAATACACAAAAATTAATTTCCTTAGTTAGGTCTCATAGAACCCTCTCTAGGCCATGGTTTGGTATAAAATACTTTAGAGAAAAAGATAAATATCAGAGGTGGTTGCCACCCTTTTAGCAGCTCATTATAGGTAGGGGGTGGGTGAGAAGGTGTGGGACTCACATTTTCATCCTGTTCAGCTGCCTTTGGGGTGGCAAAGTAAGCAGATCTCTGGGGAAGCAGCAAATTTAATAGGCTGGAACTGGTTAGAGAAACTAGAATTTTGATGTCGTTTTTAAACATTTTGGCTTTTATCTCCTTTGCTTTAAAGAAAAATAAACAATTAAATGTTGATTATTTTAAAGTTACGATATGGCTCCCACAAGAGTTCGAGGCTTTGACCACAGTTTTCTATTTATCTTTCTCCACCAAGTAGATATACGAACTTAACCAGTTGAACACTGAGCCGCTGAGCGCTAGCAAATAGTTTTTTGTGTTTTGTATTTTTTTAAGAAGAGTTCCTATCACTCCACATAGGGGTTAAAGCATGGCTTTGGAATCACATAGGCTTGAGCTCGGTGCCTCTCCAGCTACTTTTTAGCTGTATCCCCATGAACAAATTGTTTAATCTAGTCTCTCAGCTAAAAAGTGCAATATTAATCAGTACCTACCAGACAGGATTGCTATAAGGACTGAGTGAGACAATGCATACCACTAAATGGTAGCTCAAAGAAGACTAAAAACTATAAAACTACCTCTGCAAGCAGAAGAGGAGAAAGGGGAAGGGAAAATAAGATGGATAAAGTGATGGGGGAGGAACAGCAGAGAAGGGTGGGGGCGCAGGGGAAGGGCGAGGGGGGAGGCAAGAGAGAGAAAAACAAATACAAACAAACAAAAAACCAAGCAGAGATCCTGACTGGGTTTCACTTTAAACTCACGACCACAACTAGCAACCGGTTTAAAAATAAATAAAATTGTTTTCCTGGCATTGATTAATTCAGTTGATCAGTTGCATAAGGAAGAACCTAAGGGCTTCCCACCCGTGTCCTGGTTGCCTCAAGGCCGCAAGCGGGCAACTGCCAGTATGATGCAGACGTAACCATGTCCAGGAGAAGAGGAGGAACTCTTTCTTCCCTGCAGATCTTTTCGTCAGCAAAGAAAATCTTTCCTAGAAACCACTGGACAATTGTCCCCTTCTTTCTTACTAGACGACATGGGAATCACCTGATGATGTTTTGTTCAATCCCTGGCAAGGTGGATGGCACCATCATAGCTGGGTTAAATCAATCAAGTTTCAAACCTGAAAGGGGCCAAAGTTTTGCCACCCTAAAGCTGTCTTGTGGGATATTGATTTTAAGCTGTTTATTAAGAAACAAAAGACTCAGAAAGACTGTTGGACCCTCCCCCCTTTCCTGCCTAAGAGATTCAGGAAGGAAATCCTAGGATGTTTGCTTTAGCCTAATTTGAATTGTGTATGGAGGGTGGGAGGGCTCCAGGCAGGGGCCTGATAGCTGGATCACACCAGCCCCTCACCCCTCACCTCCCACCCCAGGACAACTACTTTCTGGGTTGCCCAGCAAAAATTTATCTGCCATGTGTGTTCTGCTCCTCCTCAGTTACCTGTAAATTGCCCACTGTGGCTTTTGAAATCTAGCATCCCTTCTCCCACTTTTCTCCTTTGTCCAAAATGACATATATACCCAATTTTTCCCTTACTGTCTTTGGAATGTTCATGCTTACGGGAATTCCCCGTATGCACATATTAAAACTTTGTCTTCTCCTGTTAATCTGTCTCTGTTAATTTGATTATTAGCCCAACTAAGAGAACTTAGAAGGTGGAAGGAAAAGTATGTGTGTTTTTAGCCCTGCACCTTCCTAGAACTGGAATGGGGCTAATTTCCATCAACGAACATGTCCAGGAGGATGACAGGAGCTACCTAGAGAATAATACTAGCAGAAGAGAATTATATTGGCAGAACACCACCACAGTGGACTAAAAGGGATGTAAACATTACAAAATGAAAAGAGGACCCCTCAAACTTATAGAAGCAGGAAGCAGACTAAGAAAACCACGCAGCTGCAACATGTACTGTCCTTCATGAGAAAGGAAGGATGACCGGGAGGGTGAAAAAGCCACCGAGAATTATTCTCAGGCATTGAACCCTAATCAAGGAAATGCCAACCAGGGTGTAACTGGATTTCAAAATTGCTCTGGATCGGTTATTCTTGTGTGACTCCCTTACTCTACCTTTTAAAATTAGGAGTGTCTGTATAGCTATTATCTTGTGCCTATCCTACCACTATAGGTTGGGTGTGTGTGGAGGAAGATAATTTGTCTCTTTGGTTCATAGGTCTTCAGATCAAGCACTGTACTCAAGGAGCTGTACTTATGAAACTACATTTGATTTTTGTTGTTGTTAATCCTCACTCTAGGATATTTTTTCCATTCCTTTTCAGAGAGAGTGGAAGGGAGAGAGGGAGACAAACATCGATGAGAGAGAGGACATCGATTGGCTGCCTCCTTTACTTGCCCTGCCCGGGGCAGGGAGAACCTGCAACCCAGGTATGTGCCCTTGCTAGGACTTGAACTGGTGACCCCTCAGTCCACAGGCTAATGCTTTAGCCACTGAGCCAAACCTGCCAGGGGAAACTACATTTGAGAAGTCTCATTTATACCTGTACTTGAATTATATTATGAGATTCTGAACTTTGAGGTGATACTGTAACGGAATAAGAAATTTAAGAACCTTGGGAGAAGTGAGTACATTTTGCACGTGGGAGTAACATGAATCATGGGGGACCAGAGAGTGGGTTGTGGTAACCAGCCTCCAAGATGACCCCCAAAGATCTCCACCTTCTCGTATTCACACTCTTATACAGTGTACTCCTTCATTGCATCAGGGTGGTTCTGTGATACCAACAGACTCAGCAGAACTGATTGCATGTAATGAGGCTACGTCTTAAAAGACATTGTGGCTTCCGTCTTACTTTTTCTCTTATATCACTTGCTCTAGGAGCCAGCTGCCATGTCATAATGACACTTAAGCAGTCCTATGAAGAGGACTCCCTGGCAAGAAACTGAGGTCTCCTGCAACAGCCATGTGAGTGAGCCTCAGTCAAGTCTTCAGATGAATGCGGCCCCAGTCGGCAGCTTGTCTGCAACCTCATGGGAGATACTGAGCAAGAACCACCAAGCTATGCCTCTTCTGAATTCCTGATCCACAGGAACTATGAGAAAATAAGCATTTATTATTTGAAGCTGCTAAATTTGGAGATAATGTAGTAATAGATAACAGAAGTAGTAATTGGAAATTCTATATCAATTTTTCCTAAAGACTGCCTGTTCTGAGAGGCTCTCGAAATCGGTTATCAAAAACAGTCTTTAAAAGAAAATAGGACAAAACAGTTGACATATATCTTCATTGCATAAAAGAGCAAAATATCTAACTGTGCAGTAATGACTAGGCAATAAAGACCTCTGTTCTTTGTACATCACCTTTCATACTTCATATTAAAATTATAGAGGCATTTAATCAGTATGCCCCCACTGAATGGTTTAATTCAGTTTTGGGTGCCAGTGAGAAAGCTGTTGGGGATGAAGAAGGGAAGGAAGGAGCAGGTGAAAAGAAAGATGATATTACACAGCAGTGCAATGCAGTGGTTAAAAGCATGGGCTCTGAAGCCAAACTGCACTTGATAATTATAGGCCTTCCCTCAGAAGATTGTTTTAAGGATTAAATAAATACATGTCAATTAAATGGGAGAGCCTCTGGCACATAGCAGGTGCTTAATAAATAACTTTCTTGCCCGGCTGGGCGTGGCTCAGCGGTTGAGCATCGACCTGGGATCCAGGTGATCGGGGGTCGATTCCCGGTCAGGGCACATGCCCGGTTGCGGGCTCGATCAATGACTCTCTCATCATTGATGTTTCTATCTCTCTCTCTTCCTCTCCTTTCCTCTCCCTGAAATCAATAAAGATATATTTTAAAAATAAATAAATAAATAAATAAATAAATAAATAAATAAATAAATAAATATCTCCATCCTGGGGATGTTGCTGGGATAGGGATGTATAGATGTATTTTGGATCGCAAAGAAGATTCAGTCACAATGTTACTTGGCAGCTTATGCTGCTTCAGTCTCCCTTCAGAACGCTTCAGGCGAGTGCAAAGAGAATCCCTGATCTAACTTGGAGGTGATTAAAACTATAGTAGGTGGCACCTATATCTGTTTCAAGCACTTCCCTATGTATCAGCAGAAAACCTTGTGGGCAGCTTCTGAGTATGCTCTCAATGTGTTGAAAGTTCTGTCTACTGTGTATGGGATGAACAAACAATTTATTATCCAAACTGCAACATTTCTGAGAATATAATAGGCCCCAGACATGATTACTTAAAAAGTAGGCTTAAACTGGAACATTGCAACTAGCAAAGAGTATTTGCTCATTGTGACTGTGGCTGGCACAGGTTCATAGAAAGAGGCAACATACATATTTTAATGAAATCAAACAATAACATTTTGCAACTATGCACAGAATGAAGAAACACTATCAACTCCCAATAATTGCCTCATCAGAATTGGAACAGCAATCTATTTATATTTAAATAATTCTTCAGAGATGGCTAAACCCTTATAATCATATCTACATAAAAATTATACATAATATAAATACATCTCAGAAACACCTGACCTTGCTGACTACTCAAAACTCCCTTCCCTTTCCTTGATAGTACTTGCTCCCAATTTATGCTTTATTTACTTCTCACTTTCTTTTATGGGCTTCTTCTTTCTCCCATCTCTGATATTCCCTTGGCCTTTCTCTCATCCCACACACTGTCATCTGCTGAGCTTACACACTCTCATTGCTTGGACTATCACACTTGAACGCTGATGACTCCCAAACCTTTATTTGTGGTCCTGACTTCTCCCTCAAGCTCCAGACCTGAGCTGTCCCATATGATAGCCATTAGCCACATGTGGCTATGGAGCACTTGAAATGGGGCTAGTTCAAATGGAGATGGCTGCAAGGATAAAATACACCATATTTCAAAGACTTAGAAAAAAATAATGGAAAAGTATCTCAGTGATTTTTACATACATTGCATGCTGAAATGACAATATTTTTAGGTATATTGGATTAATAAAATGTATCTTTAAAATCAATTTATCTGTTTCTGTTTACTTTTTTAAATGTAGCTATTAGACATCTAAAGAACATACATGGCTCACATTTGTGTCTCATATTGTATTTCCATTAGACAGCACTGCTCTAATCTCTCACCTCTTACTAATTACTTCTACACAAAAATTCCACCAGTGCCTCAAATTCAGTATGTGCAAAACTGAACTCATCACCTTCTCTTCTCAGTCCATTCTCCACAGAATATAGAGTGATATTGCTAAAACACATATCCAGTCACATCACTTTCCTGCTCAAAATTCTTCAGTAGTCACTTTCAGGATAAAAATAATAATCTAAGCCTCTCAATCTCTACCTTCAAGGGCTTACAATGTCTGCCTCTCTCACTCTTTGCAACTAAACTGAAAACTCCTAGAAGGCTGGGACTATGTCTCTCAATCAAAAAACACAAAAAGGCATTGCAAAGGCACAATTCATTTAAAAAAAATAAATAAATAAAAATTAAAAAAAATATATATATATATGTAGGAGTGATCCTTAACATGTGTCAAACCCTGTTTGAACTGTTTCAGGTATACTTAATCCTTACAACAACCCCACAAGGAAGGTAGTATCATCCCCACTTTACAAACAAAGTAAGGCACAGAGAGTCTAAGAAATTTGTTTCAGTTCACACAACTGATACATGATGGGGTTTGTAGTGTGTCCTGGGAATGGAAGACAGTCCTGTGGGGCTGCAAAGTGAACTAGAAGGACAGCTAGAGCCAAATCATGGACACCTGAAATATTTTCTTAAAGAGTTTGGGTTTCCTTCTATAAACAGCAAAGTTTTTGATACGGGAAGCGACTAGCATGCTATGACTGGTGTTTAAGGAGATAACTTGGGTGGTCATGCGGATGAACTACAGAGTGTCCTCCATTTGTATTATCCCTGTCATACCGTTTCCTTCAGTCACCCAATTTTCATACCTAGGAGTTACTGCAAACTCCTCCCTTATGAATCAGACGCTTAGTTCTATCAACTTCACCTCTTAAATCTTCTCCATTTCATCTCCTTTCCCTAATCCCACTGCCAATAAGTTAAGTCCCACCTTCATCACCTGTTACTGAGATGACTGAACCTCTTTACTTACCTCCAGTCTTACTTCCTCCGAGCTATCCTTCACATGCCCCTCCCCAGATCATTCCAGATTTTATTTTGATCATGCCAATCATAAATTTAAAACCCTTCCATGGTTCCTTATCAGTTTCTGGCTCTTTAGCCCAATATTGAAGAATCTTTGTGATTTCACGTTTGTCTGCCCCTCCCCCACCTCTTGCTTCAATCATATTGAACTAGGCCCTGCTCCTCACGTCTTGCCCATCTCTGTATCTTTGCTCATTCCGTGTTCTCTGCCTAGAACTCCGTTCCTCTCTTCACTCACCTGGCAGCAATTCCTCATCATTCAGGACAGCTCAGGCATTATGTCCTTTGGGAGGCCTTCTTTCCCAACCCTTCTCTTTTCCAGGCAGTTAGGCATGTTTACTCTGCACCCACGTAACACCCTATGATGAGTATTTCTAATTCATCACACTACATTTTAACTTGGGCCTTTCCCGAATAAGCCACTGATCAGAGTGGGGCTGTGTCTCACTGATTCAGTTACTGAACCACTGTTTATTGAGCACCCCGCCCCCCTGCACCCCCAGTGCACTGCTGGAGGCTAGGAATTCAACAGTAGACAAAAGAGATCCAACCCCTTGTGGAGTTACATTCTAAAGGTAGGGCCCACCTCCTTATTTACCTGGGGTTCCAGCGCCTGGCCCTCTGTGGACTAATATCATAAGGTAAGAAACTTAGTTGGGCCTACCAACCAGCCTTTTCAATAATCCCTTCCTGTTGGTCTGTTCCCTAGGATCTTTACCTTTTAGCTATGTTTCCTTTAAAATTTCTCCCGTGTGTTAGTCGGAGCACTTCCATGTAATCTAAAAGGGGTCATACTGGACCTAGACAAAATTTCTAAGCAAAGTTCTGTTTTTATACTGTAACTTCTCTCTTCTTCCAACTGTCATCTGTTACCCTTTGGCTGTCCAGAAGTACAGTTAGGTATCTTAGTACTGCTTTCCCAGACTATCCTAGGTTCTAGCTTATTTCTCCCTAATCGCCCCAAGGACCCCTAAAGCCAGAGCTGGCTGGTCAGTATCATCTTCTGCACTGGAGCGCGTTGCACTTTCCCACGCCCACCCCGTGGGGTGGCCTCCTCAGTACCGCTTCCTCTCCCATAGCACTTACCACTCTGGAACCCTGAGTTTAATTTTCTCCCTCCCTAGCACTTTCTAGAGCTTAGAACTGTTCAACAAAGTATCAGTAAAGGAATAAATGAGTAAATGAATATATATACACATATACTTATGCACCCTCTCCCCCTTGACTCAGCTGAGTGTGACTTCCTTCCTTCCTCCACACATTGTGGGGAGATCTACAAAGAGACAGCCAGGCCCTGTCTGGGCGGCTCAGTTGGTTGGAGGTCATCCCTCCGCACGTCCAGGGTTCACTTCCCGGTCAGGGCACATACCTCCCCTCCTGGAGGTAACCCAAAGATGTTTGTTTTCCTCTCTTTTTTCCTCCCTTTCTCTCCCCCTTTCCTCTCTCTTTAAAAATCAATAAACATATTCTAGGGTGAAGATGAAAAAAAAAAGAGAGAGATACAGCCAGCCTGCCGGCATGGCTCAATGGTTGAGCGTCAACCCATGAACCAGGAGACTGCATTTCGATTCCAGGTCTGGGCAAGCCCGGGTTGCAGGCTCCATCCCCAGTAGCTAGCTGATCAATGACTCTCTTATATCATTGATGTTTCTATCTCTCTCTCTCCCTCTCCCTTCCTCTCTCTGAAATCAATAAAAACATATTAAAAAGAGAGAGCGAGAGAGAGCCAGAAATGCCCACGTGGGGCCTAAGGTTAAGAAATTCCTTTCTTTAGAAGTATCTGGAAGAAAAGTTTTTTAGTTTAAAAAACTATCCTAGGTCATGTCACATCTGTATGTGTACCTTTAGCACATGGCTTCTACATTGTTTGTAAATTCAGTTTGACCTTCTGAATGAATACATGGTGCACACAATGGTGTTTCTGTGTGTTATCCAAGTGGGTCCTTTCCCCAGGATGTGGCTGAGCCAGTGGCAGGGTCTTATTTAGATTTTGCCAAGTGAAGACTGGGCTGGACTTGGAGAGCCAATATACTATTCAAATTTAAGAATCCTGCTGGGTGTGTTTGGGAGTAGGGAGGAGAGGGGATTGCTGCATGAATACAAAAGTCACACACTTTCTGAAGGACGACGTTGTAAGAGGTCACCCGAACGCTCTGGGTCACGAGTAAGTAGAAAATGGACCCAGTAATCCACGCTGACAATCCCCTGGTTCTGAACCCTCCCCACACAAGACTGACCCTCTACTCAACATGCCCTCAGGCTCGGCAGGCACTGCTCCTAGCGCCGGACCTCTCAACCTGCCTCCCCTAGCCAAGCTCGGGAGATGTCAGGATTCTTAAGCAGGGGTTTTCCAATCTGCCCCGAGGGACTGCCCCTAGGCAAGGCGGACCAGCCCAAGCTGCGATGTAGAGAATCCGATGTCCAAGCGACCTCCTCGGAGGACTGTATCAAGTTAAATATAACCGCGCGAATGGAATGGCGCTAAAAATAAGGCAACAGCTGGCAGGTCCACAGCCCGCTCGGAAGGGCGGGGCCTGAGCGGTCTGGTGCAGAGCGGCTGCAGCGTCCCCGGCCCGGCCCAGGCCAGCGAGGTGGGCCCTAGCCGCCCAGCGCCTGAGAGGCCGCTACCTGCACGGGCCCGAGGACCCTGCGCTCAGGGTCGCTCGGTGGCGGAGGGAAACTTTACAAAGAAATCAGAAACCCGGGCGAACTTGCCTGGACGCGTCAAGGTGCAAGGGCTGGACGCCGAGCTCCCGCCCGCCCCGCCGCCAGGGGGAGCTGAACCCTCGAGGAGGCTCCTGCACCCCGGAGATCCAAGTGCTGGGGACCCGTGCCGGCGGCCCCATGCGCGCATACACTGGGTTCCCGTGGCGAGCGGCTCTCGGCCTTTGCACTCCCCACTTCCCCACAAGCCCCTTCCCGCGCGCGCGCCCTCCCGCGGCAGCGCCCCAACCATCAAGCCAACAATTGAAACGTTTCCAAAATGGGCTATTTGTTTGCTCCCAATAAATCGATCTGCAGTGATTAAGAAATCGATGTGGCCTGGGTGGGCGAGTCTCTAGAGGTGAGGCAAAGGCGCTTCCGCACGGCACTGCCTCCGAGGACCACGCAGAGGATGGGTGAGGGCCTGGGAGAGGCGTGTCCCGCCGGGGCCACACCCGAGGACCCGCGACCTAGGCGCGCCAGCCCCGCAGGCCGCGGTCCCCGGCGGCGCGGGCGCGCGCCCGCCGCCCGCTTTCCTCCGCCCTTCTCGCCTTGCTCTCTGGCGCGCGGGTGAGGCCGCGGAGCCCTGCGCCCCGCACAGCCCCAAGGCTTTTGTTGCTCTTCCTCTGGCTGAAAGGGGGTTTTGTAACGCGGGACAGATAAAAATGAGCAGCATCATATTGTTTGACAGAATGATCCCATATGATGAAGTGTCGGCTCGGAAGGGGGTGAAAATGGTGAATTCCTAAAAACCCAGCCCTAGGCTCCTCAGCGCGCAGCCGGTAGCCTGGGGGGACCCAGCGGACAGCCTGGCCGGGCCGCATCGCGCCAAACCGTGTCGGGAACAGGCGAGCTTCCTATGCCAAGTCATTTTTAAGCCCCAATCTTGCCCGAGACCTTTCTCCTCGCGGATGAAAAGAACAATTTTCGAGAGAAAGGCTCGTTTTGATTAAATCTGACATGCTGCTGATAACTCCATGCTAATGTGAAATAATTAACATAATAGCCATAATTAAAAGCACGCTAACAATGCCATAAATTTATCACACAATTTTACTAGCTTTCTGCCCCTAACTGCTCTCTCATCGTTAATTAAACGTGTTGCCTTTTACAGAATGGATGTTTATACATTTCCAATATAAATAAATTCAAAACCATCGTCTCTCTCCTTCTCTCCTCTTTTCCCTGTGATCTCTCGCCATTTGCAGGAACTTCTTGGCAGGGGCCCTGAGTGGCAGACACCTTGAAAAATAAATGAAGTTTTGAGATGCAAATCTAAACAAGAACATTAAATTAGCTTCCCCCCTCCCCAACCCCAAAGAGATCTGGAGAGGTATATACAAAGGTGGTGGGAAGTGAGTTGAAAATTCCACTCACTTGAAAAGAGAATAATCTGGGTGGGTTGGGGACCTGGGGACCATCTCGGCCCTTCCCACCTTCCACGGTGGCGGCCATCCAGACAGAGGCTGATAATAGCTTAACAACCCTATAAGACTGTCAAAAAGGGGCCGACTTAAGCAGGGAACATTCCATATGGGCTCCACCCATGTTTTCCACTTGGGGGATGCGCCTGTCCCTGTGCAGAACCTGGTCCCATCTCCCCGGCTTCTAAGAAAAGTGCACCCAAGCGAGGGCATGATTCTATCTCACTTTCGTTCAACGATTTATTCAAGCCATTGGCCTAGTCTCTGACTTAGGAGAGGAGGAAGGGGGCACCTGGGTTTCCTCCGGCCTGGCCGAGGGGTAAGTGGGCCATTCCCGCCTCCAGCACTCTGGCCGTGCCCTGCTTCTGGTTGACCACTTAAGAACCCAAACTGAGTCATAATTAATTTCCCCTTCACCGTCATAAATTGTTCCACTTCTCCCCTCTCCATCTCATTCCCAAGAGCGCACACAAAATCTCCCCTCCCCCGAGACATCTCAATTTCCTTCCAATCAATCGGGACTTCACTTTTCCTGTTTCCTGTGGCTAGAACCCCGGGCCCCCTCCACCACCATCCTCAACACCCCCCGGCCCGGCGGCCCGGTCCGGTGGCGTCCCCATCGGACACTGCCCGACCCAAGAGAAGCCTCATTCCATTCTCCTTTGGCTGAACCGTTTCAAACATTTGAACAGGTGAGACAGCTGGCTTCCATCTTCTTTAAATCCCTCCTGGGAAGTTTGCTTGTGGCCCAAGTAGTCACTCTTGTAGTGTGTGTGTGTGTGTGTGTGTGTGTGTGTGTGTGTGTGTACCCCTCCCTCTTTCTGCCTCCCCCAGTAACCCTCTACAACTCAGAAAACATTGATCGACATTTCACACCCCACCCCCCAATATTTCCGTTCCCTCTATCACATTTTTCTTCCCCCCCAGGATGATGTCACTTTCTCTCTGTATCTGTCTCGCTTCTTCCATCTCTCTTTATCCTAAGTTTGGCGGTCACTGAGGACTTGTGGGCATTTAGCTGCAAAATGCAATTATTGGGCAAACAGGATTTACTCAGCCTGGCATCTCGTGGGCCTAGGGCAGGACCCTGCGCGGCGTCGGGCTCCCAGCCGGCCCTTCCGCCAGGCGGAGTCCCGCGGGGGCGAGAAGCCGCCCTTCTCCCCACCTGAGCGGCCGCGTCGCCTCCTTCCCTCCGCGGGAGGTTGCGCTGGCGCTCCCGTCGGCCCGGGAGGCGCAAAGGCGCAAAGGCGCGGCGGGCTTCCCGGCGGAGAGTGCTGGCGGGGAAATCCGCTGCCTCCCCTGGAAATCGATATGAAAGCGGCTGGGCCGGCGCGGGCGCCAGACGTCGGGGCCGCAGCCAGCGGGTCCTGCGCGTCTCATCATTGAGCTAATCGAGTCGAAAAGTTTCTGTAAGGGCCAGACCCAGCATCAGATGGTAACACTGATTGAACAAGAGATTAGCACAATAGATCGCTAACCGAGGGGAAGCGTTGCTTTTCACGCTACGCGCCGTAATTAATGGTATGAATCAATTAATTTGACTTTTATTGTGTCGAAAGAAAAAAGCGCAACAAATGGAACTGGCGGCTGGGAGTTGTTCATCCCCCCCACCCTTTCCCCCAGGGACGTTACAAAGAGACACAGGGGAAGGGACGGATCGGGTAGGTCTCGGCCGGGGGAGGTGAGAGGCAGCGCCCAGCCGCGCCGAGGGGTCCTGGGAGCCAGCCGGGGCGGGCGGCGGAATCGAAATTAGGCTCATTTAGAGGCTACTCCAAGAGGACCGCGGAGGGCGCCCCCAGAGCCGCGCCCCCGAGCGCGCACGCACGTGCCCCGGTTAGCGCCGGCCCAGCCTCCCCGCGGGCGGTGGCTCGCGCGGCGCGGCCGCAGCCGGCCTCTGGGGCTGGGCACCCGAGCTTAGCAAAAGGAATTTCTGAATTAGTCAATTTCGGTTTCCTTTTTTTGTCCTTTTGAGCTTTGTTTTGTGATGTCTGGGTTACTCGGACAGTCGCGGCCACGACCTCCGCGTCTGTCGGCAGTGGGCGGCCAGCTCCCACTCCGGTGGCTTTCGCGGGAGGCTGTCTCGATGGCGTTACCAACGGTTCCGAGCCTGGCCCGCGGCCGGAAAGCCGCACCGCTGCGAAATCAGCTCAAGAGACGCATTTTAGGGTCGGGTGCAGCCGGGGAGTCGTTTAGGTAGAGAAAAACCTCGGAGTGTAGCGCGTGTCTCAGGATGGAGTCGCTGGCCCCGCTCTCCCCCAGCCCCAAGCCTGGGAAGTCCTTTGACGTGGGGAGCCGATTGGGCTGGTGTGATATTCAGAAAATTATCTAATGGAGATGAAAAAATCTGTGGGACACGCTGCCTATAATGAAGTTACCGATGGGGGGGGTGTCTAGGCCAAGGAGAGCGGGTCGCAGGTAAGACAGACTGAGGGAATCAGGATACCACTGTCCACCGGGAATTAGATCAGTTTCCTAGTGTCTTCTGTAAGTATTTCACTAATTGTTTCCTCCCCTTTCGCTCTTTCCTCTGCTGAGGCCGGCAGCCACCTCTCAGGCCCCAGCGGGCCGACCGGGCCGGCTTCCCGGAGCCCCGCACACCGGCAGGCGCTGGCGGCGCGTCGGGGATTCGCCGGGTCAGAAGCACCATTCGGAAGTGCCAGGTCCATGCGTCCCAAGTAACGCCGCGCAACGGGGATCGGTTGGGGTACCCCCCCCAATCCCGTCTTTCCTACCATCACTGACTTGCCTCGCCAGGGAAACTCGGTGTGCACTGTCCGCATCCTCGCCTCCTCCACCTGTCCAGCTGCTGATTTCCGAGGAAGTTAAATCCTGGAAGGTTTCTCTAAGTCTTAAGAGGAAAGAATCCACGTTAGTTAGCGGCAACTGAGAGCCTCGCCCGCGGTCATGCCCCGGGCCGCCCCCGCTCCCGGGAGGCTGGGCCCGGCCACCGGGGAAGTCTCGCCGCGGCTCCCGGCTTTCTTCTGCCGTCCCAGCCCGGGCGCGGCGTCGGGTGGAAAGGCCCGAAGCCCCTGTCCTGTCCCCCTCGACTTACCCAGGCCACTGCCAATCCCGGCTCCTTCCCCAGCACCTCATTTCCGATTTTTTTCACCTGCTAAGTCGTTTAACAACTCTGAGCAGCTAGTCGTGGCTTCTTTATTTATAGGTTCCCTGTTATTTTACGTCGTTTTTATTTCACTCGGCAACTATTCTAATAGATTAATCAATAGCCATTTTCTGACCTCCGGGAACCCCAGCTGATGCTGTTTGGGACGCGGGGAAAAGCGCACATACACACACACACACACATATATATATAAACATGCCCAAAACAAGCCGGGAAAACGAAGCCGGCGGTCCGGCTTTTGTGGGGGAGGGAGAGCGCGTCCTCTCAGTAGGTTTTTCCGAATAAGCCCTGAGGCGGGAGGGATATGAAGTCTAACTAGCAAAACGGAACCGTGCGTGCAGTCCTTACTCTTCCAAGCTAAAAAGAATTAAAAAACAACAAAAAACAGACTACTAAGTTTTTCTTTTAAAGGGGAGGGAAGGGAATCTTGTTCTACGTGGCCCAGCCCCTGCCCAAGGAGCGCGGGTGCGCGGGGCAAGGGGTCAGGGCGCGCGGGGGAGAGGGCCGGGCAGGACGCGCCGCCGGGTCCCGCGGGCGCTCCCAGGCCCACGCCCTCGCCCGCTCGCACCCACGCGCCCTCACTCACACCCACAGGCTCCCTCGACCCCCGCGCCGGGCTGCAGCCTAGGCTGAGGTCTCGGGACAGGCCGGGGCGCCCTCGGCGCGCGCGGGATGCCGGCGCCCGGCGCGGCGGGAGTTGCGCGTCCCTCGTCCCTTTGTTGACAATTTCCCTGAACCAACTTGAGTTTGGCCGGCTCCGCCGCGGCCCTGACGTCACGCGCGGTCACGTGGCCCCGCCTCCCGCTGGATCTTTAAGTAGAAAGTAATCTATCAGGCCAGTCCTTAAAACGGGACTTTCGACTCCCCGGGCTTCGGCGTCCCTGACACCCCCTCCCCTCGTGGCCCCTGTCCGCGCCCGGCGCCCCGCGCCCGGCGTCCCGCGCCCGCCCGCACAGCTCCTCTCCCGCCCCCGGCCCAGAGCCCGAAGAAGGCGGCGAAGTGCGGGGGGCGCGGCGCGGAGGAGCCGCCGGGGCCGGGAGCGGCGGCGAGCGCCCAGCCCCGGGCGCCGGGGGCCGCGGGAGTTTGCGGAGCGCGGCCGCGGGGGGCGGACGGCAGCGCCCTCGCCGCGCGATGCCAGGCCGCCCGGTGTGAGCCCAGCCGGGAGGGCCCCGCGCCACAAACGCTCCCCCCCACTCTCCCAGGCCCCCGTCTCTCGGGGGGCGCCCCAGCCCCCTTCCCTGGAGCTCGGCAGCAGTTCCTGACGGCTCCCGTCGCCCGCCGCTCCTTCCCCGCAGCCGCCACCAACCCCGAGGAGGGATGACCCTCTCCGGCGGCGGCAGCGCCAGCGACATGTCCGGCCAGACGGTGCTGACGGCCGAGGACGTGGACATCGATGTGGTGGGCGAGGGCGACGACGGGCTGGAGGAGAAGGACAGCGACGCGGGCTGCGACAGCCCCGCCGCGCCGCCCGACCCGCGCCTGGACGAGGCGGACGAGGTGACGCCGGCCGCGCCCCACCTCGGGCAGCCGCAGCCGCCGAACCCGCAGCAGCCGCCGGCGCTGCCCAAGGAGGCGGCCGGGGCCGGGCCGGGGGCCGGGGGCGAGGCGGGCGCGCCCGAGGCCGACGGCTGCAAGGGCGGCGAGGACGGCGGCGGGAGCGGCGGGCCCGGCCCGGGCGGCGGGGCGGCGGGCGGCCTGGCCCCGAGCAAGCCGAAGAACAGCCTGGTGAAGCCGCCCTACTCGTACATCGCGCTCATCACCATGGCCATCCTGCAGAGCCCGCAGAAGAAGCTGACCCTGAGCGGCATCTGCGAGTTCATCAGCAACCGCTTCCCCTACTACCGGGAGAAGTTCCCCGCCTGGCAGAACAGCATCCGCCACAACCTCTCGCTCAACGACTGCTTCGTCAAGATCCCCCGCGAGCCGGGCAACCCCGGGAAGGGCAACTACTGGACCCTGGACCCGCAGTCCGAGGACATGTTCGACAACGGCAGCTTCCTGCGGCGCCGGAAACGCTTCAAGCGCCACCAGCAGGAGCACCTGCGCGAGCAGACGGCGCTCATGATGCAGAGCTTCGGCGCCTACAGCCTGGCGGCGGCGGCGGGCGCCGCGGGGCCCTACGGCCGCCCCTACGGCCTGCACCCCGCGGCCGCGGCGGGCGCCTACTCGCACCCGGCGGCGGCGGCGGCGGCGGCGGCGGCCGCGGCGCTCCAGTACCCGTACGCGCTGCCGCCCGTGGCGCCGGTGCTGCCGCCCGCCGTGCCCTTGCTGCCCTCGGGCGAGCTGGGCCGCAAAGCCGCCGCCTTCGGCTCCCAGCTCGGCCCCGGCCTGCAGCTGCAGCTCAACAGCCTGGGCGCGGCCGCGGCCGCCGCGGGCACCGCCGGCGCTGCGGGCACCACCGCGTCGCTCATCAAGTCCGAGCCGAGCGCGCGGCCGTCGTTCAGCATCGAGAACATCATCGGCGGGGGCCCCGCGGCGCCCGGGGGCTCGGCGGCGGGCGCCGGGGGCGCCGGGGTAACTGGGGGCGCCGGGGGCGCCGGGGGTGCGGGCACGGCTCAGTCCTTCCTGCGGCCGCCTGGGACCGTGCAGTCGGCGGCGCTCATGGCCACGCACCAGCCCCTGTCGCTGAGCCGGACGACGGCCACCATCGCCCCCATCCTGAGCGTGCCGCTCTCGGGACAGTTCCTGCAGCCCGCAGCCTCCGCCGCCGCCGCCGCCGCCGCCGCGGCGCAAGCCAAGTGGCCCGCGCAATAGGGACGCGCGGTGGCCGGGACCCGGAGCCCCGCGGCGGCCCGGGCCGCGGCCGCACTTCCCGGCCGGGCGCCCCGCCCGGGTCCCGGCCCCCCCGCCCAATCCCGGCCTCTGCCTCTCCGCCCTTCCTCCCCCCGACCCCTCCGCGCTGACCTCCGCAGCCCGCACCCTCCCGCACACCTGGGCTGCGGGAGCCCAGGCTCAGCGCGCCCGCCGGGAGTAGCTTTCCGTACAGGTAAACCCGAAAACCTAATTTTCCAAAAATGTACCCTGACGGCACCTGCTCTCAGTACCGGGGGGATGGGAGGGAAATTCTTTGTACATATTTGTATAAAAATTATTGACTTTCCTTTTGGGGTTTTTATTTTTTTAAGAAAAAACAAATTCAGTAGATTTAGAGCTCTGAACTTTCATTTTTTTGAAGGTTCACTCTCCAGTTTTATGTGAGAAAAATGTACAGAGACGTTGGGAGATTTTAAATATAAGAAAAATTTTCAAAAGGCGAGAAGTGTCATTCTATTATAAAAGTCTGTTTATATATGAATGAATATATATGGTATTCTAAATGTTATTCCATCGTGTTGTACACAACTTTGTAAATAAATTTTTTAAATGCTCAGCCTAGTGTTTCATTTAGGTGTCTGAGGTAAATGACAATATTTTAAAATATTTGGATTTCATCTTTCCCAGAAATTCAAGGCGTTTGCTAATTCATAATTTGATTGTAAGAAAAATTTAATTGGAGAAAGGAAAGAATATGCTAATTTAAATCGTATTAATATTTTCCTTTTAGTTTTTACATAAAAGCGGGATATGGGCAATGATCTTGTTCATATCAATCCATTAAATCTAAATGACCAGAAATTTCTGTAGCTAAAATAAGCTGCCATTTAAAAACAAGAACCCCCACAAAATAACACCTTAGTCTAAACAATTAAATATTTTCATTAAAAAAATACCGACTTACATTTTGCACAATGAAAATTTCCCAAATGCGAGTTCTGTGTCATTAAAATTATACTTTCAGAAGAATATAAATTCCAGATATATCCTTCATTTTAGCATTTAAGTCTTACGGTTTTGAAAATATTTTCATTGCTTAAGTGGAAGTGGTAAGTAAACCCAGTTGATTTTTAAGTGTATGTTATGGTATTTTGAATTTTGCAGTGTAATTGTATTATATTAACCTGGTAGATAATACATAGTTTTATTCTTAAATAATGTTTTCAAATAAGATTACTCTTCTGTGGCAATCCACAACATAATTTCCATTTCTGAAAGATTTCTTTGGATGCCTCCTCTCCTTCCAACCTGCAGTCTTTCTGAAGGGCAGTCTTTCTGAAGGCCAAGGAATAGTGTTGCCTTAGTACCCTTTTAAAAACACCCCCCTTTTTTTTTTTTTTACTTAAAAAAATAAGTATACCTAGGTTAGAGTGAAATGCATTCCCACATTACTGTGAAATGCAGACAGCCTAGGGCAGGGATGCGGAGATGTCCTCGTAGATTATTTTTAATGAGCATTTCGGCTGTTGCAACCTTAAAAGTATTAAGGTACAAATGAAACATCTAGACTCTCCGAAGCTGGTTCCCAAGACCACCAAAACATATCCTCAAACGGCATCAATTCTAATTATTTTGTAATTAATTTAGGTGTTACAATTACTTGTTCGAAATCGCTTTTCAAAGCTGGAGCGGGTTGCAGTACTCTCAGCTCGGCTCCAGATTCCTCCCGTTTGCAAAACTCGGCCTTGGTCCCTGGCGCCAGCGTCCACCTTGCCTCCTGGTCGAGGAGATGCGTCTCGGCTTCGGACTCGAGCCTTATTTCTCTGCCGGACTTACGAGTCGCTTTGAAAGACCCTCACAAACACCGAATCTGTTTTCCTGGTAAACGGTAAACATTATTGTGTATGAGTAAACATCCCTTCTGGATCAGGGTCCTAAAATAAAACAGGCTACAGGGAGTGAGATAGTTCAACTTGATAAACAAGATCCTGATAACCGCCTCGGAGAGGAGCCACAGTAACCTCCGAGAAGAGATTATGGACCACACAGTCTCCGGGCGGGCACCCTCTAATCTCCTTTTACAAGGAAAACTAAACGGATCTAAATTTGTTTGTGTGTTGCAGCTATAAAAGTAACAAGTTGTTTCACAGTTGTGTCTGGCTAATCGGTTTTTACACAAACAGCAAATGGTACATGATTTGTGCAAACACATAGAGGTTATTTCTAAATATAGCTGACACTCCTGGGAAAAGGGAAAGGCAGGGCTTCTTGCATTCACTTTTAGCCTCAAGAAGCTGCTGATCCAAGGCTTCTAAATGACATTGGATAACAGGGGCCTCATTCCATCCCTGATCCTTTGTTACTTATAAAATTACTCGCTCATATTTCCTCGCATAGCAGCAATACCGGCCGAGCCTGCGCCCGCAGCTTGACACTCAGCCACAAGCCGCCGCTTAAGATACGAAAGGCTTTTTCCAGCGATGCCATGGCGGTGGGGTGTAGAGCAGAGAACTGCGGACAACTTCCAGCCTCTTCTTAACCTTGAACTAGCCAGGAGATGGTCCCCTTCATTTCTTGGAGGGTAGGAGACTCAGATCCAAACCTCAAACCGGCAATACCTCTTTTAAAGTCCTGGCAGATGTCTGGGAGATAGGCCCGGTCGTACCCCCCTGAAAAGCTCATTTTGTTTTAAGCTTGTTAAACCACGAAGATTTAGAGCAGAAGGAAAAAATGCAAATATACATAATGAACGCTGGCACTGGGTGGGGGAGGGCTTGAAACTCGTATTTGATATGACTGAACGTGGGCACCAGTGACGAAAGGCACTAAAAATCCCCTTTTACATTGAGATTTAGAGGCAACACGACGGACACCCGCTTTTTATTCCACTTTGGGAGGTTTATTTTAACAAAAGGGGGAAGTGGGTTGATTTTTATGGGGAGGATTTTAGCTTTCGGCTACACACGGATTTAAACTGGTTTCCGCTTCCTCCGACACATTTCTAGAAAGTCAGTCCAGTTCCGAGGCCTGTGGTCCGTAGGGCATCCCGGGGTGGAGCCCCTGAGTGTGGCCCCGCGCGCAGTCCCTCGGGGAGTGGAGAGTGGATCCAGAGGTCCAAGAAAATGCGAAGCAAAATGCATGCGTGGACTCCGCGGGGCTCTCGCTGCAGTGGCGAACGTGGCCTGTAGGGGGAGACGAGCAGATGGAAAACTTCCCCGTTCGCCTCTGAGGGTCCAGCCCCAGCCCTCCGAGGCCTCTCAGACTCAGGACACGCTGACACCCTTGCTCATCTCCTGGGCCTGGGACACCCAGGTCAAATTTCAGAAAAGTTGCTTTCCTTGGCTTGTCTCCTAGAAGGGACAGAGTGTCGAGGGGAGTTGGTCCTGAAGATTGGGAAGCAATAAAGTTTAGTGATGAGGAAACATCGACTCGGAAGCAATTAAGAGTTATATTTGAGGTTATTTATTTTACATGGTTTATTAGAAGAGTCTTGGCAGTAAGGGGGACATGGACGGTTGATACGTGTGTGTGTTTGGGGGTGGTGGTGGGGGGTGGATCATTTTAGCCTGGGTTCCTTGAAGAACTGTCCTGAGGAGAATGTCATCTGAAAGAAAGCCAGATCCAGAAGCATGTGTCCGTTGGACCCCACCTGTGTCTGTGACGGTGGCAAACCGCAGCATAAACTAGTGAGTGGACTCCTTCTCTTTGGGTGTGAGTATGTGTGTGTGTGAGCAGATTGAAAGGGCATTCTCAGGGTTCCCAGGCTGTGTCATGGGTCTGTGTGTGTCTGTTTCATGGGAAGGGATGACAGGAAGCCGTGGAATCAAAGAGGCCTTGCGGAGGGGGTCCTGATCAGGGATTAGGCATTTCCTGACTGTGACCTTGGACACAAACTGCTTGGTTTCTTTCAGTCTCTTAATTTCCTCGCCTCTACAGTGAGAATGAGGAGTCCGCCTGCTGCTTGGGCTTGCAGAATTAGGAAAGTTGATGTGAGTGGAAAATGTTTTATAAACTGTTAAGAGCTAGGGCACTTAAAGAGGTTTTTGGTTTTGGTTTTATGGCTTCTGGGCAGAGAAACAACTCTGTTCAAGCACCTGCAGCGAGTAGCTTGGTTTAGAACAATTTCATTTTAGGTGTGAAAAGCAAGTTTTTCTAAGAGGGTGCAGGACCTATTCCAGCCCCCTGCCTCGTAAAAGGATGGAGCAGAAGAGGCTGGTCTCCTCCTGGTCCTGAGTCCTTTGACCACCCCCTGGGCCTGCAGAGAAGCCGGAGGTGCCCACCCACCCTGAGCCCGCACCCCCAGCTCCAGAGGCCTGGTGTATTTCTTTCTGGCTGAGTGGTCTATTTTGCTGTTTGCCCCTTTGCTTCCACTATCAGGCAAGCAGGGAAACCTGAGCCCTCCGTTGATAGCCTCCCATTAGTGTAAGAGGCGGCCTCGGGGGCAAATTAAAGATAACCAGATCCCAAACCCGCAGAAGAGACCACCCTCCTCCCTTTGCCTCCCTCCAACAGTTGGCACAATTACACCCAGAGCCAACTTCTCTCTTAACCACCACCAACCCTTCCCCTTGCCCTCTTAGGAATGTACAAGCCATTCTTTGTTCCCAGGGGTAAAAACAGCGGCCAGGGAGGGCGGGCGCATAGAACAAAATTTGGAGCGTTACAAAAATCAATCAAGGAGTGGTAAGAAAGCACTATCATCTTAGCTTTAGTTCCCAAAGGGGTGTGTTACGTTATAATTTCTCAAAACAAAGCTTAAATTAGCCCCTCCCTCATTTTAATGTAAAACTCGTACTAAAAGCCCTTTTTTCCAGATGCCTTGGGGCTTGCGCACTCTGCTCCGTCCTATTGCGGGCGAGGCGGGGAGGGAGAGGGGACACCTTCATTCCCTTGTCCGAGTCCTCCGGGGCTGATTTTTGGAGGCATCTTCCGAGAAACAGACCTCGAGAACACCCTCCCCCTTTTTTTACATAGGCCCAGAAGGTCTCAAGACTTCCCCAAAGTCACTCAGCAGCCCTGGTGTAAACTATGGAAATTCTCGGGAAAAATGTTCTCTCCCGGGAAGGGTGTCCCAGGTGGGGAAAGAACATTTAAAAAGCGAACAGTGGGGCAAGGACTATTGGGAAGAGTAGAAAAGAGAAGACGAAGGTGGAGGAGCGCGGGCTGGGCCGAGAGGGACTGTGCGCCCGGGGGCGCGCCTCGCCCAGGGCGGCCCCGCGGCCCCGGCTCCCGCTCGCCCCGCGCGGGGCGTTCCTGCCGGGACCGACGGCTCGGTTCCCTCTGGCCTTGTGGTTTGGGAAGGGAAGAAAGAAGGCGGGAAGTCTGGGCCCCAGGCTCCCCTAGCCTAGAGGGTCAACGGCCCCCCGGAGCGCTCGGTCAGCCCCCTCCCCAGCCCCTCCCACGCCCGGGGCGCAGCCTACACGCCTCGAGGGCTCGCCCGCCTAGAGGGACAGGAGGGGGAAGAGCATTTGAATTAATTAGGGAGGAAGCCCATCCGCAAAGGGCACCACTGCGGGGGTGCGGGGCGGCGTGGGGGCGGGCGGGACCCTCCTCCGCGCCCCAGGCCGGGGACGCCCCACTTGTCAGATGCAGGGACGCTCGCGACGCGAAGCCAGTCTCCGCGGCGCGAACCTGGATCTCCGGGAACCAGGGCAAGCTCCCTGCGCTCCAGTTAGGCCGCGGCCCTGGCGAGTCCTGCAGAGGGTCTCGCGAGGGCTTTGGAGGCCCGGCCACGGTGGCGGACGGTTGCGGGTGCCGCCGGGCCGGGCCCCGTTCGCCCCGCTGCAGGCGCGCGGGAGGGCGTCCTGCCGCCCCGACCCCCCTCCTTCCGCGCCCTCGGCCTCTGGAAAGCTCCCTCCCGGGCCCGGCACCCGGAGCTGCTTGCGCACGTCTTACTGAAGACGGGGGCTTTGGATCTTCTCCTCTCCATCCCCCGGCTCTCCTCTCCTCAGATGGTAAGCCAGACTCAGTTTTCTCTAAAAGGTCCACGACACATCTTGCCCTTACCCTTTTCCGCAAGGGGCGCGTGCCTGGGGTCTCAGGGAGCTTTGCTGTCAGCGCCAGAGCAACCCTAAACCCTGAATTTTCTCTTTGCTATCAAGCTCCACCTGGGAGGGAGCGCCTCCTCCAGGAAGCCTTCCTGAGCCTCCCAGCTCAGGTCAGTTGCTCCTCCTTGGAGCTCATCGTACCAACAAAAGATCCATTGTCATGATACCTTAGTAGGTTCCTTACTGCCTAATGTTGCTGCGCACAAGGGATGATCAAAATTATTTGCCTAATAACAAGGTAGAACCACGGGAGCGGGGATGAGGAATCTTGAAGGTTGTTAATTGGGCAAATCAAGTCTTTCTCAAAAGTTCGGGGTCTGCTTTCTTCCCATTTCTTTTCTTCAGCCCCTTTCTTTATAATAAATGCTTTTATAAACTCCATGTTAAAAGCATTTATTAGACTCTCCCCCCCCCCCCCTTTCTCTTTCTCTCCCTCTCTCTCTCTGGCTGTCCGTTCCTTCTTCCTCTATCCTTTAGGTGTGTCCCTTTGCCTTTCCTCTCCTGAGCTCCAAGGGTCCTTTTGCCTCTGTAACTTGTTTTCTGAGCCCATGCAGCTCAGCTGGCTCACTTCTTCTACTTCTGTGACTTTATAAATAAACTTTTGCTTGTATGGGGGCGGGGGCAATTGTCAGTTTGGGCTCAAAACAACTCATAAAAATTTAAAAAACAATAAGAAAGAAAGAAAAAAAAGAAAGAGAAAGAAAAGCATTTATTAGAGATCTAAAAAGTATAAGGAACATCAGCATTCACAATATAATTGGATTTTCTGGAATGTTCTCTCTGCATTGTGAAATTAGTTGAAAACTCCTCCTAAACTGAAATACCAGCAGTCAGTTCCACCTCCCACCTAGTGCAGAAACCCTTCTAGTAAACCCTCCTCAGCCAGCTTCTGCTTCAGTTTTTCTAGTAGAAGAGGAATCACTGCCTCACAAAACAATCCATTACACTGAGGGCAGTCTTTGTTTTATAGAACCCTTTCATTTCTTCAGTATAGAGAATTTGAGAGGCATTTGCTCAGATTCTAATATTACAGATGATTGTATTATCATGCGTTGGGTTTCTTTATCTAGAAACATAAAGAATTTATTGTGGTTTGGCTTCTACATTGAAACTACTGTTGGTGGGGAAAACTGAGAAAAAGCTAAAAACGCTTTGTAAAAGGGTCAGGATTCTGTATTACATAAACATGTTCCAGGGCAGTCCATGGGCCTTGCTCTGAGACCCACTTGGAGAGCCCTCATTACTCAACACCTACCCTCAGGTTGGGTTCAGATACACTGGTGTTAAAAGTCCTGTGGGATGGTGGTTAGAATCTCATGTCCTTTTTTTAAAATACTAGAAAAAATACATTTAAATAAAGTTAAACAGCCCTAGCCGGTTTGATTCAGTGGTTAGAGTGTCTGCCCACGGACTGTTCAGTTCCGGCCAACGGCATGTGCCTTGGTTATAGGCTCCATCCACAGCCCTGTCGGGGCACGTGCAGGAGGCAACCAATCAGTGTGTCTCTCGCACATCGATGTCTTTCTCTCTTTCTCTCTCTCCCTTCCTCTCTCTCTGAAAAGCAATGGGAAAAATATCCTCAGGTGATGTTTTAAAAAAAAAGTTAAATAATTTCTCTTTCATTGCTGTAAACGTTGACATGAAAGTTATCTCTTCCCTGTCAGTCATCTAAATCATCCACTATATGAAATTAGGAACTTAGATGTCTTCCCTCAATACTCATGTAGATCCTACTATTTAATATAGAGAAGAAAAAAAAATAGAAGGAAAATCCCAGATTATTTGGCTACTGCCCTTCAAGTGGGATAAAGATAATAAGCTCTTTAGTGTTATACACTTAATGTATTTTTAAAATTTTTATTTATTGATTTTTAGAGAGAGTGGAAGGGAGAGAAAGAGAGAGAAACACCAATTTGTTGTTCCACTTATTTATGCATTTATTGATTGGTTCTTGTATGTGCCCTGACCAGGGATCAAACCTGCAACCTTGGTATACTGGGACAATGCTCTCACCAACTGAGCTACCCAGCCAGGGCTCTGTATTTTATTTTATTTTTTTTCAAATCTATATCTAGTTTGTGTGTTCCCTATTGATTTAGTCTTTATGTAGCCCAGTTAGCTTATTTCTTTGCCATTGTTACAGATCATACCAGTAAACCATCTCTCAAATTCTACCATCTTGCAAATGTAAATGTTGGTTACAAGAGCAAGGTGGTATCAAGATCAGCACAAATTAATCACAACCACTGTGAAACATCAGCTTTATTGATGGTACTTCAACAGCATCACCTTTCCACATAGATCAGGAATTATGACTGTATGATAAACTTGCTCTTGTTGCTGGAGGGAATTGAGTGCAAGAGTTAATAGATTGGATTAAAAGACAAGACTAATTCCTAGTCCTGGTCTTGACACTGAGCTTGGAAATATCTGATGGACTCTATATTTGCCCACATAAAGACCACTACTAAAAATTTAGCTGAGAGAAAGAAAAGACAGAGAGGAATTATAGTATTATAACTACCATTTCAAAATTTTAGCCAACAGATCTTTTTGAGTAACTGTTAAAAAATTTAGAGATTTTTTTAAACCTTAATTTCACCTTTGTCTTGATTTAAGATCTCTGCTAGTCCAAGATATCTGTCATTCAGACCTCCAGCACTTGGATGACTCCTTTACTCTGATATTGCTAGTTTATATTATAGTTCAAGATAGGAGACTGAGTCACCCCCTCTGCCACCACCTCCCATGGGGTTCCAGGAATAATTTGAAGAAGCCAACCCCACAGGGGACTGTTAGTAAGTCAGTCTATTCTCCATTTTGGAAACCACCGTTCTAGTACAGTATATTCAAGATACATACTTAATACATACAGTTATTTATCTGTTGCTGTAAAATATTCTTACAGAAATGAGATGAAGTGTGAGGGAAAACTTTATTAAGTTATAAAAGCTGAAAACTTACTGTGTAAGAGATAGTTGTACTTAGTTGTACTGTATTTTCAAAATTCATTCCCTTGCTAGGGGGGGTTTATAATTTGAGACATAGAATGATATTCTGAAAAGAGCATGGGCTTTGGATCCGACCATCCTGGGCTAAAATCTTCTTTCTGCCATTTCCTAAGTGTGAACTTGATCAAAGTTATTTGATCTCTCTGAATCTCAGCCTTCTTAACTATGAAATGGGGAATGTAATATGAAGGTTTACTATGATAAGTATTTGGAGTACTCAAAAATGGTAGCCATTATTGCTTTATAGTTTTTGCTGATTTTGTAGCAGTCATATTTTCATGAAGCTACCTTTATTTTTTTCTCTGATATATATGAAGAGCTGTCACATTTCATATTTAAAAATGAAGTTGCTGAGACCACTGTTCCTTCCATCTGTTTGAGCTAGGTATCATTTTTGTGTTCTCAGAACTTAACAAATGTGAAACAATTTACTCTGTAGTGCCACTTGGTAAATCACTTTTTCACTTTCAGAGTATTTTTCAGTCTTGTGGATGAGAGGTCTTGACAATAGTCATTAAAGATATGATAGCACTTTCACAAGAGCAAGGACATGTGCCTTATGTCTTTGCTGAGCTCCGGTCTAGGTGGACTAATTTTATCACTTTTCTAGATCTACGCTAAGATTTCATGGAAGTTGCTATCTGCCTAAATTGGATCTGATTAGGCAAATACATAATTCTGAACTTGTAAAGACCACCTCAGTTATACTATCAGGTTAATGGGAGGATGTGATGTTGTATAGTTAAAAGAGGGTGGGATAGAAATCAGCCAGTTGGGGTTTGCTGCCTGGTGACAGCGGCTAATCACTTGAAACTGTAAACCTTAGATTATGATAATCTAGCGGAGACATTACATGTCTGTTTAGTTTAGTCAAATTAAACCAAACATCACTTTAAGAGAGAAAGAATTAATGAATGGATGAATGAATGGTCATTTACTAAATGTTAAGTTTCCATGAGTTCCATCCAATGGGCATGAGACAAGGGAATGAAGCAAAGGTGGAATGAAGTTATTTTTCACAGTTAGTCTCCTTTTCTTTATGCCTTTTACAGTGTGAGCATCTTGCTGCGGAAAATGGGTGGAGCCCTGGCCAGTGTGGCTCAGTTGTTTGGAGCATCTTCCTGTGCACCAGAGGGTCATGGGCTCTAGTCCCAGCCAGGTCACATACCTAGGTTTCAGGTTCAGTTCCCAGTCAGAGTTCGTTTGGGAGGTAACCGATCTATGCTTCTTTCTCTCTCTCTCAAATCAATTTTTTTTTAAAAAAGAAAGAAAAAGGAAATGGGATGGTATCTTGGTGTTTACTTACTTTATCTATTTTTAAAAATACATCTTTATTGATTTCAGAGAGAGGAAGGGAGAGGGATGAGAGAGACATTGATCGGCTGCCTCCTGCACGCCCCCAGCTGGGGATCGAACCCACAACCCAGGCATGTGCCCTGACCGGGAATCAAACCGAGACCTCCTGGATCCTAGGTGGATGCTCAACTGCGCTGAGCCACGCCTGGCGGGGTGGTATCTCAGTGTTTAAACATGTCACCCTTATTTTTTGTACAGCATGGTGCGTAAGTGCAAGCCAGCAGTTATATCCAGAGTTCAGCCGAAGAGGCCCTGACCTGTTCCAACACTGGTGGAAAAGCTGGCCGTTAGATTAAGGAAGAGATGGTATGCTCGTATATTGTAAGGGCAAATTTAAGGGATTTTGTGACTAATTTTCATTGTTTGATTTTTTTTACCTTATATGTTACTTTAGAATCTAACTGCTGCACAAAATGCAATTTCCATTATAATTTCTGCCTTACCAAGGTTGTTCTTGGAATGAAATGAGGTAATATATGTTAAAGTGCTTTGCGAAAATTCAGGGTGTTATAAAATGTAAAATGTTCCTGCCTTCTGGACAAATTTGGCCAGGAATCCATTTAAATGGTCTCATTCTGAGTTTTCACACCGGAAGTGAATTGTAGCCGAGTACAGAGCAACAATCACAACACTAATCATAAGGCTAAGGAGCTAAGAAGATTAATTGACCACTTACCAGGTGCCAGGAAAGGTGATGGGTGCTTAAGTGGATTATCTTTATCTGGTACTGCTTTGGGAGACGGTCTTCCTCTCAGACTTCTGACCTCCAGGCCCTCCCAGGTAAATGTCACTTTCAAGAATTATATTCGCTTTCTGGGAAGCCTTCACATCATCTGTGTGTGTTTATCTGTGTGTTTGTGTATATTCAAGTCATTTTTTCTTCTTATACAGCTGAACTTAATACTAAGAAGTGCTAGGTGAGAAAATACTTATTTCCTAACCAACATGTTTCCACTGGAAAAAATTTTCATTAGAGGACATGTGAGCCCTTCTCTCCTACTCCCTCCTCCCCCGCGGGAGGGAGGCTGGTTTATCTGATGGTGAGTTTGGAGGAGGGGACAGGGAGGGTATTTGTGGATCAGCCACTCCTGCATGTTTTGGACCTGCTGCTTGCAGAGAGGATGCATTGGTTTTCAGCCTCTGCCGTGCCATGACCTTAGCATATGCTCTGTATTGTGGTTGATGTCGGCCACTGTTTATTGCTGCCTATGACTGGGTAGGTAAGTCTGACTAGTTCAGCAACTGTTAGCAAGTCCACTTGGTTGCACATCTCATTTATTTTAGCTTTCACTAGAAATAAAGCTAAGATTTCTTATAGCCGACTCCTGTGTCTGCTTCTCAACTGGTTCTAAATTTAGATGGGAAAGAAAAGGGTTATGAATTAACTACTTACAAGCTTAACAAGAGGCAGTGTAAGGGAGTGGTTAAGAGCACAGGAGTGGAAATGAGATGGACTAATTTCAAATTCTGGCTCCATCCCTTATCAGCTATGTTACCTTGTACAAGTTACTTAATTTCTCTGTTTTAGTAACCTGGGGACGATAATAGTACCTACCCTTGTAGAGCTGGTGAGGGGATTAAATGAGTTAATACATATAAAGTGTTTAGAGTAGTCTTGGGTATATAATAAGCATTTGACAAATGTTAGCTTTTCCTTTTTTTAAAAAAATATGTTTTTATTGATTTCAGAGAGAAAAAGGGAGAGGGAAAGAGAGATAGAAATATCAATGATGAGAGAGTCATTGATCGGCTGTCTCCTGCACGCCCCCGACTGGGGATCGAGCCCACAACGCGGGCATGTGCCCTGACAGGGAATTGAACCCCGACTTGGTTCATAGGTCAATGCTCAACCACTGAGCCACACTGTCCAGGCTAGCTTTTCTTATTATTATATTAATACTAATTGCTCAATGATACAATCTAAATATTTGCAGAATAATTTGCATTCACCTTCTAATTTCCCTCCTTAAAAATGCTGATTCTCTGATTATCAGCACAGGGGCCTTCCGTGCTCTAGACACAGTAATTTCATCTTTTTTCTCTACTTGCTACAATCTGCAGGAATGGGACTCACAGTGGCATTCCTTGGGGACACTTTTAAACTTCTTCCACGAGGTTTTTAGGCCAATCCACTGTGATCATTCTTATTTAAGAGTCCCACAGCACATTGCCTGTCCTATACAATTTAACAATTAAATGTGTGCTGTCATATGTAATGGGGTGCTGACAGGGAAGACTTTTTTAAAAAGACAGAATCACCTGAAGGGCTCTTCTTAGGGTACAAAGATGTTGCAGTAATATTTGAGGGAGAGTGTTCAACATTTTAAAATATACAGAAAAGTTGAAAGAATTTTGTAATAAACACTTGTATATTCACCATTCTACCATTAATATTCCCATATACTTGCTCTAGCACATAATTGACCCAGCTAGCCATCCTTTGATCCATGCATCAGTTAATCTTTTCTGATGCATTTCAAAGTTGAGTGTTACGATAATCTTTGAAATGCCAACCTTTGATTTTTCCCTTGGGACTTCCTGCAACTCCTTGATTTCCCCTCAGAGAAGCAGGAGCCGTGTTGCCTGGTGAGCAGGGTCTGGAGCCTGACTGCCTGGGCTTGAAATCCAGCCCTCACGCTTGCTGGAGACGTGACCTGTGCAAGCTTACTGTTCCTTTGCCCCCTCATCTCCAACGAGAGGATGATAGTGGCGCCTGCTTCACGAAGTTGTTGTGGAAATACATGTAAAAGGCTTACAACAGCCCTAGCCAGTGTGGCTCAGTGGTAGGAGCGCTGGCCTGTGGACTGAAGGGCCCCAGGTTCGATTCCAGTCCACGGCATGTGCCTTCAGTGCAGGTTCAGTCCCCAGCCCTGGCCAGGGCGCATGCAGGAGGCGACCGGTCGATCGTTGTTTCTCTCTCTCTTCCATTCTGAAAAGCAATGGAAAAAATATCTTCCGGTGAGGATTAAAAATGAATGAATGAATGAATGAGTGAATAAATAATAAATAAATAAATAAAATGCTTACAACAGTGCTGTCTGGCAAACATTTGTAAAGTACTAACTTGTGTTAGGCAGTTAATACATATTAACTCATTTAATTCTCACCGAAACCCCACGAGGTACCATAATTATAAAATATAACATAATATTAGCTATGATTATTTGTTATAGCAGAAATACATAGAGAAAAAGTCTGCTTAGTTTTTGAGTTTTAAAACAGACATGAAGTTCATGGCAAAAAGAGTATTTCAGGAAGGAAGGTGTTTTGAAAGAAACTCTGGGCTCTTTGCCTATCAAAAGCCTAAGTATTTGGGAAAAAGTTTATGTCATTAGCAGTTGGTTTTGGAACAAAAGATAAAGAGTTTCACCTGCCCAAATTATATAAAGTCTCCTAGGCTTGGGCAGGAGAAAGGAAAAGAAACCAGGGAGAAGATGATGAGGATATCTGGAGCCTCCCCTAAGCCAGGCTGATTTCCAGAGCTGGGATATATGTGCTGCTCGATGGACTTGGGGATTTGAAAGCGGAGGAGAATTGTGCTTTCTGTCACATTTTTTGGTCTCTTCAATACAGTCTTTCTTTTTCTCTCTCATTAATCCCATCCCTCTCTCCCATTCCAACCAGGACCTGTCATCCACTGCCTCAAGAAAGAGAGATCATAAGAAACAAAACAAGTTAAATTTTTGGCTTTTGAGCACCAAAACCAAAAGACATGGCAAAACAAAACAAAACAAAAAATATGTTTGGATGAGTACAGTTGTTTCTGGTTCTAGAGAAGATACAAATTTTCTGGACTGGAAGAGAGGGACAGTCCCAAGCAAACTGGGACAGTTGCTCAGCCTAGTTGGGAGTCTTCTGTTTCTAATTATACTTGATATTTACAATCTACATTGTTATTAGGATATACTGAGTACTCTAATTCAGTATTCTACTAATAAAGGCAAGGCTTGGCAGTATTTCAGTGTGCTTATTATATATATGATATAAGTAGATAGATGGAGCTCCCCACATTTTTTATGAGGGATGTTTTATTTGTGCATTACTGATTTGAATTTAATTGGCTGTAATTTTCAATTGCTTCTAGTTTTGTTTTTTAATTTAAAATTATTGTTCTAAGGACTTTATATGAATATGCTATATAAAAGTAATGTATACATATTATTTTCTAATTGTTTTTGTATAACCATTGTAACCACAGAGCCAGCTGAAAATGGTCCTATCCTGTTTGACAAAGTGCTGAGTTGTTTTTCAGGGACAGAGGACCAGGACCACGAGTCATGCAGCCAAAGCATTCGAGGAAGAGAGGAGTTTGGCCTCTGGCTGCCCTGAAACCAAAGTCAGCCCCCACGTTCCCACCCTGCAATGGAACCAAAGAACCAGGACATAACCAGAAGCCCAAGGGTGTGTTGTCCAGGAAGTTCCGTGTTGATGCCGCTTTACCATAAATGGCCAAGTTCCAAGGTCCTCCAGTTAAAACTTGCCCCACCAGCACTTCTGCATGCCTATTCCCCCAGCCCCTTAAAAACCCATAACCTAGTCCAGTGAGCAAGATGGATTTGGGGCACCATTAGTTCTCCCATCCTCTCCATTGCTGACTTCTTGATCAAAAAACCTTTCCTTACTCCAAACTCTGACGTTTTGAGTTTTGGCCTTTCAAAGGCTCAGGCACATGAACTTGGGTTTTGGTAACACTGTTTAGTTACCACAGGAAATTGAAATTAACTATAATAAGTATAAGCAGTAAGGAGTTGTAGTGAAGAGCAGAGACTCAGGAGCCAGACTATTTGAGTTTAAATTTTAGCCTTTCCCTCTACTGGTTGTGTGATATTGGACAGGTTCCATTTTTCCATCTGCAAAATGAGGATTGAAATGGTACTCACCTAATAAGGTGGTGTGAGGATGAAATTAGTTAATACATGTGAAGTGCTTATAACAGTTCCTGGCACATAGTAGGCACTCAAGAAGTGTTAAGTGGCTCTGGCTGGGTAGCTCAGTTGACCTAATATGCCAATGAATGTATAAATAAGTGGAACAACAAATGAATGTTTCTCTCTCTCCCCATTCCTTTCTCTCTCTAAAATCAATCAATAAAAAAAAAAAAATTAGAAAGAATTGTTAGATGATTTGCAAGTTCTTTTGCCCTACTTACTTAAGAGTTTATCCGTAGTCCATTATTTTCATAATTAAGACTTCACTAAGAGTTGGGAAGGCAGAAGAAAGATAACGCATTGTTTTTTTCCCCTATGGACTGAATTGTGTCTCCCCAAAGCTTGTATGTTAAAGTCTTACCCCCAACGTGACGATATTCGGAGACCATCTTTGGGACATAAAGTTAAATGAGGCCATAGGGTGGGGCACTAATCCAATAGGACTGGTGACATAAGAGATTGACTACTCCCACCTTATGCATGAAGGAAAGGTGGCCACTACAAGCCAGGAAGGAACTTCTCACCAGGAACCTACCCTCCTGGACCTTGATCTGCGACTTTTGGCCTCCAGTACTTTGAGAAAATAAATTTCCCTTGTTTAAGTACCCAGCCCATGGTATTTTGTTATAGCGAACTGAGCAGACTAAAACAGGTTGTTAATTAATGAGTGAGTACCAAAGACTGAGGAAAAGTCTTAAGAATTACTTTTTTTTTTTGGCCGAAGAATGGGCACAATCACTCAAGTTTTCTTACCCCATCCTACCCTACACAAAGGCACCTGATGACTGAGCAGAATGATAAAAGAAAAAATACCTGACTTCTTGGCCCAGCCCTGCCCCTCATGAACTGAGTGATTTGGGGCAAGTCTTTTAACCTCTTCATGCCTCATTTTCTCTTCAGTGTAAAATGAGGTGTAGGAGACTAATATACTTATTTTGTATAATTGAGTTGAATGACATGTTTGAATCAATGACAAGGCTGAGATGAAGGAGAAGTGACAATATAGAGCAGACACTAAGAACTTGAAAGACAAAGTAATTGGAACCAGAAGCAACTGCCATGGAAAGGTCTAGGTCTTCTCAGAGATGTTGGGAAGGGCACTGGATTTTCCACAGGAGGTGGACGGGGAGTTTGAGTCAATTTCACTAGGTCTTAAGAGGCAGGGAGACCTGGGCTGGCATGTGGATGATGAAGAGGTTTTGACTAATGCACTCTAAATTAGCTTCCAGATCTTGGGTTCTATAATTTAATGACCGACCATAGGGGGTAAGGAAAGAAGCAGAACATGCAGATGAGGGTGCATTTATGCTAAAACTAAAATGAAATATGTAAATGATCCCCAAATTCCCCTTCATTTCTGTAAACTGCAGGGTCTATCTTCTTTCTTTAATGTATATATTTCTCTTCCTGCCCTTGATATTCATTCTAACCTGATTGGAGTATCTTGTCTGGGTCCTCAGCATTCCCTGGAATAGCCCTGGCCCTGTAGGATACCAGAAGCAATGCTGTCTCCTTTCACTTTATCTGTCGTCCACACTTGCAAGGTGTGTGTTAGATTAGGACTAGACCTCTTTTTTTTTCTTTCAATATATCTTTATTGATTTCAGAGAGAGGAAAGGAGAGGGAGAGAGAGAGGCAGAAACATCAATGATGAGAGAGTCATTGATTGGCTGCAGCCCACAACCCGGGCATGTGCCCTGACCAGGAATCAAACCCCGATCGCCTGGATCCTAGGTCGATGCTCCACCACTGAGCCACGCCCGGCCGGGCGGGACTAGACCTCTTAATGAACCTTGAACTCCAGCTCTGCCACTCACTACAATGTGCCTTTGAGCAAGTTGCTTGAGCATTCTATGCTACCAGTCATTTTATTTTCTAATCTATTAGTTTAAATAAAATACATATCTAATGTGGCTGTTGAGAGGATTAAATGAGATAATACTTGTAAACCCCTTCCAAATTTTAAGTACCTTGGGAAAAAGAACCATACCATGTTTTTTGTTCTCATAACTTGTGTGCAACAGGTGCTCAGTGTCTGTTTTTTTGAATGAATAAAAATAGCTCATCCTGGTGTCTGGAACATAGTAAGTGCTCAATAAAAGAACACAACATGTATCACCTTCTCTAGGGGTCTTCAGTTGTTTCTGCCTGTCCAGCATCCACTTACTCATGTTCTAGTTTCAGGTTTCCTTTGTGAAACTTCCCCTCAGGTTCCCTTTGTGAAACTTCCCTACCTCATTCTCAGTTCTCATGGTTCTGGTGGGGCTGATCCCATATCTGTGCCCCACAAATTGGTATGTGGCCCAGGCTTGGCCCCATTTAGGCCGATGAGAGTCAGGCCAGGTCTTTTTCTGGACCTAATGTGAGAGATACTCTCTTTCCATCTAGGTTGCCAAGTTGGTAAAAGGTAAGCGTGAAGTTACTGGTGGCCTTCTTGTTCCACGCGGGAAGAATCTGCCCAGAAATAAAGCCCTGAGAAAGAAAAGCACACCCGAGGAATGGAGGGAAACTGATTCCTGATGATGTCCTTTAGCATCTGGGCCCAGCCAAAAGTAAGGCAAACACAGTCTCTGTCTGCGAAGACCTAATAAATAGGAAAAGGACACTGTGATTGGGAGGGGAAGGCTGTCCCAGAAACACCAAGGCAGTTTACCTAGCCAGAATCTTGGTGAGCAGAGGAAGGTCAGGGAAAACTTCTGGACCGGCAGGAAGAAACAGCCAAATAGAGATCGAAATGATGAATACGAGGGAGCCAGGTGAATGGGGGTAACATAAGGGTTGGTGCGTGTGAGAGCGGGTAGAAAGGAGAAAGAATGTAGGAAGGAAAAGTAATGGCCTAAAGGCAAAACAGTTTAGTGCTTTCAGGGGATTCAATTTGGCCAAAACATGCAAGGCACTTTCCCAAACAGCCTCAATCCAACACGGTAAGTCTTGCCCAGTGAAAACAATGTACCAGTTAGAACGTGTTCAGCTGCAAGGAAATCAAAACCTGATTAATGGTGACTTAAGCAATGAAGACATTTAATTATCTACAGGTAGGCGGACAATCCAAGGCTGGTACTGAGAATCTATAATGTCAGGAATCTGGGCTCTTCCCATCCTCTGTTTCACCATTATCAATTTGTGGTCATTATGCATATTACTTTTGGTAGTGAAAATACCACCCCCCCCACACACACACTCCTGCAAAGAGGGCCATATCCAAATACTCAGAATCTACAAATATATTACTTTACATAGCAAATGGGATTTCGTAGATGTGATTTAGTTGAGGATCTTGAAATGGAGAAATTACCCTGATTTATCCAGATGGGCATAACGTAATCAAAGGGTTCTTACAAGAGGGAGGCAGGAGAGTCAGAGTCAGAGAAGGAAATGTGTTGACAGAGCAGAGGTCAGAGAAACAGAGAGAGGTGAAGATATTCTGCTGCTGGTTTTGAAGGTGGAGGAAGGGGCCACAGGCCAAGGAATGCAGGCAGCCTTTAAAAGCTGGAAAGGTTCTAACCTCCAGAACTGTGATTAATAAATTTGGTTTTTAGACCACTAAGTTTGTGATAATGTGGCAATAGAAAGCTAATACATTTCCCATGGTTGCAAATGGCTATCCGAGTTCCAGGTATCACTTTCGTATTAAATGCAGGAAGGGGGGGGGCGGTAGGGTTAAAAGGGTGAAACATGCTGCATCTATTCTTTTTGTCAGGAAAGCAAACTTTTACAGGTGACCTACCAGCTGATTTCCCCCACATGTCATTGACCAGAACGTGATGCAATGGCCACTTCTAGCTGCAAGGGAGTGTAGGAAACAATATCACTTTCTAGTCTCATGTGATTTGTAGATGGGTTCAGTGATTATTAATGAAAGCATAAGAGGGTTGTGCTGAGGCATGGAACCTGGTAGTGTTTGACTGAAGATGCCTCTCATCTGGAGTAAGGGCCATGGGAAAGTCTATGTGCTGGGGGTCATTCGCCCTCAGCAGCCTGTGACAGAGTATTTGTGTACCTCAGAAACTGGGCTTCTCATAATTGGGGGTTTAGGTTTTTTTGAAAAGTGAGACTAGATATCCTTTTCTAAAAAAATGCAGTGGAGAGCCTGGCTGGAGTGGCTCAGTTGAGTGGCATCCTTTGCACCGAAATGTTGCTGGTTCGATTCCTGATCAGGGCCTATACTCGGGTTTCAGGTTCAATCCCCTGTTGAGGAATATACGAAAAGCAACCGATCAATGTTTTTCTCTCTCTCTCCCTTTTCTCTCAGGTGAGGATTACAATGAAATAATGAAATGAAATGAAATGAAATGAAATGAAATGAAATGAAATGAAATGAAATGAAATGAAATGAAAATAAAGCATCAGAGAGACTTTGGTCAGGTGGTGCTGGTGTGTGTGCCTTGAACCAGAGCCTAGGAGGCTTGTCTTCTCTAGAGGTCAATGCCTCCTGTCAGGCATTTGTGGAGAGGGTCAAGCCTGCTCCAAAGCTATAAGAAAGCTGGAAAATTACAGCCAGAATAAAATTATAGCCAGAATAGGAGCTCTAGAGAGTACAAAAGAGGATGAGCTGGAGTGGAGAGGGGAAACAGAAGTAAAGCAAGTATACTATTAGAGATATAAGGTATAGAAAGTTAGGCATTATAATTATCATCATTATCATTATTTTTAACCAGAGTTCATCTGTTTGTTAGCTCTCTTATCAGGGTGCGGATTCCCTCAGGGAGAAGCAGCAGTAAGACTGGTTATCAGAGTCAGAAAGTTTGAGTGGATGTCTGGGCAAAGAATATGGCAATTGTAGCTTTTGGCAAAAGAGCAGAGGCCTGCTATGGTGTACCAGCAGAACACACAGCACTGAGAACAACAGAGTGACTTCAGCAGGGAGACATAAGTTAAACAAAAACTAAGTTGCCTTCAGTAGGGATCATGCTCATTGGCACTGGCTGGCCCATAAGACCGCCCAGCTAGCTCTGGCTGTTGCATACAAGTTCGTTTGTTGGAGTGGACTCACCACAGATCCGAGTGGGGTGGGAAGCACCATCCTTGAGCGTCACGCCCACCTCCTGTAGATACACTCACATGTATGCATAGATGTACATGTGCAGAGATGACCATTGCATCAATGTTTGTAAGTAACAAAAAAGCAGACACTGCCTAAATGCCCATCTGAAGGGACCCGGTTAAATAAATTATGCTATATCTATATAATGGAATGCCCCAAGGCTACTTATGTGGCCCATATAAAGTTTATATTATATTAAGGGAATCAAGCAAGATGCAGAACAGTGTGTAGGGGCTATTGTCTCTGGGGATAGGGCCTGAGGTTTTGGGGAGAAAAGAAGATGTTTTTGCTTCTTTTAATTTTTTTAATTTATTTTCTTACCAGATGTAGTATGCCAGTTATTTATCACTGTATAACAAATTACCTCAAAGCTTGGTGGCTAAACAACTACTTTATTTGGTTATAATTCTAAGGTCAGCAAGTGGGGCTGGGCTCAGCCAGGCAGTTCTCTTGGTCTTCTCTTAGTCACATGGCTACAGCCATCTAGACACTGGACAAGAGCTGGATGAGCTAAGATGGGCTCACCTAGTGTCTGGCTGCTGATGCTGGCTGTCACCTGAGCCATCCGTCTCCAGCATAGCTTCTCTAGCATAGCTTCAGCTTCTTTTTTCTTTTTTTTCCCCACCTGAGGATATTTTTTCCACTGATTTTTTCAGATAGAGTGGAAGTGGAAGGGGGAGAGAGAGAGAGAGAGAGAGAGAGAGAAACATCAATGTGAGTGAAACACGTTGACTGGTTGCCTCCCGCACGCGGCCAGGGCAGGGGATTGAGCCTGCAACCGAGGCACGAGCCCTTGGCCAGACTCTAACATGGGACCCTTAAGTCCTTGGGCTGATGCTCTAACCACTGAGCCAAACCAGCTAGGGCACTTCAGATTCTTGATATGATGCCTGTGCTCAAAGAGAATAAGAGCAGAAGCTGCAAGACCTCCTGAGACCTCGACTTCAGAGGAACTCACACAACAATACTTGTGCCACCACGTTTGTTATTTAAAGAAAGTCACAAGGCCAGCCCAGATCCAAGGACTGAGGAAATAGACTCCCCCTCTTACTGGGAGGGGCTGCAAAAAAAACTGTGGCCATTTTATTTTATATTAAAATTTTTTAAATTCATTTTAGAGATTGTGGTGACACAATCTTCAGGAAGATCATTTGCAAGGAAATTGCAGCCAAAATCATTTTTGAGGATGGCCAGTGACTTGCTTTCCATGACACTTCCCCTCAAACACAAACACATTTTCTAATAAAGCACATATCCCAGATTTCTGTAGCAGAAGATAATGATGAAAGTCTTCTTGAATATTTTATAATTGTTGGCAAGAAATGTGCTGCTGATCTGGGCCTGAAGAAGGGTTATCGAATGGTGGTGAATGAAGGCTCAGATGTGGGACAGTCTGTTTAGCATGTTCATTTTCATGTTCTTAGAGGTTGGCAGGTAAAGTGGCCTCTTGGTTAAGCATATTTTAGGGATAACATTCCTTTCTCTAGGCAATGATATGTTAAACTTATTTTTGCCTGTGTATAAACAGATTGAGGAATAACTTTAAAAACCCATACATAATAAAAGACATTGTCGCATGGTCTGAAAAAAAGAAAGTTCAGCGGGTCTAGAAGATTTTTCCTTTTGGGATATTTTTAAAACAAAATATGCTGTCAAGTATATGAAAATGATCCTTGTTGGTCCCACTGGCAATTTAGGAGTTAACAGCTCTGCTTAGTCTTTAATTAATATGATCTTGATTATTAATTGGTCGGTTAGTGAATTTTTAAATTAATTCAGCAGATGTTTATTGTAAACCCAATGGTTCAAAATACTGTGCTGAAAACTGTAAAGGATATAGAAAAAAATAAGGCATTCACTGTCCTCTTAAGAAGCTTAACATCTAGTTGCAGGCAAACATGAGTCTAACTAACTATAGCACAAGGAGGGATGAATTAGATGCTATAAGGAGGTATTAGCAAAGTAGAAGGAGAGTATAGAAGAATGACTATAGTAATGCCATCTGGGCAGAGTGGGAAAATCTATATCATTATTTGCGGCAGAAAGGAAAAAGAACCAAAAGAAATACTTTTCTAAATTTGGAGTGGTTAGTAGAATTTCCTCACAGAAAGCTGAAGTTGGGGAATTTAAAAGGTATGTCCGAGCTATGGGGAACTCTCAGAAAAGATGGTCTTTCCCCCCCACCTAAGGGAATCTTTTTGCTACATATAGTTCTGAATTGAAGAATCTTTTTATTAAGACCATGCGTGGATGTGCGTTAGATGAAGTGTACCAAACAATTAAAATCAGGGTTCTGGCACGCCAAAGGAGCAAAAGCATGTAAGTAGTCCTACTAAGAGACTTCTTTAATAGACTTACTTCTTTTGGGATTTGCTAGCACAGTCCAATAAATTATATGCTCTGATGAAAGGAGAGATGTAGAAAAGTAATTTTTGAATTTATATAAGTATCTTTTTAATTTAATTTAATTTAATTATTTTATTATTTTTTGTTCAAAATATTACAGATGTCCCTTTTTCTCCTCATTGACCCATTCTACCCCGCCCCACCCCCTACATAAGTATCTTTAATTTTTAAATTAAAGACTTATCTCATGTTCATTTATTGACATTTTCTTTTATGTTAAAAAATCACCTTCATAAAAAGGTAAACAGTTAGGCAGAAGTCCCTTAAAAAACAACAACAAATGCTGAACTTGGCCTAAATTGCAAGGAGAATAATTGATAAAACATCTATTTTGTTTATTAAGACATAAGCCTATAAAGCACTCCTTTCAGAGCCTTGAAACCCTGAGAACAGGTTGAATTGATGTGGGGATGGAATTTTAACCAGCCATGGTTGCTCTTCTGGGTTTAAATAAGAGTTGTAATCTCATTTTATGAGTGCCTACGTTATTTTTCAGCATCAGGTCACCTTATGATATACAGGTGCTAATGGAACACAGGAAGTATAACATTGAATAAATATGAACACTGTATTTTTCTTGAGGGACAACACATATTCTGGGGACTTTTATTGAGTTACGTTTTACTAGTCCTAAAATATTTAGAGTTATGTACTTAAAAGATACAGAGCATGGGTATTACATCCACAGAAAGTATTTTAGTCAGTGAATGTTCAATGTAGCAGGTAGAGATGAACTTAGCACGTCTTGTAGACTGAACTGGGAACAGACTCTTCAGCCATAAAATGCACTTAACAGTCTATTTAATAGTGGCGAGGTCCTTGAAAATGCAATATCCATGCTAATCCGCCTTTTTCTAAATCACGGATGAAAAATAGGTCAGTTAGGTAGAACCTTCTCTTTCAATGTAAAGTGTGACATTTAATCTATTTAAACAACTACCAAAACTTTATTAATTAAATGCAAGAGAGGCATGCTGAGAAAGTAGAGAACTTTATTAAGAACACGAGGTTTTTCAAAATTTGATGTGGATGTCCATAGATCTCAGGACCCAGGAAAGTCTCTACTCAGGGGTTGCCATTAAATTAGGAACACCAAAGAAGGACCAGGAAAAAAAAAAAAAAAAAAGCACTCCACTCAGAATGTAATTAAATCTCACACTGTGAAACGGCTTAAAGGACCCGAGTATTTTACAAAAGGCAAGAGGCAAAAATTAGAAAAAGGAGCCCCCCCACTGGAGAAAGGTTTGCCATTTCGCTGGCGCCTCGAGGGAAAATTCATTTGGGAAGAGAAGCACACACAGGCAGAAAGCTCCCCGCAGAGAGCAGGCCCCGCAGGCCCACGAGGGCTCAGCGTAACTAGGTACCAGCTTTGGCGCGTGTCATTGAAACCAGTGTCCTGCAGAAGCCTTTGGAGGGGAAAATGCAGGGCGCCCGATGGACTGTAATTGCGTCTCACTGGGGTCTATTTTGGAGGCCTGTTCACGCCTTTCCTTTCCAGCCCCTTCCTTTATTTGACTAGGATTGAGGGCTCCGGGCCCGCCCTCGCAGTCGGCCCAGATGCAGACCTGGGGTAAAGTTCTAGTCTTTCCCGAGAACATGGTCAAAGTACACACGGTGGCACGCCTCTACGGCTGCGGGGAGGGCGGTTTTGAAAAACACTTTTTTGTTGGTATTTTATTTCTTCTTACCATGCATTCTTGGGTGCCCTAACTGGAGGGAGAGGATGCCTTCCTTTTCCTCGCCTCTTCTCCAGATCCTGAAAAAACCCTGGAGGAGCAAGGGCACCCAGAGGGTATTCCCCCTGCGTGACTGACCACCGTGGATTCAGTATCAGCTTAGTGCTGTTCAGGTCAGCTCTTATTCCAGAAAACTAACTCCTTCAATTAGAGAAAAGAACTTTTCATAGATGGAGTTTTTGTTTGTTTGTTTGTTTTTCCAAACCTGTCTTCACTGCATATCCAGGAAGGATTATTTTTCTTCACACCATCAAAGCACCCAGGTTCTTTCCTCATTTTATGAGAATCATTCAGGTGACCCGTAGTAGCTCCTATTATTGGGCACATGTGGAATCCCATTTAGCTTTTTAAACCCATGTTCCTAGAGGCAGAGTGTTACTGTTGACAATGTCTGACATCCCCTTTCTCATTAAAACAAAACCCCAAACTCACTGTAAAACAAAATGGTGATAAAACATAATTTTTATTTTCTGTCCCGCCCAACTCCTCAGTGCTCTTTCTCAGTTGGCAATCTTTTAAAAAGAACTGGTGAGCAAAAGGAAAACACCAAGTGGGAAGAAAAGGCTTTATTTTGTCACTTACCCTGTTTCTTTGGCATGGACTTTCATTCTTTACTATAAATAAAAATTTATTTAAAAGTCTGACTTTAAATCTTAATGTATTTACTGTAAAATTTACAGGTTGGAACCTCCTACCGTTTTGATTGATATGATTTTAAAATGGAGTTCTTATCATTTTCCTCGGGGAGACTTTTTGGTTTGAATAGTTCTTACTGGCAGGTTGCCTCCTTTATAGTTAGCCCAAATTTTCATTTTCAAAGACTGTTTTAGACAAGTACCGTGATAGCTCTAGCCAATGGATCTGTGTGCCACATAATAGAGTGTGACAATCCACTCAGTTGTGAAAGATACTGGAGATGAAGTAATAAAGTAGCGTTTGTATTATCACATTGGCTTTATAAATCCACTTAAACATGACCCAACATTGTTACTCATTATTGGAAATTATAGATGTTTATAATTCTCCAAAATATGTTGGGCTCAGTTATACCATATATCACATATTTAAATTTAAATTCAAAATCCTGGGCTGAGAGAGATGTAGATTTGTTACACTCCTCGGAGGTTTGGGGACCATGAACCAATGAATACATTACATTGTCACATTAAAGAACTCTTTTTATCAGTAAAGATATAATAAGCACCATCCTATATTTTAATAACTTTTAAAAACAGGAGTTTTAAAATCTTATGATTTTATAAAACTTAGACTTCCACAACAAATTGTATCTGTGGACCTTTATAGACTAATATTTTCTGTCTTATTTGCATCTAGAAATAAAGGTATAAACATATGAATGTATGTTCTTAGGTTGGTTTCTAGATTCCGTTACAATAACACCATACTATGTGGCAGGAACATGTGTTATTTCTTTTATGGTCCATATCCACAAAATTATTTTTATATGTATATCATATATATATTTGAAAAATTCATATTTGTATAAAAATAATTCCAAGTGGCATCTGAAACTGACAGCAGAAATAACAATTATTTGTATTCTCCTGGGCTGTACATAATATTGGTTTATAAACTCCTTAAGGGCAGGCTATTTATTCAATAAGTGTTTGTTTTTAAAAAATACATATCTTTACTGATTTCAGAGAGAGGAAAGAGAGAGAGAAACATCAATGATGAGAGAGTCATTGATCCAGTCCACAACCCAGGCATGTGCCCTGGCCGGGAATTGAACCCTGATCGCCTGGATCCTAGGTTGATGCTCAACCGCTGAGCCACGCCCGGCCGGGCTCAATAAGTGTTTGTTAAATAAATGAGTATATCCATAGGTAATTTGTAACTTGATTAGCTTCATCTAAGCAGTAAAGAAATTTAAATCACTCTGCTCACTGCAGACAACGCAGTTTAGGTTGAATTCATTTTGGTCCCATTCAAATATGAGGTTAGCTGCTGGAGTCCCCAAAGCAATTCGTCTCACATATACAGCTGTTTGGTGCTTTGGAATAAGGGTGAATGTATGTGTGTGCTCATGCCGGCGCACACGTGTGTTTGTGTGTCTGTAAAAGAGAGGGAAAGGAAAGGTGAGGGAAAGAGGAAGGACAAGGGGGATTGGGAAGGGAAGGGTGGCTGAAATACTCTGCAAAGAGAAACTTGCCCATATCAGCTACATTTGGCTACACAGTGGAATAATTTATATAACAAAGGCAGAAAAACCGCTTGATTCTTTATTTACCAGATTTCAAAATAATGAGTGGTTTACTAACTTCCTCCATCGGTGACCTTGTCTTTTCTTAAAGTATCATTATAAGCTCAGGGAGAATTCAACAGAGAATTCAACAGCCACTTCACATTTGATGTGTATCTGCCCACTGCAGTTATTATGCTTCCTGATGCTCAGTGTGTCCCCTCTACGGCCAGCGGGACTCTCTTCAGGTTGGCTCCTGAGCCTTGCTGACCTTGACCCTGGTTGTCTTTGTCTTTAACAGTTTCCTGGATATCTGGTATAACAAAATGTTCCAGATTTCTTTTTGTATATTTCTTTTCCATACCTGTAATCAGCTATTTCTACAAAGATCCCTGGTTCCTTTTAATAGGGATAGTATGTCAGACCACAATCTGTGTGCTAAGGATGCTCATTGTTCTTAAGTTGGTCTTTGTTTTCAATCCTTTCAGTAAAAAGAAAACATGTTTCCTTTCTATTCCCTCCCTCCTTTCCTTCTTTTCTTCCTTCCCCCTCCCTCTCTCCCCGACTCCCACTCTCCTTCCCTCTCTCCCTTCCTTTTTTCTTCTTCCCTCCCCTTTCCTCTCTCTTTCCCTCCCTCCACTTGTCTTCCTCACGTCCTTCCTTTCAGTAATTCAATGAAATACATCATGAGCTTGTGCTGATATTTAACTCCTCTCTTACACCTTTAACAATTATTTTATTTTTTTAGCAGATTTTTTTTTTAAACTTCTTTAAATTTTCCCCCCCGGTTATTGATTTTTTTAGAGAGGGAGAGGAAGAGAGAGAGAGAGACATCCATTTGTTGATTCTTGTATGTGCCCTGACTGGGTATCAAACCCACAACTTTGGGGTATTGGGATGACACTCTAACCTACTGAGCTACTTGGCCAGGGCTAACATCATTTTTCTTAGTGTATATCCTATTAGAGATCAACCATCAAATTACTCTTTTAAAGTCACTTGGAACAGTTATTCTTTGTGTATTGAGCCACCGATTATATACACACTTAAGTTCTTTTGTTTCATTTTATTTCTGATTTTTAGGGATTTATTTTTTCCATTTAACTTTGTTTTATAATTAACTTAATTTTCAAAATTCATAGTCATACTAATGATAGTCATCATGTCAATGCTTTGTCTTTTTTTGTGTGCAATTTCTGCACTTCTGAGCTTCTTTTACATAGACCTGAAAAATGAATGAAAGTAACTGTTGAGGGCGGCAGGAACAGCACCATATGTTAGACAAGTGGGGTCAGACTGGACCTGGGTGCAGCAACCTTGGTTACTTGATTCTGGCTAGGAAAGAATTCAGAGCCAAGACTCAAACTATAAGACAACACTTACTTAGAAAATCACAGAGGTAGAAGAAGTAATTCGTAGAAGAAATGCGCTTAGGAAACAAATTATAGAGGCAAAGGAAGGGCCTTTGGAGCTTAGAAATAAGGAAGGTAAAGGTGACACACCTGGGGGCATGGGGAGGGGGCAGGGGAAGGGAAAGGTGCAGGCATGCCCTGGGGAGGGAGAGCAGGCTGGGTCTTCAGTCCTAAGGGTTGTAAGGGTGGAGGTTTTAGGGGAGGTCCAGGTCCAGGGGAAGACCTCAATAGAATATTCATCAGCTTTCTAGGAGTGTCTTTTCAGAGTCAGGGTCTCCACTGATTGATTGGTCTACACCAGGGCAGGGGGTCATAAGTCAATGCAGCTGGTCCTGAGGTCAGCCTTGGCTTTGCTTGTCTGGTTTTTCGGCTTTTCTGGGCCTGGAGCTGAAATACAACTCAGGCCTAGATGTTATCTCTTAGGTGAGGAAAGGTCACCCTGGGGGTGAGATCCCACCCTACAATTGTTTGTTGCTAGGCACCCTAGTGAACTTCTGGATACGGCCTAGCATCCTTGCTCTGCTCATGTCTGTCTAACTGCCTACCACATAACTAAAATTTGTGTTTAATCATAGTTCTGACATTTATTTGCTGCATCTCTTAGGGAAATTACACAATGTTTTAAACCAGCATTTCCAACTCTGAGGGATGAACCACTGAGAAATGGGAAGTGTGAGGTGAGGTGGAGTGTGGGGATAGGATTCCTTGGTTAAATAAGCCTGAAAATTCTATACAGTTGACTCTTAAACAGCTTTGGGGGTAGGGGCATCTAACCTCCAACAGTTGAAAATCTGCACATAACTTTTGACTCCTCCAAAACTTAGTTATCCCTCAGTATCCACAGGGAATTGGTTCTAGGACTCCACACCCCTTTGGATACCAAAATCCCAGGATGCTCAAGTCTCCTATGTAAAATGGCATAGATCAATGCATACAGCTGGGTCTTTGCATCCACAGACTCCCAACCATGGACTGAAACAGTACAGTATTTATTGAAGAAAAAAAAATCCACAACCTGTGCTGTTCAAGGGTCCACTGTATTCTCGTGGAGAATCATGATGTATGTAACACATCAAAGGCTCTGAGAAGACCTGGAATAAGGAATCCTTTTTAGATTTGTGGAACACATTACTTTCAAACTTGTCTGTGTATTTGGAGACTGTCTTCATACTTAAAAAATTCTTTTGGCAACAGTTATTTCACTGAATGAGAATTCTGTGGAGTGTACTTTGGAAAATGTTGCTGTCAAGTTTTCTTGTATGTCAGAGGGGATAATAATACCTGCTCTACCATTCTCTCGGGGTTATTGTGAGGATCAAACGAATTGGATATGAAAGACTTTAGTATACAAGAGACTACTCTTTTGTAAATGGCTATAGTGAAACTTGGAAATGTGGACGTTAATTCTAAGTCTATGCTTCTTAGGTAGACTTATTCCCTGGATGGGGCAAGGGTTTGATGAAACTAGGGAGATTTCAGAAGAATGGAAAATGATATACAAGGATCAATTGAGGAAGATGTACGGACAGGAAAAGGGATTCTATTTCAAAGTGCATCTATGATCAGATGAATGGTTTTCACCTAGAATCAGGGTACCCCTGGGCCTGATATGAAAAAGGGCTTGTTCTCTTAGTGAGTGGACATGATCTAGGGATGGGATTAGAAACTTCCATAAAAGTCTAATTTGTGTGAGGAAGTTTGACCAGTGCTTTGGTATTGATAGTAAGTACAGCCCTGCCCTGGTGGCTCAGTTGGTTGGGTGTCCCCCAGTGCACCAGGAGATTGCTGATTGCTGGTTTGATTCCTAGTCAGGGCACGTGCCTGGGTTGCAGGCTTGATCCCCAGTAGGGGGCCTGCAAGAGGCAGCCGCTCCCCGTTGCTCTCCCACATCGACGTTTCTGTCTTCTTCCTCGACGTTTCTGTCTTCTCCCTCCCTCCCTAAAAATTAATAAGCTATTCTTTTAAAAACAAGTACATACCTTTGATGAGATATGTATTGTTAGGGCTGCCATACAAAATATTTGGGTTGCTTAAACAACAGAAATTTATAGTCTCACACATCTGGAGGCTAGAAGTCTGAGATCAAGGTGTCGATAGGGTTGGTTTCTTCTGAGACCTCTTTCCTTGGCTTGTAGACAGTTTTCTTCTCCGTTTCTTCGTATGGCCTTTGCTCTGTGCATGGGCAGGTCTCTGTACAAATTTCTTCTTCTTATAAGGATATCAGTCATATTAGACTAGGGTCTACCCTAATGAACTCATTCAAAATGCATTTGCTGAGTATGTGTTACGGATAGGCATTGGACATTCAGAGATGATGGTACCTAATGGAAGGAAAGAGCATTTTAAGCACCAACTTTGTTAATACTGGGCCAGAAAGGAGAGACTGATACCCACTTTCACCATTTGAAGATTTTTCACATATTAATACTTCTGAAATATGTTTTACAATCATAAGTAGTTTAAGTGGTAACATTTTTTTCTTTCTTAGTGGTACATAAAATACAGGTGCTTCTTACAATTGAAAGAGCCAATTAGATTCGATGAAACATGATTTTTGGTCTGCCAAACATGGTTCTTGTTCGCAAGACACTTAACATTTATGATCGTGCAATACATTGGATTTCCCCCTACACTTGTCACCATGTAACATTCTTCATCAATTTGCCTTTTTCTTCTTCACCTTAAACATGTGTTTACTCAGGTATGGTTGTCTATTTTCCTAGGATACTGCATCCCTCATTCTCCAGCCTTCATGTCTCTATCTTCAGTTCCAACTTCTCTCCTTCCATTGATCTCTTCTTCTCTTCTAGTTCTACGATTACCATCTCAGTCCAGGCCCTTGTCTAATCATGCAGAGGCTACTGTGATGATTTCTACCTTTTCCTCCTATTCATCTTATGCATTATCACATTAAATTTTCCCTAAACTGTACCATACACTTGATTCCTTGCTAAAAGTCATTCACTGGCCTCTTACTGATCATTGAATAAATCCCAAACACTACAGCCTGGTATTTAAGGTTCTCCATAATTATTGCTCTCCAGCTCATCACCCACCATCTAAACTGGAGAAACTGTTTTGCAGTTTTTGGCTGCCACAGATTTGGCCTGAACCGTTTCCTTTGTCTAGAGTCCCATCACCGTCCTCTTTGCTTATTGTAAGCCCAGACTTTCCTTCAAATCTCAGCGAACCCTCCAGGGAGAGCACTTCCTGATAGTTTTTAGCTCACAGTGAACTCTCTTCTCTGAACTCCTGTAGTGCTTAGTGCACATACCAATAACGTGTGTTTAGCATGTGGTTTCTGTTGCTTTCTATCCTTATTGGGAAAATGTCTTCCCAATAAGAATTAACTATCTTGAGGGTAGGAACTTGTCCATATTTTCAGTGCCCATGGTCCTTTAAATAGAAAGTAAAATTTTAGAGTTTACCTAGCCCCACTCACTCATTTCACAGACGAAGAGCCCAAGATCCAGAGAGTTGATCAGACCTGCATAGTATAGAGCCATAGCCAAATATTTACTGATACTTATGGATTACAAATTAGAGGGGTGGGCTCATACAGAATGGCCAGATTCCAGAAGGGAGGAATGAGAGCATTCTCCGAAGAAAGAAGGGAATGCAGTTACTTCTGGCCGCAGGGAAAAGGTGATCCAAGCTGTCCGATGGGGACCGTGTAGCGGCTACTGGAAGCCTGGGCTGTTCTTCTGCAGAACAGGCTCTCGAGAGCGGTGGGACGTTCAGTGACGTTTCTCAGAGGAAGCGCCTTCCCAGCCTCCACCCCTCCGCGGGCAGGTAGCCTGAAGAAAGCGAAGCCGGTTGGCTTTTTGATTTCTCGAGGGCACAGGCCCGGAGGAAGCCCTGCTGCCGGGGATGAGACGCAGCCTTGGGCTCTCCGCTCCGCGGGGCGAGCCAGGCCGCGCCCCTGGCAGGAATCTGTGGACTAAGCAGCAGCTCATGCCTTGGCCACGGGCCCGGGAAAGAGGAGCGAGGGGCTTTCCACCTGCCCCGCGCGTAACCCGGGCCCGCGGCCTCTCGGATTCCAGCCGCTCGTGCCACGCCTCCTCCGCGCGCCCCGCGCGCCGCCTCCCCGCCCCGCGCGCCGCCTCCCCGCCCCGCGCGCCGCCTCCCCGCCCCGCGCGCCGACGGGCTCGCTCCCGCGCAGGGCGCCCGGGCGGGGCGAGCGGGGAAGGCGGAAGCCCCAGGGGCCCCCCGCCGCGGGCGCGAGCGCGCAGGCGGCTTCTCGGAACCCGCCGCGGGCGCGAATCTCCACGTGCGGTGGGCGGCGGGGTAAGGCCGGGCTCCCGGGTTCCCTCGGCCCGGCCCGGGGGGAGGGGCTGGGCGCCCGCGCCGCCGCGAGCCTGCGCGCCGCCGGCGGCCGGGCTCCCCGCGCCTTTCCCCCCGGCGGGGCGGCGTCCAGGCCTCCGCACGGCAGCCTGCAGCGCGCCCGGGCGCGGGGTGGGGACGCGGGCATGGTGGTGGGCCCCCTTGGCTGGAGCGGCGTGCCCCCCGCATTCCCGTGGTCCCGAGGGTCTGGCCCGCTGGAGAAAGGGGGGCGGGGAATGTCAGGAGGGGTCCCTTCTGCAAAACGAGCTCACCTGCGGTAGCAGCGCTCGCGCGGCGATGTCCGCCTGGAGGAAAGGACTTTCGGAGGAAAGGGGCACAGTCGCCCCTGGGCGGTGCGCGGCCGGCTTCTCCCGAGTGGACGCCCGCTCTCAGCGCGAAGCGGGGTGGACACCGCCGCCGGCGTGGCAACTTCCTGGCCCAGGGGGTGCGTTGGGAAGTTACTGTATTTTGCTTTACGGATGGAAAAAGTAAAAGGACCCTTTTTACTCTTCAAGGAGAAGAGTCCGCATAACATCTCAAACCGTTAAGGACTCAGTAAAACTAGGTATCTCCCCATTTCACACGTGAAGATCGACAGTCAGCAAATACAGGACCTCCTCCTATGGGATGTGGTTACATCCAGATACACTCATCGTTAAACCCATCCTAAGCTGAAAATATTACTAAGTTGAAAGTACATTTAATACACCTAAACTACCCAACATCATAGTCTGGCCTATCTTAAACTTGCTCAGAACACTTACATTGGACTAACGTTGGGCCATTATCTTGAGTTTCATCTCAAGAGTAATTGTCTTCCCCTTCCCACCCGAAGCAAGAGACAAATAGGCGGTTTTGTAGACACGATGGGACGTGGAACACAAAATCCAAGACACTGGCAACGGGCTGTGCGTTCCTTACCCTTGTGATGGTGTGGCTGCCAGGGAGCTGTGGGCCGGCTACAATGGTAGAGTTGTAGAGCCTATCACTCGCCCAGGAAAAGACTGAAATTCAAAATTCGAAGTATGGTTTCTACTGAATGGGTATTGGTTCCTCACCAGGGTGAAGCTGAACATCCTCAGTTGAACCATGGTAAATCGGGGTCGGCCTGTACCTTATGAGCACCTGCCTTCTGTAAACATTTTTCTAAGCGCAGGGAAGAAAGCACCTGAGACAGGAGGATCCCTGCTTGCATGGAGCTTATTCATATTCTAGTTGACAAAAAAAGTAATTTCCTTTTATACTTTTTTATTGGAATGTAACATGGACAAGATAATATTGTATAATACTGTACACAGATCATACGGTTAACTTGTTGATTTATCATAAACACATTTTTATTCACCACTCAAATCAGGAAACAGGACATTCAAAACTTTTTCTCAGAAGACGTCCCTGGGGACCTCTTCTAATTACCATCCCCCTTTTTCTCCCCAAAGGTAATCTCTGTCCTGATTTCTGCCACCATAGATTAGTTTTACTGATTTAAGAGGCTTTCATAGGTGAAACCAAATATATTCTTTGGGATCTAGCTTTTCTTAGAATTATGTTTGTGAGATTGTTCCATGTTGTAAGAAAATATAATTCCCGATGGTGAAAAGAATTAGGAAGAAAATTGAAGAAGGGAATGACAGTAAGGGCTGGAAACCTTCGTAGAGTGGGCAGGGATCTTTTGAGAGGATGACTTGAGGTACAAGGTAAAGAACAAAAGATTGTCCAGTGAGTTGTGTTAAGAGCATTTCAAGCAGAGGGAATAGAAATGGAAAGGAACTGAGGTGTGAATGAACCTGACAGGTTCTAGGAAGAGAGGAAATACTTGTGGGAAAGGGGAAGTGGATGGCACTGGGAAGGCAGGCAGAGGTCAGATCACAGAGCGCCTTATGGTTGGGATATTTGAATTTTATTCTAGGTTTAGCAGATGTCAGGAAGAGATGTTTTTTATTTCCTTCAGTTTCTAACATGAGCTGCTTGTGGAGGATGGGAAGGCCTATCCATTTCACTCAGAGAAGCCCTATAAATGTGGTAATATTGGGCAACTATTGGGAATTAGGAGAAACATTAACATGTTGAGAGACTAAATCTTTTTTGTATTGTCAGGATATATATTAATTCAGGCACATAATATGCCTTCAAAATCAGATTTAGAAGGCACTGTATAAATTAGTCATCTATTCTATATTCTAAAAATATTCTTGTCAAATAGTTGCTCAGTTTCTGTTTGAAACCATTAAAGAGGAACTCCTGTCTCAAAAAGAAGCCCATTTCATGTTTGGACAGCTATTATTGTTAGAAAAGATTTCCTAATAATCCAAATACTTGTAACATTGGTTATCAGTTCTGGGTCCAAACAGAGCTGATAATTATCATCTGTTATCTGTTGCCTCCCTTTCAGCTCTCATGCAGTTGATTTTTCTTGGTTTGTTTTTCACGTTTAAGTACAGGACTATTGAAGTTATTTGAATGTGTCATGATTTCTGGAGTTAGATTCAGTTCTGCATATTTGTTGTCTATGCCTCTTTGGATGTGATTGTTTAGTGCATCAGTTCTCTATCCCTTCCATCACTGTGTGATTAACAAACCCGATCAGCATGATATTGAGCGTTATGTTCTTTAAATTCATTATGATTATTAAGTGGTATTGGTAGTTTATTTTTGTTACTTAAGGTACCTGGGGAAGTACTTAAATATGATTATCTGCAACTGTGGATAATTGACTTAACTTGGTCATATTGGTGATTTAAATTTACAAGATAGAATATTAGTTAAGCTATATTTTTAAATCCAGGAATTAGCTTTTGTAAAATCAATTTTAAACATGATGTCTAAGCAAAAAGTAGAGTGTTGTATTGCAATTTTGGAATATAGTATATAATGGAAAATGTTGATAAAAGGGGCTTTTTGAATTAGACTAAGAGAGAATTTGAGTAGTTTATAATGGCCTATAACTTTGTCAAACCCAGAATCAACATCAAAAAGTGATTTAGTTTTAAATTTTCCTCTTACTTTGCCCCTGTGATAAAAGTTCCAGTGAACAGTAAAATGATCAGAGATGGTTGCAGTAGGGGGGAGGAAAGAGGGAATTTATATAACCCAAATTTAAATAATATAGTTACATAGCCTTACTAAATGCTTTGTGTCATTCTACTTACTCGAGATGCTAGACTTCATTATTCTAGAGTTGTCCCTTGCTATTTTTTTAAAATAAGTTTTTATTGATTTCAGAGAAAGGAAGTGAGAGGGGGAGAGATAGAAACATAAATGATGAGAGAGAGAGTCATTGATCAGCTGCCTCCTGCATGCCCCCTACTGGGGATTGAGCCTGAAACCCCTGCATGTGCCCTGATTGGGAATGGAACCGTGACCTCCTGGTTCATGAGTTGACGCTCAACCACTGAGCCAAGCCGGCCGGGTGTCCCTTGCTATTTTTATTTTAAGTAAGAAAATAATTTTTGCCCAATAGGTGGAATGTGCCAATTTTTCCCTAAAACTTTCAGTTGATTTATTTAATTGTATTTTAACAATATATTTAAATTAAAGTATATTCTGTGGTTAAAATGGACCACAGTTGTTTTTTTGTTTGTTTGTTTTTAGATCCTGATTTATGGGTTGAAAATATTCTTTTTACTAAAAATGGAATAGACAGTGTTGACTGGAGATGTTCAGAAGCAGGGAAGAAAGCTTTGGGAATGATCAGGGAGGTCTTTACTAAGGAAGTGAACTTAAACTGAACTTTGAAGAATGGCTAGGATTTCCATAGACAAAAGGAATTTGTTCCAAAAGTTTTCATAGAAAGGTTGCGTTTGGAGAATCAGTTTGAAGATAGGTGAAAATGTCTTAGTGATCAAGGTGCGTTAGCCTGCATTGTTTCAAAGCTAATTTTAAAAGCCCCATGGGAAAAAGTGAAAAAAATGAAATATGTAAGTGGTTAATTGCGTTTTACTGCTTTTCATTTGTTGTTGTTTTAAGAGTTGGGGCTATTCTTATGGATTCTTGCAAAGGTTCATTCTATAAGATGGAAAGTTGGTGTAGTTAATGCAGGTATACTTTGGAAGAAAAGAAGTAAAAAATCAAACTACATAAATTACTTTAGTGGAAGACTTTCTCAAACTAAATAGGAAGATAAAATTCCTCTTTCTCTCTGTACCAAAGATAAATCACCCTTTGTTTACCCTTGTGGTCTTATTTTTACCTGTAGGTGAATATGCTTTAGATAGAATCGAATGTTCTACTATCTACGTATCTCTGTTGTTTTTCTTCACTCAGAAATATTCGCTTGTAAGGGCAGATCCTTACTTTAGATATATTGAGTCCCATTTAACAGGTAGAACTACCTTTTGAGGTATATTTTCCAACTAGGGGGCTAGGGAATCAGGAACTTAAAACTGCCTCCTTTCCTCTGCCCCCCACTCCCCTAATTCTCCATCTTTCTACTTGGTTCAATGAGTTCATTATTAAAAGTACTATTGTCAGCTAAATCTTGGTATTCTTTTTTTTTCCCCTCCCTCTTGCAGGCTACTTCTTCATAGCTATAAAAAAATCAATATTTGTTTGGAAACGGAGCATCACTTAAAATCCTCTCAAACTCCTAATTCCAAAGAATTGGTAACAGTCTCTGATCAAGAAAAGAAGTGACTGACAACGTGTTAACAGTATTCTAGCACTGGTCCTGTTATTTTCCTCCCTAAACTTGAAGAAACATGGAGAAATGGTACTTGATGACAACTGTGGTCTTAATAGGACTAACAGTACGGTGGACAGTTTCTCTCAATTCTTATTCAGGTAACACATTTTTACTGTTTAAAAGACTGGTAAATATTCCTTTGAATAGTTTTTGTTTGTTTATTTGATTTTTGGTAATAGTTTACAGTTTTCTGAATGGGACAGAGAAGAATTTCAGGTTTTATTGGTGTGGTCAAGAAAATACATTTAAACATATAATTCTAATAAGAATTTGTATAAGAGCTAAATAGAGGCATGGGCTTGGAAGTGGATTCTTTCCCCGGACCTTCAGAGTCCAGAATGGTTGATATATTATTTTGGCCTTGTGAGACCCTGAGCAGAGAACTGGGTTAAGTCCACACAGACATCTGACCTACAGAACTGTGAGATTAGAAAAGAATATTGTTTAAACCTGCTAAGTTTGTATCAATTATTATACAACAATAGAAAGCTAATATGCACATATATGTCTTTCTAAAAAAATCAGGCCCTGGCCAGTTTAGTTCAGTGGTTAGAGTGTAGTCCCACTAACGGAAGGGTCCTGAGTTGGATTCCAGCCAAGGGCATGTACCTCAGTTGCAGGCTCGGCCTGGTTGGGGTGCATGTGGGAGGCAACCAATCGATGTGTCTCTCTCACATGGATGTTTCTCTCTTTCCCTCTCTCTCTCTCCGAAAAGCAATGGAAAAAATATCCTCGGGTGAGGATTTAAAAAAACCAACACATAAAAATCAAATCATTGCCCTGGTCAGTGTGGGTTAGTGGTTAGAGCATCAGCCCATTCATCAAAGGGCTGAGGGTTCGATTCCTGGTCAAGGGCATGTACCTGGGGTGCGTGCAGAAGGCAATCAGTCAGTGCAGAAACATTGATGTTTCTCTCTCTCTTTCCCCTCCTTCCCTTTCACTCTCTCTAAAAAATAGTGGAAAAATATCCTCAGGTCAGAGTTAACAAAAATAAATAAATAAAAATAAAAAAGTAAACATTATCAGATTGTCAAAGTCTAGTGAAAAACCTTGTTGAGATTTTGACTGGAATTATATTCTTCAATACTTTTGATTAATGTGAGAGGAATTGGCAATCATTACCATAGTGGGAATTCTAATTTATTTAGATGGTATATTTCTCCATTTATTTAAGTCTTCTTTAATACCTTTTAATAAAATTTTATAATTTTCTGTATAAAAGTCTTATACATCCTGGCCCGGGCCAAATAGCTCAGTTGGTTAGAGCCTTGTCCCCATACACCAAGGTTGCTGGTTTTATCTTCAGTCAAGGCACATACAAGAAGCAACCAATGAATGCATAATAAGTGGAACAACAAACCGATGTTTTTCTCTCTCTCCCTCTCTCCCACTTCCACTCCCTCTGCCTTCCTCTCTCTAAAATCACTCACTCACTCACTCACTCACTCACTCACTCTCTCTCTCTCTCACTCACTCAATCAGTCAATCAATGAAAGTCTTATATACCCTTTTTTAGATGTATTCTTAGGTATTTATATATATATATATATATATATATATATATATATATATATATATTTTCACCATTGTAGATGCTACCTTTTTAAAATTTGCTTTTCGAAATTCCTGCTGTCGGGGTATAAAAATGTGGTTGACTTCTTATGTTTGGCAACCTTTCTAAACTCTTGTAATTCTAATAACTTATCTGAAGAATCTTTTGGATTTTCTATGTAAAAAAAAATGATCTGGGACTAATGACAGTTTTATTTCTTACTATCTTCTACTTATATTTTTAGTATCTTATTTATTTTTTTATTGCTATGACCTTATTATAGTATTGAACAGAAGTAGTGGTTCAGACATCTTTATCTTGTTTCTAATTTTAATGGGTGCTTTTAATTCATGATTGAGTATGTTTTTGTTCTTTCTAGCACTGAGCCAACCTTGCATTCCTAAAATAACCATATATGTACACTAGCACCTGTTTTCCCAATCAGAAAGAAATCTGAAGATTTTTGATTTTACAAAAAAAGCTGCTTACCGTTCTAATGTAGGTCTTTTGTAAAAGCAAAGTGGGGTAACATGAACTTTTGGAAAGTGGGGGATATTCTTCACTTTATACCATTTCAGCTTATGAAAGTTTTCATAGGAATGCTCTACTTTTAGATACTGTGAAAAACCAATATTTTCTTTTTTTTTTTTTTAAGACTATTCCTAGATTTTAGCATCTATGCTCTTAAATTGTCCCATAAGAAAGTCAACAGAACAAGATTACTTTTGGATTACTATATAAGAAAAGTAGTGTTCTTACACATTAGTGGAATATTTATAGGCATCTTGTGGTTCTTTCAAAATTCTCCACTCTATTATAAAGAATATAAGATTTAGCATTCACATGTGAAGAACTTCTGTATCATGGGAGGCTGGGAGAAGTAATGAATACGTATAACATCTGTGATTCCACTTAGATTTTTTCTCTCTGTTAAATACAGTACTTTTGGGGGGTTATAATTTGTTTTTTAACATGCTTATTTTAGTTTGCTTCTTGTTTATCTAGTTTTCAGATTGTAATTAGGAAACACAGGAGTGGGGAAGCTTAGCATTAGTTTATATATCTTCTTTGGAAATCCACAGATTGGATAGGGAAACTACTTATATATATTGTAATTTAAGTTTTTCTAAAATTTATACCTCTTACATATTTACATATACCCGTTACGTAAGTGCTGCTTATGTAATTAGTTTTTATAGACACAGACATATTGAATAAATATTGCTTGTTGCTTTTCTTTATTTATTTTACTTTTGCTTGTTGCTTTTAAACAAGTCATGGGGAGGAGACAAGTTTTGATCTTAGTATTGACTGTAGAGATTCACAGTTCCTCTGTACTTAATCTATAGTGTTACCAATGTATTTAGAACAAAAAGGAGCACTTAAACCAATTTTAATAATCTTTTTTTCCAAGTTCTATTGGCTGTTTAGAAAGAGAAAGTCAGAGAAAATAATTTTTTGCAAAATATTAATTATTGTTAAAGTATGTCTCTGTTCTGTTTAGTTGGTTAGTTTCTCTCAGCTTGCCCATGGCTATTTGTAATGTTTCTTCTTACTTACCAGGAACACATAAAAGGGGATTTTATTCTGGAAAATTTTAGCTCAGTTTTCTTTTCTTAGAATGTTTAAAATTTGAATGTAAAGACAAGTAGTATGTATTGTTTTCAAAGAAACGACTTGTTTTTTAAAATTCTAACATAAAATTGAATGATTGAATGATTCAGCAGTTAATAAAATGAATATTTAAGTGGTGCTTAAGCCCGTTTTCCTGAGAATGAGACAAAAATTGAAGCTTTGTAATACACATTAATGTGTTTTCTTTATGTAATTCTGAATCCATGTAAATGAATTTGTGGAATTAATCACAGTGGAAGGAATCCTTTTTGCCCTTCCCAAGCGAAGCTCCCATAGGTACAGTTGGGTTGTCCTTCTGGGTTTCTTTAAGGGCACTTTAACAGTTTTAAAAACTTAAGTACTAATTTCATAGCCAGTGTCAGCTGAATTTATTGAAGTAGGTCAGACTCTGGATAGAAACTTGTTTCTCAACCCTAAGGAGAGTCATTATCCATTCTTCTATTTGTTAGAGAATGGTAATAAATTCTTCCACATTGACCACAGTCTAGAGCAATTTCAGAAAATCTAGAAGCTGTGTTTTTCCAGGTACAGGAAATTACTTAAGATTATCTCTGACTTTTATTATCCCAGTGAACCAAAAATAAGCAAATAAAAACAAAACAAAAATAAAAACCAACTTCTTTCCCCTATAGACAGTGGCTGTATTTCTAAAAACAGGAACACACATACACATCTATAAAATACACATGCAAAAATGTAATTAATTCAATAGGGAATTACTTTACCTTTAAAAAATAAATTGTATGTTATTCTCCCCCTACTGCTCAGTTGATTAAGGAAATTTTTAATGAAAGTGTGTACTGTCTTTCTAGCAATATGTTTCCTTTGAATGCTGGAGAATCATAGAAACTAAAATTCGTATTTGGGTAGCAATTAGGAAATAGTATAGTCATGTTACAAAATACATAATACTAAAAATACAAGTATTATGAGAAGTCATTAATTAATGATCAATATGATTTTAATTTATAAGGGAAGATTTCACCGAGAATTTGGAAATTTAAGATGATTTTTAAATGTTGGATATGAGATGTATGGGTAGGGAGTTGGCAGCATGAACAGAGGCTTGGAATTTCAATGTTAGATAGTAACTTAAAGATGTGTTTGGGCAAGAACCAATATATGGGCAAAGTAGCCATGGCATAATTAATTAGTCTGCCATCGCAAATTACTTAACGTTGCACATTCAGTAGATGGAAAATCAGGAGCTCAGATCTTTTGAACTTAAAATCTTTGCTATATCACATCGTTTATATCAGTATCCTTACTTTATCATCATTCACTGAGCATCTACCAGGTGCCATTATATCCTGAGAATACCAAAATGGACAAGACAGTACTTTTTGAGAGATAGAGGTGTGTGTGTGTGTGTGTGTGTGTGTGTGTGTGTACATACATGTGTCTATGCACTGTGGGTAATTCCTTGTGACAGTCACTCAGAGCATATGCTTTGAAGATGTTAATCTGCTTTTCCCATGATTATCTCATAGTGGGAGTATCTCCTTGGGTGGAGATGCTAGCATTTAAAGAATATTGGTATAATATAGCCATTAGATGCAAAAAAAAAAAAAAATCTACTTAATATAGTGTTTCAAAGCTGGAAAAAATCTAGGTTGGATTTCAATGAGCAGTAATATGCCATTCTCCAATATGGCACACCTTCCCTAGGGATTAATGAGTATACTTGACTATATGTGTTTTTCACTTGCTGATTTAAAAATCTGTGCTTGTACTGTACCTCTTTGGGCCTTGTCACAATTTTGCGGTCAACTGCTAGTTAAATAGTGGGTGTTTACTATTTACTAAATGGAATTACCTTTTGTCATTTTAAATGATTTTAAGATTAATAATCTACTTAGCCAAGTTGTGAGGCAATACAGAGTAGAAGCTAAGGGCATAGATATGGAACCAGTCTTCCTGGGTTCAGATCCAGACTCTGCTACTTATTACCTGGGTGACCATTGCCTTTGTTTTTCCAGCTGTAAAGTGACGATCGTAATACTTAGTTCATTGTTGTATTTGGAGTGCAGTAGGCACTATCAATTGTTAGTTATTAAAGATCCATTATCACTTCATTTGAAATTTTGAAATAAAAAAAGCTATTAAGCACCAGTTTCTATATAACTCATTGACAGCAAAGCCTGACCTATCTAGTGTCTTTGTAATATATATCTGTTCTTGGTTCTATACTTGGCTTTAAATGATTTATGTTTAGTTTATAAAAGCCCTCTTTCAAATACAGATATGTATTATTATTATTATTTTATGATACTTGTTGGATAGTATGTTGATAGTCTCATGAAATAAAAATAAACTTGGATATATTATATTAGTATTATCAACTAATTAATAACTAATTAACATTAATAACTAAGATTAACAATATTTATTGAATGTTTACTGTGTACCAGGTACTATACTGTGCACTATGGTCCTCTAGGTAGGTAGTGTTGATCCCGTCTTTAATGTGCTAAGGCTTATGGAGGTTATATAATTTGCCCAAGGCCACACGGTCACTCAGGGTGCCAGCAGTGCTGGGATTCAGACCTCATCTCGCTGACTTTTTTGGCAACTTCTGTGTTCTTTTCCTTTACCTACTCTGCCTCTATAATTTAGAAAAATTTCATAAGGGAATAAAAATCATTGATACACTAAAGTACGTTGTTGTTTTGCTCTTTTTACTTTTCCTCTTAGGTGCTGGAAAACCCCCTATGTTTGGTGATTATGAAGCTCAGAGGCACTGGCAAGAAATTACTTTTAATTTACCGATCAAACAATGGTATGGACAATTTTACCTTGATTCTATTGTTTATCATAGTCAATTAAAATAGATTATTTGAAGATATTTAAAAAGAAAATAATGCTATTTTTTTTACCTTGAGCACCCTCATCTCGCTGTGTACTGATGTCACGTCTGTTCCCTTGCATACTGTAGGCCCCTTTGGAAATACCATACCCAGGAAAGTTACCCCTATACTAGCTACCAGCTGGAATAAGGTACTGAGCTAGAACTTTGATGATAGAACATTCTATGCCTCAGAAGCTCCTCTGGACATAAACTGTGGAAGTTTATGGGCTAAAAATATTTCCTCTGGAGGTTTCGCCAAGTTTTTGTTAGAAACATATGAGATGCAGAAAAGGAGTAGCTGAGGGGTGAAAAGTGTAGTTGCTACAGTCAGACCTCCTGTGTTCAGATCCTGGCTCTACTATTTACTTACTAGCAGTGTGACCTTTGGAATTATTTAACTTTCTCTGCTACAATTTCATCACTTGTAGAATGGAAGTAATGGAATGCATCTTTCACTGGGTTATTATAAGGATTGAATAAAATAACACAGAAATTCATGCCTGTGTCATTTTTATTGAACATGTTCTGGTAATAATTGATGGCATTATTATTGATGTCATTGGATGGCTGGTAGATTATTTTATTAGAGCTTGTCTCTACAAAGCCTTCATAATGCTCTGTTGATTGCTTTGGTCACTGCTTTTCTGTAACTCCTTTATGAGAGAGTTTCATACAAGAACTTCATATTGAGCCCTCTATTAATAGGTCGGCTGTGCCCTAGTCAGAGTTTGGAGTATTTAAAATAGAAGCCAGCTAAATATTCAGTGCTAATCTTTTAAAAAAATTATTTATTGATTTTTAGAGAGAGAGAGGGAGGGAGATACACACACATCTATTTCGTTGTTCCACTTACTTATGCACTCATTGGTTGATTCTTGTATGTGCTGTGACCGGGGATTGAACCCACAACCTTAATGAATGGGGATGATGCTCTAACCAGCTGAGCGACCTGGCCGGGGCTGGCACTCATCTTTATTGTTCTATTTTGAGCATCTTTGAGATCCTCAGACATTGATTTATCAGTGACTATCACTGTTCAGATTATTAGTACATTGATAATGTTTTTGTCTTGCTTGGCTAATAGAATAAGGCAATATTTGCCACTACAAACCAGACCACTGCTTTTGAGCTTTGTAATTCTTTTCTATTCTTCTGTTATTACACAGAGAAAATAATTGTATTCTTGGCTGTTCTTTGGTAAGTAGTTCTCAACAAAGATGTTACTAGAAATTAAATGTAATATTTAGTATTTAAAGATGGGAGAAAATTGATAAATTGCAGCTTTTGGCTTAACGGCTAGATGGGGACAACATTGATTCCAGGAGTGAGAATATAGTCTTAATTCAGTAAAATGGATAGGTTACTCTAATACTGATCTACTTCAGTTTTCAGTTTTCTGTGCCAGTGGTCTCCGACTTTGGCCCAGATAGTCAAGAATTGACTATGTATACATTTTCATTCTTTTTCTTTGTTAAAAACCAGAGATGTATAACTCAAAGAGTATGATTAGGTTTTTACTATCATCTGTGAGGTTTTTTTTAAATTATGAAATGCCTGAAGTGATCTTGGTGGTAAATTTCATAGTTTTGAAATCTTTATCAAGGTATAGAATGAGAATTCTGAGTGGTCGGCTCAGAAACAGAGATATATATAGTATAAAGAAATGTGATTTATCATCAGTTGATCATGCACTACTTCAGGAAGCACATAAGAAACTTAAGAAATATGATTTACTATAATAAATGTCAGAGAACTTTTCTTTATGAGTGGCTAGACTAGAGAAACCAAAAATGTACACTTGGCAGTTATGAGAGAAAGGCATCTGTTTCAGATTCGTGTGTAAATGATTTTTTTCTTTCTAGTTTGAAGTTCAGTTTATTTGATGTATAATTTATAATGACCATCATTGTAAAAAAACATATCACAATGGCACCATATATAAAATAGAAAATATATACTTGGGACAGGCTTGCCATTATCAACACTGGATATAAATCTATATTGAAATAACATTTCTAATATTTGGGATTTTTGACTAATTTTGTCAAATCTGATTAGTTTGCTATATTGTTACCTAGTCATGTGGCTGAGGAATGATTTCTTAGTTTTTAATTTCAATTTTCCAAGCATAAAGTCTTTCTGCCTTCATCTAGAAAATTAGCTATAGTATAATTAAAAACTCTTTCAAATGACATAGTTATCTAAATATGAAATCAGCATTGATCAGGCTAACTGAAAAAATGTCAGTTTTATAATTCTGAATCAAAAGAAAACTTATTTATTCCATTTCAATATGTAGAGTGGTAAGTAATAGAGGAAAATTGATGTTTTTCTTGAATTTTATAATGAAAATTTCTAATGTGAAATCAGGAGTACTTTTAGCATCAAGTAATAAAAACCCTGAGGAATAGTAGCTTAAGAAAGAAAATAAATTATCTCAAGAAGTAAGAAGCAGGTCTTTGCAGGGCTGGTGAAGTAGCTCAGCGATAGGACTCAGGCTTTTTCTTTTTTCCCCTGTTCTTCCATCTTGGCATGTTAACTTCTCACCCCGTGGTCAGTAGGTGACTGCCAGGGCTACAACCAGTGTAACTTTTATACAATTGTATTCAAGGCAGGAATAATAGGAATACCTTCTTTTTACCTCTTTTTGTTGAGGAGCAAAATCTTTTCCACACTTAAAGCAATCATTAGTAAAAGGAAACACTGACTCAGAGCAGGCATGGTTTATATATCTGGGACTAGGGCAAGAGCCCACTTACCTTGAGCATGTTGTTGTTTTTGTTTTTTTAAATTTTATTTTATTAATTTTATTGATGAGAGAGAGAGAAACATCAATGTTAGAGAGAAATGCCAATCAGCTGCCTCTTGCTTGAGCCCCAACAGGGGATCAAACCCACAACCCGGACATGTGCTTAGATGGGAAATTGAACCTGCCACCTCTTGGTACATAGGACAGTGGCTCTGCCCAACTGAGCCACACCAGCCGGGGCACTTGAAACACTGTTAACTATCTTTTCCATGCACTTACATAAGAATAGGGAGCATAGTTGTTAACCCTGTTATTCTGTCTTCCCAGTCCAACCAGTTAGAGTATATCTGTTAATCATTTTTACTGTTAATCGTATATACTGTTAGTGTATATTTGTATGCTTACAGCTTACTGTCAGCACCTCTTTTACTTAGCTGCAGTGGATCTCAAGGTTAAAGTAAATGAAAAATAGCTCTTGCCTTGTAAGAAGCTGAAAACCAAATCAAATTGTGGTGGTCGGAATGTGACTCTTGAATTTTTTGATGGTTTTCCATTGCTCTATCCACCCAGTCGTTTTGAGGCTAATAACCAATGAGAACTATTTTGTACTCACTTTGTGGCAGATAGTAACTTAACAGCTTTAGGTGTTTAAATCCTTCGACAATTCTATGTGGTAGATATAATAAAATTTTGTGCTAATGTGCTCTGTAGTAACATGAATTTGGAAATAACACAGTTGGTGTCCGACTTCAGGCAGCCCTGTTTAGAGAAGTGGATCCTCTGGTCTCGATTGTTGGCTGGCCCAATTTCCCAGATTTAAGCTGTCAAAAGGGGCTTCAACTAATGTGGAGATTCTTGGATTCACTGCCCCTTGGCTTCAGGTCCCAGCCAGATCCAGGATCCAGGATTATTCACTGGGATGTTGCTGCTGGAGTGGACAACCGCTGCCAGATAGTACTGCACCGAAGTACCTACGCACAGATCTCTTGGCTCTCTAGCATACTTTTATCATTTTATTAATCCCAGTTCCCTTCATTTAGACCTACATTTTATGTGACTGACATTACAAAAATGAGTATTAACAGGCTTGGGATCATGATGAATGCTAACTTAAACTTTTTTAAAAAAATCCCAAAGTAAGAGATTGTGATGCTGAGAAATTGTTACCGATTTGAAACAGGCTTATGAATGACAGTTATTTGTGAGTTGTATAGTTTGTTCTCCATTATTGTAAATTCTTATGACTGAGAAAATAAATTGTATAGAAGAAGCTGACTAGTTATAAAGGATATAATTAAGAAACCTGTTTTATGTAAACTTCATTTTCATTTCTTGAGTCATAGTAATTGCGTATAGTTTCTTCCCGTTCTGGCCAACTGGAGGAGTCTATTAGTTTATGAATGTTAGATCTAGGTTTCTTCCTTAATTCACAGAATCTTGCAAAACAGGCTCTCATTACATCTTGATTGAATTGTTTTCAAAATCTTCTACCTGTTTCATGAAGTATTTCTCTTTCCATAAACTAAATCTTTATGTGTTCTTTGATACTCATTTTTTACTTTTTGAGATTGTGATTTTATATTGTATCTTTAATGTGTTAGACTATAAGAAGCAATTTATCTTTTTGCGTATTTTCTTTTATATAAGTGTTAATCATCAATTAAGCCTACTAATAGAGTAATAATAAGTTATGGTTTGTCTAGGACAATCTTGGTTTGCATCTATTGTTCTAGCTTAATTATTAGCTTCCTCTTTCACTCTTATTCTCTTGGTTTAGAGAATAAGTTATTTAGTCACTCTACTCAATAGCAACTTTTAATTGTGAATTCACAAAACTTTTTAGAAGGGGGAAAAAAACAAAAAAGTTTAGATGAATTTTTTTAACTTGTCTAACATATCTTTTAATTTTTATTAAGTTAAATGAGATGTTTAATATGTCTATGTCCTGAATATTGATTAATGGAATGGTGCTTTTTCTTTTCTTTTTTCCAGGTATTTTAACACCAGTGATAACAATTTACTGTATTGGGGATTGGATTATCCACCTCTTACAGCTTATCATAGTCTTTTATGTGCATACGTGTAAGTTTTTCTTCCTTCATGTCACTAAATATTTATGTCCTTAGCAGATATAGTAGAAACTGTGTGACCTGGCTGTGTTGAATAGAGGAGAGACTGTTTGTAGCTCCTATTGTATAGTGGTTTGTAAAGAAAGCGCTATACCTTTTTATGATCGGGTTGTAAGAAAGTTAGCTCTCAGAGTTTGAAGATTTCCATAATTCCTTTGGAGGACAGACTAGAAAAGCAAAAATTAGCTCTGTTTTGAAGCAGAATTGTTACCCATTATGCATGGACAACTGAGAAATATACCTAATATGGTGAGTTGTGCATAGGAAACCTTTTTTTCTGAAATGGCCCAAAGTAAATGAAAAATATGGGTCCAAATTGTGTTCTGACTAACCTGTCAGATTAGAAACTAGAATTCCTGTAGTGTTTCACTTGTCATTTACGGTCGGGATTGGAATTCCTTTTGCAGAAACGGAGTGGTTTACAGGTTAGCAACTTCTTTTTGGTGGAGACCCAGTTCTACTCTGTAGCATTATTCCATTTCAGACTTGAAGTGTGTCAGCAGAAATTTGAGGGACTTCTTCACAGTATCTTCCAAACTCACCTTTTTGCTTCCACTGTTTCATATTTTGTAAAAATTAGTTTCCTGGATTAAAAACGAGTTCCTGAACTACATGATAATCAATTATATTTTGCAGTGTTCAGGCTAACGTAATATGATCGAAGACCTAATTTATCTTTAACAGTTATGTTTAGTTCTGTGCAATCATTTGTGATTAATAGCTAATTATTATAGCTGATTGTTATGATAACTGAAAAGGTTATAAATTATAAAACTCTGGTCAATACTAGCATGTTGTTCTTTATAAAATAGGTGCTTAATAAGTGAAATAGGACACATCAGATTGTTTTACACTGGAAGCACGGTGAAGGTAGGGTTCTCAGTGACATGTGCAAGGCTTTGCTGGAAGGTGAGCAAGGCAGACTCTGTGTTATAGCTTCAGTCAGTCAGCTTCACATGACTAAATAAAAAGACTCAAGCTTAAACCTGGACTTGACTGCTTTGTAAGAGCAGTGGCCACTTCTCAAAGTAGATTCAGATGTCCTCAGGTGTCCTTATTGCTAAAAGTGATGGGGAATGAAGGACATGTATATGTGCTTTGATTTGCAGGGCAAAGATTATAAATCCAGACTGGATTGCTCTCCATACCTCACGTGGATATGAGAGTCAGGCCCACAAGCTCTTCATGCGTGCAACAGGTAAAAGAACGATAGGTACCGAGTGCAAAATTTGACTTTCAAACATTTTTTGGACAAACTGATAAAAGGTTCTATTATTGTTCCTACTGACTTTTAAAATTGTACAACTATACGTACACATATGTATGTAGATTGCATGACCAAGATGTATTTGTAAACTAAAAGAGGTAAAAGTAGAAAGGAATAATTCTGGGTGCTTTACATTGATTATATCACTTAATAATTTGAACACACAAATGAGTTAAATACTATTATTATCCTTATTTTAAGGTGAGGAAACTGAGGCACAGGTAAGTGAAATTAATAGCTCATTTGAGCCCGGCCGGGCGTGGCTCAGCTGTTGAGCATCGACCTAGGATCCGGAAGATCGCAGTTCGATTCCTGGTCAGGGCACATGCCTGGGTTGCGGGCTCGATCCCCAGTCGGGGGCGTGCAGGAGGCGTTGATCAATGACTCTCTCATCATTGATGTTTCTATCTCTCTCTGTCCCTCTCCCTTCCTCTCTTTGAAATCAATAAAGATATATTAAAAAAAAAAAAACCTTTAAAAAAAATAGCTCACTTGAGGTCAAATAGCTATAAATTGAAGTTTTAGTTGTTTAGACTGTTGTTTTAATATCCTAATTCCAAATCCCTTTAGCTTTTTCTTAAACTTTACAGTTGTATCTCATTCATTGTATAGCTGTTCATTGTTGCTGAATTAAATAATCCACTCATCAGATGGTTATTGAGCATTTATTGTGTTCTGTTCTAAGTGCTGAAAGTAAAGAGCTTAGATTTCTTTAAAAGCTTTACATGACTTAGATTTCAGTGTCAGCCTGGTCCTTTTGCTCAATGAGCCTAAATTTAGTAGACTTTGTTCTCTTTACTCTTCTTTCAGGCATAGGATCTCAGGCCCAAGAGATATCTGTCTAGCCTGTCTTTCCCTCTCCCACACCATCCCCCTTTCCCCACAGTGCTTTAATCTTCTCCAAACTGCATACTCACCACATGATTATTTAACTTCTGAACCAATACCTGTATCTGCAGGGAACTCACAATCTTTAGAGACTATTTTATTTTTAGACAGCCCCAATCATTAAACATTTCCTTCTTATATTGAACCTCCACTAGTTATTTTAGGGTCTCTTTCCTTGGGCTACATAGAACAGGTCTGATTCTTTATATACTTACTACCCTAAAGACATTTGAAGTCACCTTTTCCCCAGGTTAGACATCCTCAGACACTTTAGTTATTTCTCAGATGACCCATTTGTTGAATGCGATTATGATTTTGAGGCCTCTGGTTGTGCTCCCTGGAATATGTTTCAGTCTGTTAGTCAGTGTCATCTTAAATGTGGCATCCAGAGCAGAAAATAGATTGCACGCATCTAACACTGACAGTTTTCTATCATTACCTTATTCTGGATGCTGTATTTAGTGTAGTCCAGGAAGAAATAGGCTCTTTGGATAGCTAGGTTGTACTGTTGAAGAACTTAATGTACAGTATTTGTTTTTCTTCGTTCTACAAGGATTGGACATTCAGAATTATGAGTTGCTTTTTTTTAAAAAAAAAACCTTTTTTCAGTTTTCTCCTCACCTGGGCCTCTCAAGTTTTTTATGTGCATTAATTAGTAAAAGTTTGTGTATTTTTAAATAATACGTTTAAAAAGATTCTCCTGTGCATTGATCGCCACAGTTGAGGTATTCACACCAGAAAGTTTGGAGTGTACAGATATTTTTTTTTCAAAAAAAGTTGTCTTCCTTTGCTTTGAGTATTTTTAATTTTTAAGTTCGTGTCAGAGTAGAGAGAATTAATTTTAGATACATTTAATTGATTTAATATGTGAATTTGTTAGAGAAAATTAAGAGAAGAGACTGTGTAGTACCATGTCAGTTGAAATCTGGCAAAAGCCCTGGTTGGTGTTCCTCATTTGGTTGGAGTGTCCTCCCAAACACCAAAAGGCCATGGGTTCAATTCCTGGTCAGCGCATATACCTAGGTTGTGGGGTTCAGTCCCAGTTGGGGTGCAAAGGAGAGGATACCAGTCGATGTTTCTCTCTCCTCGGGTGAGGGATAAAAAAAAATTGGCGGAGGTGAAGGCAATAGAAAGGACTCACATGTAAAGGACTTGTCCAGAGTGGGTAGGAACCTGTGTTAATAGAATTCCCACTCAGGGTTGGAGGGAAGGAGACAATAAATACATTATTTTAGATCCTGATGGTCTACAATTGAAATCATTTGCTTGTTTTTTCCCCCAGTGTTAATTGCTGATTTACTGATTTACATACCTGCAGTGATTTCATACTGTTTTTGTTTAAAAGAAATATCAACTAAGAAAAAGGTAAGTTTTAAAGCAAACTGGCATCTCATCTCTGAAATATTTTATTAGCTTAAATATTGAGTATGGAGCTTAAGGAAGCCATGCTTTTGGGACTAGATACTAATAGGAAATACTAGATCTTTGTCAGTTAATTTTCATTTAAAAACATTAATGTACCTTAATTGTTTTAATGCCCACCTATAATATAAGATGCATCAAATTCTAGAAGTTATATATACACTGCTGAGTTACACAGCATGTTGAATTTATTGTTTAACTGGTAAACCTGAATTTTGAGTCAGCTTGTGAGTCTGACTAAACTGAGAGGCATTTTGAAAAGTTGCTATATAGTCTCATAGTCATGGTCGACAAATTCTCTTTTTGGTGATTTTATGTAGGTTCATCATTAAATTAACTTCTCTGATCTATATCTCTGACAAACACCCTTTAGTGATTTCCTTTTTACTGAAGTATCTTATCCATGAAGCATCACCTCCATGAAAACTGTAGTGTTTAAAGAGTTGTTTTATAAAAATGCAATTTTTTTGATAACTAGAAGGTAAGGGGGAACATTTGCTACTGTGTTAAGTGCAACTACACTTTTACCCTGTTTGATTCAAGTAACAGATTACTCTCTTAATTCACAATAGTTTTCTTTACAGGTTGCTAATGCGTTATGCATATTGCTGTATCCAGGCCTTATTCTTATCGACTATGGACACTTTCAGTATCCTTTACTAATTTAGAAATGAAGTCAGATGTATACATATTAGGAAATCTAGGCTCAATGCGTATAATGTTATCATTCAGTAATATCTTATTTGCTAGGGTACTTGCTTATATAAACTATTTTCACAATGATATATAAGAATCTCTTTATGAAGCTTTTACTTAAATGGTAAAATAAAGATTTTTTTTAAAGAATGGAATTGCTGCCTGGCCAATGTGGCTCAGTGGTTGAGCATCAACCCATGAACCAGGAGGTTGCGGTTCGATTCCCAATCAGGGCACATGCCCGGGTTTCAGGCTCGATCCCCAGTAGGGGGCGTGCGGAAGGCAGCTGATCAATGACTCTCTCATCATTGATGTTTCTATCTTTCCCTCTCCCTTCCTCTCTCTGAAATCAATAAAAACATTAAAAAAACAAACTTGAATTGCTTTTTCACACCCTTTTGGCTTGGTTACTGACTAGCTCTTCTGGAGAGCTGAAAAAAAAGTGCCCAGTACAGTTATACTCTCCTAACTGGAAAAGGTGTAACATACCTTCTGTCTTCTGTAAATGTTATCTGACACTGTCAAAGGAAAAACAATCTTGTTGTTTTTTTGAGTTTTAAAAACAAGATGTTTTTCTAACAGTGGTAGCTGGAAGCTTTAGGAAACTGAACCTGAATAATTAAAATTTACTGTGTGGATTTTGTGTGTAACTTTGATACCTAAAATAAGAAACATTCAAATAAGGAACACAGAAATCTTAGAGAAAAGTTGATAAAATCTGTACATGGCTCTCCAGTTTGTCTTCTAATGTATGAAATGTTACTCTCTGTTCTAAAAGGAAAACAAAAAGACATATTTCACAGCGACATGATTGCCTACCTAATAGCTTTTCCTTTTGGTACCAGTCCATTTTAGTTGTAATAAAATTAATATGTGTATACCTATCAAAGGACTTGCAAAAGATACTCAAATCTGTAGTTGTTTTTATCATATTTTTTAATCTGATCAGGGCTATCAGATACAAAATTCTGATATAAGGAAAAGAAAAAAAAGTTGTTTGCAAGATTTTTAAAGCTCTAGTTACTTAGAAACATAGCACCAATACAGAAAAGTGCACCAAATGTAAACATGCAGTTTGGTGAGTTGGCAAACTCTAACCTATGTGAAGAAATAGCACTTTGCCGGTGTCTCCAAACTACACCCATACACCTCCCAAGCACTCCTCCCTCCTCCTTTCCCCCCTTTCTTGAACTTTTTATAAAAGAGGCAGCACACTACGTATTCCTTTGTGGTTGGTGTTTGGGTTTCAGCGTTTTGTTTGTAAGAGTTATTCATGTAGTTGTCTGTAGCTGCAGTTTGTTCACTTACACTGCTTTATAATATTCCCCTGCAAGAATAGCATGTGCCATCACCGACGGACATTTGGATTGCCTCCAGGTTGGGCTGTGATGACTATGCGGCTATGAATATTCTTGTAAATGTCTCTGTGCACATATAAATACATTTTTTATGAGTGGAATTGCTGAGTTACAGGCTGTGCACATGTTTAATATTAGATATTCCCAAGTGGTTTTTCAGCATGGCATCCAGTGAACACTTCCACTAGCTGTGGTATAAAAGTTCTAGGTGCTCCCCTTCACCAGTTGTCATTCCTTTTCCTTTTCACCTTCTGGTAAATAGGTAGTGGCATCTCCTCTGTGATTTGAATCAAACACTTGAAGCTTTTGGGATTATGTCAGTTTATAGTGACACATTTTTTAACTATGTACTTTACTTTCCTTATTTGTAAAATGGGCATAAGAATAACCCTTGTAAACTTTTTGAGAATGGAGTGAATGAATATTTGTAAAGCATTTAAGGCAGTACCTGGGAAATACGAAATACTGTATAAGTTTTTATTGCTGTTATTACCTGTCATTGCCGCTGCTGCTACTATTACTATTTTTTATTTTTTGGGTTCTGAGATTTTACAATGATTTCTTTAGGCATAGGTGTTTTTGACAATTGTTTTGGACACTATGGGTCATTCATTTTGAAGACTCATGCTCTTCAGTTCTGGGGAATTCTCATTTCTTTGATAATTTTCTCACTTCATTCTTGAGTTTATTAGACAGATGTTAGATCTTTCATCTCCATCTTGAGCATCCCTTTGTCTTTTTATGGTTTGGAAGATTATCGTTAACTTTATCTCTAACACTTCTATTAAATTTCATTTGTTTTGTTAAGCATAACTTAACTTTCAATTCACTCTTTTTTCTCCTTACTGTTTTCTAAATTATTTCTGTTTTTCCAGGGTCAGTTTTTCCCCCTTTTCATTTTGGTCTTAGGCTTTTCTTCAATGTCTATTTGATCCAAGAGTATTCTTATTTTAGAGTAAGAAGAAAAAGCCACATGTGAGCTCTTTATTTATTTGATCCACTGTAGGTTAAGTGGGCAGGGAGCTGGCCAGTACACTGTGGGATCCTTAAATTTCAGGGTGGAGGGCTTTGCACTATAGTGTTAACTTCTCCACTAGCTGTCCCAGATGGTTTATTCCATTTCTTTGGAGAAATACTCCTTTTGTTGCTTGGGGGCAGTTAAGGATTTGGCTTCCAGATAATCTTTTCACAGGAGTGAAGTGGGGTTTGATCTCTTCATCTAGGGATTTTCAGTTAATCCTCTTGTTTTCTTTTCAAAATATTGCTCAAGCCCTCTCACCTACTTGGTGTTTCTGGAGTTCTCTAGGGGCTGGCAGGGGAGGTTGCTCTTTGCTTGCCTAAGCTTCCTCCATGCTGTGGCTCCTTCCACGATCAACTGTTCTATTTGCTACCACTTCTCTGCCCTCTTTCTGTCTTCTAGACATGTGTTGAAATCCTGATCTACTGCAACCCATCTTCCTGTTCGCTTTATGGCTGTGAATTTATACTTTTAAAAATTCTCTATCATCTTAAGGGGGTCTAGGGAAGGAGAGGAGGTAGACATGAGTGCCTAGCTCACCATTTCAGACTGAAAATTTAATTGTGATGTTGTTTTAATATAACTGTTATTAATATAACTGTTTATAATCAAGCATATATATTAATTTAAATTGATGCATATTATAGAGGAAGTATAGTGATATCAGTAAATTTTGTGTGTTTTTTTTTAACTTTTTTTTAAACCTCACCCTAGGATATGTTTATTGATTTTAGAGAGAGAGGAAGGGAGAGAGAGAGAGAAACATGGATGTGAGTGAGAAACACTGATCAGCTGCCTCCTGTACTTGCCCCGACCGGGGATTGAACCCACAACCTTTTTGGTGTAGGGGGCAGTGCTCCAGCCAGCTGAGCCACTGGCCAGGGCGTTTTTTTAAACTTCTGAAGCGTCATTTTGTTCTCTAGATTTTGCTGTTGTCATAGTGATAGGTGTGAGATAGTCTAGCAGGAACAAAGCTACCTGTTAACTATGTAGAGCTCTTTTAATGCTGAGCAAATCAGCTGCTCTGTGTAACAGTAGATTTCATGTATTTGAGGCCATTATTTATCATTTCGAACGTTTATCACTTCAGTACGTTCAACTTCTATTTAGAAATAGCTTTCATTGTATATTATTTTAAAACTGTGTAAGCAATACACTCTGTAAAGTGCAAGATCTACCTCTTTTAATCTTTGAGATAATCTCCTTGACACAGGCACAGATACAATTCTGTGAGTCTTGGCTTTGCTCTGTGGGGTGTTCTTGGAGTATCTTGTCACTGGGACCTGCTAGGATCACTGGCATTTTGCTTGGCTATAAATTATAAACAGATGGAACTCTACCACTCCTTGCCGTTTTTTTGCTTTTTACTTGGCAAATGTTTTAAAAAAGGCCTCAAAGGGAAAGGGTGAGTGGCTTTTAAAAAATTTTTAAAAATTACTTCAGAGAATTTATGTGGCATACTTACCAGGAGGAAGGTGGTCTTTCACCTAGCCCTTTGGTGATTTCTTACTAATGTGTCGGCTGTGGGGTGAGTGGGAAGAGAGATTAAGTCATGTTCTGTACTAATTTATTTTAATTCTTCCTAACTAGAAAACTATTTGGATAAATGTATATTTCCTGGAGGTGATGTGGGTTGGTTTGTTAGAGCATTGCCGTAGGCTTGCATCCCTTTAAGAGCATGTTAGATCATGTACTTACTAGAAATACATCTGATTTAACATTTGTCTTCATGGCTGCATAGGAATGGCACCTTAAGTTTAATGTTAATGAGGACGGTGATAGTTTTTTTGTTGGAGAAGTGCACATTTTAATGGTTTTGAATTTCTTAACTCTGATTTGAGGAGACCCCCCCACCTTAAACCTGTATTGGTGGCATGGACTTATCATTATTATACATTTGCATTTATAATATTTAGCGAGATTCAGATTTTCTCCAAAGTATTAACCTCTCCTTGTCTTACGGGTTACCTCTGCTTTTGTTCTAGGTTTGTGTTGCTGATTAAGCTGGCTTGCACTGTTGTAGCTTCCTTTGCTCTCTGCTGGCTGCCATTCGTTACAGAAAAGGAACAAACCCTGCAGGTTCTAAGGCGGCTCTTCCCAGTTGATCGTGGATTATTTGAGGCACGTTTACAAACTCTCCTCTCCTTTCTGTTCCCTTTTCTGTGGCCTCTGGGATTTCCCGTAGAAGACACACAGGGAATAGTAATGTCAGCTGCTCTCCCCTTGCAATCATTCCTTGCCAATTATTTAATCCAGGATAGAACCTCTAGCTCACCTGGCCTTTCTAGTACATTACATGCAAAGGTAATATTTATGCCATCATGAGATCCATAATCCACTTATACATTTTTATAGTGAAGTAGGGTCCAGAATGAAAGACAGCATGGGAAGTTGCAGCTACAAAGTTAAGAGATCTGTAATTTTTTGGTTTATATTCTCTTTTTAGTCCAAGGGAATTATTTATTAAAGTAATAATCATGTTTGCTTCAGAAAGATCTCATACTTCCTTACGAGATATATAAATGTAACCTTCATCCATAGTAATTTTTAATGAGATCTTTCATTTCATTTAATGCTAGCTTAATTACTCTTGTTAAACTTTAATTACATGGATAATTTGATGATTTAGATTTAGTAATTAAATTAAACAAACCATTTTTCTGAAACAAAAAGACCTTTTAATAAAGTTAGACAGAGACAACATATTTATAGATAATTTGCTTTTCAGTAAACATTTCTTTTAAAAAGAACTAGAAAAGCATATATATCTTTCTATTTTTCAAATATATAAATTGGATCTGGAAGGAGATGGAACCAGCATTTTGAAAGAGACTGAGTTTGGTTTTGTGAAGGAACAGGAGTGTGTGACTTGTGTGTCGATGGAGATGCTGCTGCTGCTGATACTGATAATCATAAATAACCACTATCATTACCACCACTTACCAGGTGCCAGATACCTCACATAATTTTATTTGATCCTTACAGTAGTGCTGAGGTACCTATTATACCCACTTTACAGATCAGAAAACTGAGGTCATGTAGCTAGTGCGTGGCAGTGCTGAGATTCGAATTTTGAAAATTGTGCTGCTAACTTCTTTATATTTTTCTAACCTTAACACTTACATAAGGAAAAGTTTAATTCTCTGTGTAAGCTGCCTGGTTACTTGCCTTGCCTTTCATTTCAGAAATGGTACTTATCATGATAATGATAAAAATGAACATTACATATGTTTGATGGTGCTGCTGGTCACCTCCATTCCCTTGTTGCTCCCAGGATCTGAAGAGCATTCCCTTTGATCTGACAGGAAGTAGGGTGGTACAGCTGTCAGTGATAGTTACTTTCTTGATGTTTTGCCTACACAGCTGTGTCAAGCAGCTGTGCAGAGGATGGGTTTCACGAGCAGAGAGCTGTAGTTACAAATTTAATTTTGAAAGTGATCCTAGCACAACTGCTAATGCCTTTAAATTTCTTAATTTATTAGCAATTAACTCTTGTCATTCTAGTAGCTAGAAAGTTATATTAGATAATTTCACATGTGTGATAAAACGGGTCACATAATATGCGTTCTACAAATTAGGAAAACAAAAATTTTCTAGAAAAATTTTCAAAGATGAATAACCTCATTGTTTTGGGATAGTGTGCTGTGCTTTGAAAAATATTAAGTATTTCTTGGCAGGGTCTAGAGTATGGTTGGGTAGTGATTTAGATCAACTCCCATTGCAAAAAAATGAAAAATGCTTGTCTGTGTATGTACATACTCATTACTTGGAGAGTTTAATCAACTTAGTTATAAAATTGTGAACAAAAGCTTCTCGTCTCACAAGTTTATTTAGAGGTTATGGACTGTATTTTGTGGAGTTTATTTCCATCATTCATATCAGAATGTAAAACTAACAACTCTTTTTTAAGGATAAAGTAGCCAATATTTGGTGCAGCTTAAGTGTCTTTCTGAAGATCAAGGATATTTTGCCACATCACATCCAGATAAAAATCAGGTAAGACACAGAGGTTGTATGCAGTGTTTCATGTGCTTTTCTCTAAAAGTGCTATGGTGATACCTCATTCAGCTGGCATCGTTAGGGAATGAGCTGCTCTTCGTTGTGAGTCTTCCACATAATGTAAACCTATCCCTCTATACAACAACTCTTTCATTTGAAATATTTGAAGTGCAGATCTTCCTGGGTTGTTACCTGCTTCCCTCCTCCTTAGTCAGAGAGTTTGCTCACCGTGAGTGAACATGATGCTGAAGAGCCATGGGTTTCAGTGGTGTATCAGTCAGGGCTCAACCAGAGAGGAAGCATGGGTAGGGATCGGGTGTGTGTGCGTGTGTGTGTGTGTGTGTGTGTCCCCACGTGTATGAATTTGCTATGAGGAATTGGCTTCTACAATTGTGGGGGCTGGCTAGGCAAACTGGAAGTCCACAGGGCATTCAGGAAGGAATCTTTAAGGGGAAGGAAGAGAGATTCAGACCAGCTGCTGTTAAGAATCCCTGAGCTTAGGGAAGGCCTAAGCCCTTTTACACGGCTTCCAACTGATTGCCTCAGGGGCACCCAGACTGTCTTCCTAAAGGTTAACTTAAAATCAGCTGATTAGGGACTTTTTTTAGATCTGCAAAATCTCTTCCCAGCAGCACCAAGATTCGTGCTTGAGTGACTGGGTGAGGGAGTGTGTGCTGCAGCAGGGGTGCTGCCTCCCGCCGTCCGCTTCCCATGGCACACGGAGCGGGAGTGCGGCCCAGCCACGCGGCCCCACCCCAAAGCCCCCCCAGCCGGACGTCGGTTACTGCACTGCGCTGGGGCCCTTGCTTTCAGGGCTGTTCACCATGGTGCTGCATGGCTCCGGATGGCTCTGCCGATGGGGTTCTTTTCACCTGCCCAGCCACCATCACTAGAGGCAGCTCTAGCAGCTTCTAACCTGTTGTTGTTTTAAATTTACCATGGGCTTGAAAATCAGATAATCAACTTTTGTGAAATAAGGACCAGAGAGATTCTCTTACGAGTACATTTTATGAATGTTTCTGTTACAAATACAACATTGTCTCTTTATACGTGATTATGCTTTCTTATTTTGAGTGTTTATAATTGACGTTTAGCTATCTGTCTTTGTCTTTCCTATAAATGATACTAAATAGTAAAGTAACATAAGCAACATTTACTGCTATGATGTTTTGTTCTGTGTTATACAATCATACATATATTAAAGAGCATACATATTTCAGTGTATGGATTTTATTGAAATGTTACTTAGTCTTAAATTTTAAAAATAAAAATAAACTTTAATTTGAAATCAATTTGATAAGTAATGTGATCCTTATATTTAAAAAAGTCTTTGTTTTGGCTATATACCTTTACAAAGAAAACAAATATTTTATTTTTATTCATTTTTAGCTCTTGTTTTACCTTTCTAAGCCTGCTTCCTGCATGTATAAAATTAATACTTCAGCCCTCTCCCAAAGGATTCAGATTTACTCTGGTAAGTTTTTCATTTTTTAGATACGTAATTCTTGCTGCAACTGATCTTTTAAAAATAGAGATAATTATTTTCTTGCTTTATTGGATCGGGACATTCATTTATTTGATGAACATTTATTGAGTGTCTGACATACTTAGGCGCTGTGTTGGGCACTAGGTTGAGCAATCAGAATCTTTCAGTTTAATTCAACAGTTATTGTTCTGCTTTGTATTGGTCAATGAGGGAATGCAAAGAAGAAAACAATGGCGATAGGCAGATGCTTAAATAATTCTGTGATAAAGCAGGTGGTATTAAGTTCTATTTGGTACTGATTAGGCGTTATGACTGTGGGGGAAAAGGAGATAGTACTTGGGGGGCAGATGTTGGACAGCCTCTTAGAGCAAGTGGGGTTGGAGCTAAAGTTTGACAGCTGGGCAAGATTTGGAATTGGGGTTTATACAGCAGAAGAGAATTCAAGGCAGGAGGAGGAGCTTGAAGGTAGAGAGGTGAGAAACGATAGGGGATGCTCTGGGAACAGCTATTGAACGGCGAAATTCGTGTGACGTGTGCGTGTGTGTGTGTGTGTTGAGAGGATATAGTGAGAGATAAGAGTCAAACCGGATCAGATTGTATAAGAGCTCGAATGTCGGGTTGGATAAGTTGGAGCTGGATTTGTGTGCAAGAGGAGCCAGAAAAAAACTTTTCAGATGACTTGTGTCGGTTTGAAGATGCATTGGTTCCATTTCCTACAGTTTAGGGTTTCTCCGAGTGGGTTTACAAATCCCTCCAGGTTGTATTTCTGTGGTACTTTTACAATTTTGTTCCTGTGTGCCTTGGCCTATAAAATGACATTTTAAAAATATCTTTTATTATGTCAAGAAAATTTGGTTTATGAAAACAGTAAGTCAGTGGACTTTATAAGGGGACATTTTAGGAATTAGGGTTTCAACCCTGGGACTGCCACATACTTACGTTACATTCCAAAGGCAAGCGGTGACATAGCATACCGGTGAAATACTTGCGAAGTGCCTGTCAGTACCACAGTGTACAATAGATAGTTTCATGTTCTTCTTCTCTTTTTATCGCCTTTTTATTGATGCTTTCTGCTGTTTCATTCTGTGAATGAACTCTGAGCACACTGTCATCTATGGTTAATATTCTATAAGACTTTTAGAACCGGAGGGATATGGTTAATAATGCTCTGATGTCTTCAGTGGGCCTAACTGGAAATATCGGCACGCTTATATAAGATGATGCTATTTTTCTAGGAAATAGCATGCTAAATAAAGGTAGATTTCAAAGATAATGGAATGCAATTTCAGAGTCTGAGTAAATGTGGTCGTGCTAGAGATGATTACTTTCAAGGATTATAAGCCAGAAAGAACATTTTCTCTCTCCGAGTTTCCTAATTTTATTCTGTTTTAATACAAACCGCTGTGTTTAAAAAACAAAAAACAAAAAAGACTTATATTAATGACTTTTGTTATTTTATTTTTGTTGGTAATGTTTTGAATTCTTACTGAGTACCTCTGAGAGCTTTAAAAACATTTCTCATTTTAATTAAAGTGTTTTCCTTTCCATGAAGATTGAATTACTCTCAATTCAATGCTCAATGTAAGTCTATGATTGAGGTAATTGGTAGTATGAACACTAATATATTTATAGCAGCAGAGTACTTGATATTTAATTTATTCGAGTACTAACTATTGAGTGCTCTCTAATGTGTCAGGCCCTTTTCTAGGTACGGGCATGTAAGTGAATGGCAGCTGACATCCCTGCTTTCTTAATTGGGGCCTTTCATGCTCAAGGCAGAAGAATTACAATAAACAAAATAAACCAGTTAAGAAGAAAATATCTGGGAGTAATGAGGGCTATGAAGGAAATAGTGTTAGCCCGGCCGGCATGGCTCAGCGGTTGAGCGTCAACCTAAGACCCAGGAGTTCGTGGTTCGGTTCCCCGTCAGGGCACATGCCCAGGTTGCAGCTCCATCCCCAGTCGGGGGCGTGCAGGAGGCAGCCGATCAATGACTCTCATCATTGATGTTTCTCTCTCTCCCTCTCGCTTCCTCTCTCTGAAATCAATAAAGATATATTTAAAAAAGAAAATAGTGTTATATGAAAAGACTGCTGGTGGGCTTGGTTAGGGGGCACTACTTTAGATTGAGGAAGGGAAGGCCTTTCTAGGGAAGTGACATTGAGCCTAGAACTGAAGGGCCAACAAGAAAGAGCCAATCACAAGATCTGGGCTCTGACTTGATAAAAGCAAGTTTTTCCCTAAGGCAGGAACACGTTTGGCATGTTGAGGCATAAAGGCACCGGTGTGAGCGCTCGTGTGCGATGAGTGAGGGAGACAGTATTGGACAGGACCCAGACAGCACAGGAGTGCGGATTTTATTCTAAGTGAAGTGACAAGGGCCTCTGTGTGATCTGACATGGTGGCTGAGTGGAGAATGGATTGGAAGGAGGCAAGTGTTACCAATTAGGAGGTTACGGCAGTAGTTCAGGAGAAAGGGGGTGGCTCAGAGCACCCTTCCACCACCGTCAGCAGAGGGGAAGGACAGAAGCGGGGGAACATTATTTAGGAGGCGGTGTAGGTAGGAATTGCCAATGGATTGGATGTGTAGCACGTACAAGGTAGTGACCCACGTTTTTTGCTTGAACTAGATTGGATGTATATAGATGTCTAAGACTCAGAATATAAACTTCTGAAAATGGAGCTATTTAATTTTTTATTTAAAACCCCAAATGGCAAATAATTACTTTATAAAACATTTAGTATATTTTATTGAAGTGCACGTTTTCTTTTTCTTTTTCTTTTAAAATTAAATGTATTGGGGTAGCATTGATTAATAACATAATTTTCAGGTGGACAAGATTATAATTCAACATTTTACTTTATTGTGTGCTCACCACCTGAAGTCTGGTGTGCGTCCGTCACCATATATTTGACCCCTTTACCCAGTTCCCCCTCCCCCAGCCCTCTTCCCCTCTGTAACCACCACTCTGTTGTCTGTGTCTATGAGTTTGTTTTTGTTTGTTTCATTAGTTCATTTGTTACTTTTTGTTTTATATTCCACATATGGGTGAAATTATATGAAATTATAAAATTTAACATATTTTATTGAAAGGCATGTTTTAAAAACGCTGAAATAGATTGTTTTGCCAGTTTTAGATTTTGACCTTGTCTTTCATGCTTTTTAATTTAAATTGTCAGAGATCCCAAGGGAAGGTGAAGGTGTGATTGTTGTGTCTGAAGTATTTAGTAGTTTTGTTTATTAATAACTGAGTCTCAATGAACTTATTTTACATGGTTAGTATAGTATTATAATCAGCTTTTAAAAAATATTTTGATTATATATTTGAATAAAATATGCATATTAGTGTTATGTATATATTTTCTTTCTAGATGGAAGCCACATTAAACTTTAAAGTTTTATTTGAAATGATTTTTATTCAGGTTCATAATGAAATTGCAATCATACTTTATAAGTTGTTATATCTCATTTTCCCTCTCTTTCCCTTAAAGGTTACCTGTGCACTGTCATTCTTTTTATTTTCTTTCCAAGTACATGAGAAGTCCATTCTCTTAGTATCATTGTAAGTAAAATATTTTAGTGTTTTATTTACTTATTTACTGTTATGCACTTATAACATATAAGTTTATTACTTACATATAATTACCTAAGTGCAAAACACAGCTATGCAGGTGTTATATAGTTGCATAAAATTATTTCATAAAATTATATATTTTTCAGAATGATGATCTTTTACAGTTTTACTTTATATTTTAAACTGAAAGAAGTCATAGAATTATTACCAAAATACTTATTTCTTCCTGTTTCTTCCTATATATTTTCTATATGCTAATAAAAAATGTCTCCCAAAGAGGCCTTCCTCAGATTGGAGTCTGTGATCTTTGCCTTTTTCATTTCCATGTCTATTCGGTAGCCTTTTTCACCCCTTTAGGGGCTTTCATACGTTGCCTCATTTCTCTTTATCAAAACCTTTGGCTAGACCCTATTGGCAGTCTCTAACCAGACTACTTTGTTTTAGGAGCATTACATTTTCCCCCCTGGTCTCCATAGAAATTGGATGACTGTTGGGGGTATATTATCCCAATATTAAAATAGTATTTGCCTAGAACACACTGGAATACTTGAATCTCAACCCACAAGGTTCCTGTGGAAGATACTGTACAGAGTGACCAATGGCAAATGGGAGGTGGAACTTTGGACTAAAACTGCAGTTCGTAGCTTTATAGCTGGGCTGGCCTATGTGGAAGGCTTCTTTGCTCTGAACAAAATAGTCTCATATCATTGCAGCCTGAGAGGACAGCTTGATTTCACCCTCCAAAGTCTAAACCTGAGTCATCACTATTATATTTTATGAGGCTAGGCTGACCCTGCACAAATACCTAATGTGAGGGGGACAGAACTGTGGAGAGGTATTGCTTTCAAACATGTATATGTTCCCCAGAATTTCTACCCCATAGAAAGCAGCCCATTCAGTGACCTGTAATCTGACCATTCAGGTTAGCTCTAGGGCCCTGAATAGTAGATAATACTTGTGTTTTTCAACTACTTAACAATACAGGATATTATTATTTTTTCAATTACACCTAAGAAAAAAGGTTAAATCAATCATTATTCAAGGACATATGGTAAGTAAGTGGCAGAAACAAGACTGGGACTCAGGTCTTCTGGCTTAGCCCCTTTCTTGAGCATTACTGCCACAGTTGAATCCAGAAGGTAGTGGGACTAGGCGTTGGTGTTAAGGTCAGAATTTGCACTTGTGACCCTAAACAGCTCCTAGGTAAAGTCAGTGGCTCCATTTATTGGCATTGCACTTCCTGTTCCGATACTATTGCTCTTCTCATGTAGCTTCTTCCTATTGATTCTTTCCTCTTTTCTTTTACTCTACCATCGTAAATGTTTCTCTTTGTAGTTCTTTGCCTCTGTTGTCCTCTCTTCAGTGGCAGGTGATGATCCTATCTGTTACAACTTTAGCTGGTTAACTAAGCTGAGTAATACGTAACATGCGGGATCATAAAAAAGAAAATTGAAAACCGCTATACTGGGAATTCATTTCATATTTACCAAGTATGGTGAAATATGTATATATGAAGCAGCTCTCTTTCTCTGTTTAGATCTGTTATATGATTCTTTTTTTAAGCTATTGTATGACAGAAGAAATATTCCATTGGGGGATTGAATTCTGGAAGCAGCACTGGAAAGTTATTTTGAGGAGTTGACACCTCCTCTGTGTTTACTCACTTAGTTTGGATTGATATATATATATATATATGAATCAGTAGTCCATATGAAGACCTTGCTGGCTGTTTTACGTGTTTTTTTTTTTAGCTACCCTGACAATAAGACATAAAATGTTTATATTTTTTTACAAGTAAGTGTTGAAATTATATTCTATAAGATTAAAGATTTTTTTGTTTTGTTTTGTTTTGATCATTTTAGACCCGTCTGCTTAGTTTTAAGTGAAATTCCTTTTATGTCTACTTGGTTTTTACTTGTGTCAACATTTAGGTGAGTCAAACCAATTTCCATATAATATTTTCAGTGTAGTTCCTATAAACTCATGTAAAACGTTTTTACAAAGTGATTATGGTTTGTTTTCCCTTACAGTATGCTACCTCTTCTGTTGAAGGATGGCCTCCTAATGCCCACAGTTGTGACAGTGATGGCATTTTTTATAGCTTGTGCAACTTCCTTTTCAATATTTGAAAAGACTTCGGAAGAAGATCTACAGTTGAAATCCTTTTCCGTTTCTGTTAGGAAATATCTTCCATGTTTTACATTTCTTCCCAGAGTTATACAGCATTTGGTAAGTGGGTCAGTTTTTAGGGAGTGATGCTTAGCTTATGCTGGTACCACACTGTCTCAATGACTGTAGCTTTGTAGTTAGTTTTAAAATTGAAAACGAGTCCTCCAATTTTGTTCTTTTTCAAGATTGTTTTAGCTTTCTGCATTCCTATTCTATTTCCACATTATTTTTAGGACTAACTCATTAATTTCTAACAAAAACCACATTAACTGTGATGTTAACTGTGGGTTTTTTATAGATGGCCTTTATTTGGTTAGGAAGGCCTTCCAGTCCTAATTCATTGAGTGTTTTTGCCATGAAAAGGTATTGGGTATCATCTGTCCTAGGTAACTTTCTTCAGTGCCCGGGTGGTATGAAGTATAAGACAGGGGTTCTCAGGCTTTTGTTACATACAGGAATCACTCAGAGAACTTTAAAAAATACTGAGGCCTAGTCCAGAAACTCATTTAATTGGTCTTGGGTGTAGTGTGGGCATTGAGATATATAACCGTAACTGATTCTAACTTGCAGCCTAGATTGAGAGCCACCATGAAGAGATTGTACCGCCCCCAATTCTCCCTCCTTCCGCTTCAGTTCTGCTGATTTACAGCTGTAAATCAGTGTGACCAGTACATTTAAAATTTCTTTTATGTTATTTAATACTTCTTTCCTGGCCAGCGTGCCTCAGTGGTTGAGCATCCACCTATGATCCAGTAGATCACAGTTTGATTCCTGCTTCGGGCATGTACCTGGGCTGCGATTGATGATTCTCTCATCATTGATGTTTCTATCTCTCTCTCTGAAATCAATAAAATCATATTAAAAAAATAATACTTCTTTTTCCTCCTTACAGTTTCATATGTCAGTAATCACTATGGTCCTCCTGACACTGATGACTGTAACACTGGATCCTCCTCAGAAATACCCGGACTTGTTTTCTGTATTGGTGTGTTTTGTGTCCTGCTTAAAATTCCTGTTCTTCTTGGTATACTTTAACATTATAGTCATGTGGGATTCAAAAAGTGCAAGAAATCAGAAGAAAATCGACTAGCTGTATCCACAAATGTGAAAACGTTAACAGTGCTAAAAGGTTTGGTGAATTTTTTGCGGTGTGTAAATGAAATGATCGTTTGAGTGTTATGGAATTATAGGGGAGGAGGTGGTGGTGGTCATTGTTCTCTACACAAATAAAAGTATTTGGGCCAGTATGGCTCAGCAGTTGAGCATTGACCCAGGAACCAAGAGTTCCCTGGTTCAATTCCCAGTCAGGGCACATGCCCAGGTTGTGGGCTCGATCCCCACTAGGGGGCGTGCAAGAGGCAGCCGATCGATGATGTTTCTCTCTCATCGATGTTTTTATCTCCGTCTCTCTTCCTTCCTCTCTCTAAAAACCAATAAAAAGATATTTTTAAAAAAAGTATTTGGGGACCAAAGCCCAACGGAGGTTTTTATTTTCTAACTATTGACTGGCCAAGACATTGGAGTTTTGTTAATATGCAGTTATTCAAGTGGGAAAACAAAAAGTGTCCTTCATCCCAGTATTTACTTAGGAAATGTACTCCATTATTTGTCGTCTTGAAACAATCTGCAAATACGGTGAGTTTAATGGGGGAACTTAGCCCCTTATTTTTAAAGGAAATTACTAATTTTGGTATTTAAATGTTTTCTTGCCCTGGCTGGGTAGCTCAGTTGGTTAGAGCGTCATTTCGAAACACCAAGGTTGTAGGTTTGATTCCCAGACAGGGCACATACAAGAATCAATAGGTAATGCATAAATAAGTGGGACAATAAATTGATGTTTCTCTCTCTCCCTTCTCTCTCTAAAATCAATCAATAAAAAATATTTTAAAAATGTCGTTTTCTTACATTTTAGAATGGAAGTAATATGTACTCCATTCTTTAGAAATTATATCTCCGGTATTAAACTTGTGATCATCTTTTAAATTACTATGAGAAGGCAATTTAAACTGCTTGAAGTTTTAACATGCCTTATTATATGTGCAAATTTGAATTTTTTTAACAAGGCAGAGACTAAACTGTGTTTTTTCCAAGAATGCCGATTTACTTGACTGTAATTAAACAATGAATTTTCCTGAATTTAAGTCTAAGTGGTATGAGTGAAGTCTCTTTATTACTCATGAGCACTAGGTTCTAAACTTCCAGGATCACTTTAAGTTAAATTCCCTTATGCAGGATGTCATCCTTCTTTTATATTCTAGGATGGTTCAAGGTTACCAGCGCCATGAGACTTGCATCACGCCTCATGTTAACTTGGCCCTGTTAATCCTGGACCACTCTATCTTAGCAGAAGCCCATCTTTACTCTATAATTCAAATGGTAAAAATAATGTATTATACCAGTGCTATAGTTTCTCATGGGAAGATGTGCTTTCTGTAGTCTGTGATAAAAATAAAACAGTCATTGTCCCATCAACATATATTTTTAACGAATATATTTCTTTTCTAAGACAGCCATTAAAGCAAATTAAGTGGTGGTGTATTTTTAAAAAAGGCAAGCCAAACACATACATACAAAGAAAATCTGGTTTTAGACATGGACAGCCACAGGCCGATGCAAGAAGGTATGTGTTTCTCAGTCTGAGAAAGGGAGAGGGCTTAGACAAAGCGAAAATCAAGAAGTATTTCTTTTTCCAAGTAAATGTGCATAAAGACTCAAAGGCCAGGTCCGCAGAGAAAAGCAGCCTTGAATCACTGCCGAATCAGCAGGAACATCGCTGTCCATGGTCACCATCTGTAATCAGTGTGCCCAAATGTCAGCCTCTTGGCTGGCTGGTGGGGTCTTATTTTTTTTATTTTTTGTATTAGTATAGTTCTGTTTAGCACAGGATGTTGATTTAAATCAATGATAAGGAAGTTCTAACTCCTGAATAACTGTAACAGAGAAATGTTACTTGAAAATAAAAGTATTATATAAACATTAATAAAAAAGAATGCACCCATATTCAAGGAATCTTACAGGTAAGTCCTGTAAATAAAGTATTTTCCAGAGGATTTAATCTAATATTGTTGAGTTACATTGTAGTTTTTATGGAGACTCATAGCAATTATCTTAAGTATTGCTTATATCTGTTAGAAACCAGTTTAAGAAGAGTCCACGTAGAACTTTGAGAGATTAAGTTCCAAAATATTGAAAATGTCGAGTGAGGAATTAAGATCACAGAAACAGGCAATTCTGTCAGCTCTACCCAGGACTATTGGGATGTTTTAATACAAAATATTTAGGTTTTATAAAAATTTTGAAGATTTCTCACTTTCTTCACTAATATACCTGTCAAAAATGAACCCTTCTAAGTTATTTTCAAGTTCATTTTAGAGGGAAGGATTGTTTCTGAAATGCAGTTTTCTCTGTTGCCAATAAACTTAGGTTTGCTTCTTAAAATGAAGAGAATAGGGTGTATGTTCATGTATCAAATATGAGGTTCTGAAGTCATTTTCCCTTGAGCCCTTAGGGAGGGGAGAAAAATCCCCGATGTAGCATTCTGTCCAAATGATAAACCACAACTAAGTGAGTGAAACATTTACAAAAGTCAAGGCAGCCCAAGGAGCCTCTCTGTTCAATAGAAAGAGAGTAAGAGATGGATAGGATGTAACTAAATAATGGTTGGAGTAACACAATGGTTTCAAGTCTCAATTGGTCTTTCTTCTGTTATGTTCACTGGAAAATCAGGGCCAAGTGTATCCACCCCCTACCCCATATAAACATTAGTTTTGTGTGTGGATCTTTCTGCTTTGTCCTTCATGTGGCCTCCAAGGGTGATAAACCGAGAGTCATCTGATCTACAATGAAGAGAACTGAGAAATGATTCTTAGCAGCCCCAGCTGTTCTGAAAGGCAAAAGCTTAGTATATCAAGAGGTCAAATATACAGTAACTGATTTAATAGCATTAAGCACATACCTACATAACTTGGATTACATATGAAACAAATCTTCTTAACCCTTTATTTCCTTACTAATGTAGGTTTCTTTAGATGTTTTGACTTACATTCTAAGGTTTTCAGTGCTAAGGACACAAAGGAATTATCCTTTTTGGTACATTTTAGGTAATGTTCTATTATGAGGGCTGTATCACAAAGTGTTCTTAATATTTAGTAGATTATCTCAAAAATCTTATTTAAATAGTACCAATAAAATCATCAGAGAAGGCAATTAGATTTAATAGTTAATTGGGCTACTGTTTAGTATCTATGTCACTTAATAGTTTTTAAAAAATAACTTATTTTCATTTTAAGAGGTGAATTTTAAATTTCTCTAAATGGAAATTGTTATTTTCAACCTTAATTTATTAAATTTTGTTTCAGATTTTCAAATAGTATTTTTATTTTTGTGATACACTGAATTAAGTGACCTGGTAATATCTTATATAAATTTTAAGACTTAGAGCAAGTACTAAGGAGTAACATTTATTCCCTATAGAAAAACAATGTTATCAAGTTATAACACATTCTGTGATTCTCTCTTCCCCTTTATTTTGTGACAGCACCAACAGATGATATAAAACAACACCATAGTAAAACAGAAATCTAAATTAGTGCTTTAAAATAATTTGGAGGGAATTACACACTGTCCCATAAGAAAAATTCTCTTCTTTAAATTCAGTAATCTGTGTAGTTCAGTTTAAAAACAATTTAAGGGGAGGGGGGCGGGAAGAGATTAACTAAAGAATTTATATGCACATATGCATAACCCATGGACACAGACAATAGTGTGGTGAAGGCCAGGGGAGGGAGTGAGGAGGAGGGGTTTTATGGGGGGAAAAAAGGGGGACATCTGTAATACTTTCAACAATAAAGATAAATTTTAAAAAAACTATTTTAATATCTTAATGCATCCCAGTATTTTATGAAAGGGGTAAAAATTTTAAAACTTTGAAAATATTCTCTACAATAGAAATAACTAGAGTATAATAAAAATTCATCCCTGAGATAGTAGCTACAAAATAAAATTCTAGATAAATTTTTAAAGTTTTTAACAAATCTAATTAATACACATCTGGGGCTTTAAATGGAAAAACTGGTACCGAATTCCACTCACCATTAGATTTAATGAGTTTTAAAATATATAGCTTTACCAAAGGTGCCATTTTCATAAATGCTTTATTAAGTCTATCCACAAATGCTACAAGTATACAGAAGTATACATGATATAGAATATAAGTCAAGATCCTTGTCTACATGTTGGCTTATTCATTAAAGGGTCAAGAAGAAATGTATTATTTACATTGAGATTATCTACTGGTGTGTGTAGAAAGTTTAAATTAGCTGCAAGAAATTTTATCTAGACATGCACCTGCCTAGTGCTGTGATCTGGTATTTACTGGGCAGATTAATTACAAACATTTCTTCTGTTCCTTTAAATATGATCAGGCAGATGCAGAGGTTGGTGGTCATAGTGCATTTCTTCTGAATGCCTAGAGGATATAAAAGATGATGATTATTAAATCATCAAGAATTAGTTTCCAAATTAACATGCATCTCATACATAAGAAATGATTTAAACACCCATTTGCCGTGTCATTTCATACCTTGTTTAGATACTGGTAATCTCATTTGCTTGTTTTTGAGTCTTCTAAGCAAGATTCACCTTCAGAAATAATTGTCAGTATGACTACTCTGACATAGCACTCCTCACTTTATGTGAATATGGATTTTGACATACTTCTGAGAGTGTTCTAAAACTACAACAGGACCTACTGAAAATACCAAAATCTACATGCCTTTTGTCTATGAGCCTTAAGGGCCATTCAGCAGGTGTTTCCTCCAACAGCTGCCCCCCAAAAAAGACAGTATTTACTGACATTCCTATCACAGTGTGTCCCTCTGGGGACTCCTAGTGGTGGTAGAAGCTCTTATCTGTTTGGCCTTAGGACCCTTGTGTGAAAGGAAGGTTTTAAAGAAAGCAGTCATTGGCAACTGATGGCACATATTCCCCTAGGGCATGTGGACCATTCACTTCTGAAATACCCTTTCCTTGGCTACATCGGAGTTCTGAAGAAGTAATGCATGATGGCCTGCTATTCTTGAGTCTACATATATTCTTATCCTATAAGACAGGTTGCCAACTAGACTTGCCAATCAACTTCCACTAACTCTAGTTTGAGTCTGGTCTGAACCTCCATAGGAATTTTAAGCACTCTAGTGTTCACTTAATATCCTTGTAAGTTACTGATACACAGTTATAAGAACTAATGATAATATTATAGAAGAAAGGAAGACTGATTTATTAGTTACTATGGGGGAGGCACTAATTATTTTGTACCATCCCACAGGTAAATGTTATCGGTCCCATTTTTTAATCAAGGTTTAAGGGAATTAAGTATCTTGTTTAAGGCCACACAGCTAAGTAAGTAATATAGCTGGTGCTGTTTGAAAGTTAAATGGGGTATATCTAAAGCACTTATAACAGTGCCTGGCATACTGAAAGTGCTCAATAAATGTTAGCTGTTATTATAAGCTATTATTTTGTGTGTGCAACAGAACAAACATTTTAATGAATGAAGTGACATGATTTTCTATATAAGATGCTTTGCAGATATTTTAAGAAGAGCTAGTTTGTTAGGAAGCTGATATTAATCACTTAAGGACACCATTTCTAAAGAAATGTATTTTCAGGATAGAACAGAATTCTTCCATTTTGCATTATTTCTAAGAGATAGCAGATAACATCTGGTTAGCTTCTAAGAGGATGAATACTGATGCCACTAAGTTTCGGATAATGTTGGTTCTTCATGTGGCCCTTCAGTTACAGGTACCGTAAACACTAACATCACATCATGACTCATACTGCTTCTAGCTAGCTAAGTTATAATAAGGTGTTTATAAATATATCATATTTTACTTGTATTGCCAAATGCACAGGAACTGTTTTGAAGAACAACTATTAATATATAATTATTTAATCAATTTAGCACATTTGCAAATTCATAGACTTGTATCTTGCTCAGTCAGAGGTGCCCTCTAACCCACCTCAGTATCTAATTAGCTATTTACACTAAAGGTGGTCAATTAAGGGTCCTCTTTACACTTACGTATAAATATGCTCCCTCTGACTTTGTCTTAATCTTCACCCGAGGATATTTTTTCCATTGCTTTTCACCGAGAGTCGAAGGGAGGGAGAGAAACGTTGATGTGAGAGAGACACATCGATTGGTTGCCTCCTGCACACACCCTGACCGGTGCCGGGATGGAGCCAGCAACTGAGGTATGTGCCCTTGACCGGAACCGAACCCGAGACCCTTCAGTCCACTGGCCGACACTCTAACCACTGAGCAGCCAGCTGGGGCCCGCTGACTTTTAAAGCTAGCCTAGTCAGTTCAACAGTGTTCTTTTTAATCAGTCTCTAACAGATTTTGTCAGACTGCCCTCCTATTATTTATAAGAACAGATTAAATATAATCAACTAAAGCTCCAAAGCACAAGGCCTATTTTCTTTGTAGACAGAACCAAATTTGATAATATAAGTAAAATGTTTCCACCTGAACAAGACAGTGAAATTTAACAAGGCTATACTCAATTAGAAAGGTGAAGCATTACCTCAATTTAAAATGGCTTGAAGGAATTCATAGCTGTCAAGATGACGTAACTCTATATGAAAGAAAAAAAAATTTATTTTTTCAGAAAACAGTTCAGCATAAGTTGTCACAGTATATGATACAGAATAAATGCTGAATCAAAATGAAATTAAAGACCCCAAACATAAAGTTTTACTTTATAATTAGCAGCTTTGGGGCTATAAATTCTCATTTCAATAGCCTACTGATTCACCTGATTCTGTTTCAGAATGTATATTTAAAAATTTAGGATGAAAACTGCCAAGAGATTTATTATAAGGTATGGTTATGGTTTATTATAATTACTTGTCTTTTGTGCCAGATTCTGTGATCCCTGTCTTGTTCATTAGTGTATCCCCAATGCTGGAACAGTGCCTGGCTCATAGTAGGTATTCAATAAATGTTAAATGAATGAGGCATTAAGAAGACAGCAATTTGTAAGTATTTGAACATATTTCAGTAATTTAAAAATTCTTAGAGTGACCATTTGTTTTTATTCATTCACTGAACATGCATGTGGACCTTCTATCTGGGCTTTATAGTAGGTTGTGGGGCTACAATATAGAGATGACTTTTTGTAACCAGACAATCACAATACACTACAACACTGCAACATGATACATTTATAAACATTCAGACAAGTGTAGAAGTCTAGAAGATGAAGCAATTTAGCTTTACCTAGGTGAGCTGGGGAGAGTCTCACAGAGGATGTGACATCTGAGACTGGCTTTAAAGAATGAGCAGAAGTTTACTAGACAGAGAAGAAAGAAAGAGCAATCCAGGTAGAGAAAGAAGCAGTAGAGAGGCCTGGAGTCCCAAAAGAGAGATTCTAGCATATGGTGGGAATAGTATGAATTGAAATGATTACTTTCCTCCTATGTGAGGTCTGAGCTAAAGGGAAATCACTTAACATTTACTTATTATACAGGTCCTGCTTTAAACTATATATATAGTTAGCTATATTAACACTATACATATCTACTTTATTATTATGTATGTATTTAAAATATATGAACCACTTAGAAAATTTAATTAACTCTTTTTTTGAAGAGCTTTTCTCACTAAGAGTTAAAATGGAAAAAAAAAAAAGTGTTCACCTGTCAGGTAACATAAAACCAATTTCTACTAAATGTGCCAGAAGAATTTTTCTCCACCTCAAGAACAGTTAGTCTTCAGTCTGTTCATTACTGTCTTTTTATAGTATTTTTATTTAATAAAACCTATTAAGACTACCATACAAATCTCTTTACTTATGCTTTTATCTTTTAGCTGATCAATTTTTATATTGCTGACATCCCTTCTTCACCATTTGCTCATTTAAAAATTCATAGTATGTGAGATATGTCTCTGGAGAAAATGTCTATAAAATTTGTTACAGCTGGCAAATGTGTATGAGTCAGTGATAGCACATGACTAAATGCTTCACAGAAAATAAAATTTGTTTCTGTAGTAAGCAGAACTGTTTAAATGTTATTTATTTTTATGTTTCAAAGAAAATATATTGTGAAGTGCTGCATTGATTTAATACGCAACAATGTCTGTGTACACGCTGTAGAAAGAAAATTTATGAAACCTTTGCACAACTCCTTTAATTGAATTTTCCAAATCTCTCACCACACACAAATAATCAATATCTTCTGCAGAGAAAACCAGTCAGAATTATTACAGTCTTTCGTTTCAATTTTGTTGTCATCAGCACATACAGAGCACCTGGATATTTGTAATGTCTGATAGCAGGTTATTTATACCTCTTAAACACATAATTGCTATTAAATGAGTTCAAGTCTATGGTTTAATTTTTTTTTTCACTGCTTACTTAAAAGATAAAAATTATCATACTTCTAAATCATGGAAAAAAATTCCTTAAAAGGCTGTGAAAAGTAATAAAGCAGTTTGTTTTTCCTTAAATCCTAGGCAAATGTCAAGTAAGCAGTAGAAACGTACCCCCAAAACTGATGAATAATGTAAAAAGGAGCATTAACATTATAAAGAGGAAAGGTCTGACCCACGCACAGCTTACATGACAGCTGAACCCTTACAAAGAGCTGAGGACCACAGTTGTACGTACATTAATGTATATTTGTGACCAAAACTATTATCTTTTTAAAAAAATCTCCATATAAACTTAGAATGTTAAAGCACAGAGGGAATTTTTGTTGTTTCTCTTAATGTCTAAACTTTAAACCTCAGTACTTTTAAAACTGAAGTATTTGTTTGAAAAATCATATTGTTTAATGTTAAGATATAATAGAAAAAGCTAAAAGGGTAGTAATCTTTTAAGAGTAAAATTATTTAGCTGATTTTTTCAAGACTGAGTGGGAGAAAGAACAACATATTTTTAAGTTGAAAAATACTTCAGTGGGTGGTTAGAATGAAAAGGCAATATCAAACTATTTTATAGTCTTAGAACAGAAGAAGTTTAAAATTTGTCCTGTAGTCCAAAAATTTGAAAACTTTAAAATCTTATAACCAAGATGAATTTTACAATGTAAGAAGACAGTAAGTTAGCTGAAGAAAACAGAATATAGTCTGTGCTTTTCTTTTTAAGGCTAGAGATAGAAATTCTGAAATATTTTGTATTACAAACAGCTGAAACAAGCAACTTTTTTGAACAATGTAAAGTTCAGATGGTTAACATTTCATTTAAAATATGCATACTACAACCTACACAATTATTCTCAAAAATGATAAAATATGTTTTGGACTGAAGCTAAGTGTCTAGATTTCATATCTTGGCAACTGCTCTACAATTTGCTTACATTCTTTTCAAAAACATTTTGTTTACTGGAAGTACTAGCCACAGACAAACAATGATGGTATTTTCTAATATCTCCAGAAAAAATGAAAATACTTAGTACCACATAATGCCATCTATTGACTTAGGAATATTTGTATCAAGTTGTTTTAAGTTGAGGTTGATTATGTAAAGTAAATTTCATGCCTTACCATGTGATGATACTGTGACATTCCATCTCTATCAAACCATTGAATGGTCATATGTTTTAAATGTTCAGCATAACAAATTAAAAATAATTATGAAAATTCACATCCAAATGTAATAGAAAAAGAACCTTTCATTTCATTATTTTTCTAATAGTCATAAAGCCAATATTATCAAGGAAAGTGAAGTTAGGCTTACTTCCTAAGTAACTTAAAAAAGAAAGAAGCGTTCCTTTGTTTAAAATCTGCAGTTGGCAGAGGAGATCCTCTTTTACTTACACTATGAAGGCATTCCCTGATTTGCAAGGTCCAGTTCTTCTGAAAATGATAAAAATCTCAGTGTACCATTAAAAATTTTTTTGAATAAGTCATAAAAAGCCTTAAGAATGTGTGTCAGATGTGTATTTATTTAAAACACTAGAGTGTTATTTTTACAAGTATACTCTTCTGCCGTAATAAAGACTGCAACTGATGCTAACCAAGCTAGCACTGAAACTGAAAAACTATACATCTAGGGGACCAATTTGAAGGGGGAACTATAGCAAAAGTGTTGGAATGCTCCTGGTATTGTCTACTTTAACTATTCTAGGAAAATTTATAAGAATTTGAAGGACATTCTTTTGATAGTGAAACAAGTAATTTGTTTATTCTCATTTCATAATTACCTAATAAAAGAAATCCAATACATATTATAGGGCTGATTTTTATATTACATATTTCCTAACTATGTAACTTTTAATATTATGACGATTCCCAAAACATTTTTAAATTTAGACAATTCTGGGTAACAGCAAACTAAAAGAAAAGAGTAAAGTAGAAATTTCTATAAAAAGTTGAAGGCCAGATCCCCAAATAAGAAACATATAAAGCAAACTAGTTTGAGATGTTGAAAGAAAACTAACAAAGTCCTCTAAAGGTGAATGTATAAATAGGATGGGTTTAAAGTTATTAACTCAGAAAAAAGTCTACACATATATGTGCATATATTGCCATACATCATTTTTAACCAAAAATAAAAAAAAAATGCCACCAAAAAAAAATACACATAATATTAGGAACCAGAGTAAGAAGAAAAGCACCCAGTAAAAATATATAGCTCAGCTCTACCCCATTAGTTCAGTTGGTTAGAGCGTCATTCTGATATGCCAATGTAGCGGGTCCATTCTCAGTCAGGGCAAATCAATCAATGAACGCATAAATAAGTGGGACAACAAATCAATGTTTCTCTCAATAAAAAATTAAAAAATGTATATATATATAGCTCAACCTCCAATTAAAAAGAAAATAAGCTTCAATCTATTTTTCAGGCACTACTTCAAAATAGTTAAAAAGTTAAAGAAGGTTTGAATACCTTAGCAAATATAAAGAGCTAGTGTAGCTCTTGCCAAGAAACAGAAAGGGAAAATGATATATATGCTAGTATACACAATATACACATGATATATAACATATATATAATATATACATAACATGTTACATACTATATATTAACTCAGTTTTCATTTAAACCATAACAAATAATCAATGCTTATTAGAAATTTAAAAACATAATATAATAATATAATCTCTCTGCACAAAGAAATACTTAGTCCTTCGGGGAAATGTCATAATGGGCAAGTCAGTTTTGTGTTTTTTTAAAATATGTTTTTATTGATTTTAGAGAAAGAAGAAGGGAGAGGGAGAAATGGAAACATCAGTGAGAGAGAAACATCTATCGGCTGCCTCCTACATGCCCCCAACTGGGGATTGAGCCCGAAACCTGGGCATGCGCCCTAACTGGGAATCAAACCCATGACCTCTTGGTGCATGGGTCAATCACTGAGCAGCACCGGCCAGGCTGGGCAAGTCAGTTTTAATGCCTAAAACATTAGAAAATAGATTTAAGATTGATCATCATAAACGCACAAAGAATCAGTATATACTGTTTAACTGAAAGGTGAGAACTGTTTTAACACATGGAAATAACTTTAATGTCTTCAATGTTTAGGGAAGGAAACAACTGATTTGGAAATTTTTCTCCATTAATTTTTAGCAGCGACAATTCACTGATTTGTTCTACAACTTTCCCTACCTCAGTTCTCAAAACTGTTGGCAGAAGCCAACTATATAAAGTCTAATTCTAATTAGTTCCAGGAAATTACAGATTTAAAAGAAAATCACACAACTGGCAGAATATATAGACTCAAGATTTCCTCTAACTGGAAAATAAGAAACTTTACAATGTCCTATTAGAAACTTCTCAAGTTTGGAGAGATTGAAACCACTGAAACCCATATGTGAAGTTCTACAGCATTGGATAAAAGGAATCTCAAGCCTATTCTAAGAAAGGGCTACCTTCATGTTCTTCAATTCTTGGGATCACAACAGAAGTTAGCTGCTTGACTGAATGGCTCACGAAGCCTGCTCAGCTCCCTTCCCACATGAGTTCTGGAGGAGACTTGACATGGCTGCTGGCCTGCCATGACTTAGTTGGCTTTTGGAACTGACCAGCAGGGAATCCTAGTACTTTCCATTGCAAACTCATCACCAGCTGTTAAAGATCCTAAACCACAGTCTAACATAATACCTAGATTGGCTGAACCAGTTTCAGTTATGCCTCATGTTTGAATATGAAAGGTGGGATGACTGGATGATTTGACTTGTTTTAGGAAGAGGCAATAGGGAATAATGAGAAGATCATACTTTCTAAGATCAGACTGGTCTTTAGTTGGAATCCCTTCTCTGAGACTTAAGTAGCAGTTTCTTTAGGCAAGTTATTTAACATTTTCTATGTTCTTGTTCCTTATCTATAATGGCAATAATAACAGCTATCTTGCAGAGTTGCTGTGAAGATCTGCTGATCCCAGTAATAATCATAGCAATTATTGGTCCTCAATAAATGGCAGTCATTGGTACTCAAAAATGGCAGACTAAAACATGGCTACTCATTTCAAGGCCTGCCTCTGCAGAGACTGCTAACTGCCATTCATGTCATAATATTAAAATGATGCCAGTTAAGTTGGTTAAAGGTTTTAATATTTAACAGTCCATGGTTATTTTGCTTACTGAGGTGTGGCTGTGCATGTGTTATGGGAACTTAAAACCTACTAATTTCATAACCCATACTTTGAAATGCTCAGAGGCCTGAGTTAATAGTAGATCCAACATCATTAATGATATGAGTTTTTAGAACACTGGTTCCAAAGTAACTCTATGCTTTGTGTCTCCTTCTAATTCACCATTTAAAGCTGCTGTATATTAATGCATTGTTGCCCTATTTGTCTGGATTCTTGAAAACAACTTTTAATAAAACTACAAAAATTAAATCTTAAACTGAAACTTTTATTTTAAAAGATATTTTAAAAGTTCAGTCATCAAGGAAGTTGAGCTCATCAGACATGGTCTTCTGCTAAATGCAATATAAAATTTTTCAAATGAGATTCCTGGTCTTTTAAGAGTATACTAAAAGACTCATAATGATTGGTTTTAAATGGAAAAATGAGATGAGAGGATCTCTTTTATATAATAAATTGAAACACAACTTTTTACCTTTGTTAGAAAGTTCTGAACTCTTCTTTTCAAACAGTTTTTGTATTATTACTTTTGTCACTAGAAGAAAAACAATCTCATGTTAAGAATGAACGTGGAACATGAATAATTTCTCATCTTGGAAGAAACTTCATGAAAAAAATAATTCAGAGCAATACATATGCATAGGTATCAAGTACAAAATGCAATACCTTGTTATACCTTATTTTAAGAATAAGCACTACATAAAAAAGCCCAATTCCAGTTGTGAAGGTACATTCTTTCTCTTTACATTCAAGAGGAATCTCTGAAATAACATATCCTGGTAAAAGATACGTGGCTTCTTATTCTTTAAATAATACTTCTATCACATGTCCAGTAGTGAGATATATAAAGAAGTCTGTCAAATTTAAATTTGGGAAAAATTGATAGGCTTATCTTTAAAGTTGAAAATATTTATCTAAGTATGCAAACAAGGAATGGAAAGACACCACTGTAAACTCATAAAGTCTTACATAGTTCTTTTGTTTTCTTCAACTCTCTTTTTAAGAAACATGGTCCATAGGAGATACCAATTAGATTTTCAAGCTTCCTACTGTTTTCCAAAGCCTAAAAGAAAGTAATTTAAAATGAGTTACGTAAGTTCTCTTCAAATATAGTATTACTAACAAATCTAATGAAAATACTGTTTCCTTCATCTGAAAAACTTAAACTCTACGGTAGGAAATTTAACAATTTTTGGTAGGTTAACTATTATGAGCTTTAAAATGTCTGAATAAAAATGACTTATTAACTAAAAAGACTAAACATAATCTACAAATTTACTTTTAAATGTGAAAAAGCCAAATATTACTAAAATATAATGAATTATTAATTTTTATAAAAGAAAAGAAATTCCCATGAAAAGTAAATTAAACATATCTCCTGCAAACTGTTTCCTGAATTGGATTCTTTAATCTGGGGCTTCTCTCTTATTCTACATTTTCAAATGGGGTAGAAATACAAAATATTATATATGCCATATATGCCAAAAAATTGGATAATATGGACTAAAAGGAAAATTCCTAGAAACATGCAATCTTCTAAAACTGAAGCAGGAAGAACCAGAGAATCTAAATAGACAGATTACAACTAGTGAAATTGAAGCAGTAATAAAAAATTCCCAACAAACCAAAGTCGTGGATAGGATGGCCTCATAGAAGAATTTTACCAAACATTCAAAGAACTAATACCTACCATTTTCAAATTATTCCACAAAATTCAAGAGGAAGGAAGACTCCTAAGCTCTTTTCTGAGGACAGCATTATCCTAATTCCAAAACCAGATACTGACACTGCACTTAGCATAATATTCTTCAGGTACATCCATGCTCTCACAAAGGATACATTTTTCTTTCTTTTATGGCCAAGTAGTATTTCACTGTGTAAATGTACCACAGCTGTTTATCCATTCATCTACTGATGGACACTTGGGCTGCTTTCAAATCTTGGCTATTGTAAATAACACTGTAATTAACACAGGGTTGCACATATTCTTTCAAATTAGTGGTTTGGGTTTCTTCTGATAAATTCCCAGAAGAAAAACAGCTGGGTTCATAAGGCAGTTCCATTTAAAATTTTTTGAGATAACTCCATATTGCTTTCCACAGTAGCTGTACCAATCTGCATTCCCACCAACAGTAAGAAAAAGAAAAAAAAAGACACTACAAAGAAAGAAAATTATAAGCCAATATCCCTGATGAACACAGATGCTAAAATCCTCAACAAAATATTAGCAGTACCTGCAAATCAATAAACGTGATCACCACATAAACAAAATGAAGTATAAAAATCACATGATCATATCAATAGATGCAGAAAAATCATTTGATAAAATCCAGCACTCGTTTATGACAAAAACTCTCAGCAAAGTGGGAATAGAGGGGACATATGTCAACACAATAAAGGCCACATACTACAAACCTACAGTCAACATCACATTCAATGAGCAAAAACTAAAAGCATTTCCCTTAAGACGGGAACAAGGCAGGAATGTCCTCCTCTCTCACCACTCTTACTCAACATAGTACTGGAAGTCTGAGTCACAGCAGTGAGACAAGAAGAAGAGATAAGAGGCATCCAAAGTGGAAAAGCAGTAATCTTGTCATTATTCACAAATAACATGATATTATATGTAGAGAACCCTAAAGATTCCACCAAAAAACTACTAGAACTGAGAAATGATTTCAGTAAAGTAGCAGAATACAAAATAAATATCCAGAAATCAATTGCATTTCTATACACCAATAATGAACTATCAGAAAGGGAAACTAAGAAAACAATCCCATTTACAATTACATCAAAAAATATATAAGATGCCAAAAGAAAAGCAAACCTGTGTAATACTTAAACTTTGAATTATTTTCACGATTTCCTCTGATGATTTCTCAACTTTAGATAGCAACACCATTAATCTGTGAATAAAAAAATATATATTTAGCAAGATTAAGCATTTAAACACAAGTCATTTTCAGAGCTTTAATTCTTTTTAAAGAATTTTACATTCAGTTTTTATTCCTTTTCTTTACATTTTCAAAGTGGTTACAGATGTAAACACTCCTTCATTCTTTCATTCCTTTACAAGGTAATATATTATCAACCACCCTGTCTTTTGGAGTTTCACTTTTTCTCATTCCCACTGAGCAGTAGGAGAAAAGATTGCAGACCTAAGAAATGTCCAAGCCTGTAGAGGATTTTTATTAAAAGTTTATTTGAGGCAAACTGGCAACATGTTGGAAAGCATGATCTCAACTGCTCCTGGAGAATGACAGTTTGCTGTTTCTTTTACACATTTGGAATTAAGGAGAGAACATAAAAAGATTATATGAAGGTGGAAGAAAGCAAAGTACAGAATAGTTAACAAGATTATGTTCTCTCTTTTGGGTGGTCACACCTTCAAGGGGTCTGGGAGGGAGGATTGCTTCTGACAGTTCAAAGGTGTGTTAGCCTAGATACACAAGAATAACAGACAGGGCTTAAGTTATAGTCCTGTGGCATGAAAATCCACTGTGACCTGCCCAGTTATGAATTTATGATCAGATCAACCTGTGAGGTTAATTTCAGTTAGATTTATTACAGAGTCCCCTTTTCATCCATAAGATATAGTTGGCTTATTTCTTTTCCCACAATACCAAGTTTGAAATCATTAATAGACCATTGTCTCCTTATTTACCTAGATCTAAGTCTATGAATCACTGTTACCCAGTGATTTCTTTTAAAATAAAAAAGTAAGTTTTTGGCTTTAATCTATTACAGTGTTAAAAAGATACAAAGGCACTCTCAAATTTGAAAACAAAGGAAACTTCACTTGTAATCCTAATTCCTGAACATATCTCTAGTTAGCATTCTGGAAAAATTTCTTAGTTTTTTTTTTTTTTTTAAACATTTCTGTAACTTTATATAATACTTTCTTTGCTTAATATAACATTACACACACACACACACACACACACACATATATATGGCACATCATCCATAATATTGTACCTAGTAAACATACCAAAGATGATTTAATCATTCCCTCATTGCTGCAATTTTAATTTCTTTTCCAATTTTAAAATCTCATAGCTATATATGATAATCTACGCCAGTGCAGTTTAATAGAATTAATATTCCACTGTGTGTGTAAATATATATATACTGCATTTCCTTTATCCTTTCATCCATTAATAGACATGCTGTTTTCGTATCTTGACTATTGTCAATAATGCTGTTGTGAACAGAGGTGAGTGCATATATGTTTTCAAGTTAGTGTTTTCTTTTTCTTTCAAGTTTATTCTTCTGCATGTAGAAATCCTGTTGTTTCAGATCGATTGGCCATAGATGTATGGGTTTATTTTTGGACTCTCAATTCTACTCCATTGATCTATATATATGACTATTCTTATGCCAGTACCATACTGATTTAATTATAGTAGGTTTGTAGTGAATTTTGAAATCAGGAAGTGTGAACCCTCTGACTTTTTCTTTTTCAAGATTGTTTGGGTTATTTGGGGTCACTTACAGTTGTGGGTTTTTTCCCCCCAAATTGAAATATATTTAACATATTGTGTAAATTTAAAGTATAAAACATGTTAATTTGCTAAATTTTTATGTTGTGGTATGACTGCCACTGTAGTGATAATTAGCACCTCTGTCATGTTATGTAATTATCATTTCTTCTTAGTGGATGGAATACTACGTTCTAGTCTTAGCAAATTTGAAGATTATAATAACAAATACTGTTGTCTACATTCACTATGCATTAGATCTTTAGGACTTATTTGTTACTTGTTGCAAGTTTTGTATGCTTAAACATCTGTTCTATCCCCCATGCCCCATCCCCTAGCAAACACTATTTTACTCTGTTTTTAGGAGTTTGTTTTTTTTAAGATTCTACAGATAAGTGATATCATTTAGTATTTGTCTTTCTCCATCTGACTTATGTCACACAGCATAATGTCCTTAATCTTCACCCATACCATTTTATATGAATTTGAGGACAGGCTTTTCTATTTAAATGATGGAATTTGATAGGGATCACAATAAATCTGTAGATCATGTTGGGTGGAGGTATTAACATCTTAATAATATTAAATGTTCCTACCCATGAACAAAAAATGTCTTTCCATTTATTTAAATCTGTAATTTCTCTCAGCAATGCTTTGTAATTTCAAGTGCACAAGTCTTTCACCTCTTTAGTTACATTTATACTAGGTATTTTAGATGCTACGTAAATGAAACTGCTTCCTTAATTTCCTTTTCAAACTGTTCTGCAGGTGCATAGAAACACAACTGATTTTTATGTGTTGATCTTGTACCCTATAATTTTGCTTTATTATCTCTAGTAGCTTCATGTGCATTCTTTGGGATTTCCTATATATAGGATTGTGTCCTCTGCAAATACAAATAGTTTTTTATTTCTTCCTTTCCAATTGCTACTTGAAAGCTCATTGATATTTTTTTTTAGCTTTAATGTTTGAAATTTATTTCAATTTTTGTGCAACTATACAAAATTACATCAAGTGGCATTCATAGAAGCTCAGTAAAACATTAGGTACTGAAGAATACTTATCATCAGACCAAATAAGCTTTTAAAAAAATTGCACTTAAGTTACAAAAGCTGAAAATATAAAACACTGCAAAGAAGTGGCAATCTATTAATTGGGTAAATAAAAAAGAAGGGAAACAATGTCAACAATCAATCATTTATTTAACACGGTAGATTTCTAAATTAAAGGAGTATCTATCAGAGTGTGAGGAGGCTGGCTTTGGTGGCAGCTTGAAACTACACAGCTCAGACATGACCCTTTAACAAAGGAGCTTCTAACTTAGGATATTTAGGAAATTCACATGTGGCTTGTGGAACTAGCTGAGTTGAGATTCAGTCTTGTCTCTGGATATATAGTCAATTTAAACCTGGAAATATCTTCCCAGGATCCTTACTTAAGTGAGGTCATGCCAAACACAACCTTCCCAGCACGAGTTTTCAGAAAATAGCTCACAAAAGAGCTAATTTTTAAAAATCTGTAGCTGTAAGGAAATTGATGGGTTGAGAAGAATAAATAAGGGAAAAAATCATAAAAAGTTAGAATAGCTTAAGTGGAGCTGATTCAGGGGGAAAGCAACAGATAAGTCTAGCTTGCTTATTCTTGCTCCAAAACATTTCCTCCTTCATTGCTTACTTTCACTTCTAAGTTTGTAATACTTCATATAGCTGTATCAGATATTCATTTGATTTAGCAGGTATCTGCTTTCAAATACAAGATTATATATGATCCAAAAACTGTTACTTGCAATTTGCTTTCATTACATGTCCTTTTGTACAATTTGAAGGTTTTTTTTTTTTTACTATGTACATATATTATTTTAAAATAAGTTAAACAAAAACGCTTATATTTTTATTTTAAGATACAATAAGTTAAACAAAAACACTTTCCTCGTAATATCTAGTTGAGATAGGTATCATTGAGGAAATGGGAACTTTGATTAGTGGGAGGAAGGAGCAGTAATTTATAACAAAAGTATTTTGGGATAGGGCACATGAAAAATATTTGGAGCTGGGGGGAGCATGGCTGGGGAAAGTAGCTAAGAAGAGCAGATAAAGGGGTATAGTGATAAATGCAGGAGATGTCAAACAAGGAGACTTCTTTGAGGAACTCTTCCCTGTAACCCTAGTGTACTCTAAATGGCACTCATTTTCTATCTTTTAATACATTATGAAAGTTCAGCTACATTATGAAAAAAATTGACTTGTGGCCCTCACCTGGGGGTATAACTACAAATTACAACACTATTTATATGAAAAATTCATTCTGAGTTCCACCCAAATGATTTAAAAACATTTTGAAACATTACCCACAACCCATTTCTAAAGTGAGGAAGGGATATTAACATAAGACCATAAGCTCACAATGGGTAGAAACTTCATTTTTCTCATATCTACCCATTCATCATATTGTGCGGCACACAGAAGATATACAGTTAAAAGGGTAAATGAGCTGAACATATGAACTATTTTGAAAATTTAATCCCTGTTCTCCTTAATTCAGTTTTCCCGGCCTCAGTGAATAAATATTCTTTCCAGAATACACAGGCGGCTTTCTACAGGTCATCCAAGGCACTATGGGCAGTCCAATATGAAAACGGTTGGTTGCAGGCATGTAGCCTTCTAGGTTCCTCTAGATCCCTTACTCTGCTGGTTTCACCGTGTTCTTAGCTTTTGAACCAGCTATTTGTTAGGCATTATGTTCCCAGACAACATATTACCTCTCTATCCATGTAAATCTGACAAGTGTTCCTCAGTTCTACCCTAAGCTGGTCTCGTATGTATTAGCTTGGGGAAACTGGGCTCAATGAGTATTAAAATTAAGGTATCATATATCACCATCATCTGAACACTGTAAAACACATCACAAATAAAGTATTTTACTTCTTTAAGAAAGAATACTTCAACTCAGGTATAACTATTTACTGATTTCTGCAAAGAAAATATTTCTTAAATTATCACTAACAAATATGACCTTTTCTTTTAAGACGCATTTATATTATTTCAAAAACAACAAACTTACTGATCGTTTTCTGCTGTAGATGCCTTTCTTTTGGTTACACTGGGATGATCCGATTTTCCCCTCTTTCCTGTATGTGTACAATAAAAAGAAAAACATAGGGGGAAAATTGCCAATTTTAAATAAAATTTAGATCACCAAATTTTAAATAGAAAATAAAAGGGTAGATAAATGAAAGTAGAAAAAGAAAAAGTATCCTGAAATTTGTTATGAGAAAAGAATTTCACTATTATGGGTAACTTTTCAATAGCTATTTTATTTTTTTCATTTCCTATTCTATTTTTTATTCATGATGAAGGACATTATATAGAAAAACCAATCTTTTAAAAAAATTTTCACTGGGGCTCAGTATAATAAAGAGAAAACTAGAGAAACTAAGTTATCCTGCATATGTGTGCAGGAAGTTTGACTTCATAGCTCTAGTAGAACGTGATGTTTACACTTACCACTGGCCAAGTAAACAACTATTTTATGAACTAACCATTTAGTTGTTTGTTCTATAGTATTTTATAGTACAATATAGATTCCATGCTTTAAACATATTTGACATATAGTAAGTATTTGAGGATACATTAGCATACTTAAAGGTTCTCAGTGTCTTACATATGTGGCCTTTGATAACTGTTGATTGAACGAATAAACAAGCGAACGGATAATCCAAATTCCTTACTACTCATTAATGACAAACAGTAAAGTGAAATTATTTTTTTAAATGTATAAATGATAACACACACCCCCCCCCCCGCACTACTACATATTTTTATGTAATTCCATTTGTTCAACAACTGGCACAGGAAATATTATTTACTCAATTATTATTTTCTCATTATTTTTCTAAAAAACTGTTTGGTACAATGTATCATGAAAAACTATCTGACTATCCAACAGAAATAAAATGTGAGCCACTTAATGTAATTCAAAATCTTCTACTAGCAAAATTTTTAAAAAGGAAAAATTGGTGAAATAAATATAATATTTCACTTACTCTAACATACCCCAAATATTACAACTTTAAGAATATAGAATATAAAATTATTATTGAGATAATTTTCTTTTCTCACACTAAATCTTTGATATGTAGTATATATTTTACACTTATGGCACATCTCAATTCAGATGAGCCACATTCCAAGCGCTCCATATCTACATATATTGAAGAGTATAGCTGTAGGATAATGCTGCAGGAGGATCCAATACTTTCAGATAAAGTCAAATGTATAGATAAAGTAAATGCAATTCCTTTAAATTTTCAAATGTAATTTATTAACGTATTAAGAAAAATATTGTCCGGAATTGACTTTCCCACGCTGGTTTACAATTTTTTCTTCATTTAATTTTTATTCCACTAATCTTACTTGTTTCTATTACTAGGGGAAAATCTTACTTAAAATATATTTTCTATGCTCTGGTATTTATAATTTTAATAAGTTGGTTCACAAACTGATTAATAATAATTTCCACATTGTTACTTTGAACATTATGCCTTCTCTCAAAAAAAATACCATAAATAAGTTGTCATCTCAAAATAGACAATGCCAAAAAAGAAAAACTTGTGATTTAGAAATTTTAATAAAGTACTAGTTATCTTTCTTGTTTAACTTTTCATTACTTGACTTGTCTGTATCCTTAATTCCAAACAGAATAAACTAATATGGTTAAGAATTTATTTAATGAAGGATAGAAGGGTAAAAAGGTAACATTTGGATTTGGGGGAACTTTGAGGACATAAGTCTATAAAATCTGTCTCTCTAAAGAAAATAATCAAGCTGGAAATGTTTGTTTTGTAGAAACTCACAAATGAAAACCCATGGTACACATTAAACCTTTATTTCAGAAAATTAGTATTAGCTAAGTTCCTAAATTTTGTACTATGCTGACTGCATTCAATAAAGCTCCCCAACTAAATATTAAAATTACTCTGTTCTTGCCCTGCCTAGGTACCTCACTTGGTCTGAATACTGTCCCAGTACGGCAAGGCTGAGGGTTTGATCCCGGGTCAGGGCACACACAAGAATCAGTTAATGACTGCATAAATAAGTGGAACAACAAATCGATGTTTTTCTCTCTCTCAAATCAATAAATAAAAATTAAATTAAAATAAAATTACCTGGTTCTTTTAACTAATTAATTTTCACATTTTAGCACCTCCGCAATGTTAGGTGAGAAATAGTAAAAGAAAGTTTTATTTGAATTTTCACCAGTTGTTCAGCACATTTCTAAACATTTATTATTGTAATAGGATTAGTCAAATATCATACTATAAAATGTAATCAATAGCATTAATCTCAATCTTTTCATGGAAGGACTTACGTTTTTAATATATATTTCCAACTGTTAAAGAGGAGGAATTTTAATGTTTCTAAGAATAACATCTGGATCAGTTATCAAAGACTGTTGAGCAGACTCTAATACATCATTAAAAGTCTTCCAGTTACTTAATAATTACTTTCCTTTATTTCATTCTATTCTATTAGCAATTAACATATGCTAAAGGGCTATGGATTCTATATGGCCTTTTTCTCACTAGGTAATAAACAGTTGTGTACTTGACTCCCTTTAAATGCAGTTTTGCAAAACACTGGTAATGAATGTACCATCACTAAATCTAGATGACATTCAAAATTGTATTTGGACTTTCCAGTAAGGCTCCAGAGAGCCCTTCCCTAACTAATGAAGATAGCTTTCAACAGATCATGACATTTAGAAGTACAACTAATGATGATGATGATGATAATGCCTAATACTTATACAGTATTTTTAGGGCTAGGCACTGTTTTATATGTTACATATATTAACTAGTTAATCTGCGCAACTCTGAGGTAGTCACTCTTATTCTCATTTTACAGATGAGGAAATAAAAGAATAGAATGGCTACATAATTTATCCAAGGTCCTAAAGCTAGTAGGAGGCAGTCAGGATCTAAACCCAGCCACCTGGCTGCAAAGACTGTACTCTTAACCATGGTGCTATGTTTATTTATTAACAGATTAATCGAAAGTTCAAACAGGTTTAGACTAGTATCATGTTGCTACTAGATACATATACTTTATAGCTGACACACATCTCAGGCATCATCTGATCCCAAACTGAAAGTTAGGACTTGAGGAAAACCTCGATTGACCCAGAGAGATTCAAATTATTTGTGTAAGGTGTCATGTACTAGTTAGTAACTTTTTTTAAAAACAGTTTGCCAGATCAAGTTGGAACTTGCAGGCTATGAGGCAAATGGAATCCTGTTATTCTTTTAATTAACCAAATTACTATTAGTAAAGAAGTGTGGAGAGTGAAGAACCTCTTTAGAGGATTAGTTCATGAAAAATAACAATGTTAGTGGCACTTTTTAAATTCAAAATACCTTTACTGCAACCTATGGAAGAAAATACAATATTCTTAAAATATTACCTATATTATTGAATAGAAAGGTATCAATGAGAAAATTGGAACTGCTTTTTATCTGCTAAAACATTAATATTTGAGAAGCAGCAACAGAACGATAAGTTTTAAGATCTTTTATCCAAATTAGATTGTGGACCACATTAAGAAGCATTTGGCTCACATATCTCAAACTGCTTATCATATATTTAAACTGATATGTTTATCAGCTCTTTTGAAATACATATCATCTGTTCCTTCTTCCATTAAAAAAACACAAAAGTCTTGCCAGAGCTTACCATTTGATCAGTCTTTTCAAAGAAACTGCTTTTAATTTTGTTGCTTTTCTTTATTATTGCCTTTTTTTCTATTTAATAATTTCTGTTCATATCTTTCATTACTTCCTTTGTCCTGATTTTTCAGGTTTATTCTTTTGTTCTTTTTCTGTGATTGGCTCATTATTTTAAATTATTCTTCCTTTTTAAATATATGTATTGTAAGTATAAATTTTCCACTAAAAACTGTTTTGATATAATGCAGTATTTAGGTATAAATTTTTCCTCTAAGTGCTGACATGTTTTCATTATCATTCAGTGTCTAAATATTTTATACTTTCCGTTATGATTTTTCTGATCAGTGAATTATTTACAAGTTTCTTGGTTTCCAAACACGTGTGCTAAAATTTTTAGAGGGTTGCCTTTTTATTATTGATTCCTAATTGCATGAAATTTTGGTCAGAGAATGTGATCTGAATAACAGAAATTTTTAGTATGATGAGACTTCTTTGTGACTCCAAACTGGTTGTATTTTTGTTAAATTTCTGTGTGCTTTATTATATGTGGGTATTACCCTTGTTTGACTGGAGCTCATTAGATCAAGATTGCTAGTTGTGTTCAAATTGTCTATATCCTTCCTAACTTTATCCATTCCGTCAGTTTTTGAAAGAGGTAGCTTAAAATCTCCTACTACGGTTAGGAATTTGTGAATCTCTGTTTGTAAGGCTGCGCTATTTCATCATGTTTTGTTTCAGTTTTTGTTTTACATGCACAGAGGTTCAGGCACTAAATCTTTCTCTAATTATGTAAAGATTCCTATTGTCTTCAATAAAGCCCTTTTGCCTTAAAGTCTGTTTTGGTCTGTATTAATATTAATATTCTTATAACAACTATTAGCTTCTTTTAAAAGCTAATATTTGCTTTGTTTTCTTTTTCTGTCCCATTACATTTAATTGTCCCATCTTAAAGCCTAAATAATAATGATGTTAATAAAAATAGCTAAAATATATATTGAATCTTACTGTATGCCAGGCACTATGCGTTTTTTATATTAACTCATTTAATTATCACAATAATCCTGAGGTAGATATTACTGTTTTCCCACTTTATGGGGAAGCAAACAAAAACACAATTAAAAAGTCATTTTACAGATTTTCCACCTGCTCTCTGAAAATTACAAGGACCTTAAATCACTAACTCTTTTTTGCTCTCTCATCTGTCTTCTATGACGTTATGGTCTATTATTTGTTTTTAACACACACCCCCGCCTCAAATTTTTTGCTTTTTGCTTTACAGTCAGCAAATTTGTAATAACATTTTTGTCATTAAATTTATAATTAATTTACCAACTTGTTTGCTAATTAATTTTTCACCATTGTGCCTTGCACTCCATTCCTTTACTTGAGGCTTGGTTTGCTTCCTATAGAAGTACATTCTTTTTTTCCACTGCTTTTCAGAGAGAGTGGAAGGGGGAGAAAGACAGAGAGAGAGAAACATCAATGTGGGAGAGACACATTGGTTGCCCCCACACGCAGCCAGGGCCAGGGATTGAGCCTGCAACCGAGGCATGTGCCCTTGGCTGGAATTGAACCCGGGACACTTCAATCCTTGGGCTGACGCTCTAACCACTGAGCCAAACCGGCTAAGGCAGAAGTACATTCTTTAGTAGTCCTTTCGAGGGAGTATTTGTTAATGGTAAATTCTTAGACTTTATCTGAATATACTTTTATTTCATCTTCACTTGCTGAATAAAAAATTCAGCTGGGGGTGGTGGTGGAGAGATTGAGCAAAAAAGGAAAAAAAGAGAGAAAGATCATGAAAATGGACAACAATGTGGTGGTTTTGGAGGGGGGCAGATGGAGGTGAAAGAGGGCATAGAGGGGATAAGTGGTTGGAAAAACTAAAAACTAAAATAAAAATAAAAAATTCATTTGTGATTTTAGGTTGGTATTATTATTCCATTTCCTGCTGTAATGGCAAATTGTAATGATGAGAAATCTACTATATGTTTTTTGTTCTCTTGTAGGTAATGTGTCTTGTCTTTGGTTGCTTTTAAAATTTTCTCTTTGTCTTTAACACTGTAGAGTTTAACATGCTATGATTAGGTGTGGATTTGTTTTCATTTATGCTGCTCAATAAGCATCCTACTCTAATCTGGAAATTCCTCTTTCTATAATTATGAAAAACTGATAGTCTTTATATCTTAGAATACTGCCTCTGTCCCATTCTCTCTACTGCCTCCTATGGAAGTAGACATAGGTGGGAGCTTCTTCTATCACTTTTCTTCATTGTTTTATCATTTTCTCTTTATATCTCTGTGATGTTACACTGCTGCAGTCTCGGTGATTTCTACAGATCTACTGTCTAATATTTAAGTACTCACTTTAACTATGCAAATTTGTTGCTTATCCTTCTACCTTAATTATTTAAAAATAAGTTTGACGTATTCTTGGGAGTAAAGGAGAGAAAAAAATGTACCATTCTTCCTCTCCTCTGAAAAGCATAATAGTTTGGAGAAATTTGCTAAGGGGTAGAAGAGGGCAGCAATATAATGACACACACAAATATATATAATGTACGTATATAATGATAAATAAATGAATATGCATGTGTGTTTATATGTATACATATATCTCTTAAATGTATGAGATGGAATCAGTCACCCCATTTTTGGCCCATGCAGAGTCTAAGTAGAGGGGAGATTTAGAATCAGATTTTTCTTCTTTTTATAACTACAAATGGATTTAAGTTTAATATTAAGTGATCTGTTCACATACTACGTGGTTCAGATGTATATATAATGTACATATAAATACCTGGAGAGAGGGTATTACAGATTGAGGGAACTGCAAGTACAATGGCCTTGTGGTGGAAAGGGACTCAGCATGATTAACGAATAACAAGAAACAACGGCTAACGCAGTGTAAACCTGGGAAGGGTAGAGAAAATGAGGCAGGTGGTATGCTCAGGTATTAGATGAGGAACGGCCTTAAAAGTCATGATAAGGTTTTGAATTATATCCCAAGTATGATGGGAAGTGAGTAGTACCTCAAATGTCCTTGAAAATGTTAGATAAAAGTGCTTATTAAAATTGTACCTTATGTTTTGTACAATATTTAAAAAGTGAAGATTGTTAATAGAAGTTATAACTTTGTTTGGAACTTAAATTACTTCATAGGAGTCAGGCTTTCTTATTTCTAAAACATGTATAAAATGACACACTCTTATATAAGAGCCTAGACAGAATTCTCCTACTTTGAGAATTCTGTGAGATACATATATCAAAGAGTATATAAAGCATATTATGTACAGTTTAATGAATAATTATAGAGTGAACCAGTGTAACCACAATATAGGCAAAGAAATAGAATATTACCAGCTCCCCAGGAACCTTTGCTATATGACTTTTAAAAAAAGAGCTTACTTAGTACTATAATCTGTGATAATTATTCACTTAAAGGTCAACTAGAATCATGTGACCAGTCATTTTATGGGCAAAAGGAATGTTCCCTTAAGTCCATATTTAATTTCAATATGGAAACTGAGTTCATATCTACTTAAAATCTATTCATATTTCAGTACAGAGATATGCCATCTTTAAGGCACTAATTTTTATTTTTAAACATAAGATATATCAAGTGTATAAAAAACAGAACTATAGAACTTGAAGAAAATGTATACATCTTCATATTTTTGTGAAAGCAAATTAATAGCAATAGCTTTAAGATAAAAAGCATTTGATTAAAGTAAAATAAAAGTCATTCAAAAGTTTAAGATCTCATTATGGGTTTCATTACAACAAATTAGGTAAAATGAGAAGACGTCTTTGTTTCTGTGTAGCTTCTAGTAATGCTTAGCACTCAATAAATGTGAAACAATAAAATATGAATTAGGCTAATCACAGCATATCTAAAATATATTTTATTAAATTTGAGCCTACTGAAAATTTTATATTATAGAAACTTGACATGTCACTGATTCATAACCTTTTCCAGTATTAAAAATTAAACTTATGAAATCTAGATTTCTATATCTTTTAAATAAACATTTTAGCAATAAACTACCAGAGAAGAAGAAATATGTATGGTAAAATTTAAACTAACAATATTTTAAAATAAAAAATTTCATATTAAATTAGGTTTTTCTCTTATGGAAAATTGTACAAATCTTTTGCAAATGCATTTAAAACATAAAAAAATGAAGGGAATGAAATATAACAAATAAAAGCAGCTATATAAAGATACACAAAGTGTGGATAAAACTAAATGGACAACATGTATAAAAATAACATTTAGAAGTATCATTCTTAAACTGTATAGTGTAGCAGTACCTGAATTATGTGCCCTTTAATTTATGCACATGATGGATAGCTTGTTAAGAGGCGTATCTGTAACCATTATAATTGATAGTAGCTGAAGGCAGTCAGGCCATAATTTCTACTTAATGGATGGGATAGTAAGGGAACAAAGTCTGCAGTAGCATTTTAAAATAAGTGCCTAGAAAGTTTACATTTATGTCCAACGTAATACCTATATTCTAGCCTTTTCTATGTTGAATTCTTTAAGAAGAGAAAAATCAGTTGCAGCAATATTCATATATTATTAAATAAAAATTGTGATTAAACCAATAACTAGGAAAATATTACAATAAGTGGAAAAGAATGTTTAACTAACCATTTGATGGTCCATTTTTGTGCTCTTGTTCTTTAGAGCTTGTGGAAGAAGCAAATAGGCTCAACTGACAAGTTCCAGTTGTTGGAGAATAATTTGTAATACTTTTCTTCCTTGTGCGTTTTGAAGGCTCAAGTGACTGAAAATAAACATTAATTTGGGACAAAAATACTTATGCTTAGTTATAGATTTTGAAAATACCTTTGAAAACACACAAAACTTAATACTTTTTCTGTTCTTTCTTTTGGATTTTAAGTATACTCAATGATTACCTTCAAAGTATACACTATTTTTTCAAGTTATGGATATATTTTAGGTCTCCACACTAACCAGGGCATCTCAATTGGATATTTAGAAAAATTTTAACATTAAAGGGTTACTACCTTCTGAGACAGTACATCCAAACAGACTAGAGATGGCTGACTCTCACAATTATATTGACTTTTGCTGTCAGCTGAACCTGAAGTATAATTATGGGGCCAGGCCAGGGAAACTCTCTGATCTCATATTAAATCCCACAAGGAAATACTAGGAAGGATCGGTACTGTGCTGAACCTTCACAAAGTTGCTCTGTCACGGGATCTTGTCTTATTGATAACCAAAACAAATGTTCAAACAATTGAGTATGGGATTTAAGGTCTTTGAAAATTTGGCCTATCCTACACAAATCCTCTCTGCAGCTTCCTCCTCTGTGTTCTCATAGACCTCGTGCATATTTCCTATTCGAGCTAGCAAATTTTTACATTTCTGTCTGTCCCACTAAAATTTGAGTTCCTGAAAAGAAATATCATTTCTTCATCTTTGTCCCCCAGAGCTCAAAAATGTGTGATAAATAAATGACTTAAAAGGAATAGTCCAACAATATACAGATGATGTAGTACAGAATTATACACTGAAAACCTATACAATTTTGTTAACCAATATTACCCCAATAAATTCAATAAAAAAAGAGAACAGTCCAATAAATTTGGCCAAGCCACTCTACACATCCATTTCTTAGTTCACTCATCCAATATTAAATGGCATTTGTAGTACCAGTATCTAGGCTAAATATATATTTGGGCCTTAGCACTCTCGTTCTTATCTTTCCTGGGATCTAGTCTTCGTTTGGTTCAGGTCCCTATCATGATCCACCTTCTTCCAAACACCCATTACCACACTATTAATTGCTTGTTCTTCTGAATTCCCTTTAAACTTGTTTTCTATAATGCTTACTAAGCACCCAGCACTTGCTAACTAATGTGTAAAAGAAAGAGTACAAATTGTTCTGGCCTCAGATACAGCAGAGAAGAGGTCTTAAGGTAGTATGTGTGCTAAAGAAATTAAGGGGAGAGAGAAAATCAAAGTGGGCTGCAGAAACCTCAGAGAATGATTCTTATGAGGGTGAAAGGTGAGTCTTAGAGAAGTGAAAAGAAAAGGTATGAAAAACTTTAAATCTAGATGTAAAACAGACATCATAGGGTGGATTTGGGGGATAAAGGAAAGGTCTGAAGGCTCATGATATGTTGTCAACATTGTAGAATTGAACTTAGCTTGGTAGCTGTCTTGAAATAGTTATATAATTCTCCATTGTCAACTATTTTTAAGGCACCATGGCAGAAATAGTGACTGTGTCACAGTTTTCAATAATCTTGGTATTAGTTCCTGAATCTATAGCATCAACTTGTTTTTACAGTTAAGATTTTAAATGATAAATACTTCTTTGTAATGAGGGAACAAAAGCATTCCATTCTTTATTTTATGTACCCACAGTAGCCACAAATATAACCAATATCTTTAAAAAAAATCAAACTATGATATCAAGTTATAACTCTAACACAATCTTTTTTGTAGGGTGAAAGGGTTTTAAGTCTCTTTATCAGGTGGTTATTATTACCTCTCCATCTTGAGTTTTTACCTGTTTATATGTATTCAGTCATAAACTATGACACTTATCCAATCCTACTCTACTTTTCCAAGAATTTATTGCCCAAAACTATTTCACTGTGTATGTACAAGAAATGAAAGTCACTACCCTAATGCACATTTATGTCAATCTGTTTTTCTATTTTCACCAAAAAATTATTTTTTCCAATTGCCAAATATCTAAACATTGTAACCATAGATCATAGATTTCTCCTTGAAAACAATTTTCTAGCTTTCATAAAATAAGTCTTCGTGTGTGCACGTAGTGTGTGTGTGTGTGTGTGTGTGTGTGTGTACATATTTTTCTTCCCTCACTTTAAAAATACTGGAGTCTCTTTTGCTTGCTTTCTTTTTTGGTCATCTGTGTTGGTTAAAAGGAAAAATGTCTGTCTACAATTACATAGAGTAATACATACTATTCTACTAAATATTCTTCAGTAAATAAAGAATTTTTATATATCTACCTACTGATACACACAAAGGCATAATCTTATTTCTCGAAGTTTTTCCCCCCTGAAAGTTGTATCAAGATCCTCTAACTTTCATACCTTAAAGATGCTTAAAAGTGACCCTAAAATTGATCTGAGAATTTCCATTCTGCCAACCCCCGCAAAATGTTGAAGGACTTGGCCTACTGATTAGTCCCACAACAGGAAGAGTTAAGAAGGTTGGGGTTTGTAGGCTGTTTCCAGTGGCTTTTCCATACAAACTACTTGTCTTGGCTTATGCTGCAGACTTACCCAAAATCTCTTAAACAAGCAGCATCTGGCCTTGGTGAGCCTCGTACCTCTTGCTAAGAGGCCCCAGGCCCCGCACTAGTGGCAGCCTGCCTTGGTTCATAGCTTGGCCTCTCCCAGGCACTTCCAAGCCAGCACAAGCAGCAGCCACCTGCAGATAGCTTTATAGCCCGACAGGGCACATTCAGTGACTGATCTTGGCCTGCATCTACTGGGAGGCCCCAGAGCCAGTGCACATGGTGGACTGCTTCAGACCACACTGAAGAACCATCCAACTACCACAAGCAACACACTCAAGGGGCAGACTCAGGGAGCATCTGAGATCTTGCTCCCTGGCATGTGTCATTGATTTGGCTCAAATAAACTCTTATAAAAATTCTCCACAGGTTTGACGTCGACATTTACTTGGTAGCTGGCACTAATCCAAAGAAGCCCAACCAGGACCACCCTATGGACCTTGACCTGGTGCTAGGTACAATCAAGGTCCCATTGTGCCCCACTGGCTCCTTAGTTAGCATCAGGTGAATTTAGCGAGCTCCAGGGAGACAAAGACTTTATGGATTATTGACTGCCATCTGGAGATGTTGTTCATTGGAAAGGACATCTAATAAAAGACACACTCCAACCTCGTTGGAAAGGGTTTTATGAGGCACCTAACCATGAGTGGACATCCATCCCTGTCTGTAGACGTTAAAGACTCCTTGAGGATGAGGATCCAGTGACACCAAAGGTAGACAGCTATGCCAGGAAATCAGCAAGGCCTGTATATCTACAGGTTGATACTGAACTCTGAGTCCATTTTGTTTGACTGTCTTTACCTGTCTCCTAATGATTATTAGTCATAATAATAGTTATACTTGTTCTTTGGGTTTTTCCATATAGTCCAACTGTTTACGATTACCCAACTAAAAGGCTGGTCATCAATGCATCCTTCAGACTGATTTCTGACCAAAAGAGGGAACCATGGAGGAAAAAAAAAAGGTTCTATGAAAAGTAGTTTCACAGGGTGATCTGATCACAAATTCCTTACTGGGCAAGTCATGGTGGGTAGTCAAAACCCCGGCCTAGAACTTCTTTAGTGAAAGGTTTTAAGGCAGCCCTGCCCATTATTCTTGTACATCTACATTAACACACCTTTAAAATGCCAGAAGAGGGGTATTAACCCTCAAGAGAGCACATAACCTTGCTAACTATCATATAATCCAATCCCCCTGCCTCACTTTCTCTAATCTTCCTTACATTCCCTCCTTAATTTCAAGTGCATAAAAGAAGCTGCAAAACTGTTATTTTCAGAAACATTTGAGATCTTGTTCCATGGCTTGTGTCATCAGTTTGGCTCAAATAAACTCTTATTAAAAAAAAAAAAGGGGGGGGGGCAGACTCAGTGGGCATTTCAGACTCACTGAAATGAGTCTTGCTCCGTGAAGTTGGTCTCTACAAAGCAGATCCTCCACGGTGGTCATGGCCAGTCCTCATAACAGATTCGCCTGGGGATAAATCCATCCTTATTGATGTGCCCACAGCAGTCAAGGCTCAACTACAACAGAAGGGTTCATACAGGCCACAAGGGGTGCATATCTGGACTTCCCAGCTTGGGTGACCGGGGAGGCTGTGCCACTGGGCCCTACAGGACACCTACTATATAAGGCCACTCTATCAAGACCAGGAGACATTGCTGCTCTACCTAATACACAGAAGCCAACACAGGGAGGCTGCCAAAATGAGGAGACAAAGAAACAAGTCCCAAATGAAAAAACAGAACTCCAGAAAAAGAACTGAACAAAATGGAGACAAGCAATCTGCCAGATGTAGAGTTCAAAACAGATCATAATAAGGAAGGTCAACATAGGGGAAGAGTAAATGTACTTAGTGAGAACTTCAACAAATGGATAGAAAATATAAAAATGGAGATAGGAAACATACAAAAGAACCAGTCAGAAATGAAAAATACAATGACTAAAATGATGAATACATTACAGGGAATCATCAGTTGAGTTGATGAAGTGGAGGGTCAAATCAGAGATTTCAATGACAAGGAAGCAGAAAACAACCAATCAGAACAGCAAAAAGAATCCAAAAAAATGAGAATAGTATAGGGAACCTCTGGGACAATTTCAAATGTGCCAACAATCGCATCATGGAGGTGCTAGAAGGAGTAGAGAGAAAGAGCAAAAAATTGAAAACCTATGTGAAAAAATAACAGGAAACTTATCTAACCTGGTGAAGGAAATCGACATATAAGTTGAGGAAACACAGAGAGTTCTGAACAAGATGAATTCAAAGAGGCCCACACCAAGACACATCATAATTACAATGCAAAAGGTTAAAGACAAAGAGACTTTTAAAAGCAGCAAGAGAAAAGCAGTTAGTTACCAACAAGGAAGCTCCCATAAGATTGTCGGCTGATTTCTCAACAGAAACTTTGCAGGCCAGAAAGGACTGGCAAGAAATTTTCAAAGTGATGAAAAGCAAGGATCTACAATCAAGATTACTCTACTCAGCAAAGCTATCATTCAGAATTGAATGACAAAGAGCTTCCCAGACAAGAAAAAGCTAAAGGAGTTCACCATCACCAAACCAGTATTATAAGAAATGTTAAAGGGTCTTCTTGAAGAAGAAGAAAAAGATAAAAATATGAATAGTATGGCAATGAATACATATCTATCAACAATTACTTTAAATGAAAATGCATTAAATGCTCCAATCAAAAGACTTATGATAGCTGAATGGATAACAAAAGGCCTTACACATGCTGTCTACAAGAGACTCACTTCAGACCAAAAGACATACACAGACTGAAAATAAAGGGATAGAACAAGATACTTCATGAAAATGGAAACAAACAAGCAAGCAAAAAAAGCTGGAATAGCAATACTTATACCAGACAAAATAGACTTTAAAACAAAGGCTATCCAAGAGACAAAGAAGGACCCAGGAATGCCACTTCTATTTATCTGAAGAAACCCAAAACACTAAATAGAAAAGACGTATCCATCCATATGTTTGGCAACACTATTTACAACAGCCAAGATATGGAAGCAACCTAAGTGTCCATCAATAGATAAATGGATAAAGTGGTGTATATGTAATGGAAAACGACTCAGCCATAAAAATAAGAATGAAATCGTATTATCTGCAACAACATGAATGGTACCCAGAGGGTACTGTGCTGAGTGAAATAAGTCACATAGAGAAAAACAAATACCAGATTTCACTTATATGTGGAATCTAAAAAACAAAATAAATGAGCAAACAGACCAGAAATACATACATAGAGAGAACATTTTAACAGCTGCCAGATGGGAGGGGATATGTCTTTTCTATTCAGGGGTTGGGTGAAAAGGTGAAGGGATTAAGAAAGACAAATTGGTAGTTACAGCATAGTTATGGGGATGTTAAGTGATTTATTGGGCTGATCACTTTGTAAGTTATATAGATTCTATGATCAGCCCAAAAGCCACTATACTTTTTGTAAGGTCAAATCTTGTACAGTCACAAAACTAAGGTTTGGGCATTGATTTTTCTGTCTTTAAAAAAAAAAAATTTTCTCTACATAATTTCAAATATATATAACGTCCTCTTTCAATATCTTTCACAAATTGTAGCTTGCTTCGTCACCTTGTTTAAAGCATTTTCTACCAAAAAGATGGCTGAATTTTATTGATTTTTATCTATTATAAACAGTGTAGAAAGTACTAACTAAGGGTTCTTTCAGTATGAATTATGGAATATTAAGGATCCGCTACTATTATGAACTACCAGCCCATGCTATCACTGAAATATTTAAGACACAGGTACTATGTTTTTGGACAATTAGAAACAAAAGAAAAGTTAGGGCAGCCAAATGGAGATAAATTCTTCATAAACTTATACCGGTTTAATTGGATTATCTCACCTAAGATATTATTATGCATTATGAGTACTAACTATGGAGTTTATATTAGAAAACTCTAAATACTAGCTGTTTCAGAAACTTCACAATTTGGTCTAGAGTTCCTAGAAGAGTCCTAGATATCAACTAATTTCCGATCAGCTGCCACAATTATCATCCTTAATGGTTCTAATAATGTTGGGGCTCTGTTATTATTTTTAATGGTAGTTATGGAGAATAAAAGCATTTTGCACTTACCTCAGTGATCTTACTGGGACAGCAAGGAAAAAATATAACCAATATATGAAATTTGTGGTGATGGAAATGTTCTTTGGCAACATGGGAATTCATGAAATTATTTTCTCTACTTTTGTGTATGTTTGAAAAATTTCATAATAAAAAGGTAAAAAAGTAAGGAAGGGGAGGGAGGGAGAGAAGAAAGAAGTAGATTTGAGCCGATCAGTAAGTAAACCTGCAGAATGTAAGTTATAAAAGTCCCTAATGCCCAGAAGCCCTGTCTTAGAGAGCGAACACAAGCTTAGGCCATGGGAATAACCTGACTTAGAAGTGTCCTACCAATAGCAATGCAATAATCTATGTCCAAAACAGCAAACCTCTCTCAAAACCTGAACTGTCATTCCAGACTTCTAGCACCATGCCTACTGAGTTTGTCTTAGCAGGAAGTACGCCCTCTCCCTTCCCATCTGCTTCTTTCATTCCTTTTCTGAGATGGCCTGAAAGAGATTAGGTCAAATTGACTAGGTCTATGACCAGGTAGCCAGTTGTCCCTATAAATTCACCTGGACTGGTAATGGCAGCAGCTTATAATAAATAATTCATTTTTGCTCATGAAAATTCAAGAAACAGTGCTTGGAGGGCAATAACTTGAGCAGGCCAAATACAGTAGGTGGTGATAAATTGAAACTTTCAGGACTCTTCACTAACCCCCAACAATTTGGAAGGTTCAGTAAGTAGTGGTACTTGAAGTATACACTCTGTATTAAAGGAAGTCACAAAGGATGATCCATACCTCTGCTTCCCCGATTAGGAGAATTATTTAAAAAAATGACTTTTGCAGACTTGCCCTGACATTATGGAGCATTAATCTCCATGAAGGTCTGTAACTGTATTGGCAACACTGGGATATGAAAGTTTCCAACATCTATGAAAGAGGAAACAGGAAACAGCAGTAGATTAGGATAAACAGGCTCCGCTTTAAACAACTGACAAATAAGGGCAATCTCCTCTCCTTGGACACCAAAGCCTTCTTCCTTCAGCATCATATTGGTAAGGCAAAATGACCGAAAGTTACTATTAGTTCCTCTGTAGCATCACAGCGATTACGTACTCTTAAAAGTATAGCTCTATGTTTTGAATGTCTGATTTTCCTTTGCATGGGGTAAGGCAGCCTCAATGGGATCACTGGCATGTGGGTAGATTCCTGGGAGCCTGGCTGTTCCAGGGCTAAGTTGTTTCTGGAGTAGATGGAAGGATAAATGCAGCTGAGGAGAGAAGCCTAGACTTAACAGAGCGCAAAAGCCATCAGACATAAGATGTGAATATAAAGCTGCTAACAAATGAATAGGTAGAGTACAAAAGCTGAATATATCAGAAACAGATCAGAAAATAGAAATGTTGGAGGCCCAGGCTAGGATGCTGAAAACTAGTGTTTGGCAGGTGGTGGCCAAGCTAAGTCAATTGGTTTAAAGGGTACAGAATTGGGCCAAACATAACAATGTATTTTCCTAATGTAGGATATTAGCTGTGGTACTGGTTACCTTGATACATCCTAATTTAAAAAAAAAAAAAGGACCGAAAGCCTACCATGACGACAATTGTACTTCACAAAGAGGATAATTTCCTAAACGGCCATTCTTTTCCATTCGAATAATGTTACCATCTCCCAAAGAACAGTTTTGGGGCAGGAAAAAACAGTATTCCATTTCAAGCTGGACTACTCATCTACCAAAATACCATTCTGACCAAAGAAACAGATGCAGAATTACAGTCACAGCTGCATTCTGTACAGAGCAAGTTGGATAATGGTACTCTAAACTGCTAATTACACTGCTAATGATTTTTTTAGTGGCACTGCAGTATTTTGCCACCTTTGTTTAAATTTTTTAAAAAAGCACCTAGGAACTTTTTAAAATGGTAAACTGTTAAATACCAGTGAGTCTTCCAAAAAAGAATTCCATATAAAACTATTTATTGAAATGGCATTCTCATATGGGATTTGGTAGTAGCCTATTGATTGACTAGCTATTAGTTTTAATTTACTTTCTCACCAATTTACTTGCACTTAAGATTACGGAGGCCATCAGTAACTCAGTATTAGTGTTTGTATCTAGATCCATATTGGTATGAAAAGATAATAAACTAACATATGTCATGATATGCTGGCATTGGAAATGTGCTATGACTAGATTTACAAAAAGTAATAGCAACAGTACAATTTTATTTTTATTGTGACAACCATGATGAAATTTATTACAGTGTTAGTATTTTATTGTTTAATCATGCCAGCGTAGCTGAAAAAGGTAATTACATTTTTGATATAAAAATGCTGTTAATGTTTTTATTTCAGATACTACAGAAGATTACAGAATGTAGATTAAAACATTGCCATGTCCCATATTGTTTCTTGTGCATTTAAGTGGCAGAATTTTTTTCTACAAATAGTGAATTAATTTCTACTAAATTATTTCATAACATTTCTAAATAATTTGCTTCTTAAATGAAAACCTCAAGCTGGCCGGGAACTTCCACACATTATTTACAAAAAAATATTATATGCAAAAAATGATGTACCAATCACAATGATGTCACAATGTTTTTTGATGATTTTTATATTTAGTAAGGTAAGTTAGCTGTTAAAAAAATAAGAACACAATTTTACTAAGCAATTACAAACTCATAAGTAAATACTTACATTTGCCTCTAACGGATCATCCAATTTCAGTGATCTTTTAACACTGCAAACAAAATATTTAAAGAAATCTTAGATTTGATATGCTTTAAGTAGTCAAATATTTAAGGGTAATATATATAAAGATTCTAAATTACTTTCACCAAGTAAAGTAAAATGGCATAAGAAAGCAATTTTCACAGGGATAAAACTTTTTAAAATAGCATATTTCAAGATGGAATCATAATTAAATACTTAAATGGATTGTTTTATGCATATGTGGTTTTACATATGCACCATCATACAATTCAATCATTAAAGTCATATTATAAAATAATCTTAGTAAAAGTTACTATTTGTGTGTGTTTAAAATACCACTAATAAAAATTATAAAGAAGAGCAAAATAATTTACATACCTTCAATGGAGATACTGAAAGTATATTTGCACGAATAATGCACTAGTTATTAAAATAAAGGTATGAGCAAGGTGAAAAAGTTTTCCACATTTTTGTAGCTTTAAACATGATTCAGTGCCACCAGACTATGACTTAACTGAGGAACAGATGCTCTATGTCTTTATAAGTCCCCAATCCATATAAAACTATTTTTTGTCTCCTTCACTAAACTGATTCAGGAACATGCCAGGCTCTCTCTGTGCAAAATCTGTTCTGCTAAACTAGATGCCCAGCTGTTGGTGACAATGCTTAGAAAGGAAAGCTGAATATTTATAATACTTTATTTCATACAGCTGTCTTCTAAAGAGCAGTCATCAACATTTATTGAATGCAGACTAAATGCTCCAAGGAGAAAAAGGTCAATATAAATTAAAATAAGTTTTCCCAATAACAAATACAGAGTTATAAGTACTTTCATGATCCCTGAAAAATTGAAATTGTTATTTCAAATATTAGAGAATTTGTGCATTAGGCAAAAAAAAAAAAAAAAAAGATAGTATTATAAATCAAGGTTGCAGTATAGAAAACAAAAAACTTACACATTCTAGAAATGACTATTCATAAATGACTACTGACTTTCAAACAAGTGACAGGAGTGAGGAAAAAAAAAGGGATGGACAATTTACAGAAATTACTGCATAGTAAGTATTAAATACAAAAATTTTATCTAAAAAAAGTTCACTTAAATTCGCTATAACATCTACATTAGCCTATCACTTAACATTATTTCTTGAGATTAAACAGGTTTAAAGGATTAATTACATCTTTTAGAAGTCTACTTGAAATTAATTTAAGGTGAATTCTCAATGAAGCAATAAGTGAATAAAGAACAGATTAAAAAAAAGTATTTGTATTCAGCTTTGGAATATATATACTCTACTCAGGTGTGTAAGATGTTTTGACATTTAACCAAATTTCAAAAGTAGAAATAAAAAACTAAAAGTGTGCAGTATGGAATTTTTTTATCCTTTGTTTTCAAATGCTGTTAAGATGCAATACAACCTTTCAGAAGGGAAAAAAACCCCACCGTATTATTAACTATTCAAAATATTTTTGCTTTATTATTGGTTAATTCCTAGAGAAAGAAACTAAATGTCCGGATTTAAAGGTTCCTAGTTTAAGGTCCTAGGCTGATCTAAGAAGTCCAAGGAAATATGTAAAAGTAAACAAGAAAGTAAGCAGTAAGTCTGTTAACTCCCGGTTTAATAGTTTAGTGAGAATCTAAAAACATAATTTATTGGGGGAAATGTAGTTTTCAGATAATTCACATATCCAATAATCAAAAGCTGAAAATATTTACAAGAATCATAAACAAATTTAATAGAGAAAATTAGGAGAAATCAAAGAAATCACTTAGTTCATCCAATAGAGACAGGTTGGTGTGACCTGACCACTGTCATACAGCTCAAGTGAGAGAAACTCAGATCTCAGGTCCTGTGCATAATAAATCTTTGTTAAATTGAAGGGGAGGGGGCTAAAGAAGAGGTAAGGAAGAGCAAACCTATTAGAGGAATTTATCACCATTTATTTTTACTGTTCTATTAGAACTGGGCCCATTGTAAAGATACTAATTACTAAATAAAGCACCTACTAAATGCTTTTACATGTGTTTTGTTTTAAAACCCACTCTTTATCCAGACACAATTGTAATACAAGCATGAGATGATGTCAAGCAGATTAGGATAATGTTAATAGGAATGAAAAGGAAGAGATGGATGAAACATATTACAAAGGAAGAACAGACAAAATTTGATTAGATATATGGGCTATTTTCCTAAAGTATTCACTCACTTGCTACCAGTCGATCAGTTAGCAATTAAAAGTGATAGATCTCTGGTAGTTCTGTAAAGTTATAAGCAGCTCTTGTGGCTACTGCCTTGGTTTAAAAAAAATGGGCACTCAAAAATAGGCAAAGAACTCAAATAGTCATCTCTCCAAAAATACACAAATGACCAATAAACATATGAAAAAATGCCCAACATCAATGATATTAAGAGCAGCACTAGTATTTAGGAAATGCAAATCAGAACCACAATGAGACACCATTTTACAACCATTAGGATGGCTACTATTAAAAAAAAAACACCCAGAAAATAAATGTTGGCCAGGATGCTGAGAAAGTGGAACTCTTACATTGTGAGTAGTACTATAGAATCATACAGTTGCTATGGAAAACATATAGGAAGTTCCTCAAAAAATTAAACAGAATTACCATATAATCCAGCAATTCCACTTCTGGGGATATACCACAAAGAACTGAAAGCAGGGACATGAACAGATATTTGTACACCCATGTACACAGCAGTATTATTTACAATAGCCAAAAAGTAAAAGTAATGCAAATGTTCATCAACAGATAAATAAACAAAATAGTATTATACACACATACATACAAAAATAGAATACTATTAAACCTTGAAAAGGAAGGACATTCTGCCCTTGCTGGGTGGCTCAGTTGGTTGGAGCATTGTCCTGTACACCAAAAGGTTGTGGGTTTGATTCCAGGTCAAGGCACATACTAGGTTTTGGGTTCCATCCCCCATCGGGGCATGTATGAGAGGCAGCCAATCGATGTTTCTCTTACATAGATGTTTCTCTCTCTCTCTCAAATCAGTAAAAAAACATATCCTCAGGTGAGGATAAAATTTTTTTTTAAAAAAAATTCAACATTCATCTAATATTCTTAAAATGTAAAATGTATATACAGTTATTCTACTGGGTGTTAAATAGTATTTCAACATAGTTTTAATTTTCATTTCCCTGATGTTTAACAAAATGCTTATTTGCCATTCATATAACTTTTTATTAGGTATTGGTTCAAATCTTTGAGCCATTATTTTAACAAGGTTTTTGTCTTTATACTGTTGAGTTGTAAGAATCCTTGTGATACCGTTGTAATTAGCTAATTATTAATAACAGGAAAGGAGCAAAGGGAAGGCCAGACATTATATAGGCATGTTCCAGCAAATAACTGGGGAAGGGGACTGGACAAAGGGAAGAGACACATACTCAGTAAAGTTGGGGTGACAGGGAAGGTCCTTGCTGTCAGTCACACCTGGGAACAGAGGTCACTGGCCAGAATGGGCGCAACCACTGTAAACCCACACAGAAATTTGGGATATATAATCTCCTGAACAAAGAAGTTTGCTCTCTTGGTTTCTCTTGGCACGATTGGCCCAAGCTTGGCTTCCTGGCATTCTCCCGTGTGGCCCACAGTCATGGGGACCCCCCTCACATAATGGACTAATGGACTGCTTCTAGCCTGATGCTGTTTCCAACATAGAAAGGAAACTCTTGACACTGGCTTTGCTTCTAGCTTTATTGAAACCCCATCTACACTTCTATGACTGGACTGATGGAAATTGGACTTCAGAAACTCGGGACTGTTAATTCCATGGAAATAAAGCTTTCTACCATATCTCATCCTCTTGTGGGGGCCTCTGGAAATGCCTATTCCAGTGGTACCCCAAGAATCCCACTCTCACTAGCATCAAGGAAAGCTGAGGCACGTTTTTCTCCAATAGCCCTAGCAGCTTCACAAAAGTGCTATTTTTTGGTTTTTTTTTTTTTTTTTAATAGTGCAACAAAAGGGAGATAAGTCTTCCTGCTTAATTTTGGGGAGAGGAAAACCTCTTCAATAATCCTAACCTTTAAGGATATAAGTGAAACACACTTATTGAAACTTGTGTATAGGACACCATATTAAGTGCTGAGTTTCCTTATCTGGAAATGAGAGATAATAGTAGCTTCTACCTCCCAAGGTCCTTTTTTAGGATTCAATGAGAAAATGTAGGTAAACCGCTAAACCTGTACCAAATCATAAAGATTCAGTAAGTGTAGGTTATTACTGCTTTACATCTTTCCACTTTCATATCAATTCCTATTTGATACAAATATTTCCCCCGTTGAGTTACTTTGCATGTGGTTCAACCCTGAAAATAACGGAGGAATAAGTTACTCTAGAAATGCACAGAAGGGGGTACCTAAGACAACCTGGAGACAAGGGACAGCCAGAGAATTTCCCGTGTTAGATAGCAATCCCTCCACCCCAAAGAAAAACTTCCTTACTGAACTTTAAAAAGTTTCGACAGAGCAGCAATAAGGACCCTGACGCCAGAACTGGATACGCTTTCCCGTTTCAGTGCTGGGACCGGGGTCTCTTGAGACCCAGTTCTTGAGTTGTCCCCCAAGTTTATACGAACTTAGCACACTAACGTAGGCACCAACGGGCGTTACCCAATTACACGCGCGTCTCAATCGCCTCTATCCCATTCTCGGGATGTTAACCATATCTGAAGTTATTTCAAGCCCTCAAATCCATCACTAACTACCGCCCACAGCCTATGAAATCAGTGAAAAGCCTTGGGGAATCAGAGTTAAAGACAAAGACTACCGGGTAACTACGGCGGGAAGATGGGCAGAGGTGGGTACAGAGCACCAAGCAAGCCAGGAGCTGTCGACGGAGGAGACAAGTTCATAGAAAAGTAGAAAAACAAAAGAGGTTATTGGGCCACATATGTACTCTTCTTGCTCACAGAGGGGCCCGGCAAACAGCAACATCTGGGGAGCAGGTACCTACGGCATTTCCACATTCAAGGATGGACCACGACCGCCGGATGAAAGTAACCGGGCAACCTCTTCGGTCAACAGAACCTTCCGAAGGAAACACAGCAGCCTGAAAAGCGCGGGCGAGCGAGCGCTCGACGCTGTGTCACACTCCACGTAGCCCGCCGGAAACACCGTCTCCGCGGCAACGGATCCGGCCGGCTGCGGGGAAAGGAGGAAGGGACTGACCGTCCAGGACCGCGTCCAGTCCCTCGCAGCGCGGCGCGGGACCCTCGCTCACGGCTCTGGCCATGACAGCCCCGGAGAGAGGAGCGACGGGACCGTCTCTCTGATCACTGTGGATTAACGACCCCCTTGAGTTCGAGCCCGACCGCTTGGGGAGGTGCTCTGTATCTTATTTCCGGTGGCGGTGAGGGGCAGTTGCCATGGTAATTAAAGGAAGGCCGAGGGCCGTGGGGCTCCGGTGAGCGGCCTGCGGAATCCGTGCCGAGCCCTGGCCGCGCTCCTCGTCCAGCGGGAATTAGGTAGCAATCGGCTCGTCGTCTCTCTCTGCGCGTTGTGTCCCTTACTGTTCGGCTTTTCTCCCACCTGCTTCCTTTACTTCTCTGTCATACGAACACTTCGGTCCATATGCGGACCTGAAATGTACCTAGAGATGCAGTTTTAGGCTCAGGGAAATACAAAAACAGATGTTGCCTGAGACCGGCTGTGAACGTAGGGACGGTGTGGCTGGCTCTCTGTTTTCACTTGGCCCTAGGCGCTTGTTAGTTTATTTTTCTTGCTATTGTGTGGCTGGTTATTTATGGAGCCGTTTGCTGCAATGTACTCTCTAGGCCCCCGTCTGAGTCTCGGGCTGGAGTTTCAAATGAAGGAGGTTTCCAAGCCTGAGGGGGTACAATTATATATTTATTTAAGCTTAGTGTAGTCTCTCCACACAGAAAGGGAAAGAATAGAATTCTGGAACATTTCTGCCGTGGGATTTCCACGTGAGGGAGTCATCTTATTTGGAAAGAGTATTCGAGGACAATCCAAAAAAAAAAAAAAAAAAAGCACCTTACATGTTAAAATTGCTTGCTGCAAAAGGAACGTTCTCTCTTCCTTATTGGAACGGTTTTCTTGCACATCTTTGAGGACATGCGTGCACGCATATGTGTTTAAAACTCTGATGCTTAATTATAGTGATACCAATTTGCAGTAACCAGACTGTGACACCACATCCCTATGGGGTCCTTCTAAATCTGGTGTAATATGAAAGTGTCAGGCAGGCGGTCTGTGTATTATAAATAGGGTACTTCATCCATGATAAGCGATTATTATCTTTCTTTCCCAAGTGTAAAAGACCTATATAATTCAAGAAGGTGCGAGTGATTTAGGCCTCTTGAGTAAGAATCCAATGAGTCCTGAAGGGGACCCTACCTGTGACGTCTTATTGTTGAACTTGAAATATTCAATTTATTAGGCTGGAATGTATTTTTAAAAGTCAAAGCTGGGTAAAATAATGTTGGAAGCTGTTAGATCACCAGCACAATTTAGTGCCTATTGTACAAGAAGCCTTCATTCACATTAGTAAAGAAAAAACTGTTCGGAAATTTACTGACTTTTGCTACTTGCTCTCAATTGGCTACGCCGAGTCCCTCAATTTCCTTATCTGTAAAATGGACCAAAAATGCCAGACCACTGTAGTAGGGATAAATCATGATGTATGACATTTCTTTAAGCTCTTATGAGCAGAGGTGCTATATAAGCCCCAAACATTATTAGTAATGTAACACAGTAAAATTTCATGCTAACACTATAAATGGGATTTTAAAAATCCAGTCATTTAAAATGTGGGGCTGCATTATTGAGGTGTTAGTGAAATGACCTGCTGTGGAGATGAATGCCAATCACATTATACCCACATTCTTATTACTATGGAGTTCCCCTCTATCTACCGTTTATTTAGCACTTAATTTGTGCCAAGCACTGTTCTGTATGCTTCACATATATTAACTTATTTAATCCTCATGACAGTCCTATGAATAGTCTCTATTATTTTGAAAGAATAGATGTGGGTTTTTCCTTTGCTATGATTCTTCTTTTATATTTATGTTCCGTCTTTGTTCTTTTGGCATATACATATATATTAATAAAGAAGAAACTGTTTATATATATTCATGTTTAGAAGGCAACTGTCAAAAGGCTTGTTCTAGTTTAACATAGAATGCAACCTTATGCATATTATAATGTTCATCTTTTTTTCCCACAACTAAAAATTTTATGTCTTGATCTCCCCTCCCCCATTTGAAAGGCAAGGTGACATTTTCAGTTTAGGGGATCAACACTGACTAAACCAATTTTTAAAATTATTTTCTAATAGAATGGCCATCAGCCCAGGAAGTGATGCGGCCTTCTCCAGTCAGAAATCATCGCTTTCCGAGAGTCCTCGAACAAAGAAATTTCCACTAACTGAAGAGGAGATATTTTATATGAACTGTAGAGCTGCCTACTTAACTGTTTTCAAAAGCAGCTTAGAAAACATTATTTCTAAAGATCAACTTTACTTAGGTAAAAAAAAAAAATTTTTTTAATTTAAGTATTTTGCCTTATTTGTTGAAAGTTCATAGGTCAGAAAGACTGGAATTAGAATTACATTGTTGAATCGTCCAAATTTTAGTGGTTTGAGCATTGGAACTACTACATGATGCTATTGTGTCATTTTATATAGTTCCATATTGTAGGATCTTCAAAATAAAACTTTCAATGTTTATACAGGATAGAATAGTATTTTTAAACCTTCTATCAATTATTTGCTTAAAAATATTTTTTAAATTCTCATTTTGGTACTTTAAGATTTACAATAGAATTAAAACACTTTTGGCATCTGAACCACTACTTTGAATTTGACCTATATTAATGAAAATGTAAAGGATATATAAAAATGGTTATAAAAGAGAAGTATTAGGAAATAAGTGAAATTTTAAGAGTTCTGGGTTTGGTTTGGGTTTGGTTTAGTTTTGTGTGTGGGGAATAAGGGGGGTTGGTCTTCTTTTGCTTCTCTCCATTATATCTTGAATTCCTCTGGTTGCGAATATCCCCCAAAACAATGAATTTAGTCCTTGCTAGGTGTATCAAACAGCTTGGAGGCCTTTAGTTTTAAGAGAGTGGTATACAACAACACTGAATACACGTTATTTTCATCAAGGCTAATAACTTTATGAGTAGAGAAATTAAGTTCTTTTGCCAACTTTAGAAGTACTTTCCTTAAATAAAAAATCTGACATATTTTTGCAACGTCTTGGATTTGTACTAGTAAGATCTCTATTTGAGGAAATCCATTTTGGTGAATACGAAATAGTTTACATTTTACTATAAATTATAGTTTTAGTTTTTTCTCTTTATTCTTTTGCAAATAGGCCAAGATCACAAAAGTTTAAGTATAACATTCCTTCTGCTACTATGGCATTTAGTTTGTGACTCAATGAGTATGTATCACTATGGTGCTAATCAGCTTTACAGAATTATCTGGGAGGATAATAATGTAGTGTTTGTCTCTTCAATGCTATATACACTTTTGGTTTTATGGTGGAATACTCTTTGTAACATTGTAATGATTGATTTCACTTAATCTAGATTTTTAAGAAGTGGTAATGTGAACCAGGGATGTCTCTTTCTTGTTACTATGTCTTTCACCTATATCCTTCTGCCAGTGCTGCCCATAACCTGTGTTTTGACTTTCCATTTCAAGGTCAGATAGGGCAGTGCCAGTACCCAAACTTTAGAATTCCTTTTCCTCTCCATCTTATAAATAATACAGGTATTATAGACTCATGTCAAAGATTAAAGTAAGCCCTGGCTAAAGATCAGTATCTTGGTGTAAACCTTTAAACATCTGCAGTTACATAATGTTTTTACTGTTATCAGACTTAATAATGGGCTCCAACTGATGCTTAAATTGGAGGTTAAAGTTAGGCTAGAAGTTACTAAATTATATCTATTTCTTAAATATGGGAATATCTACTTACTGAGTACATCTTTTGGACATAATGAATTTTAGCTGTTCTGTAATTAACAGTATCTTTTAAAGATGTTTTGTTATTGAGGCTAGCAACAGGCATATGCTGAGCTATTACTTGTGGGAAAGAGTTCTCAAAACTGAACGAAATACCATTTTCTTTTACATGGGCTTTTGACTTCAAATCACAACTTCATTTAGGTCCTACTTGTATTCCTGGCTTTTAAAGGGTAAACGTTGGCTGGAGATGGAATGCTAAAACGTTTATCTTTATTCTCTTGATAGATGAATTAAGGAATTGTCCATTTATAAACTAGGCAAAGTACTTATCTTTATTCCTAGGGCAGCATGGTAATCAGGGTTTTTGTCTACTTCCAGAATAAACCTATGGAAATAAAGAACTTATATTATCTCACTTTTACTGATTTCCACAAAGGCTTTCTAGATGAACGGAAGATTTCAATTACCACAACTACACCTTTTGTTAGTTCTGAAAGTCACTTCTAGATGATGATCTTGTTTCTGTGCCAAAGTTTTATCTAGGATGATGCACTGGCATAATCTGGAGGATGGGAGCATTTCTCTTGGCCTATGGGCTTCTAATATGTTATTAACCATAAAGCATGACCACAGGTAGCAATTTTACCCTTCAGGTGTGGACTTTCTATTTAGATCGTTATACTTAGGAACCAAGAAGCTTGTATCTCTGGAAAAAAAAAATCACCCTGTATTATGCTTGTGCACAGTGAATGCTCAATATAATGGACTCAGATGTGTCTATTTATTACCCTGATCTGATTCCTATTTCCTTGAGGATACTTCTGCATATAGGGTGCCCCCAAAAATATATACACACTTTGAATGATTATAAAGTCAGTGTTTATTAACATATAGTTCAATATTCAAAATTTAAAAGAATCTGCAGAAATGAATAATTTTTTTTATCAATGCCTGTTTTCAAACTGATGACCATACTGTCCAGGCACTGCTGATAACTTGAAGCAGTGGAATCACAAACATCAAGAATCATTTCGTTTGGTATTTGTGTGCCCTCAATTTGTCAGCTGTTGCCAGTTTTGTACCATAAACTTTATCTTTTATGTATCCCATAAAAAAAGGTCTAGTGGCACTTTAGGATAAATTTTCTTTGTTCAAAGCTTAGTCTGTCTTCACCCATTATTTCAAATCCTTTAAACCTGAAAAAGAGTGAAAATTAAGTGAGTTATCTGTTGTTAAAGTGTGTATACATTTTTTGCACACCCTGTATATATGTGTGTGTATATATATATATTTTGACAGGCATACATTGATATCATTAATTATCAAAACCAAAGGTAATATATTGGTATGTGTGTACTTTTGTGTAATATTGTAATATATAATGATTTAAAGAAAAAATATACTTAAATACCAATTCCAAATGTTACTATAAAAAATAATACTTGTTTTATTGCACAGCTCTTCAGCATGCAGGAAGAAATCCATCCCAAAAGACTATTGACAAATATTGGACTCCTCAAACTGCCAAACTGAATTTTGATGATTTTTGTATAATTTTAAGAAAGGAAAAACCTACTTCAAAAGCAGAACTGCTAAAATCATTTAAGCAATTAGATGTAAATGATAATGGCTCTATTTTACACACTGACCTTTATAAACTTCTAACAAAGGTAAGAACTGCGAAACTGTTTTATAATATGTGTATTTTGCAAAACAACTTGGAATCCACCTTTGGCAACCAAAGTCTACATTTAAAATAACTGGTTCATTGGCAGGTGAAATGAATGTATGTTGTCTATAAAGTACTTAAGGATCCTTCTGGATGAAAGGTGCTTTGTAAATAAAAGATAAAGTATAAAATTGAGCCCATGTTGCAATCCCCTGATGTTTCCTTGCAATTCTTTCCTGCTCAGAACTCTGTAAGAGCCCATGTTGCAATCCCCTGATGTTTCCTTGCAATTCTTTCCTGCTCAGAACTCTGTAAATCAGTGATTCATATGTGATAAGTAAAAGAGAAACAAAGTATTAATGAGATTCAGAATCCACTCTCTTTCTTGGTACAATGTGAGAAAGTATCATTATTGTAATTTTAATAGTAGTTATTAGCGGATCTATGTTACACATTGTTCAAATTTAGTAAACTGAAATTCAGCACACGTTTACAAAACTTAATAAAATTGTGAAATTTTATTTTATATAACAGTTTCATTCTTGATATAATACTTATTCTGAGATTTATAATGAAACCATATATTCAAACTCATAGAAAAGATTGAAATGAATTTCCAGTTTCCACTCTACCCATGCATAGCAAAATAATAGTCATGTTGCTTTAAAATAAATCTTGTTTTTTCAGAGAGGTGAGAAGATGACTCGAGAAGAAGTAAATGCTGTAATAAATTTGGCCGATGTAAATGCTGATGGCAAATTTGACTACATCAAGGTACATAAGCTCACACTGATATAAATTTGCTTACTATGTAGAAGTATTTTTAAAGGAGCACATCTTTTTAATGTTGGCAATAATATACTTATATATCGTGTACCGATTGTACTTGAAATTTAATCTCTCCCATCCCACAATTGTAACCTGATGACTACATTAAAATAATATAACCAAGTTATGTTATTACGTGCATATCCACACAAATACCCACATACACAAACAGAGACTCTCCTCAGGACTATGCCTTTTCTGGGGTGGAAGAATCATAAAATTATTTAGAACAACTGCAAGTCTACATGTGTTGTAAAAAAATAATAATAAACCACCTCTCTTTGTGTAACATTTTATTTTCACTCAGAGTATGACTTCCTCAATGAATCATGGCTACATTTCACTAGGTCACTTGAGGGTGGTCAGTCTGACTCAAGAAAATAAAATGAGTACCCTAGTTCAATAGGAAACATATTCCATCTATCAGTCTATTTCTTGCCTACTAATGTGTGTATGCTTTCTCCTCCCAAATGTATGATTGAATATTTTACCGGCTGGACTACTTTTTTATTTCCTGTAGTTTTGTAAATTATATGTGACAACCAATGAGCAATGTCTCAAAACTACTCTAGAAAAACTGGAGGTTGACAGTAAACTGAGGCGTCAACAGTTTGGAAGCCACATCGAAGGGTTTCCTGAAAGGGGACCATCGCCTAGAATCATAAAAAAAACTGATCAGGAAACATCCTCAAATAAAGGTATTTACTTTTTTTTTTTTTTTAACTTTATTTTAATTGTTGACACTATTACAGATGTCCCCATTCCCCACCCCCTTTACCCACCTCCACCTCCCCCCAGTCCCCGTCCCCTCTTCCCTCTGGGCATTACCTCGTTGTTGTCTGTGTCTATGGGTTATGCATATATGTTCTTTAGCTAATCTCTTCACCTTCTTTCATCCCCCCCAACTCCATTCCTCTTTGACAGCCGTCAGACTGTTCCATGCATCCATGCCTCTGGTTTTATTTTGTCAGTTTATTTTGTTCATTAGATTCCACATATGAGTGAGATCATGTGATACTTGTCTGTTTCTGACTGGCTTATTTAACTTAGCATAATGATCTCCAGGTTCATCCATGCTGTCGTAAAAGGTAAAGAATTCCTTCTTTTTTACAGCCATGTACCCCAGCTTTCTTATTTACTCATCTACTGATGGGCACTTGGGCTGTTTTCAAGTCTTGGCTATTGTCAATAATGCTGCTGTGAACTAAGAATTTCTTGCTCAAGAATGGAGGTTCAGCCTGGCCTGTGTGGCTCAGTGGTTGAGCATCAAGCCATGAACCATGAGGTCACGGTTCCATTCCCTGTCAGGGCACATGCCCTAGTTGTGGGCTTGATCCCCAGTAGAGGGTGTGCAGGAAGCAGTCCATCAATGACTCTCTCTCATCATTGATATTTCTATCTCCCTCTTCCTCTCCTTTCCTCTCTCTGAAATCAATAATTAAAAAAAAAGAATGGAGAGTTATATTCAGATAAATTTTTCCTTATCAATGATAAAACAAATGAGAATCCAACTTTTGTCAGCTATCATTTCTAGACTCTCTTAGTTGTAAAAATGTATTGAAACATTTTATAATGGAACTTGATTTGGCTGTGCACATTATATTTTATTAAAACTAAAATTCAAGCTAAAAAGTGACATATTGAAACAAAATCTTATTAGTAAATAATTTGGGGGCCACCGAAGTCTGATAAACTATAAAACTTCTGACTTTATTTCAATAGGAAGAACAAAGAGAACAAAATTAATACACAACCCTTTTATATACTACATTGTATTTAGAAACAAACTTTCTATTGACAGCTTTTCATAATGGGAGACCAAATAACTATTACTTGTTGCAGGTGACACCAGGAGTTCTTTACTGGCAACTAGCAGAAAGTTCAAAACATCAGTTTCTTTCACAATTACCATGGGCGCTAATAGTAACCGAAACTCAAAGTTAACTGAGCCAAGCTCAATAAAGGTATAGTATTTTAAATTAATAGGTAAGACTTTTTCTGAAAAAAAAATTGACATGAAGTTTATTAATAACTATTTGGTGTCTACAGAGAACCAGTAAAGTTTGTGAAATAAATCTTTGAGGTTTTTCTGTGGATTGCAGCATTTCTACTTATAAACCGGTTCTAATATTTTAAAGTGAAAGTGATGAATAGGAATATATTGACTCTTCAGTTTTTGAACTTGATGAATAGATTATCTAATTATGTACTTTGCCAAGCAATTTTTTTTGTTTGATCAAATACTTTTCATAGGTGTTTCTTATAAAGAAATCATTCATTCAATATCAATTCCTTTGAGAGAAAGACAACAAAATCACTTTGCTAAGTCAATATTTGTAGAGTGTTAATATTGATCTTCTTCCTTTGTTTTCCCTTTCTAGATTCAACCTTTACTAGTTTTCTTTCAACAGAAAATAATAGCTACAAAAATATAAAACATTAACTGGAAACTGCTAGGATACATTAAAAATGTGTACCTAGAGGCCTCTGTAAAAGGGGGAAAAATGGTTATGACCACATACTATAACTGCTGTTAGAAAACTGAACTGATTGTTCTCAAGAGCTACATTTTTGTTTCAAATAACAACTCTGTATTTGTAATTGAACTCTGAAGTCCCTTATATCTTTAAATTGCTAGACAGTGACATTTGTTCTATATTAAAATTTTAAAACATTATCTCCAAGGAATTTTGTCCAGACTGTTTAGGAATCTGTACACCCTAAGCAATTTGGCGTGTATGTCCAACATGTTCACATACAATATTTTGTGTTCCAGCAATATTACTTTTCATCAATGGAAGCTTTTTGTATTTTGAAACTAAATTGAATGTTAATAAAGTTAACTTAGTTAAATAATTGTTGTTTACCTAGTTCAAAGTATAAATAATTTTAGCTAGTGTAAAGAGAGATATAAGTAAATATTACTATGGATTATGTTAAAGCCATAATAAGACTTTTTCTCTGTATCATGCTCTTATTAATCGGTCCCATACCAATACAATTCCTTTCATTTCATTTTACTCAACAGATATTTACTAAAAGGGTAGTGTATGCTACCTATTTTGTTTAGTTATAAAATATGGGCCTTGAATTTAAAATATGAAAAATTTCATTTGATTATTAATATCATCAAGGTAATATAGCATAGTATTTTATTTATTCACTAATTTATTTAAGAGATATTTATTGAGTGGCTACTCTGTGCCAAGCACTATTGTAAGTGCTGGTGTAAGAGCTTTGGATAGAAACAGACTTGTACTTGAATCTTAGCTTTGTCAATTAATAACTGTGTTACCTTTGGCAAGTTAGTCAGCAGTCTTTCTGAGTCTCAGTTTCCTAATCTATAAATTGGGGATAATTATATTTAGAGTGGTTTTTGAAAGATTAAATCATCTAACATATATAAAGCATTTAGCCCAGTACCAGGGACATAGTATTCACTCTAATAGATAATGGTGTTAATATTATTACAGAACTAAGAAATGACTGTAGTTCTTTATAAAGGAGTAACATGATAAAAGTGTAATTTAAGAAAAGTTATTCTGTTGTATACTGTGTACAGAGAACTCAACTTAAGGAGACTATCTGAGTCTGATAGAGTTATCCAGATATAAAGTAATGATTGTTAGGAGACTTGACTTGGGGTGGTGAACACACGATATAGATGATGTACTATAGAATTATACACCTGAAACCTATATAACTTTATTAACCAATGTTAACCCAATAGATTCAATAAAAAAGAAATAAAAGAGAAAAAAATAAAACAAAGTAATGATAGTTAGACCTATCATGATAGTTAGGGAAGTACCTGAACATAGTAAGGAAGGGACAGATCTAATAGACAATGCCAAAATTAGTATGTAGGCTACAGTGACTGCATAACAAAAGACTATTTAAGTTTTGCATCTAAGACATCAAGAGCAAGGAATGGTGTTGATAACGATAATTAGGAATTAGGTAAAAGGTACTAGGAGAATTTAATGATTAAAAGAAGATGGAATATTGTCAACGTTTAAACCACTGTTTACTATCTGATATTTCCTGCATGAGCTAAAATAATTTTTTAAAACATCCGTGACTCTTTTGTTATTCAGCAGGATTCAGTTCTTTGTTTGCATTTTACTTCAGAGTTACTTTATAAATTTTATATATTTCTTAAGTTTCATAACAAACTCTGAGAAGCACTTGGTTATGAGTATAGTTAATGTATAATTTGTTTTCTTTGAGATTGATAGAATAAGTTACTAAAAGAATTGTTAAATCATATTAATTTTTTCAAATACTTTAAATCCATTTTAAACAAGTTTGAGCGCCTCAATTTCATGTGGAGTGGAGAAGTATGCAATTGGGAGAAGGATCTTTTGATAAATGAGAAAATTGTTGTAATGGGGTACACATAAGCCAGTTTTTAAACCGTAAAGCAACACAATTGGTAAGGGACTTGAATTACAGGAGGAAAATGAGACCCTTATAGGGACTATGCATGTATTACTTTCTATAGGCCATGCATAGGTACTGTATCACTATTCTTTTTTTAATACTGAATTCTATTCATTTGCTTAGGATTTACAATGTGCAAGGAGTGTCATGAATATTTCTTTGACAGAGGAATAGCTTCAATTGCCTTTCATGACTGGAATTAGAGAAAGCCCCAAAAGATGAGTGATAAACTTCAGAGATGCAAAACTTCCTATATCGGACTCCTAATTAAGACTGTACCTACATATATATTTTACATATATATATGTATGTACATATATGTGTTGTATAACACATGCTATATATCTCTCTATATAAAACAATACAAATATAAACATTTTAAATTTGAAATTGTCTAATTTCTATGAAGGCTCAAAATAATTTTGTTAAGAGAAGTTACTCATATTTTTAAAATGTGGATCGATTAGGGGGCAATTCCTATCAATTTTTCCCTTTATAAATCATTTATTTAACCTTTGTTTTAAAGTCTGTACAGTTTATAATTCTTTAATAACAAGAAGTTCAATAACTACCTATTTGTCTTAATGAAAACAAATAGCTTTCTAATAAGTATGTGGCATAGGGTATCTTTATAAAAAACAACAGTAATGATGATGGTGATGACTGGTTAATCATTCTACCTCACCTTAAATTTTAATAGTAATACAAAATTTTATGTCAAAACAAATCATGTTCTCTAAGGTATTCTAAGAAAAATGTAGCTTTGCTGACATATTTTTTATGCTAGAATTTTCAACTTTAATATTTTTAATTTGTGCTTTTCAGCATTTTCTTATATGTTGTGAATGAAAAGAAGTAAAATTTGTATATGACAAATGAATTAGCAGTTCTTTTTCCTTTTATGTGAATTTACCTGAATTGGTAGAATGTAGCACCACCTTATGCCCTGTATAAGAATTACAAGCTGTTTTATTTTTGCTTTATGTTGTCAAAAAACAACATTGTACGTGGAATTTCTTAATCTATCATTCTAAGTTTGTTTGTTTTTTAAAACTAAACCTTTTTCATTTTTTTCTCACAATATTCACTTTTAATTTTTTTTTTAAATTTTTTAAATATCTTTACTGATTTCAGAGAGAGGAAAGAAGAGGGAGAGAGAGAGATAGAAACATCAATGATGAGTCATTGATTGATCCCACAACCCGGGCATGTGCCCTGACCGGGAATCGAACCCCGATCGTCTGGATCCTAGGTCGATGCTCAACTGATGAGCCACGCCCCACTGGGCTCACTTTTAATTCTTTAATGGAGAATTCTTTCAAATTAATTTATTTGAATGAGCCAGCCAACTTGTAAGTACTTTTTTCTTTCAATCCAATAATATTATAGTCTAGGTCCTAGAGAAAAATTCTTGGGTGATTGAAAGTCTGTTTGTTTTAAAGGAAATTTAAATAATTCTGGCAGATCTTAAGAATTTGAATGCTTCCTTTTAAACAGGAGAGCTACAAATTTTCCTAGTAGTGTTATTTAGTATTAAAAATAACCTGATTATTACTTGAAGTTTGGTTGATATAAATAATGTGGCATTTGTCTTATTTCTATTTTATAATAGCTGTTGTCCTAAAAATTTCCAGCCTATTAACCATGTATTGTAATATGCAGTTTGACTATCTTTCCAAAGAAACTTATAAATTCCCTTTTACCTATACCTTTTCTAGAATAGGAAGTTAGGAAAGATCTCTAACAAAAATATTTAACTCACTTCCCACCTGAATTTTATAAAGATTATTCCTGTCAGCTCATGGCACTGCCCCCAGAAGTACAATAGGAAAAATTCTTCCATCTTTGAGTTTCCCACATGCCAGAAATTATGTTCGCTACCAGTGTACCTGGCCAAAGTGCATTACTTTTTAGATTTATTTAAACATTTCTTAAATGAGGTGGGGGCTTGCTATACCCATGGTTGCAATACAAATTTAAGAAATTTTTTCAGTTACTAAAATCTACATTTTTTAGTAGAAAACTAAATAATTTATGTTTATCTTAATGTTTCAATATATGGATAATTCCTTAATGATAATGCTTTATCATACTTAATTATAATAATTCATAAACATGAAGTTTCTTTAAATTCTAGCTTTTAAAAATATCATGGCAGATACTTAAGTGTGAAAAAGAACAGAATTTTGAGTACAGCTTGTAGTTTGGAGAGAAAGTAAGGAGACTTGGGTTCCAGCCCTGGTTCTGCAGTTAACGAGAACTGTATGTAACTCAAGCATATCACTTTATTTTTCAGTTTTTCATCAATCAAAAGAGAAATCACTGAATTGCTTTTTAGTCTTCTTTTACTTTTAATATTCTGTAATTCTAAATGAGTATTCCTTACCATTCCAGATGGGTAAATATAAAGATATATTTATAAAATATATTAGATGAAATTCCACCTGGTAATGCTATACTCAAAATTAATTGAAAGGAAAACATTTTAGATGTTTTCCATTTGATGTCAGAATCTTAGTTCAAACTGTCTCAAAGAGTAACCTATCTAAAAGCAATATGAGTCTATTTTTCCTTTCTTCTCTGTAGCAGTCTTCATCCATCCAAGGTCATGTTGATTTTATTAAGGCCAATTGGCTCTGAGGTAATGTCAGCATCCGTTGTTAGTCCATAATATATTCCCATCCAAGAGATTTACAGGGAGGCTAAATGAAGTCTGTACATACTCTTACTCATCATTAATAGTTGAACTCGAACTTTTGGCTCAAGCCCAAGTTTGAACCTCATTGTGTTATAAAATATTTGAATTTAGTACTCCGAGTATATTTTCTTTTAGAAACATGATCTAATAGTAAAAGCATTGATCCAAAAGTCTTAGAATATAGACTTGATATTTCTACAAACTCCTTGTAAAAGCCTGAACCAATATAACCTCTGGGTACATCAGTTTCTCTGTTTATTAAAATGTCTAATTTATATCTACCCCATATTGCCTCATAGGGGTATTGTTGAAATATCATATATAATGACTTGTTTCTGCCATGAGCAATATACTTATGAAGATGAATTACAATAACTTAAGGTCACATTTTAATTTCTCAGAATTAAAAGTACACATGTCTTTTATACCCCAAAGATGTGACGGTGCATGTGATTAATTACTGACTGAAAACTTGAGTAATAGTTCAGCAATAATAGTAATTTCTTAAAATTCAGTTTAAGAAGAAATTTCCAAAGAAAAGGTAAATATAAAAATGTATAACTTACATAAATTGAAAAATAACCAAAACTAAAATAAAAGGAAATAGAGAAAATACATGCATTAAAGCTTTTAATGGGTAGTTAATATCTAAAATAGTCAAAAAGAATTTATTAAAATATGTAAGAAAAATACCAAGTGTGTAATATAGCTATGAGAATAAGGGATGGATAGATAGTTCATACAAAAGGAGACACAAATAATAAACATGGGGAAATGTTCAGCTTTGCTAGCAATCAGAGGAACTCAAATTAATGCAAAAATTATTACAATACCATTTTTATCATTTTGTTGCATTAATATAAATTAATGCAAAAATCATTGTAGCACCATACATGTAAATATACAGAATGCTATAATGAATATTTTATGTACCCACACCTTACTTAAGAAGTCATCTCCCACCACCAGCCAATTTTTTTTTTTTAATTATAATGCTACTGATTAAGTTATGGTAATGGTAAAATTATTACGTTATACACTGTTGGTGGCATAAAATTAGTATCCCTGTTTTACAAAGCAATATGGGAACACGTCATTAGCCTTAAAAATACACATACTTTTTGTCTGGAAGTTTATCTGAAGTTCATCTATATTATTAGAAGAAAAACATTTAGATAAAATAGTATTTATTTTAGCATTGTCTGTGCTGATGAGAAATTGGAAATTATCTAAATGGTCAACATTTTAGAAATAGTAAGTAATGGTATACCAACTCAATGGGTAATTATAGACCCAGTTAAATTGAAATTTTGAATATTGCTTAGCAAAATTGTTTTTTAAAGAGACAAGGTTAGCTTTAATTAATTAATTAACTTATTTATTTTTAGTCCTCACCTGAGGATATGTTGTTGTTGTTTGTTGATTTTTTTTGGCGGGGGAGAGAGAGAGAAACATCAATGTGAGAGAAAAACATCAGTTGGTTGCCTCCTGTATGCCCCAACTTGGGAATGAACCCACAGCCTAGGTACGTGCCCTGACCAGGAATCAAACTTGCTACCTTTTGGTGTGTGGGACAACAGCCCAACCAACTGAGCCACCCAGCCAGGGCTGTTCTTGTCTTTTAAGTGCCATGTAAGTCTTTTTATACTACATTAGTAATATTTTTATATTATTGTTATACAGCAAATGCACACCTTTTTTGTAGTTATCTTAATATTATTAAAGCCTTGAGCTTATTTTTTAAATATTCTTGCAGGTAATTTTTCAAAATCATTCTTTGTAAAGTAACTTCAAAACCTCATTAATATTCTTGGAAGTCATTAGGAGTAGAATAGATATGTGTTACATTATAGGTAGGCAAGTCTACTCATGATAAAGTGAAAAGCATTTTGGCACACACCTATGGTAATGCACAATTTTTTATACCTTCAATAGAGAATCCTTTACTTTCTGCATAAGGAGCCATCTTCAGGTTATACTTAATTGTAGTTATGAGAACCCATGTAGACATTAGTTTGGACTTCAAGGGATTTGGCTAAACAGAGATAGTAGAGTCAGTATTATAGGAAGGTCTTCCTCAAAACTGATATTTATCAGTATTTTGCTATAGCTGTGAAATTTATTCCATGTTCTTTTAGTATGTAGACTTGAAACAATTATTTTCATCGTCATATACTTTATCTTTTAAATACAAAGTCCTATCACTTTTTCTTCCAAAATATCAGTTTTAGCGTTCCTTACTTCTTTATTCCTACTATACTCCCCTGATTGTCGTGGCATGTTTATTTATTACTTTGTTTCAGTACTTCTCCCATTCTCATGAACTTTATTTATTTATTTTTCTTCTCTTCATTATGTTTTCCCGTAACTTTTCATTATCTAACTTCTGCTGATCCTTCAAGATACAGTTTATGAATTGCTCTCTCAGTTTATATTGCTGTCACCCCCCTCCCCTCCTCCCCCCCAACAGAAAAACCTTGATTGAGCACCTACACTGTGTCGGGCACTATTTTAGGAACTGGAGTTATAATATTATTTTGCATATATAATTCTTTTTTTGTTTTAACCATATACTACTATCAGTTATAATCGGATTGTGTCTTGTCTTTTTTTGCCTCTCAGTGACAGTTGCAAATTCCTGGAGATCAATACTCTACAATTCTTTCGTATCCTCAGATTTCTCCTCATTGCTATGCATACTGGAAACATTTAGTAAACATAATTTGAAAAAAATTTTTTTCTTTATTTCAGGAGTGGCAATGTGTACAATCAAAAGGTTGCTTTTTCTTAGAAGAAGATGGTGAAATCATTAGTCACCTATACAGGATGCACATAGCTCAGAGATCCATGGTGTATTTAACAATTAAGCCATTAAATCTGAGCCAAGTTGAAGGCAAGTTTAAAATTTTTACATATTCTTTAAAATATTAATTTATGCCCTCTTTAAAAATTCTTATGTAAGTATGTGATAGTCCTATTTCGTGAAGAAAATAATCTAAGAAACATGTGGTTACATACATTTAAAGAAAGAGTTTATACATTGACTGTTAACATATTTTGCAAAGCAAGTATGCTTTTTGTATGTGCTTAAAGCATGCTTTATTTTAATTCATTTAAAAATCTTATGACATAGAATTAACTTTCCATTTGTTAATTAATCCTTAGCTTTGCCACTTACCAATTTTTAAAAGAGAACTTCTGTAGAAACGTAACTTAAGACAATATGAACTGCAAGTATTTTTTAATAACTTCAAAGTCCTATATCATATGACTTAGACAATTCTTATTAATAATTTTTGCATTCATGGCAATATTCTTTTTTGTACACAAATGCTAGATAAAAATTAGTAATTTCCTAATGTCTGAAATGTTTATTATGTAATTTTTAATTAGTGGAAGATGTCTATAAGGGTGCTTTCCCTAGAGATTCTTTCAATGGTGGTTGTTCTCAATATCAATGTTTTCTTCCATTGTGTTTACATGTAAACCTTTCCTAAAGGGAGGGATCGTCTCCATTCTCATTCTTTTTTCCCCCTAAAGTAGAGGTTCTGTAAGTGTTCACTGTATATCTTGTAATACTTACAACAGTTGGTAGTTGATGCTTCTAAATAGCAATTACAGTAGTCATTTTTAAGATAAACATATCAAAATAGGCCTGCAAATTCAATGTAGTTGTTAATTCTCCATATTCTTACAAAAAATATTGCTTTATTCATTTATTTCTCAAATATTTATTGAGGGCCCCTCTACTAGTAGCATTTTAGGTGCTTAGGATACATCAGAATATAAAAAAGACAAAAATCCCTGCCCTTATGAACTTACATTCTAGTGGGGGAAATAACAATAAATAAAAAACAATAAATGACATGGTATGTTAGAAGGTGGCAAGTGCTACAGGGGAAACAGATGGAAAGTGGCAGTGTGACTGCTGAGGGCAGATGGGTTGCCACTGAAATGCAGGGGTTAGTGCATGCTTCATTAAGAAGCTGATATTTGAGCAAGGACTTGAAAGATGTATATCGATTGTCAACTGCTACATAACTAATCTATCCTAAAAGTGGCTTAAAACACTTAAACATTTGTTTGCCCATGAGCTGATCTTCTGGATAGTTGTTTTGGTCTGAGTTAGGGTTGGCCTTTCTCTGTAGGGCTCACTCGTGCATCTGTTGTCCCCTGCTGGTTAGCTGTTGCCAGGCTTTACTGATCTTGGCTGGGCTCTCTATTCTGTATTGGGGTCTCAGTTGGGACAGCTTGACTCTGCCTCATACAATCGCACATCCTCTAGTAAGTTAGCCTGGACTTGTTCTCATGGTGTAACAGGGATCTGAGAGAAACCAGAAGCATCATGAGGCCTCAGAGGCCTGGGCTCAGAAATGGCACATTACTTCTGTTACATTTTGTTGTTCACAGCAAGTCACAAGTCCAGACTTGTGAAGTGAAGAAATAGACTTGACTTCTTGATGAAGGAGCTGTGAAGTTGCCTTGCAAAGGGCTGTAGATACAGATAGGGACAGCCATTTTTGCGGTCTTCCGTAGAAGACAAGGGATGAGTTTTATGGGTGTAGGAGTGGGGGAAAGGGTGGGTGAAGAGTGGAGGAGGTGAGAGTGTGCCTGGTCTAGGAGAGCAAGGTGGCTAGAGTGGCTAGAATGAGGTAAGGAGAGAGTAGTAGATGAAGACTATGCAGAACAAGGACAAATTAGGTAGAGGTTTTTCTGGGTTTTGCCATAATGAAGACTTGGTCTTTAATCTGAGGGAAATGAGGAACCCTTAGGAGGATATTTCCCATGGCTGTCATCAAGATTTTCTTTTTATCTTTTTTCCCCCCAACAGTCTGAATATGTGTTTAGGTGTTTTTGTGTGTGTGTTTGTTGATATTGTTTGCTTTGGGTTTGGTGGTGGTTTTTTGTTTGGGGGTTTTTGTTTGTTTGTTTTTTATTTATCCTGCTTAGGGCTCTCTGAGCATTTTGGATTTATGGCTTATGGCTTGTTGTCTTTCATAGTTTTTATAAAAATTTCCGCCTTTATTTCTTCAAATATTTCTCTGCTCTCTCTTCTTTTTCCACTTGTATGGTGCCTGACATCTTGTCCTCCTCTGTTTACCACAAATAAGCCTTGGAAAAGTCTGTCGTTCCTTGAATTTTAGGCTACTTGGTTGCCCTGTGACCTCAGTTCTGATGGGTTCAAGAAAAGTTATGATTTTGTAGTTCATGCACTTTTCCTTATTGCTAGGGTATGAGCAACATTTTTCCAACTCTTAATTTCCTGAGAAGATTTTAAGTAGAGACAGGACATAATTAGACTTATATTTTATCAAGAGCAGTCAGGTTGCCATATTGAGAATAGACTGAAGAATGCCCAGGAGAAAGCAAGGAGAGCAGCTAGTATGCTATTGCAGAATTCTAGGTGAGGACTGATAATGCTTTGAACTGGGATGTACAAAGGATCAGAAGTAGAAATTTTGGATATATTTTCAAGTTTGAACCACAAGGTTTCCTGAAGATTGGTTGTGATGCGTGAGAAAAGAAAAAAGTTAAAGATGATTCCAAGATTTCTGACTTGAGCAACTGAAAGGAAAGAATTACTATTAACTGAGATAGAGAAGAGTATAGATGGACAGTTTTTAAAAAGGGGTTTTAGGCATAGAAATCCAAGTGAAATAGGAAATAGGCAGTTGTGAAATAGGCAGTTGTTTATATGGAAATAGGCAGTTGTGAAATAGGCAGTTGTTTATATGGGTCTAATGTTCAGAGGTAAGATTCTAGCTGGAGATACAAATTTTGAAGTTGTCAGCACATAGATGGTGTCTGACAACTCTTTCCCCTCCTGTGTTCCTTCACAGGTAAGCCAGTGCTTATAGCCCATCTCTCCTTAAAAGGGTTTGCTTTTCTTTGGATTTCAGGCTTTTTGGTTACCTTGCAACCTCTGATGAGTTCAAGAAGTTATGCTTTTTAGAAAGTGTGTATGTGGAGAATGTTTCTAACAAGCTTACTGTATATAAGTATGTGTCTTACTGTAAATGCTGTGATGTTTTCATATAAAAGTAGAATGTAATTCTAAAAAAGAAATCCAAAGGGGAAGGAAACCACTAACGTCTTTTTTAAATAGGAGAGTAAGTAGTGATTGCTTATTTTAAGATTTTGGTTTCTTTGTTTATAGGAAAACCATCACCTTGGTTGTCAGTTGATACTGCCTTGTATATTCTTAAGGAAAATGAGAATCAAGCAAACCTACAGCTCATCTGTTTTACTGAACTACGAAGTAGAGAAGTATACATATTTATTTTCTAATGTTTAATTAAAAAGTGTAGTATGAACTCAAGTTTGGGTACAACAGTAGTTTTTCTGTATTTTTTTTAACTTTTGTATTTTTTCTTCCAATTAAGGTATATATAGTACTTAAATACTATACATATTACATATGCTTTATTAATTGTGAAGGACTTTTTCTTGCCGAGATTTAAGAATTGAGGCTTGATTGGCAGTCTTAGCTTCACAACTTAAAAGTTGTGTGACATTGTACTTCACTTTCCTCTTTTCTAAATGCCCTGATGCCTCACATGTGAACATTTTTTTGTTATACTCAATAAAAATGGTTGATACCAGTGGACTTTCTTCCCCTAAATACAAGCAATTCAAGACTTTGGAAAAGTTGCTTTAGATGTTTATCTTACTTATACTACTACTGCAAAAGAAAAACTTCAAGATTACTATCCTCAGGCTTGACCCATAGTACAAGGTTGAAAAATAGATTGATCTGAAGAAATGCTTTTAAATGAGTTTATATGTTGCCCATAGGGTTTCTCTGATCTTTTCTAATTATATATTTACTCAGAGGCCAAATCTGTGAGGCAGATACATAAATGTGGCTATTTATTTTATGAGAACTACAAAATACATCTGCTACACAACAACAGGAATAATACTATTCAAGGGCTTACTGCAATATCATATTTAATCTTTATATAGGTCCAACGACAGACAAACATTTCCCTGATGGAATGTTATATAAAAGTCTTTATTGTAGGCTTCCTAACAGACAAGGATAGTTATAGGCAAGAAACAAATAAAATGACAGAAGTTAATGTTTTGACTAAACTCCTCTTCAGAGCTGACTGCAAAGTTAAGTTCAAGATAAAGCATTGTCTAAAACAATAGCTTTTCCCATTTTTGCTTTGGATAAAATTACTTTCTTATGAGATTGCATGTGTAAAAATGTTAGTACATAGCAAGCCTGTAATAAAGTTTGAATGAGTTTCTATTTACCTCTTTACTATATAGGCTTCTGGTTATCTGTAATATGTCATATTTATAAAGGACTTTTCATTTTTAGTTTTAGTTTCACAATTATTTTCTTTAAGAAGAGTTTTGTGCCCATGAAAAACTTTTCATTTGCCATCCACAGTGGCAATTCAAGGTTATATGTGGAGATAAGGGAGGTTCATGGGATAACATATATTAGGAAGCAGCAAGAACTGTTTTTCACTCCTGGTTATCAGTCTGCATCTGGCCAGTCTAAAAGATTTTGGCTTTGAAAGGATGGTTTTGGTCCATCTTTAGTCTTCAAAATGACCCTCAGTTTTATTCGATTGCTTCTTGCATTAAAATAGGGTATGGTCACTTTAAGATGATTGCGGTTCCTCTGATTTGTGAGGGCAGAAATAGGGCTGATCCTAGATTCAGATGAGCAGCTTTATTTGGGATATGAATACCCAGGATGGCCTAAAATATACCTGGGTTTTGAAAGTTTTTTAACACAACATCAGACAGAAATCCCTAGGACTCTTCTGTGCTGACGGGCAAATAGCTGACAGAAAATGCTTAGATGTAATTTATTTGACAGAGGCAACCCCTAGGTTTTATAGGAAGACATTGGGCTTCAGAAAGCACCTAGAAGGTCCATAGAGAGATTCCATTTTGCTTTCTTTTATAGAACAAGAGAATAAAATGTTTTCCTATACAAATATCCTGGCACTCTTTGTAAATACCCTGTGATGGAAAATAATTTTGCATGAGGTAGGTTTATCTGGGATTCTGCCATCTTGTTTTATAGGCCATGTTACATAATAGTAAAATTCTAGTGTGTTTGTCTACATAATTAGATTCTTACAAATATGGCTAATTTATATAAATAGTTAACTCTTTAAAATGTGTTTAATTTTTATTTTATATCGTTGAAATCTGACTTACAAATCATATATTTGTATTTGAATCATATTAGGGGATTGTAACCTGGAAAATTTATTCTAAGATCTTTGTGCTTCCTGTTGAAGATACATGTATCATAATCATTTTTGAAAATTATTGGGGAAGACTTAGAAATTATGTGATTTCTTACCTGTTATTGTTTTGAGCATTTAAAAAAAATATATAGAACCACAAAGAACTATATCTAATGGACTTATACTAGGGTTACCATTGAAAAAAGATTTTGAAGCCTGTAAAAGATTGATAGAACCATAATAGAATTGGTGAATATTGATTAAAAATGATTTCTAATGCTTCTTTTTCAGAAGGAAGATTAAAAGTCATTTATAAAGAAGTTCATTAAGATTTATGGTGGTGTTGTTTTTTAATTCTTTTCAAAAAAGGTTTTTGGATGGACTGGTGAACTAGGACCTGGAATTTACTGGTTAATTCCTTCCACAACTGGCTGTAGGCTGAGGAAAGAAATAAAACCAATAACAGAAGAAGCCCAGCTTGTGTATAGAGATGAAACAGGGGAATTATTTCTTACAAAGGAATTTAGGTAGGTCTTGTTTCTTAAAGTTAGAACTATAATGTTTAGACTGGACATATATATATATATTAATAGCTTGTCTTTCATCTTTTCCATTTGCCAGCTGCCACCCCCACACCATGATTCTAATTCTAGAATTTAGCTCTTTCACGAGGCATCTGAAAGTGACCTGCCATTCACAGGTCTGGGATTGCTATTTATTTCTGGGTTCCACACATTTAGTAAGTCAGCATTAGCCATACATCTACCAATTTCTCCTCCAGTAGACACTGCCTTGGAACTAGACCCTTCTAATTGCACTGTTGACCTCGATAACTGTCAAATGTAAAATCCAAGCACTTAGGTGGTTCTCCTAGGCCTAGATATACACAACAACACCTGGTAGAAAGGAAGGAGAAAGTAGATTGGAGAAAGGAGAAAAGAAGGGAACTACTATTGAGGTCCTACTATGTGTGGAGATACTATGATTGCTTTAGAAGCTTCTTTATTTCGTATAATACTAGGCTGAGTAAAAATATATATTTGAATACATTATCTTTATAGTTCACAAAAACTGTTCAATGCCTTGATATTCCTTCTGAAATTTATCTTTATAGAAAGCTTCAGTCAAGTTGCCTTGGAGACAAGAAATAATTTGCTATTTTAATAATTTTAGGTCAACTTTATCAGATATATTTGAAATAATTGACTTAGATGGAAATGGTCTTCTTAGCCTTGAAGAATATAATTTTTTTGAGTTGAGAACAAGTGGTGAGAAATGTGATGAAGATGCTTGGGCTGTTTGCAGAGGTAAGCACTTTCTTTTTCTTAATGGATGTGTAAAAATCTCCCCTTTCACTCTTAAGAAGTAAAATGTCAGACTTCTGCATGGAATATTATTATAGCAATTAGGACAGTTTAAAAGTAGTAGCATTGTTTGTAGACCATAAAAACATAAACATTTATTTTACTAAAACTGATAGTTGGTGTAGTACTCAAAGAAAATATGAATTACAGTACTTAATTGTAATTTTATTTTTAGCCTATGCTCTTTGGAGCTTAGAGTAGTGGTCAAGAGCCCCAAACTGTGCCCAGGAGAGGGCAGCAAAGAGCTGATAGAGTTTAATAAAAATTAAGAGGTTTTCAGGAAGTTGTTTATACCTATTAAGAATTCTTTAGTTTTTTGTATTCGAGTAGAATTAAGAAAGTGCAGTGATGGAAGTATGGAAACCAAAAATACCAAAGAAAAATACTGAGAATGAGGCAAAAGCAATAGTCACCTAGGAGGAGTGTGGGAATTCAGTAGGACTTTGTGTTTAAGACAAGAACTGAAAGGTCAAAGGAGAAAGCCAAAAGCCACAGAACAAGAAGTTTGACGAGGCGCAAATGCAGTTAAGAAAGAGATTAGCTTACATATTTCTATCACTGAGGTAGTACTGTGTCCTACTCCTCTGGTTCTTAAAATAGCCTAAGCTTGGCAAAGTCAGTGAGCCATATGGGAGTCTGATAAATCTGTTTACCTAAACAGTAATTAAGGAAATATTAATATAAAGGTTTTAAAAAATATATTTTTAAACTGAAAGTTTACATAGTATAATCAGTAACAAGAAATGCATATTGGTTTATAATATTAAATTTTGATTAACAAGATTGATGATACACATAAGAGTGTATTATTTTTAGAATGATGTGATTATCTTGTAACTTTAATGATGCAATCTTTTGATTCTCTATTGTTGGCACTAGAGCATATTCCATAAGAGTGATTCATAATTAGGATTTTCTTATGGTAAAGTTGTTGATAAATAAAATTTGTTTAACAATTTAATTACATTGGTAGAGTTGATAATTAACATTTTTTGAGAACTTACCACATACCAGGTGGAAGCACTTCTACACATCAACTCTCTGAGTTATGTGCTAATATTCTCATTTTACAAATAAGGAAACAGAATCAAAGAGTTAGGTAAGTCACTTGACCATGGTTACACCGCAAAAAACTCCATAGCTGAATTTCAAATCTAGGCAGTTAGTCTCCAGAACCTTAAGCACTATGCTATACAAAAATCCCCAAGAATGGATGAATTAAAAAATGATTTGGGGGGAATGTCTTCTTTACCAACATTGCTAATACTGCAATGAAACGGGCTTTTTAGGTTCTGAAATATCTGTAGTCATACATAATATTAATTTTTATCATTTTTTTTTTTTTTTTAATTCTTATAACCTCACTGAAGAGGAGAAAATGCTGACTTAGGTGAATTTTTGTGTGTGTATATATATATCTTTACTGATTTCAGAGAGAGGAGGGAGAGGGAGAGAGAAATAGAAACATCAGTGATGAGAGAGTCATTGATCCGCTGCAGCCCGCAACCCGGGCATGTGCCCTGACCGGGAATTGAACCCCGACTGCCTGGATCCTAGGTTGACTCTCAACCGCTGAGCCACATCCGGCCGGGCACTTTGCAGTTTCTTAATGAAATGTGACATCGAGCATCTTTTTTTTTTTTTTTTTTTAAATATGTCTGTATTGATTTCAGAGAGAGGAAGGGAGTGGGAGAGAGAGAGAAACATCAATGATGAGAGAGTCATTGACTGGCTGCCCTCTGCATGCTCCCCACTGGGGTCAAGCCTGCAACCTGGGCGTGTGCCCTGATCAGGTATCGAACCGCGATCTGGATCAGAGGTCAATGCTCAACAGCTGAGCCACACACCCCCCGGGCTCGAGCATCTTTTCATATGCTCCTTTGCCATCTGTATATCTTCTTTGGTGAGGTGTCTGTTCAGATCTTTTACCCATTTTTTATTAAGGTATTTGTTTTCTTATTGTTGAGTTCTTAGTATATATTGGATACAAGTCTTTATTAGATATGTGCTCAAAGTATTTTCTCCCAGTCTGTGGCATGTCTTTTCGTTCTTTTAATAGTGTCTTTCACAGGGCAGAAGATTTTAATTTTAATAAAGTCCCACTTACCAATTTTTTCTTTCATGGATCATGCATTTGGTGTTGTATCTAAAAACTCATAGACATACACAGGCTCATTGAGATTTTTTTCCTGTTATCTTGAAATTTTATAGATTTGTGTTTTGGGTCTATGACCCTTTTGGATCTGACCCTTTTTAGTTAATTTTAGTTAATTTTAGTTAACTGTGACCCATTTTAGTTAATTTTTGTGAAAGAGGTAAGGTCCTTGTCTAGATTTATTTTTTTGCAATAGATGTCTAGTTGTTTCAACACCACTTTTTGAGAAGACTATCCTTTGAACTGACTTTGCTTCTTTATCAAATATGAACTGCACATATTTGTATGGGTCTATTTCTGAGATCTCTATTCCAGTCCACTGATCCTTTTATCTAATCTTTTGCCAGTATCACACTGTCTTGATTATTATAGCTTTATAGTAAGTCTTGAAGTTGGGTATGTTAATAAATTTTTTAAAAATTAATGGAGGATTGAGAATTTTAAGTTTTAAAAGTAGATTAGTTGTTACTAGTCTTTAAAGTACAGTATCTAGATATAGTTTTTGAAAGTAATAATTTCTTTGGTTTACATATCAAATATTAATATTCTTTATTTTGCTTTACTGCATAAGTAGCTCCAGCCTCCATTTTAGTGGCTACCATTTCTATGATCAAATTTAATCTTCATTTATTTATTTTTTCTTGCAAAAGTTGAGTCACTTTCCAAACTCTAAATATATTTTTAAAAAATATATCTTTAGTGATTTCAGAGAGAGGAAAGGAGAGGGAGAGAGAGAGATAGAAACATCAATGATGAGGGAGTCATTGATCGGCTGCCTCCTGCATGCCCCCGACTGGGGATCGAGCCCACAACCCAGGCATGTGCCCTGACCAGGACTCGAACCCCGATCACCTGGATTCTAGGTCGACACTCAACTGCTGAGCCACACCCGGCCAGGCCAAACTCTAAATATTTTAAACTATTATTCAGTCAACCAGTTTTAAACAGTCATGTCTCTGCTGTTTTTCTTACTGTAATGCATATAAAAGAGATATCTCAAATAAGAGTACCCCTTCGCCTTGGTATATTACAGGCAGGAGTTGGAAAATAGAATATTTCTTGTTGTTAGATCAGTTAACAGAATATAATCCATAATGAGTAACTGTTTATTATCTATATTATAGATAAATTCAGAAAATATACATATTTAGTTACTTCTAAGTGAATTTAGTTTTGCTTGCAAATAATATTTAAGTGGACATACTTATATTTGTCTGGGACATTCATGAACTCCAAAGTGTTTCCTATTATATAACAATTTTTTAAGGACCAGGGGACAATTCAGTTAAAATTAGAGTAATTAGACATATAGCAATCTTCTCAAATTTGGCACCATCCCCATCTCCCTTTTTGAAACACCAGTAGTTTAGGGAGTATTACATAAAATTCATCCAAGTTCTGCTGGCTTTAAGTGACAAATATATAAGAAGCATTTCAATTTTTGTCTACTACTATCTACTCTACATGAGCAGGCAGGTTAGAATTTACCCAATATTATAATCTCTTTCTATTTTGTAATATATTTGGATTATTTATAACTTTAGATTTTGTTTAAAAACTAAATCATGCATTGTGATGATTATTATGCTGAGTTGTAGGAAATTAGAATGGTATCTTTCAAACATCTAGTTTTTTTAAATGTTCCCTCCATCCTTCCCTCTGTCCCTTCCAGAGACAGAGAGAGAGAGAGAGAGAGAGGGAGAGAAACGTTGATTTGCTGTCCCTCTTACTTATGCACTCATTGGTTGATTCCCGCCTGTGCCCTGACAGAGTCAGACCTGCAACCTCAGCCAGTCTGGACGCTCTGACCACCTGAGCCACCGGCCGGGGCTCCAGCGCAGTTTGCGTCATTCTTATCCCACGTTTACGTGGCTTACAGGCTCATAAACATTTATGGATAACAAAAAATAGACATTTTATTAAATGTATGAATTTTATATTATATACGAAAGAACTTTGGTTGCTTTGACAGAGAATTTTGATACAAAGAAGAATGAACTAACGAGACAGGGCTTTATGGATCTGAATCTAATGGAAGCTAATGATCGTGAAGGAGATCCTCGAGACCTTTGGGTGACTCTGCTCTCGATGGGCTACAATAAAGCTCTGGAATTAATAGAGGTAAAGTAATCTGAAAGTTTTGGAATGGGTTTAATTTACATAACATTTTACCCTGAGAACATTTTCCTGACTTGACTTTTGAATTGGGCACACAAATTCTTGAAGTTTAGCATATGAATGAATCCTGGGTGCAACAACATGTTTTTGCTAGTTTATGTAAATTCCTTTTTTGAACTGAAATTTAGTTACTACAGACATTTAAATAATTCAGGAACAAAAGAGTTTGAATATATGATATGCAGGAAAAAATTGTAATCTAAAAAAATTATATTTCTTAATTGGTGGTGATTATTTGCGTTGCTAAACTGTTATTTCTATGGGGAAACTAACTCTTTGTCCTAATAGAATAAAGGCTCTCTTAGAATAAGGGGAATGTGTCTGTATGAAAACTGGAATTCTGATTTTTGGACAAAGAATACTCCTTGGGTTAGGATTTGTAAAATACTTGGGGCAGTGCTTAACTTGTTTAAAGAACTGTGTGTGTATTAGCTATCATTACTATTATTTATTAACATGATAGATATAGAAGTTGAATAAGACTTGTAATCCAAAGGAATAATAAAAATTAAGCATTACTTCTTAAATTCTATACTTTTGTGTCAGGTTTAAAATAAAGAATTTAACAGTTTCAGGCCACACATTAGATAACAATACATTTGTTTATATTCTTAAAATTAAAAATAGTATTGGTTCTTTCTATAAATAAATCAACTTAGAAGAGTAACACTAGCACCAACAAATTTTAAGTGTATTGAGACTTTGGTTTAATTCCTAGTTTTGATGTCATTCAAAATCCATCATAATCCTGTTTTCTGAAAAGTTTTCTATAATTTTTTGCTATTATTAGTAATAGTCACTTTTATATTCTACTTTAACCTAACATTCACTGAACCCCACATTTTAACCACAGTGTCTAATCTATGAATAATATTACATCTGCTATACATGTTTTCACTTAGTTCTAATTAGAAATTAGTTTAAGAGTAATTTAAAACATTTTATAGCATTTACTGATGTCATTGACCTTTGAAACCATAGGCAAGAGGATTTCTGAGATAAAACTTTAAAAACATTTTATTGATTGATTGATTTGAGAGAGAGATCTACTTGTTGTTCCACTTATTCATGCAATCATTGGTTGTCTCTTTTATGTGCCCTGACCAGGGATTGAACTTGCAACCTTTGTGTATTGAGATGATGCTCTAACCAACTGAGCTACCTGGCCAGCGCTCTGAGATAAAACTTTTTAAATTTAAAGTTTATTCAGTTATTGAATATATAATATATTCACATCATTGAAAATCCAAAAGGTAAAAAAATACACAGTGGAAATGTCAAAAGATAATGAGATCACCACTCAGTAACTGAAATACAAAGATAAAACTGAATGGATTGCTTACTGTAAGGGAGAGCTATGCTGGTTGGTTGCATTCACTCCACGCAGAGAACTCTCATTTTATTTATTTAGGATTTGGGGGAAGCATGGTTACTCGGGTGAGACTGTTGATTGATTGGCACTCAGCAGTGTATTTATTGACATGAATCTGTCCCTGACTGCTTGACTTTCAAAACTGAGGAGCTGACAACTGGTTGGCTTACAAAACTGTGTTCATTGAGATGAGTTGTTGCAGATCAGTTGAATAGGTTTAAACCAGTTCTGGTGACTACTCGTAACAATGACAACACAATAATTGTTTTTTTGACACGTTTGTAGGAACTTTTTTGATCCCAGCCTCCCTTTTTGATTTTCATCCAGCTAACGCTATGGAAAAAACTATCAAACATTCACTCTACCACTGTTGTTGATTCTCTTTGAAGTGATTTCATCTGTGGGGATCTGATTTACAGTTTGTACATTTATCATGATTTATTCTGTTTTTGTCTTTAAGTTATGAATTGGGACAATGAGTGTACAGAAGCTTATTAAGACCCTGGACATTTAAACTCTGAGACAAACAAGTATAACTAGGAGTATTGTAAGAAGGGACTGGAGGGCACTCCAAAATCATAACCCTAGATTTTCCAAGCTTGGCCAAGAGAAGTTCCAAAGACCCCCAAAGTCTTCTTTGTATAACATTTTATAGTTAGCTCTTTTAATTAATCGTAGGTGTTTTTACTTACAGTGTTATCCAAGTACATGTAGTATTAGCATTGATATAGACTCTTCCCTGGTTGGTCAAGAGAAAATCAAGTGTTTTTTATTATCTATAACTGATTTAGTTAAATAATTTAAACTGGTTCGTTGTGCCCCTAGGACTTAGACTATATTAATTACTAACCAACATGTCAACCAACATGAAGGAACAATTTTTTTTATGACTACCTGGAGTGGTGTAACTGCTATGAATGGGATCACTATATTCAACAGTCTTTTTCCAGAAAAAGTGTTATTCTTTTGGAGTGTATGTAAGGAAAGGTAACTCATTGAGGGTGTTGGGGAGTCATACCCTTGGGATGGCCTAACTAAAAGCTATACAAAATAATTAAATTTGGTTCAGGGTTGGCATTAAATAGTCTGATTTCCACATAGAAGCTTCTCAGGAGATTTAATTATCCTTAATGGAACTGTGGGTGTGTTGTTTTGTGGTGTTGTGACAGCTAGTTACATTTTGTATTTCTCATAATTCGAACATGTTTTCCTTAAAACCTAGGTTTAGACAAGTTATTGTTACTAATAAGGAGAACATGATAGGCCACAGCCAGACATGTACACTGTTAAATCAGTAAAGAGTAAAACCTATGGAAACACCTTGTTCCAATGGTCTTGAGAGGAAGCTGCTTATGTATGATCATGTGCTTGTTCAAGAGTCCTAGGTTAATTCTGTGGACCGTGTGCTTCTAGAGGCTCTGTGGAGAACCTCACTTTAGGATAGTTAAAGGATGTACCTTTCCAGTGGCCCTTTTTATTTTTCTAGAAGTTTGGGAATGATAAAGACAAAAAATATTTTTGAGTAAGAAGCAAACCCTTACATAATCAAAATTCATGAATAATTATTCCAGTTAAATGTGTCCCTCATCACAGAACCAGTAATTTGGAATGTCCTAGGCAGTGATGATGGTGTGGCTTTTCAACAGGGAAATATTTTGACCCACTTTGAAAATAAATGTACTGTTGTTAGTAGTACATATTCATAAACCATAGAGGGAGAACCTACTATATAAAATCAATTTGGAAATGCTCAGGGAGTCTTTCAGAGCATATTTTCAATTCATGTACCACAGTTTTTCCAGGTAATTTATTTATAGATAAAGCATCCTCCATTATCCTAGGAAAGTTTCCTCAGTGTTTAATATTATAGCCTATTTATCTTTATTGGAATGAGTTGTTTCATGGAGGATTCTATCTAGTGTCCAGATGGCCATTCTGGTTTTGTCAGATCTCACCCCCATGTGTATTAAAATCTGATGGTACTCAGTGTTTCTTTTCAGAATTTGGCAGACCATGCTTTGTGTATCTATGATGGAATCCTTGAACTTCTCCATAGATTTGTTTTATTTTTTTGTTGCTTTATATCAGGACTTTAGTCAAAGTAGTCTGTTTAGTATTGTCAGCAAAACAATGTCCAGCCTATAGAAGAGTCGTATAAGAGTTTATTGGAGCCAAATTTTGAGGACATGCCTAGAAGCAAAATTTCAATGGTTTGAGAAAATGCTCTGGAGAATGGTGGTTTGCAGCTTATTTTATACACTAGACTCAAAGGAGGCGTCATAAGGAGGGTTACATGAAATCCTTAGGTAAGTAGACTAAGGGTGCAGGAGAAAGCAAAGCAGGAAATCTCTAGGATTTGATAAAAAGCAAAACAGAGAGGCACATACTTCTTTTATGTTGGTGGGGACGCACCAGTTAATAATTAGCATTTATAGGTTGTAGAGATGGTATTCGGGAAACAAGATCACAGAGAAGGGTTTTGTGGTCTCGTGCTCTGGTGGTCCTGTGTGCTGGGGCCTGTGGTTTTGCCTTCAAGGGGTCTAGGAAAGAAAATTACTCTGACATTTCACAGGTATGTTATCCTAGATGCATAAGAACAATGGACAGAGCTCATTCAAGGTAAAGTAAGGAAGCTGTAGGCCTGGGACATGATTACCTGCTATGACCTGCCCAGTTAAGAATTTGTGGTCTCATGTGGTTACTTTCAGTCATTGAGCTTGTCAGGCCTGCCATGTGGCCCCTCAGCTTGTCAGGTTATTTCATAGCCCTTTTTCGTTCATAGTATAGTAACCTGTGAAAAGTACTTTTATAGTATTTCTGAAGTGCTTTTATAGTATTTTTCATACAGTACTTTTAAAGTATTCCTATATTTTTTGTAATATATAGTATATTAGCATCAACAGACCTTTTACTTTGAGTCTTCTTGTTGTATGCTTCCTATATTCACTTAGTAGGATCAAGAGAATAGATAAATAAAAGATTAAGCCCATAACAGACAAAAATAATGTATTATAGGGCAACTTTTTTAGAGTAGATATGATTTCATTTTTAAAACTTTAGAGAACATTTCTTTAACAAAGACCTTTTAAGATTTTTATTTTCAGTGAATCTTTTGTTGATACTCTTTGGTTGAATAAAACTGATAACCAAGACTTGGAAATGGCAAAATAATACCAGAATCTGTTTAGTAATAATAATAATAATAATAATAAACCTTTAAAATTTCACATTCATTTTTATAATTATTATAGATAATCTTTTTTCTGAATTCTACATTGTGAAATATTTTCATACTATCACTTATTAGGTAGTTGCAACAACCCTTGGCAGAATATATCCAGTTTAATCCCACTTTTTAAATGAAGAAACTGTTACAGAAATTAAGTGACTTCCTCAGGTCATATTGCTAGTAAATGATAAAATTCTATTGCAAACCCAGATCTGCTTTTTAATCCAATGAATTTTATTTTTAAATTTTTTTGGTTAATCTTCATCCGAGGATATTTTGATATTTTTTCCATTGATTTTTAGAGAGAACCAGTGATTTTTTTTTTTTTATTGTCTTGTCTTTCTTTAAAAAGCTGAGTTTATTATTTGTAAAGGTTGGAATCATTAAGATATATATTTTTAAAATTTTAATAAAAATGTGTGTCAGTGCTCTACTAACTTCAGACTTTTACCTTTTGTCCCCCAAATAAAAAGATGACCATCAATGTGTATAAAGTCACTTACTTATTCAACAAATATTTATTGGATGCCTATATGTGGTAAACCTGTAATAAAAAGGCACTGAGAATACAATCATGAATAAAATAGTAAAAATTCCTGCCCTCAAGGAGAATGATTAATTAAATAGAAAAAAAAATCATTTCAAAAGTGTTTTGAAAAAAATAAGCCAGAGGTCAAGGTAGAGAACAGTGGGGGAATGAAGGAAATTGGGAGCCAAGAGCAGCTCTCTGCAGGGGCGACTCTTAAACTTTAACCTGAAGGAGGGGGTACCCATGTAAAAAGTGAAAGAACCGTCCAAGCAGAGTGAACGCTACATACAGGGTGGGGCAAAAGTAGGTTTACAGTTGTTCATATGGAAACTAATGCAATAATTAATAAATAATAATACAAGAATAAACTCCGTGTTTCACGTACTCACAACTGTAAACCTACTTTGCCCCACCCTGTCTGAAGGCTGTGACCTAGGAAAGAGCTTCATTTGTTCATCTAGGGTATGAAAGATCGGAATAGCTGCCATATAGTGAGGCAGGAGACTGGTTGGATGGAGAGGCAAAGGCTGCCATGTGCAGCACCTTGTGGGCTCTAGTAAAGACTAAAAGGCAGCCTGGCTGGGCATGGCTCAGTGGTTGAGCATCGACCTAGGATCCTAGGCGATCAGGGTTCGATTCCCAGTCAGGGCACATGCCTGGGTTGTGGGATCAGTGACTTTCTCATCATTGATGTTTCTATCTCTCTCTCCCTCTCCTTTCCTCTCTCTGAAATCAATAAAGATATATTTAAAAAAAAAAAAAAAGACTAAAAGGCAGACATTATAAAAATCCATTTCCAAATACAAAAATCTTTTTAGGTCTCAGACTTTAAATGTTCTTTTACACTAACTTTGAACTGTTTATCTATAGCTATACATTTAGTTCTTTTCAGTACTGTATATCCACCCATTAAGTTTTATTTGTAAACGTAGTAATTCCTTTAGATCCCTTTGATGAGTTCTTTCCGTACCCTTATAGTTAGAAAAGGGATTTAAATAACTAATATGACACGAGTTAGCTCTAAAATAGAGTGGTACAGTGGCTTAAAGGAGGTGTTACTGATTTTTTATCACTCAATTTATAGTACTAAAATTTTCTTCTAAAAGTGTACAGAAGGACAAGGTAGAAAGTGCAGTGCATCTTCTTAAATCATATGATAAACATATTAATAATAAATAATTTATTTTAAATTCTGTCAACAGGCTAAAATAAGGTTTGCTTTTTCTTTCATATCAGGCATGCCCATTTGTCATCGATATCTATGCAGACAAATGCAAGCCAAGAATTAAAGCTGTCCATATGGAGCCGTGCAGTGGACAACTCGAGAAGGCCATTTGTAAATCTGTCCTTAACAAAGGTGACGCCAAAGTAATGGATGGCTATGAAAATATTATTGTACATACTCATAAGCGTGACACCTGGATAACTTCTGTTATTGAAAACAAGGTATCGATTATAAAGTGGTTCTCATAACTGCAATGTTTACTAATATTTTTCATCTTCTTTCTCACTCTATTCTTGCACAGTAATTAAATATCCCATTACATTAATAATATTTATAGTAGGCAGTTATTCTTTCTCCTTAGATTTCTAACTCAAACTGTGCAAGATAATTTATATATATAATTTTTAAAAAATAGAAGGTCTCTTTTATTAGTGCATCATACAGACTACAAAATAAGAACAGTGAATGACAGAGAACAGAGGATCTGTCTGAATTTTAAAAGGAAAATTAAGCATGATGATTTGCCCATCTATCACAGTAAAAATGTTATTTTAGCAAAGCAATGGAGACAATGACCTTATTTTCATGCAAAACCCAGAGTGAGTTACTTTGTAAATTCAGTCAGCTCCACTAACAGCAACAACTACAAAAAGTGGGAAAATATATTCAGCAAGCTTCTTAAAGCTGACTGATCTATCTTATACATAAACAGTGTATTTGGTTTGGAAGGATTACATGTATTTTGTATGGATACAAGGACAGAACAGAAGCAGTTTTGTTTTTTTAATTCATCTTGAGGTCAACCTTTTCAATTGCCATTTTATGTATGTTTTACAATATCAATAATAGATTAGAATAATATGTGTATATAAATTAAAATACATATACATTTTAGGTTTATGTCAAAATTTTGTTATTACCCTATATATTCTTAAAATACTTTTTTATTTTTAAATTACAGTTAACATACAATACTCCATTAGTTTCAAGTGTACAACCCAGTGATCAATCACCATATAACTAAGTTAACACCCTGGTAAATCTAGTACCCATCTGATACCATACACAGTTATCACAATATTATTGACTATATTTCCTATGCTGTACTTTATATCCCTGTGACTATTCTGCAACTATTTGTACTTCATAATCCCTTTACCTTTTTCGTATATTCCCCCAAGCCCCGCTCAAATCTTAAAGAAGACCCTTTAACATTTCTTGTAATACTGGTTTGGTGGTGATGAACTCCTTTAGCTTTTTCTTGTCTGGGAAGCTCTTTATTAGTCCTTCCATTCTAAATGATAGCTTTGCTAGGTAGAGTAATCATGGTTGTAGGTCCTTACTTTTCATCACTTTGAATATTTCTTGCCAGTCTCTTCCAGCCTGCAAAGTTTGTGTTGAGGAATCAGCTGACAGTCTATGGGTGCTCCCCTGTGGATAACTGCTTTTCTCTCACTACTTTTAAGATTCTCTCTTTGTCTTTAACCTTGTGCATTGTAATTATGATGTGTCTTGGTGTGAGCCTCTTTAGGTTCATCTTGTTTGGGACTCTCTACACTTCCTGGACTTGTATATCTATTTCCTTTACCAGGTTAGGGATGTTTTCTGCCATTTTTTATGTAGGTTTTCAATTCCTTGCTCTCTTTCTTCTCCTTCTATCCCCACCCCCACCCCGTGATGTGAATGTTGAAGTTGTGAAGTGCGCTTGAAGCTGTCCCAGGGGCTGCTTATACTATCCTCATTATTTTGGGCTCTTTTTTCTGTTCTGGTTGGGGGTTTTTCCTTCCTTATCGTCCAAATATCTGATTTGACCCTCTACTTATCCACTCCACTGTTGATTCCCTGTAATGTATTCTTCATTTCAGTTAATGTATTCTTCATTTCTGACTGGTTCTTTTTTATGTTTTCTAGTTCCATTTTTTATGTTTCCTACGTTTTTGTTGATGTTCTCACTAAGTTCATCTACTGTTCCCCCAAGTTCATTGAGCATCCTTATAACCAGTGTTTTGAACTCTGCATCTGGTAGATTGCTTGTCTCCATTTTGTTCAGTTCTTTTTCTGGAGTTTTGTTCTGTCCTTTCACTTGGGACATGTTTCTTTGTCTCCTCATTTTGGCAGCCTCCCTGTGTTGGCTTCTATGTATTAGGTAGAGCTGCTGTGTCTCCCAGGCTTGGTAGAGTGGCTTTGTGTAGTAGGTGTTCTGTAAGGTCTAGTGGCACAGCCTCCCTCCGCAGTCACTGGAACTGAGCACTCCAAGTGTGCCCCCTGTGTCAGCTGTGTACACCTTCCTGTGGTAGTTGAGCCCTGGTTGCTGTTGGCACGTCAATTGGAGGGATTTACCCTTGGCTGATTGGCTGCAAAGACTGGTTGGAACCAAGATGGAGGATCAGCTCTGCAGGGGCCCAACCAAAAGAGCAGGACTTCAGCAGGACTCTGGTACCCACTGAGCTTGTCCCTTGAGTGTGTCACTTGTGGAGGTGGCTCTGAGGCCTCCTGGGAGGTGCAGGTCAAGATCAACCACCACCTGTGTGCTGCCCGGGGCCACCAGGCATGAGCTACAGTGTGGTCTGCAGATGGCTGTTACTTGTGCTGGGCTTGGAGGTGCCCAGGAGAGGCCAAGCTGCAGACCAAGGCCAGCTGCTGCTAGTGCTGGGCCTGGGGCCACTTAGCAAGAGGTTCAGGGCACTCCAAGGCCGATGCTGCTTGTTTGAGAGATTTTAGTAGAGTCTGAAGCATGAGCCAAAAGAAGCTGTTTGTATGGAAAAGCCACTGGAAACAGCTTGGGTGAGCCTGCAAATTGGTTGGGGCGGGGTCTCAGGGAACCACCACCAGGGTTGGGTTAACAGTGATAGCCAAGTTGATGGAGACTCAGATATGGCACCCTCCTGCTGGCTCTATGGAGGGATGGCTCAGGAAAGGAACAGTGACCTCTGGGAGAAAGCTACCCCTCCAGCTCTCTCCCTGATACTGGAGAATTCAGTTCCTCCCTGTATGTCTCTGGTGCCTTTCTAGCTGCTGTCCCGCCAGGGCTCAGAGGGAGTGAGTCCGAGTAAGTCCATGCATGGGCCCTTTAAGAGGAATGCCTGGGACTCCAGCAGCCCCTCTGTCTTCTCTATAATCCCTGCTGGTTTTTACAGCTAGAAGTTATGGGACTTGTCTTCCTGGCACGGGAACCCTGGGCTGGGTGGCCTGGTGTGGGGCTGGGACCCCTTGCTCCCCATGGGGGAACTCTGCAGCTGACATATCTCTCCAGATTTTTATCTGCCACATGTGGGTGTGGGACTAGCAGGTTCCACATCTCCATCCCTGCTACTAGTCTCCATGTGGCTTCTTCTCTATATTCTTAGATGTAGGACTTTTGTTCAGCTAGATTTCAAGCACCTGAATGATGGTGGTTCTGTAGTTCAGTTGTAATTTTGATATGGTTGTGGGAGGATTCAAGTACCACTTTTAGCTACGCTACCATCTTGATTGGAACCTCCTTATATGTATATATTTTAAAGGCTCGAGATAATTGTTTTTCTTTTAATATGAAATTAAATGTTTGGATATCTGTAAGATAGAGCATCATCTGGGTACAAAATATTTTATTTAGTTTGTTAATAAAAGTCTTCACACAAACATAACTATTTAAAATAATAGACATCATGTTTTGAAGCAATACAAAGAAAAAAATTTAGCCCAACTTTTTACACAAACTTTTTAATATCAGAAATTCTATAGACTATCACTTTATCTAATTAAGTATATTCCACTGTCCAGATCCTATTTTATCATGCCAGTTATTTCTAGCTTTGGACATCTTCCCTGCTACTATTGATATGGCAGGTCAAGAGAATACATGCATAAATTCTTAGAGTCAGAGATACCCAGTTTTCTAGAAAAAATAAGTTTTCATGAAACCTTACTTAATATAGCTGGGTTTCTTAAAGTACTGTTGGTGTCTTCCTCTTAGTTCCTGGGTGATATTTTCATTATTTTTATGCCTGCCATAAATTTGTTAAGGTGTTTAAGATTTGGCTGAGCACTGAGTCAGTGTGAGTATGTGTTAGGTAACTAACTCTCCTAGTCAATTAAGGGCCACCAGAAAGTGCAACATGGCCTCTGCTTTCAAGGAGTTTATGGGCTAGTTGAAAACATAAAATTAATACTCTCAAAAGAGACCTGAGAATAATTAAATGTTAAATAATGCAATACTTTTGTAGGTACAATAGTTGTACTATATTCGTATCTCTTGTAATTGATGTCTTTTGGACTGTAGAAGTTGGGAAGGATTTGTGATATGGGGAAGGGGGCTCTGATGGATTTGAGCATTTGGTGTGGGATTTGAAGGATAACTAGGATTTAGATATGCAGAGAGACATCTTGGGAAACAGTTGTAAGGAGAAACAGGAGAAAGTGTTAACATGAAGTGTAGAGGAAAGAGGGAGAAATTTTCTAGGAAGAGTATTCAGGAGATAAACAACAGGTAGAATGGGTCCAGATTATACAGGGTGGGCAAAGTAGGTTTACAGTCAACAGAGTTTATTTTTTTGTATTATTATTTATTATTTTCCATACAAACAATTGTAAACCTACTTTTGCCCCACTCTGTAATCTTGAAAAAGAAATAAAGGAATTTGGACTTGATGAAATAAGCTAGCGTCCCCAGCTAGTAAGTTGCTATCTTCAAATGGATCATAAAGTTTTGGAGGGTGATTCCTAAAATCCAGCATGTTTCTGTTTCTGCCCTCTGTGTTTTATTAGGATTACCCCAGTCCCTCTGCTCTGCTATAACATATTATTTCTCAATCCTCCGTCTCCTTTCTTTCCCTAAATTAAAGTTAAACTTTCTTCACCAAAATGAAGTAATAATAGTGTAGAGCTTACAATGTGCCAGGCACTTTACATATATTAACACATTTACTTCTCACAACAACCCAATGGGGTAAATACTATCCCAATTTTACGCAAAAGGAAACTGAAGCACAGGGATGTTAATTTGCAAAAGTCCACACAGCTAAGTAGTAGAGGAGCTGAGAAATGAATTTAGGTTGTCTAATGTTATTCTACCCCTTCGTAGCCATTAGGGAGTGGTTGCAAATTCCGTAGCTGGGGAATACTTTGACTCTCGCATTTCTCTCATTTCTTAGCTCCATTCTGCTTTCTCTTGCTTCCCATCCAACCTAGAGGCTATCACCTATTATCTCAGGTAGAAGTGTCTTCCATAAGGTCTTCCATGATACCCCAGCCTCACCTAATGCTTCTGTATTTCTATAGAGTCTTCTGTGTTTCAATGGAACCCTGTGAATACCTCTATCACAAGACTTACAGATGTCTTATAATTACCATTTTCTTTGCCTGTATTTATTAAAGACAGAAATAACAACTTATGAAATCTTTTTTTATAGTCAGATAATAAAGTGATTATTCACATCAACAATGAGCTAAGTAAAAACTGCATAAACAACAGAGGACTCAACATATTTGCAGTAGAAGTGGCGCCCAAATCTACAATGGTAATGCATTGTTTCCTAATTGAAGCCTTTTGTTTTGTCAGTTTGAAAAAAACTTTTTTGCTATTAATGCTACAAATAAATATATGTATTAAATAAAGTAGAACATTATTTTAAGTCTGATATTTGTATTAGTATCATCCTATACTAGGAGGTAGGAGACTTAGTTCTAATCCAGTTCTCACTATTCGATTCAGCTAGTGTGACACATTCACTTAACCTCTCTGCTCCAGTCTCTTTAAGTGTAAAATTAACATATCACCAGCTCCAGGCACTTCACAAGGTTAATGTAAAGATAAAATCATGTACATGAAGCACTTTCAAACATCATATAGAAATACAAAGTAGTATTAATAGTAATAGGAATTTTGATAATCCAAAACACTTTTATGTACATTATTTAGATTTTCTAAGGCAACCTGGAAGAGAAAGTGCCCGAGTTTTAGATAACTAGCTAACTCAAGTCAGGAACAGCTGTGGTTCTGGTGTTAGCAGAACTCTGGGTTTCTGGTTTGGCCAGGAGTCCACAGGACAGATCAGTAGACTAGTCTAGTGAAGGGGAAGAGGAAGAACCTTTCCATTCTTACCCTTTCTTTCTCCATACTGTCCATGAAATCCTAGAACAAGATAAAGAAAGATTATCTTTTCTGTTATCCAGTGAGGATTTTAGAAAATGTGGTGGGTAAGGAGGAAAAGGTATTTACTCCCATCCCTCTTTATCCGCCTTCACAAGCACCAAGTACCGGCTTTTATATCAGGGTAGAATTTAGGCTGTATTACCCTGTTGGACATCAGGTCATAGATTGTAGGTCTCTGCTAAGGATAAATATTGTAGAATTTTATATGAACAGGGATATTTTTTACATAGGGTCTAGAAATGTCCTGTTGAAAAATTAGCCCAAAATAGCAATATATAAAAGGAAATTAAAAGCTCTCTGTTTTTATATGCAGGTTTGTCAGCATGTAATGCCTCTGAATGAACAAGAAGAATGGATATATAATTGTGTGTATTCCCTTATATCTTAAATACTGATTTTAGGAAGTAATTCGACCTGAGACTCAGACTAAGAATTATCATCTCAGGTTTAGTCTGTTATTTGTTGATCAACTAAATGCTAATCAATTTGACTGATATACGTAAATAATCTATCTGCATGCACTTACATTTCCTGCTATATTATATATTTTATTATTAAAATATAAATAACTTTTTAAATGTGTGGCCTTATTTAATGGGGAATCTGGGCACATTTTATTTATAGATAGTAAATCAAAATGAAATTATAGGTAAGCTTTTAAGAAGTAATAGTGAATCCTATAAAGTCCTGTCCACTTAATTTATTCATCAGAAAACAAAACAGAGCAAAAGGCTAAAAGAAAGTGTAAATCGACCAGCCTCAGCAAGTGCCCCATGTGACCTCCTCAGCTGTCCCATGTCCTGTCCGGGGAGCTTCGTCCAGGACTCCTGTCTGCGCCTATGTGGTCGCAGGCATGTGGCTGTGGAAGGACTAAGGGGACTTCTGGGCCCCTCCTCCTTCCTGCTGCTGCTGCTGGTGACACGCAGTCCCTGCAATTTCTGCCTCTTCACCGGTAGCCTCCACCTCCTCCCGCAGGGCCCTGCAGGTGCTCAAGCCTTGGGACCACGTTCTGCTATAACCACAAAAACATCTATGTGTTTCAAATCTCTCCTTAGTGTTCCCATTAAAGCTCCCTGTGAGTGAGTTCCATCTATAAACACTCCCTCTATGCTGCCTTTCCCCGTTGTTATTTACACATTATAGACTTTTTACCTTTAAGAAACCTCTCATTCCCCATCTCCCTCTATCATTATTTCCATTGTCCACATTTGCTGTGCCCACTTTCTTGACCACCATTCTTTCCATTTAATTCCACTAGCAGCTATTCCCCCATGGGTTCCAATAACTTCCAAGTGCCAGTGGGTATTTTAAAGCCTCCTCTCCAGGTTAGACATTGTTGATCTTTCTGGGGCACCACATTCTTCAGCTTTTCTTCCCACCTGGGACCCTTCCTTTTCATACTTCTTTCAACCATACTTCCGTAGCTTCTCCCAATTTCCACATTCTCTCTCACCTCAGGCCCTTTGGATGGAATGTTTCCTCCTTGCCTACAGGATAATTCTTCCTTCCCACTTCCCTCTTCTTGCTTCAGGTCTCAGAAAATACGTCACCTTTCCCAAGGGTCCTTTCCTGATCACTCCCCCCACCAAGACTACTTTGATGGCCCTCATAGTTTGTGCCCACTCTCTGTTGTCACACTCCTTACAGTATCCTGGAGTTACTCTTTATTTGTTCTCTCCATGAGGCTGAAAGCAGGCACAGTTATAATTCCAGCATGTGCCATAGAAACCATAATGGATATGTAATACGTATTTGTTGGATGGTTGAAGAAAGTGGGCAGAAAATTAAAATAAACTTACATGTGGTATGAATTTTTCCTAATTCTTAGGGCTATTTGTAAATTTAAAGAAATGGAAACATAAGAAAAAATGTCTCATTACTATTTAATCCCATGTGTGCAGTCTTTGTTTTTTATGTAGTTAACAGGTTAAAAACAAAATGAAATAAAAATTTAATTTTTTTCACTGATTCTCTAACATGCAGTTTTAAATGGGAGAGGAATAGACTAGTAATTCCTTTCCACTTTAAAATTCTACAGTTCTAATATTTTAAAACCGAATTAGTGTTAAGTATCAAATGCTGTCATAGCAATTCTTAAATTAGTATATTTAATAATTTTGTTGATTTTCCTTCAGATATTGTAGTAGACCTACTTCTGCTTTGTTTTTTAAGCCAGTAGCCTTCTTTTAGATCTATTTTTGGCGTAGGTTAAATATGAAGCAGAAATTTAATATACCGCACTAATCCTATTTTGAATATAATCCAAGAAAATGGAAGTGTATTTCTGATTTTGGCCACCAGAGGGTGAGCATATCATTTTATTATTCATTAGGGAGAGAGATGCTGATTGATAATATCTCTCAGCACTGGGTTAAGTCTTTTATGGCTTCTGAGATTGCTCTGTTGAAATATATTGTGTACTGTGAATACATCCATACACAGGCATGTACACCCATTCTTAGAGAACATATAAAAATTATTTCTAACTTGTAAAGTGGATACTAAGTCTTCTTCTCTTAAGAGGGTACTTTCACTTTGTTAAAATCAAAAAACAAACAGCAACCAGGCTTGAAAATTCACTGAGTAGACAAAACCAGTTTAGTCATATGGATAAACCTTAATTTAGCTTATTTTGCACGACTAGCTTGACTTCAGTTGTTTCTTGCTTATGCCTCTGGAAGTCACAAGCAAAACTTGAATAGTTTCCCAAGGTTGATAGAAAGTAGCCACTGAAAATTCTGTCATTATAACCAACCAATGTGAAGAATAAACAGTCCCCTTTTTTGCTATAGAATCTGCTTTGTAACAATATACCCCCGAGTCTCACTCCATGTTTTGGTTTGAGTGCTCCCGGTTTGCAAACTGCCTTTTTGGTGAGTGCCCAGTAAATTTTTACTAATTACCACTTTGGCGATTCACTGGTTTTACTTCTGTTCTGTCTGAACCTTTAACAACTTCCTCAGGAAGTTACAAAGAAGCATAAGGGCATGTAGAGATAGCCCTGCAGTTTTACATGGGATTGTAAAGCTAATCTTTGCTACTTAGCCTTCATTTGAGGAGAAATACGGTAAATAGTAGAACTGGGTCAGGGAAAGTAGATGAGATTCACGTGGAGCAACAGTTTAGGCGCCAGGAACTAGGGTTGGTTGCTTTGAAGTGTGTGCTTATTAACTATTGTCTAAGGAAGATGAACAGTCATCTCAGTTCTTACAGATAATTCACAAACTGCCTGTATTTGTGATATTTGACCACAGTGACTTTGTATGTTAAAGATGGGTACTCTATTGTTTTACATAATACATTACTGAAGATATAAATGAATGTTAAAAAGAAGACCTACATATTATAAAGGGGTTAGAAGTATGCTTTCAGTTTCTTCTAGACACAATAAATACCCAACATTTTATACACATTCTTAGTTTTATTCTTTACAGTTTAGCACAAAGGTCAACCAACGTAAATTCAAGACCAGCTTAAGTTCAATCATCTGAAGGAGGCTAATGTCAACATATAATGTAAATACAATAGTTCCAGTTACAGAATTCTAGCCTTGTAAGCTTTCTGGCAACTCAGAGATGAATACGTAAAACTACTGAAAAGTAAATTTTTCTGTGCCTTTACTAAACATCTGTTGTCAAAATTTCCAGATTTAGCCTTTGAGAGAATTGTTTTCTTCTTAGCAGATCAGTAGCAATTAGAAGAGACAAGTGGCTGGTGAATGGTGCACAGGGACATACAATAAGTACCTGTTACATCCTGCAGTAATTATAATAGAGAAGCCGTAGACATCTCTCAGGAAAAGAAAGGGCTGAGGAAATCAATTATGTATCAGCCTATTAAGGAATAATACGAAGTCTTAAGTTAATAAACAGTGGTTATTAAGCATAAACTAGTGTCAGAAGAGGGAGGAAAGGCTGTCCCAATTTGGGGAAGTGTAGGGATGGGAGATAAAATTATCTTGGAAGCTTGAAGGAATGAATGAGATGTAGTTTGAAACTAAGCAGTGTTTCAATTTATTTTTAGTCATGTAATACAATGTACTTACAATATTAACTATAAAAGAGGCACATTTTAATAACAAGGGAGATGATTCATAGGCTTTAAACTATTAAGTACTATACTTATTAGACTAAGTTTGATAGAACAAGTTTGGAAAAGTTGGAAAGATTAGTGTGGGCTGGGAGAATCAGGGCACAACCTAGAACTTTAACTGACCTTAAAGGGATAAGAGAGATTTTAAAAGGGGTGAGGGGAGGAAATTTTAGGCATTTTCTCATGTTTTTTTACTTTTCTAGGACTTGCTGTATTGTATTTCTGCCTGTTAATATCATAGCCAATAGGTCAATTGATCATGTACTTCCTGAGTATATATATGTATGTGTAGAGTGTATGTATGCATATATAGCACTGCTTTGTGTACTGCACATACAGAGGTTAACAAGCTAGGCATTGATCCTGCTCTCATGTATAGTCTATCAGAAAAGATAGATTGTGAGTATTACACATTGTACCTTTAACATACATTTTTTAAATGCCTCATCCTTCATGAAGCCTTTAATCTTTTCCCCAATCCAGAAGAAATGATTTCACTTCTTGGGCTCTATTTTAAAACGAATACTTTTGTCATGCTTTTATTTCATATTAAAAAATTATCACAATAAATTTGACCTTATTTTGGGGGGGGGGCAAGGTTGTATAGTTCTATTAACACATATATAGATCCATTTAAACACCACCGCAATCAGGATACAGAGCAGTTCCATCACCAAAAACTCCCTGTCCTATGCCTTACAGTCACATCCGTGTCCTGTGACACCCCCCTGCCCCCGCCCCTGCCCCCTTCGTAGCCCCTGGCAATCACTGATCTGTTTTCCATAGCTATGGTTTTCTCTTTTTGAGAATGTCATAGAAATGGGATCATGCAGTATATAACCTTTGGAGATTGGATTTTTTCACTCAGTATAGTGCCTTTGAGAGTCCTCCAAGTTGTATGTATCAATGATTTGTTTGTTAAGGTAGAAGCTTAGATTATTGATTTGAGACCTTTTTATTATAATAATAGCTATAAAAATAAATACTTTTGTGGCTTATACTTTATTTCTTATATCTTATTAACCTGTATACATACCTGGACTCTCCTATTTCGAATTCCTCTAGTTCAGGGATTTTATCTTAGGTGACTAATCTGAGCCTACCTAAGGAAAGTAAGTGAAGGCAATGCGTACAAATTATTTCAAAGATATCTTCAAAATAAAGAAAAATATATAACAGGAGCTACAAGAGTCAATAATGTCAAGGGAAGGAGACAGAACAATTCACGCACGAGGAAAATCGCCAACACCTATCTAAGCTCCTGATGGGGAGTGCTCGGAAGCTCAAAGTGGTATACGGAACACTCCCAGTATGCTGCGGCCAATTCTCCAGAGCGGATGAAACATAGAACTCGATTTCCTAGATAACTCTAGCAAAAATTAATTTAATTTGCTTAGATAATGTAAGCAAAATAATAATTTGGAAATATTTACCTCCGTGATTTTCTTGATTCTATTTTTTACTGTGCTAAACCCGATACACTTTCCTTTGTTGTTTTTTCATTGGCAAGCCTTAGGATAGCCTACTTTGTCTTATTCTGTCTCTTGCTGACTATTTGAAGTCACACTAGGTCTCTAGAGGATCAGGCTATGAGTTGACTGGCTCATACTCCTTCATAAAATTAAAGCATCTGCGTTAGTTTCCTAATTAGTTGCCACAAAAAAATACCACAAATGGTGAATTAAAACCACTTTTACAGTAGATTCCAAAAAAATTCTGAGGTGTTGTCAGGGTTGTGCTCTCTCCAGAGGTTCTAGAGGAGAATGATTTCTCGCCTCTTCCAGCTTTTGGTGGCTGCTGGCATTCCTTGGTTTGTGGCTGTATCACTCCAATCTCTGCCTCTGTGGTCATGTTGTCTTAAACTCTTCTGTGGCCAAATCTCCCACTTACAAAGACACTTGTGATTGCATTTAGAGCTCACCTTGGTTATATCTGCAAAGTCCCTTTTTGCCACATATAATGACATTCACAGGTTCCAGGGTTTAGGACATGGGTATCTTTCCGGGAGCTGTTAGCCTATCCCAGCATCCTGATTCCTTAATCAAGAACACTGATGAAATGAGATAACAGAAGATATTCATCTCTTTAAAAATGTCCTTCATAATCTGTATTTTAAAAATCTTATCTTTTTGCCATTTAAAATATTAATATTTGCATATCAAATATTCATATAAATTAATGTAGCTGATATCCTTTATAGTGGATTCCAAAAATGAATTCTAAGAAAAAAAGCCCAACTTATCATATGTCAATCTTTTTAAAATATAGCTTCATGAATAATCATTTGACACTGAAACATGAGTTCAGAAACTATTATTATTTTGGCACAGGAACAAACTTAATTTCAGAATGACAGACTCCAGATATCCATTAACTTTCATTCAAATAAAAGTTTTAAGCACCTGGATAACTTATGGATACAAATAGGATAGATAGGAAGTGGTTTCATATTGCTTCCGTATGTAGGAAGTGGTCATTTCAGCAAACTACAAATAGACCAGAATTTCACATAATGAGCTAGACCTGCAGCCACAAAGAACCCATGATTTAGGTTTAACGAATGAACTAAAATGACATCTGCAAGCGTTGTTCAGAATGAATGTGTGTGGATTCATGTGGAATCACCGATTAGTTATTTGCCAGCTACAAACAATGGAAAATTCTCATAGGAGATTGTCTGCAGCGTCCCTGTTCCTTCAGAATGCTCTTCCTGAGAGACTGCCATTCAGGCCTAGTAGAAGCCTTGGTGGGAGACAGGTTGGGGTGGCCATTCGAGGCCTAACCTGAAGACTGTCTCAATAGTCTTCAACATGTATTGTTCCACCATTGCTTATACCCCCGGACAGGAGGTTGAGTGGACACAAATAGAGTTGTGTTTCTAACAATAATGTGATACGTGCTTTCATTGTATGTTGTACAGGTGCTTTCTAAGACTTTGTCTACGTGTTAATGAATTACTTTGCAGTATTTTTTATGTTGATAATCAGTTTCTTTGTGAGCCGTGTAATAGCTGTTAAATCACCCACTTCACCATCCAGTGTTTCCAGGATAAATTCTGTACATGTCTTTTTCATGACAAATTCCACATGCCTAACCATTTGTTATTTGTTGCAGTCATCAAAGTTTGATATCCTATGGTAAACACATTTCTTGAAATCATTATAATTGGATTGCAAATGAGGACTTGTGAAGAGTGAAGGTAAAGCTGTCTTCAGTGAACACTGTATTTGGAAATGGGATTTGACCAACTGTTGTACATTGACCTGGCCAGGGTTTAGTCTACCTTCCATTCATACGTATTTGGATATGTAGGCAGAGAAATCATTCAAGACTTTCACAGAATTGCCAACTGCTTGATCCTTGATCTAGATCAAATCTAACAAAATTCTGGATAATTTGGCTTGTAGGAAGGCTCCCAAATGGCATATTAATAACTTACTTAAGAGGTAAATCTTTTTTGCCTTCAAATGTAACCTAATAGATTTAAAGTCGGAAGGCTGGATGACATATAGAAGAAACACCTAAATCATCTTTGTGCTGGATTGAGGTTTCTAAACAAATTCTCTTTCAAATGTAGAAAAACCTAACTTTTCCACACTGTAGTTCCTAGACTTTAAATGTTGGGGTTTCTTAGAACTTAGTGTTACCTTTTTTTCCCCCTGTACTCTAAATTCTCCTGCTAGGTGGTCTCATTCACTCTCATGTTTTCAAATGCTATCTACATGCTAATGGATTATAAATTCACCTCCTGGCCAGGTCTCCTTTCTAAGCCCTAGACTTGTGTATGTAGCACCTTGTTCTGTACCTCTCTTGGATGCATGCCAGGCGCCTCAAACCTTACATGTTTAAAACAAAATTCACGGAGCATACTCTACTACCCTCCACCCCCACGCTTTTTACCATAGCCCCAGCCCCAGATTGCTAGGAGGCTCAACTCCTTTTCACTCACCCTATGCAAATAATCTATCAGCAAGTCTTGTTGACTCTACTTCCTGAAAACATCTTGAGTCTGTTCACTTCTATCCATCTCCGTTGACTTCAACCTACTACAATACACCAGTTTTCTACCTGGCCTTCTGATTTCTCACCCACTTTCCCCCTTTCATTAATTCACACAGCAGCCAGAGTGAGCTCTTAAAAATGCTATTATGATCACAGCATTCCTGTTTAAAACACTCTGGCATGCTACAACAGTATGAAACTTAAAGGCATTATGCTAAGTGAAATAAGCAAGACACAAAAGGACAAATATAGCATGATTCCACTTATATGAGAATATAATAGTCAAATTCATAGACAAGAGAATGGTGGTTACCAGTGGCTAAGGGAGGGAGGAATTGGTGGGTTAGTGTTTAATGGCACAGAGTTTCAGTTTGGGCTGAGGAGACATTTCTGGAGAGAGAGAGTGGTCATGGTTGCACAACAGTGTGAATGTACTTAGTGCCACTGAATATACCTTTAAAATGGTTGAAGTGGTAATTTTTATATTACATATATTACCATAATAAAAAAACCCACACAACCCTTTGGTTGTCCATTGCTGTTATGATAAAGACTGCAATGTTTGACACCATGCAGAAGGCCTGACATGATCAGTTACACTAGCTGCCTTCGCTAAATTTTATTATTTCAAACCTTACTTCTTGAAGTTCCCTCACCTGGCCAACTACTACTCATCCTTCCAGTCCTCAGCTTAGGCATCACCTTCTCCACAATCTTTTCCTTGACTCCCTCCAGTGATAGATCCTCCTATTTACATTCTTGCAGCAACTATACTTCTTTGCAGCACTATCACAATTATGATTTATTATTCAGTATCTACCGCCTCCAACACATAGCAAGCTCTGTGAGACCGAAGACCATTCTGACCTGTTAACCTAACACCTTTTAAAAGGTTGGTGCTCTGTAGAAGTTCAGAACATAATTGTAGAGTGAATGTGAATGAATCAGTACATGAATGAATGAAAAACATCTAAAGGGTGAAGGATAGCTCAATGAAATTAGAATTACTACTTAAAAGAAGTACTAAACAAAATATTTTTTGTATTTTTATTTTACAAACAATACAGATTCCCTTTAGAAAACATGGAAAATCCAGATAAAGCATAAAGAAGAAAATAAAAATTACCCTATTTCACAAACCAGAGGTGGTGGTTGTTATATATCTTGATACATTTCTTTTTAGGCCTTTGTGTGTGTGTGTGTGTGTGTGTGTGTGTGTGTGTTTCATAAAAATAAACACTTGAGTGGGATAATACTATAAACATAATTGTTCTTTTATTCATGTTATACTATTTAATTAAGTCCATGTTATACGTAATTCTGAGTTAGAGTATATTTTGATAAATCTTTGACTACATCTTGGATTTTTATTAGGATTAATTAATAAAAGTAGATAAACTATATGAACATAAAGAAAATATGAATTGGATAACAGGTGAAAGATCCTCACCCAAGGATATTTTTTCCATTGCTTTTTCAGAGAAAGTGGAAGGGGGAGAGAGAAACATCGTTGTGAAAGCTCTAACCACTGGGCCAAACCGGCTAGGGCAACAACTTTATTTATTACAACTTAATGCTTTCAGAACTCCCTTCTGCTCTGGTAGCAGAGACTTAGATTTCCAAGAGCAGATATACATCTCAGTCCACAGTTAGGGAGTCAGGAAATCATATTAATTTTTCTAGAATTCATCCTGTTTTCTATTTCATTTGGCTGAGATAGTCCATCTGTAGCTATCATTGGGTACAGTTAGTTCATATAGTGCCAAAGCATAGGAAAAAAAGAATACCTGTCCTTTGGTACCAAATGTGTATGGAGGCACACAGCCATCCTGTCTCATTGTTGGTCTACACTGTCAAGAATTCTCATTTCTCTTTCTATGGGCTCTTCAGATCCAATGTCTTTTCCTACTTCGGTGTCACTCATGAGGGAACAGGAATCATTCTGCTGCTTTTCTCAACACTACAACTCCGAAATCTCTGAAGTCAGCCTTGAGTGCAGGTGGAACCTGTGAACATGGTGAGAGCTCATTCCCACAATTGTTACATTACATGGCAAAAGGGAGCTATTCCAGGTGTATCTTATCTAAGTACGTAAGAGTTTTCTCTGGCTGATGGCAACACTGGGAGTCAGAGGTTGCAGTCATAAGGACTTGATGTAGGTGGCCTCTAGCAGCAGAGAGTGGACCCAGGTTGACAGCCAGCAAGGAAACAAGGACCTCTGGCCTACAACTGCAAGGAAATGGGTCCTGCCAACAAACTGGATGAGCTTGGGAGTAGATGCTTCCCAGAGCCCAGCCTAGCTGACACCTTGATTTCAGCCTTATTTTATATATATATATATATATATATATATATAGAGAGAGAGAGAGAGAGAGAGAGAGAGAGAGAGAGAATTCCAAGTAAATGTGTACACACTTTGAATAATTACAAAGGCAATGTCCATTAAAATACATTTCATTTTCAAAATTGAGCGATCAACTGTTAAAGTCTGTAAACGCTTTTTTTTGGGACACCCTGTATATACTCTGAGCATTCAACCCAGCCAAATACACTCACACTTCTGGTCTACAGAACTGTGATAATCAGAGGGTGTTCTTTCAGCCACCGAGTCTGTGGTAATTTGTTACACATCAAGAAAATTCAAACAAGGAGATTGTGTGAAGGCCTGGTTACCCAGAGACAAGGATCATGGGGACCACTTGCCACAGGAGCGCAGCCAAGACCAGCAGACCGGCCCAGTTAACTCATAAAATCATGAACAATAATAAATGGTGATTGTCTTAAGCCACTAAATTTAAGAGTGGTTTGTTATGTGAAGCTAATTGTTACAACTTCTGAGGTGAGAGAAGCATGGAACAATTCCTCTTAAGTGAAAAGCACCATCCTAGTTCTGAAGATAATGAACACTGTAGAAAGGGCAAGGGATCTGAATCTGAGCCCCGCTACTCCACTCGACAGTAATGAGTTACCAATTATTGGATACCTACTAGCACTGTATTAGGAGCTCTATATTTGGTAGCTAATTTAATCCATACAGCTCTGTGAGGTAGCTATTTCTAACACTCAGTGATTCGATGCTATATTTTCATTTTGTGGAGTTAGGTACCTTTGATTACATTCACCATTATATCAATTCTCTAGCCTAAAAAATGGGGTTGATTATACTTAATTCACAAGATTATACTACTCTATAAGCTTTGTGAATTTCTGTGTAAATACTGGAAATCTTTACCAGCAGTCCAGGATTCAGTTTTCACGTGTTATTTTCCCTGCAACTCATCTATTATGACTATATCAAAACCTCTCTATATTGACATACCACCAATATCAACATGTATATCAACACTTGGTTTCTGAGAGTCAGCAGTCATGTGTCTTTTTTTTTTTTTTAATGTTTTTATTGATTTCAGAGAAAGGAAGGGAGAGGGAGAGAGAGATAGAAACATCAGTGATGAGAGTCATTGATGGGCCGCCTCTTGCATGCCCCCTCCTGGGGATGGAGCCCGAAACCCAGGCATGTGCCCTGACCGGGAATCGAACCTCCATCTCCTGGGGAACTGCTGAGCCATGCTGGCTGGGCTCTAAGATAGGTTTTATGTGCATTTTTAGAGTAAAGAAATGGATGCCCACAGATATTAACTTTCCCCAGGTCACATATCTTGTAAGTAGGAGGAAAAAGTCAGTTTTTCCCCACTTCACCAAAATGACACACTTCACCAAGCAGAGGAGACAATCACTCTCAGCAAATCGAGGGAGATGCTGAGCTCAAGATTCCTACTAAGTAGTCAGTCCCTTCCCTTGACTCTCTTCCATGAACCCTTTCTGGCCACCTCAGTCCTCTTCGATCTCTTCACCAAACTTCCATTACGTGAATAACTGGCGTGTTTGGATGGTAATCATACTCGGCCTTACCTTATATTATTCGTACCCACATTTACCAAGTCCTCCCTGTACACTTATTTCCTACTTGTTAAAGCTGGTGACAACGGCAGGCAAATCATGGTAAGAGCCCTGGTTTTGGAGCCACACCCATGTGAGTTGGCCTCCCGCATGTACTTATCTCTATGGCCTGGATGAACCATTTAATTTTTTGAATCTCGGTTTTGTAAGCATAAAGGGGGGGGGAGGGGGGACCCCTGTCCTTGAGCAAGGATTAGAAACATTCTATCCAGGGAACCTTAGTTATTCGTATACCCCCCCTAACCAGTGGAAGTGACATGGAGCGTAGTAGGAAGAATTAGACCTTTAGAGCTGACTTATTTTTCTAACACGAATACCCTGATATTTGGAGAGAGAATGAAGAAACGAGGAGCCAAAATCCAGTTATGGCTGCACTTTTATCCCTCAGAACAGGTGTCCAGGGAACTGTTTACCTGGGATACTGTGGCCCAGCCACAGGAAATCGTTATGCTCCGTATTTCTCTCACCTGCGTCAAGTTCTCGTCCTACGACCTGGCCCCTGCCCCAAGCTCTGCCCTTCCGTTCCGGGAGGAGTTGAGGACTTGGTTTTATAGCGGTTTGGTGGGGGTGGGGGTGGGGGTGGGGGCGGGGGCGGGGGCGGGGGGCGGGGGCGGGGGCGGGGGTGGGGGCGGGGTGGGCGGTCTGGCCCGTCAGAGGCCCCGCCCCTGTCGTTCGGCCCGGAGGCGTGCGCGCCCCATTCCCCTCCCACGGACAGCTGCCAGGGGGTGGGCTGCGGCGGAGGGAGGGCCCAGGCCCGGGCCCTTTAAGGAGCGGGGCCGGCGAGCCGGCGTCGCCCCTGCCCCGCCCGCGCCCAGAACAGCTGCCGCCGCAGCTCCGGCCGCCCCTCGGTTGAGCAGAGTCCGCCCGGCTCCGGGCAGCAAGGCGCCGACATGGTGAAGATCGTGACCGTTAAGACGCAGGCGTACCCGGACCAGAAGCCGGGCACGAGCGGGCTGCGGAAGCGGGTGAAGGTGTTCCAGAGCAACGCCAACTACGCGGAGAATTTCATCCAGAGTATCATCGCCGCCGTGGAGCCGGCGCAGCGCCAGGAGGCCACCCTGGTGGTGGGCGGGGACGGCAGGTTCTACATGAAGGACGCCGTGCAGCTCATCGTGCGCATCGCCGCCGCCAACGGGGTGAGCGACGCGCGGCCCTCGGGCCGCGTGACCCGGGGCGCGGGCCGTGCGCTACGTGCGGCGGGAGTCGCCCGCCCCGCAGCCCCCGCGCCTCGCCGCGCTCCGGCCTCTTCCGCGCGCGGCCGCCCCGGTCTCCACCCCCGCTGCCTGCGCTGCGCTCGCGGCCGCGCGCCCCGAGGCCGGGGCAGGTCGCCGTGTGCGGGACCGTGGCCACGTAGCGCTGCCGAGCTGCTCTCCCGACTCCCTTGGGGGCAGGGCGCGGGCGGGGGAGCAGGGCTTGACCTTGGGGAACCCCTCCTCCGCCTTCTGCTCCTCCCATCTCGCCTCCCTCCCGCCCGCCTCCCCCAGCAGGGCCTCTGACATTTACGTTAACCTTTCCTGCGGCCGGAGATACTGTTACCGAGCCGAGGGCGGTCGCCCCGCTCGGAACCCGCTCGCACCCAGCCCCGGGTGCCTTCCGTTCCCGCCCGGGAGCGGGCTTCCCTGGCTCAGCGCCCCGCGCTCGGGGGCAGGACGGCGGGGCGCGCGCCCCCTGGCGGGTCGGGCCTGCGGAGCCGGGGAGATGGCTGCAGTCTCGGTCCCCACCCCTTAGTTTGCTTAGGGACAGCTCCTGCCCTGGCGCTGCCTGGTTGCTGGGGCCCAGGGTTCTGAACCGGCTGGTTTTGCCGGCTGGTGCTTCTGGATCTGTTCCTCGGAGGGGGCCGGAGCTGAGTTTTCATTGGAACAGAAACCACATACTCCAGGGCGCCTCTGGGCAGGCAGTTGTGGCCGGCCAGGAAATTGAGGCAACACTTTGTGTCCCTTCTCTGCCCCTCGATAAGGAACGTTAACGGACTTAATTGGGCAGGTTCACTCGAATAGGCGAAACTTGGAAGTAGATTTTGCAGTAAACCTGATATATGGGGAAAAAACGCATTTATAAAGTAGGTAAATCAGGGCGGATTGTTCACTCACTTTTATAAAACGTTTTCTGACGAGTTTTTCTAAAGAACACGTTTTCTTTCTGTATTTGAAATAAGATTTGACCTTTACCCGAGTCTTCTGAAACTCATTCCCTTTAGTAATAGTTTAATTCATTTTAGTAGTACCTTACTTATCTTATTAACATATTTAGTGCCCTTTTGCCAAGCCCCACGGGAAGCCCTTCACTTGTAGTAACTCATCTGCTGCAGCCCTGTGAGTCAGTGCTGTTGTGGGCACCTTCAAGCTGCCAAGGAGAAAACTGCCGCTTAGGCAGGTTAAATAATTTGCAGAAACTGTAATGGCAGCACAGAGAACACAGTACAGAACTTGCACAGCTTCTGGGAATGAAGGGACCCTTAAATCTAAAGATCTGTTTTCCAGTAGTCTCCAAAATCTAAACTGGACCTAACTAACCTATGTCTGCCTCCCTGGGCCAAATATTGTCTGGATTTGTTTTATTCATGCTCGAGTTTTTGGACAACCTCAAATTCTCTTGAAAGAACAAACTAGCTGTGTCCCAGTAGATCCCTTCATTTTTCTTTATCACCTGTGTTGAATTTGCATTTAATTCATTCGTTCAACAAACACTGAGCCATTCACAGAGAAATGTGTGGAGTAAAAAGACAATTCGGACGCAAGACTTGTCCTTAAGGAGCTTATAGAATAGTAAGAATTTTGGGGGTTCAGGTGGAAAATTGTCTATTTGGTAGTAGTATGGGGTGGGAAGGAAAGAATTAGCTAAGACTAAAAAATTATGTTCTTAAAACCTTGTCACCTTTTAGCGACTGCCCTGTTGCTTTCACCCCTTTAGGCCAATCCTTGTAAAACTTGGCTGTGTTCACCATCATTGATTTCTCACCTCCCATTCACTTCCCACCCCACTGTACTACAATCTGGCTTCTGCTTTCTCCACCACTCCACTAAAATTTCTCGCCAAGGTTACTACTGACTTTCTGGTTGCTAAATTCATTGAACGCTTTTTAGGCCAAACCCACCAGAGTGAAGGTCACAGACACTGCGGAGAGCTCACAATGAACCCATCAGTTAAACTGAGCTGACTCTTAGGATAACACAGAGAACCAGACAAGCCCAGTGAGTCCTCCCCCACTTGGGACTTAGAGCCGAGAAGGTTTGTGTTGGAGGACAGGTGGGTTACAGACAGCAAACCAGCAACTGCTACAAGGTGCAGTCAGAGCTATGATAGGGGTGAGCAAGGCAGGCTGTCACAGCAGAAAAGAGGTGCACGTGATTCAGGCATAGGGAGCAGGGAAGTGACAACTACACCCAGACCTGGAGGTGAAGAGAAAAGAGTGTTCCAGGTGGAACCAAATGTGAGAGAGCATAGCATGTTGCAGAGGTAGGTTGGAAGCTCCCTTACCCCCAAATCTATATTTTTGTTACATACTCTACAAGAATTAACCTCACTAAAAACACACCTCATGTTTTATATTTTACGAGATTCCACACGCACTGCTTTATTTCCTCGCTACAGTGAAGATTTCAGGTGTCACAGGTCACAGAGTCAGGAACAGAGATGGGGAACTGCCCTTTCTGTTCCTAGAGTTTGAGAGATGTGACAGTACAGATACACCAGGACTGGGCTCTAAATACCAGGCTCCCACTGGGAGTGGCTGAGGACACTGCTAGTCTGAGGGAGGTTTTATGTAAGTGAGCATTTGGAGAGGAGACATGTGCAGACCTTCCTACTTGGGTTGAAGCCACTTTCTCACACTTAGATCGAATGGAAACCAGTTCATGGAATCACAATGTGAAGAAAGAGGCAAAATCCACATTACAACATGACTGTTTTTCTTCCTTTGATGATTCACATAAAAAACAAAAATAGCCAGTAGAATATAATTCTAGGATCAGCTGGCCTCCCTGAAGTCAATGGGGGAAAGAAACCATTAGCTGTCATCCAGTAATACTGGGACGTCACATTTTATCATGGGATGGTGTCTCAAGTTAGAATGGAAGGCGAAATTTTAGTATAGTCAAAATCATCCTTAAAATCTTTTAGGAAAGTACCACATTGGAAAACAAAATATGTCATACAATATGTATGTCTTTAAATCCCAGGGGCAACTAGAAATGTTTTGCCATGCAGATAATCATGCCCATTCTTCTTTCCACCCATGAAACACATCACTCTACCCCAGGAGAGGAGCCCCAGATTCCTTCCAATAAATACAGAGTTGTAAGTGGAGCCGTCACCAGCTGTAGTGTTCGCAATCCACAAAGAAAACCCATTAGCAGAGCCATAACCTCCATATATGCCTGCAGAGCAGCTCAGCCTTGCCTGAGCTCCTTTCTGTATTGTGGCAAGAAGCAGTTACCTTACACTCCTCTTGTGAATTCTCCCAACCATTTGCCTAGAGCTACAGAGTTGGTTGGCCAGTGGTCTGCCTTCCAAGGTGGCAGTGGTAATGCTTTTGCCATAGTACAAAAAGTATGCCTATGCCACACACTTTGGATTCTGTTTTGGTACAGAATACCAAATTTTATTATTAGTTAAAATGTAGATTTGGCTGCTGTAGCAGTTTCAGATAAGTTACTTAACCAAAATAAAAGTTCATAGTAACAGAGGTCTTTCTAGTAGACTGGGTATGGGCATTCCACTGGGTATGGGTGTGGTGGCTCCATTGTATAAGGGGACCCATGTTTCTTTCCTTTCATTGCTCAGCCTTCCCTTGTGAGTTGCCCTGATCTGCATGATCCACAATGGCTGCAAACCCCCGTAGGGTCAGTATGGCCAATAGGAAGGGGAGACAGGATGAAAAGCACTCCTTTTTCAGAGACTGTACATAATTTCACTTGTGTCCCATTGGTTAAAGCTTAGTCTAAGGCCTATTCTAGCAACAAGGGAAGCTAGGAAATATAAGTAGTGTTCTGGGTGCCATGTGTCAGACTAAACATTGTGGATATCAAGCTAAATGAAAGGGAGCATCGGTGTTGAGGAAAAACTGACAGTCCTCGCTATCTTAAACATGCTTTCCAAATTTGGTGAAAACCACTCAGTCACTTTCAAGTGAGATAGTTACAGAGAGATGACAGAAACTTAATTTTCCATACAGAAGTAGATTCTTAGAAGAGACCTTGACCATCATGTATTCTAACCTCCTTCTTAGAAAGCAACCAAGGCACAAATACTCCCATTGTGGAGGACTTTTATTTTTTATTATTATTTTTTAATATATCTTTATTGATTTCAGAGAGAGGAAAGGAGAGGGAGAGAGAGAGCTAGAAACATCAATGATGAGAGAGTCATTGATCGGCTGCAGCCCGCAACTCGGGCATGTGCCCTGACTGGGAATCGAACCCTGATCACCTAGATCGTAGGTCGACGCTTAACCGCTGAGCCATGCCCGGCGGGGCGTGGAGGACTTTTAAAGTAAGCTACTTTATTGAGATATAATTTGCATACCTCACAATTCACACATTTAAAGTATACAATTTAATATTTTTAGCGTATTTACAGATTTTTGCAGCTGTGAGCACAATCTAATTTTACTATATTTCTGTGACCCTAAAAGAAGCCCATGTATTAGCAGTTGATCCCTCTTGCTCCCTTATGTTTTCAGACATAACTAAGCAACCACTAGCCTACCCTAGGTCTCTACAAATTTATATGGATGGATTTTACATGGACTAAGTGTTCAGTTTTGGTTGTCCGACAGAAGACGTTTATTTACCAAGCGAAGCCCCCAGGAGCATGAGAAGCAAAGGCAGAGGGTTTGTGTCCAGAACAGGAATCCGTGTCCCAGCCTGGGGGCTTCTGTGTGCACTGCCCTGAGCATAGAGACCCAGAGTTGAATATGACCCCATTCTCAAGGAGACTGGTTGAATGGGAGAGGACTGACACACAGAGAGGCAATCGCCACTGTCTAGTGTAAGAACTAATACCTGAAGGAAAAGAGATGGCTGGGGGTGCTCAGGGCCGGAGTGCTTGCCCCAGCCTGGGGTGGGGCCGCCTGTCGAGGGGTAGTGTGGCCAGCGAAGGCTTTCTGTATGAGATGAGTCTGTTTTGCTCGGCAGACTCCCTGTCCAAAGCAGACCAGGCTGTCAAAAAAAGGGAGAAGTTTCTCCAGGAGAATAGCTTCTTCATTTCCATGAGTGTAAGCAATCAGGTTTCCTTTTTTACAAACACACTTGAACTTATATATCCAAATTAGTATTGTACCCTGCCAAATCACCACTCTGGGAACCGTACACTTATCCTAGTGCTTGAAGCATTTGCAGCTCCTCTCTGGGAATTATTTCTCAGCCAGTCGGTTTATGGGTCACCTAGGAAAACCAGTCACATTATTTTAGAGTCATGCCTCATTTTTCACCTAAAACGAAGTAACAAGATTTGATCACCCACTTTATTCATTAGACATGGCTCCAACCAATTTTTATCTCTTTTCAAAGTTCAGATCTATTCTCCAAGGATGACATTTGTTATGACTGAAGACTTTCAAAGAAAGTGCCACGGACTGTAAAGCCAGTTGCCCAAAAGAGTTCCAGAAATGTTAATACCGTGTCAGCATTGCTCGAACAAATACGTTGCTTTCCAAGGTGATTGTATTGAAGGAGGTGACATTAGTTTATATGAAAACAGTCTGGCAAAACTTTAAAATGAGTTACCATATTTTATACTGTACAAGCACACTGCCCCATTGAGAGGGTCTGAGAAGACAGTTCATGCTTTGGGACAGTCTGGCCTCTGCTTTCCTTCTGCAGTCTACCGTGGTGGCCTAGGGACACCGTTCTCTTCCATTCTGTAAGCATCTAAGCATGCTCTGGTTAGGCATTTACAAATTGTACACAATGGGGAGGTTTGCTAAAACAAGTAGACAAAACGGCCCTGACCTAGGATGAGAGTCCTGTCAACTCTAAGCCACAGAAACCTAGATATTAAGCCTGCTTCTGCCTGACTGCCAAGAGATCGTCCCATGGTTACAAAGAGCCCAGAAAATGGAGCTGGGATGGCATACCTGGATGGAGATGGGGAAAGATCTTTAGCTTTAGTAGGAAAACTATCATGTTATACCACCTCCCCGGGACGTTGAGAAATGCATTCTGTGGAGCGAATGGAAAGCCATTTAAGAAATGAAACAGAAGGGAAATAGGTATAGGAAACTCAGGTGGAATTGGTAGTAAGGTTGGCACCTGTCACTAAAGACAAATTGTCTCCCTGAGCTGGGCCACAAGGGGGCTGCCAAGCCTTCTGCTATCAAATCCATAAGAAAACCACTTACCACACAGTTTAGCCAGTTCCCCGTATGTAGATTTGGTATAAAAAGACTAATAATATCTACCTTGAAAGATTCATGTGAGGTACTTGTGAAGCACTTATCACAGAGCCTGACATTGTTTTTAGTAAACAGAAGATTCTGACGAGTCTCAATTATTATGATTATCCCAAATGCTGAGGCCACTGGAGGGCAGAGGGAGCAGAGGGAGCGTCTTCTCCCACCACCTGGATGTCCTGTCCTATCTTTGTCCACATGGTATCTTTTGAATTCGACCTGCGAGGCAGAGGTTCATAGTTGCTGTAAGTCTCAGTCACAGGCCCATTGATGTCAGACCTTCACCTTGTTGGAGTAATGAGCTAGCAGTGGATAGTCAGAGATGGATATTTTAGGATGTACCCAGACCAGTGCCATGTTCCAGGTGGGAAGCTGTAAGAAATGCCTGCTGACATTGCTGCAGACCTGGGCTGCATGGATTTGTTCAAGCCACAGCATTGTTGACCATCATTGAGCACTCTGTGCGCCAGGAGCTGTGTGAGATGGTTGGGGCTACAAATAAATGAGACAAAGTCTTAGGATGCTCATGCTAGTAGAGGAGCATCCATAGGTGGTTACAAAAATATGGTGTGAATACTAGGGCATTTGTTTCCTTTGGCTGCTGACAGATGACTACAAACTGGGTGACTTAAAACTACAGAAACATATTTTCTAACAGTCCTGGAGACCAGAAGTCTGAAATCAAGGCATTGGCCTGTAACGGCTCTAGGGGAGAAGTCTTCCTTGCTTCTCTCAGCTTGTGGCGGCTCCAAGTATTCTTGGCTTTGTGGCTGCGTAACTCCAGTCTCTTCCTCCGCTTTCACATGGCCGTCTCTGTGCGTCTTCTCTTCTGTGTCTTTTAAGGACACTTGTTATTTGATTTAGGGCCTACTTGGGTATTCCAGGATGGTCTCCTCGAAAGACCCTTAATTACATCTGCAAAGACTCTTTTATCAAATAAGGTCACATGATCAAGTTCTGGGCGGACATATATTTGGGGAGGTGGGTGGGGGTAGCTACCATTCAACCCACTGCAACTGAATGAGAGGAGATATTCAGGGAGTCATGGGGACAGAGGAGTCACCCAGCTCCACTCTGAGGGGGGGAAGAAAAGAACAAGGATGTCTTCTCTTCACAGGCGGGGTGATTTTTGAGGCCAACGAGAATGATAAGGAGGAATCAGGGAAACCTTAGTGAAGCGGGATGTGATGGTGGAGGCAAGGCCCAGTCTCTGGTTTCATGCATATAACTAATACCTTTGTAGTCCTACTTGAAAATATACTAATGGTAATAATTGGCAAGGAGATTCCAGAGCTCCATGATGCACGGTGCTTCTGTAGACTCTTGACATAATGCTAAATGGAAGACATGCCACTTGGTGGCTCCCTAATCTTACCAAATAACTTGAGTTCACAGTGATGGGTTGGAATTGAAAGTTTCAAGTCTCAGTTGTACAGTTGACTGTGCAGTGTCATGTATTATTCTTAACTGGTCTAAAGCCCAGTTTTCTCGCTTGTAAAATGGGATTAATTCTAATATCTGTCCTACAACAGAGTTTATGAAAATTAAATAATGGGCTTGTGAAAGTTTGGGGAACTCTAAGGTGCAACCCAAAGGTGAGTTGTTATGGTCATTTTGAAATTGCTCTAGGAAAGTCATCTCACTGAACTGAGGTCAGCCTCTTGCCAAAACGAATCTCAACATGCAGTTTTATCTAGCATCTGTCAAAGTCCAAAGCTCAGATGGCTAAAGAATAACCAAAAAGTAAAGCTATCACACCATTTTGAGGTTAGCAGGATATCAAAATCATTTCTTTACGTTAGAATTTCATTGCAGTATAACTTTGGTGTCAGACAGACTTGAGGCTGATGTCTGGATATACTGTTATTTATTAGCTGTTTCATCTTAGGCAAACGTCTCAAACTCTTATTTTCTTTACTCACTGATAAAATTAAAGTAGTATGTCATAGAGGTATGTTTAGGAAATAATTAGATAATGCATAGGAAGTTACCTAGCCTAATGCCTCACACATAGTCATAGTAAGCAGGCTGCTCCATTGGGCAGTGGGGATTTTGATGGGAAATACAGGCACTTTAAACTTCTCTTTGCCGACAGTCCCCCAGCCATCTCGCACCTTCTCAGTTTCACCTTCTCTTGTTCTCAGCTGTGTCAATGACCTATCAAGATGCTCCACAGCTGTCAGCCTATAAAATTCTGAACAGAAGTGTCTTTTGTATAGAGAGTGTTTCATGCACAGGGCCTGGGGGTGGGTGGGGGACCTGTTCTACGTAACTTTAGGTTTTCAGTAATATGTTATCTGCCTGATACTCAGTTGTCTCATCTCAAAAGAACACAGTGGCCATCCCCCAAATAAGCACAATTGCCCCAGAGTAGCTTAAGTACTAGTGAGAGTGTCTGGTGTTTGCATGCCGGGTCTACCCACGAAGGTTTTAGGGCAGTGGTTCTAGTAAATAGTTGCTTGGGTCAGCTTGCTCCAGCACCTTCTCCAGAACAGTATTGGAGGGGGTGCTTTCCATCTCTCGGACATTACTGAGCATTTTCTTGTTGCTGTTTAGTGCTGTGCATTTGGGGCATGCAAGGTGCGTACACAGTCTCCCGCTTCCTGTGGGGCTTAGCGGCCAGCGGGCATTGCAATAGAGTGTGACAAGTGCCTCCTGGTGTGTCCTTGGGAGCCCTAGGGAGGGGCGCATGGAGAGGTGGTCAGAGGAAGCTTCTAGGGGAGATGCAAGGAAGCCAAGTCCTGAAGGGTAATGAAGAGGAAGCCAGGGAGAAGTGGAGACGTTCTATGCCGAGGGAGCAGCCCAGGCTAAACAAAGAGTCCCTTGTGGGAAATAAGACCATGGGCTTAGACTTTAAAACAGAACTGTCTGAGCTCCCGCATTGCAGGAAGGGAGGAGGCGACAAGCAGCATGATGAGTTACCACCACACGGGTCCTTAACCCCTGAAGTTCACTTTATACACCGCTAGCCCAGGACCCAGTCTCAGAATTATCTTATGACCCCAGTGGGAAGGCAGAATCTTAGAGAGTTGGTAAGCAAAACTCAAAAGTTACTTGTAAGGTGGACTGGGTCACAGTATTTGTCCAGCAACACATTAAGGCTCTATCAGTGTGCCGAGACTGTTTTAAAGGAAAAAAAAAATTATTAAAGCTATTGGAGTAACATTGGTTAATAACATGTATTTCAGGTGTACAACTTTATGTGACATCTGTATACTCTATTGTATGCTCAGCACCTGAAGTCTGGTTGCCTGCCACCATGTATTTGACTATCTCTACACTCTTCGTGCCGCACCCCCCCCCCCCCCCCCCCCCCCCCCCCCCCGGTAACCAGAGTGTGTTCCATGGAGTGCCAACCACTGTCTGCCACAACTCTCCAGGGAGCATGGTTCCCATTGTATTCCAGACGAATGGGCCCCCCGAGAGTTGTGCATTGCTGCTGGAGCCAGATAGTGCGCCCCCTTGTGAGGCTATGGGAAAACTTGCCTGTTTTTCCTTTTGCTACCACAAGAGGGAAACATACAACCATGAATGATTTGAAAAGAAAGCAATTCTTTAGGTAGACCGGTTTCTACCAGGGGATTTTAATACAGAGTTTTGGGTAATAGCTAAAAGTGGAAAAATATTCTGTTAGCTCCAAATGAATATTCTGAAAGGATTTAAATGGAAAATTTTCTTGAGGATATTCCAAAAAAGGAAATTTAAAAAGATATACATAAGAATTTTATATGAACCATATACATTGCTGTTTTTATAGGTCAAAATGGTTGAAGACTGGTAATTTATAATAAAACAGGAGTCCTCCTCATATGTTCATCATGTATGAAAGGGATTGCTAAGCCCTAGTAGAAGGTAGTAGAAGGATATATGTGAATTATACCTCAATTTAAAAAAAAAGCCTCTCTTAGAGTTAAAAAAAAAAAAATAGTACCTACTACATAGGAGGTTTGTTGTGTAAGAACAAATTAGCAAGATTGTTTTTAGATTTAAGCACACAAATCCAGAATGGCATTTGTAGAGGTGGGGAATCCCTTCTGTAACTTCTCTGTCTCCTCTGAGTGCTCATAGCCCCTTGTAAGCTGACAGATTAGCTCTTTTTACTCCATTTCTAAATGATTTGTTGGCTTACCTATCTTTCCTTTTAGACCAAAAGTTTCTTGACAACTTGAGTCTGGCACCTTCCCGTGGTGCACAGTGCCTGGTGAAATGAATGCAGTAAGTCCATATATTCAATAACTGTCGGGTACATGGGTGGATAAACAGATGGACAGCAGACCAACGGATGCTAAAGGATGTACATACTCTGAGGCAGCTGTTTTGTCTTTAACTTCAAAATAGCTTCAGGACTTTTTTGAACCTGGGTTTCTGTACAGCTCTAAGCCATCTGGCCCTTATAATTCTCCTGGCCTTGTACCTTCTTTATAGTTGACTGTAATTTTTCCTTTTCTTTAAAGAACATTTCCTACCTCTATTAAAATGCATATACCCATAAATAGGTATGAAACAGAGCTACATTTCTCAGGTTGGTTTAGGATAGTAATAAAAGCTAACACTTATATAGGGCTCACAAGGCCCTAGAACCAGCCAGTGTGAAGCTCCTTGCATTTATTAACTCATTGTATCTTTATGCAACAAACCTATGCAGCAGGAACTGTTTTCTTTTTTAAACTCTCTTTAAGGAGAGATGCATTTTTTTAAAATTGAAGCATAATTTACATATATCATTCTCTTAGTTTTAGGTGTACAATATAATGTTTCGGTATTTGTATGTACTGTGAAATGGTCACCATAATGAGCCTAGGTAGGTACTATTTTCAATCCCCATTTCAAAGATGAGAAAATGAAGGCACCAAGGGCTTAAGTACTTTGCCCAAGGTCACCCAACTAGTAAAAGGTACTCTTGACTGTCTTGCTGTTGACTGAAGTTGCTCACTTTAGAGGTGAAGAAATTGAGAATCGGTAGGGTGAGGGGGCTCACATTTACTGACCATTTGCTACATGCTAGTCATAGTACTGAGTGTTTTCACATATGTTACTTGCTTCAGTTCTCAGAACAACCTTGAGAGCGATCCCCATTTTACAGGCTCAGTTCAGTTGAGTAACGTGATCAAAATTGTACCTCTCATATGTTTTAGAGTCAAAGGGTTGAACCCTGGCTGTATCTGGGTCCTAAACCTGTGGTCCTCACATTATCCTGCAGTGCCTACCCTGGAGCTGGCATTTAACACATGCTTGAGTATTGGAGAAATGAATGACTTTTTCCCAGCTTATGTGTCCTGTCACTGGGCTCAAATACCACAAGCAGTCAGGGGCAGGCACCTGCAGCCAGTCACAAGCTCAGGGCGTCGGTCCCCAGGGTCTGATGACCCCTGCTGCTTTTAGCCCAATTAGTAGCTTTCTTTCCAGTGCTTGCGCTTAGAGACAGGGTTAGCAGTTCCATGCTCTGTGCCCACTCCTGTGGCACTTGCTAAAGAAGAACTCTTGGAATGAAGAGGTGAATCTATTTAGGCCCTGGGTTCAGCATTAGCTATGAGCCCTGGAACATAATAAATACTTATTGCCGGAAAAAAACAAAGAAGGGTAGAATGCATAAAGGCTTGGCAAGTCTACTGTGTCTGCTGTGTTCTAGTAGGAAGGCATCATTGCTGATCAGGATGGGAGCTGAAGTCTTTGCAAGGCTGGGAGCGAAGGGGTTCATAGCTCTGCCATCGTGAAATTGATTGGACCCAAGACCAGTATGAAAGTTCCTTGTCTGAAGGAAGTAATCCTTAAGTCCCCCACATGGTTTAAATGTAATTTGTGTCATTGTGAAGGAGTACTGGCGATGCAGGCAAACTCATTAGGCCAAATTGGGCCCGCTATGCTCGACAGTAACGCTCCCGAAGATGAAGTTCACCCTTTGCTGGAGAGCTCAAACAAATGAGTTCCTTAATAGCCGTCCCACTTAGTCGGGGCGTCTTTGGAAGCTTAATGCTTTTAATGCCTCTCCTTTTTTACCACACTTCACAGGCCATCTAACATCGCTGCTTCTGGTAATATTTTTATATGGGGTTGAGCACTTTAGTGTCCATAAAATTATGACTCAGGCCCATTCTTAGAATAGATACTTTTCTAGGGTAAGGGTTATGTCTTTTTTTTGGGTCTGGTTTTGTATATTGACAAGCATCACGACAGACACGTAGTTGCTGAAAACATTGCTGTCTGTTTTGGGCACAGAACTCTTTCCTCAGAACCTTTGATTTGGTATGCATTTAAATTGCTGGGTGTTCATCAATGTGTGCGAGAGCCATGAGAGACAGGAATCTTCCCCAGCCCATGCCTGGCTTTACAGCTGCCTCATGCACAGGGAACTAAAACTGTGCACTTTCCCACACAGACATTCCCATGCAAGAGGGGGACCCTTTGTTTACCTGGTGACCTTTTTCCATAGACATATACGATCTCTCAGTGCTCAGACACTGCTCTCTATTTCCACTTGTGTTAAGTAATTTTTTGAATATGAAGATGACCGACTGGGGAGGTACATTTAAAAACCTTGAAATGAAGCGACAAACAAATAATGAACTCCAAAGGGGGAATATCAAGTATTTGGAAAGCCAAGACTGGAATAACACCAGCATTGTTAAGTGTGCAATAACTACTTTTAGAAACATTTTTTTTTTTTTTTTTAACCTTTAAGAATCAGAATACTTATATTTGGAAGACTTTCTGTATCAGTCAGTTTTTAGATCATTAGAAACTGGCAGGAGGCCCAAGAGTAGGCTTAATTCTAGAAGAGTGTAGCTTTACAACAGGTACAATGCGAAAAAATGTTTTTAGAAACAGGTTTTGGTTCACATGAATGCACACTGATAAGCTGAGGTGTCCTAGTATCCGATGTGGGCAGGATTTTCACATCCTTTGAAACAAGATCTACTATTGGATCTCATGCTGCGCACGAACCTACTCTTAGGAGTGTAATTTTGTGTTGAATGTCTATTTTAAATTTGCATACTTAAGCCTTGAGTCTTCATAATTTCTCATTTTATGGAGCCTATCAACCACAAACTATAAATAAAATAAATGAATGTGTGGGGAAAAACCCAACAAAACGTGATTCTTCTAGTTCTAGATTAGGGAAGAACGTCACCAGGACGGTGGCCGACCACCAGCAGAGAGCATGCTGGGGGCGTGGGCGCAGAGCACCCTCATGACCGAGTATCCCTAGATCTACCCTGGGATTTCAAGACCTTGTTAAGAAAACTACCAATTACGTGGTTGGCTGCTCTGTTATTCACAATGAGAAGATTATTGGGTTGATATTTCATGAATCTGCATCTATTATTAAATATGTCAGGATGCATATGCTGGCCTAATTTGCAAGCCTATCGAAAACCGGAGGAAACTTGGCAGGAACCTAAAAAAATGTGAATTAAAAAAAAAAATTGCATTGTAGTAAGTTGAAGAACAGAAGGTGTGTAAAAACTATTAATAAAGCAAGCTTAGTTTGTAAATTAACTTCTAAAGAATCTTAGTTTTAAAAACTAAGCAAAAATAAGCTATAAAAAGTCACTATCCTTCAGCCAACTGGTTTTCAACTGAATAGCTGTGTCTTGTGAATTGTTTAAATGTTATGTCTTGAGGTCTTCCCTGCACATGGGCCAGCCCGTGTATCACTGGAAGGAGAACATGCTCCCTTCCTGGTAGCTGCTTTCTGCTCACGGGGCTGTTGGTTCTGGTCCTGCTCAGAACAGACCGGGACACCGGGGCCTTTGTGCCTCAGAGAGGGCAGCCCGCTGCTCTCGGCACTGCTTTGCTTTCAGACCTTGGTGAAAATCTGGAACATACTCAGATTTTGTTTGTCATTGGATTATTCGCTTTTTTCTTGAAGACTTGACTCCTCAGTGCATGTCAAACTCCCCAAACATGTGGTGTAACTAGTCCTGGTTTACTTTTGATGCATCCTAAACAAGCCCACCAAAACCTTGACAGTGGCGCTTAATTAACAACTCCTGCTGAACCAGATAAAGAACACAGATGCATGCATTTAAATAGGTTATTAATAAAACCTCAGGGATCAAATGGGGTTGGACATCAAATATATTCAGGCAGTAGGTTTTAAAACACTTCAGGTTCTTCAAATGCAAAGGACTTAAACTGCTTCACTAAAAACGTTTTCTTAAAAGTCAACTCTATTTGAAATGGAGAAAATTAAAACACAAAGTTTAATCTCATGTTCATAGTATTTTTCCAAATACTAACTTGGTCAAACCTCATGTGCTCAAAAAACCTACTTTTCCCCCTGCTCCTGCTTACGTTTGCAAGGGCTCAGTGCATCTTCATGCCTACTTTTTCGTAAGTTCAAGGGAATGACCACGCTGTCTGTCATTCACGGCATATTTGTAGGTGTGCCTGTTCTCCTAGAACTGAATAGTATTTTGTTAAATCCTTAGTAGTCAATGCATAAATGTGTTCTGTTAAATGATTCCCCCCCCCCCCCTTCTAACTGGAATTGCAAGTGGGAAGTAAAAAAATCACTTGGGTATCAAAATGACGGTGATGTAAGAAAACCAGAGGTCGCTGATTCCTCACTTCCATTTTAAGATTGACCTTTAACTTGCTAGATGGCAAGAAACAACTTTAGCTTCAGATGGCCTTCTCGGCGAGGACTGCCCAGAGAGGCCCTGGCTCGAGGGGTGTGAGGAGCGGCGGGAGCCACACCAGGGTGGCTTCCTCACGAGCCTGCTTGCTGGGCCTGCGCTGGCTGCGGCTGGGCCCTGAGAGTGGAGTCTGGCGGCCATCTGGTGCCTGTGACAGTCTGCTGCACGCAGCGCCCTTCGGAGCTATCTCCACCCCAACGGGACATGAGGCAAAAATAATTGAAGGGTATTTGGCTTGGTTATGTGGGCAGAAGTGTCCTCATCAAAACAACTTTGAAGATCTGCTTTGTGTGTGGGTGTGGGTGGGTGGGTGGCCCTGAACTTTTCCACAAGGGCCGACGACAACAAGGAATTAATCCAGCTTCCTCCTCAAGGGCGATCATCCAGACAAGACCGCTATTTAAGTTGCTCAGACAACACTGTTGCAGCTTCGGTTTGGACAGACTGTTTGGGGGACTCTTGACTGCTTTCTGGATACCCTCGCTGAGCCCAGGGGTGGAAATGAAAGATGAGTGATTTTAATGAATGGATTTCTTGGAAATCCAGAGAAATGGAAGAAGGCCCTCTCCCTCTGTTGACTTTTGCTACAGCTCCCTACTATGACCAGAAACCGGGAACTAGTGGATTACGGAAGAAAACCTATTGTTTCGAGGCAAAGCCATGCTACCTGGAGAATTTTATGCAGAGCATATTCTTTTCCGTAGACCTAAAAGATCGCCAGGGATCCTCACTGGTAGTTGGTGGAGATGGGCGGTATTTTAATAAATCGGCAGTAGAAACAATAGTGCAGATGGCGGCCGCCAATGGGGTTGGTATATGATAAGTATTGTTGCGTTTCTGGCTCCCCACAATCTCTTAATTGTGCAGAAATATACAGAAGTACAAAGATTTGTTTGTGGTATACATCTCAGTTCTACTAATATCCAGTTAAGTTTCATTGTGACTTCAAAGGTTGACTTGTGAAAATACTGCTGAAATTACATGTCACATTGGGGTGTAGGAATGTAAGTTCAGCTTCTTATGTGTTGTGCTCTGTACCTGTTGCTTGGACAAGTACCTGTTGCTTGTTAGACGTGTAAAGCTCTCCACAGCCTTAAGCTGTCTTATCTGCGTTCTAACTGGTTTCGAGGGCACTCTGTCCTTTCTAGGAAGGCTCTAATGAGTAGCAGCGAGAGGGGGATTTTTGTTTTCTTTCAATGGCTTCCTTGTTGAAGTTCAGTCGCTTGTCAAACAGGAAAACTAAAGCCAGGGCATGCTGTTGTTCATGAATCCCGGTCATCATGCGGAAATACTAGGAGGGGTTGGAGAACGTTAGGTGTGAGCCTTCCGAGAGGACCTGTTACAGGGGAACCAGCTTATAATCACCTTGGACACAAAGAAACCCTGTGTGCGGTGAATTTGTGCAGCAGGCTAGAGATAATCACTCCTGTAAGACTATCCTGTAAGGAGGCTCTGCTAACACTTCACATCGTGAAAAACTGTGTTGGAAGAATTAAGCAAATCAGAAGGAGTCTTGCGCCAGAAAGCACTGGTCTCGATAATCTAACAATTTGCACAGTCCCACTGATTTATAGGAAGGACATCGCTGTTTTTGCTCTGCAAATTCTCTGAGACTAAAAATATATATTTTTAGTGTTTTGGATTATACTTAGCAATAATTTGGAGCACACAGTCTTTTCGTACTCATAAATTCAAGAAATCTTTTGTATTTCCTTTCTGGAAGAGATTCTGTTTCTGGGATCATAAAATTTAGCCTTGCCATCAAATGTGTTAGGCATTCATTTTCACTCTATTTTAATCATATGTCAAGCAGGTGTGATTGCAAAAGCCAAATTAAAAAACAAACGGACTACCAAATTAAAATTTAAAATGTGTGTAGATCCTATTGCTTATAATGCGAAGTTTCCTTTATACATAGTTTCAGAATCCAAATGCCTTTCATGTAAAAATTGCTGATAAAGCACTCAGCTATGAAATTATTATGACACACATACATTTTTAAGATAAAATGTGATATGCTGTAAATTTCACCTTTGAGGAGAGCTGCAAAGGGAATGGTATTAAGATGCTTTTACTCTTTTGAGAGAGAATGAATGGAACATTATTTCTCGGCATATATCTGGATTGTTGCGTGCATCTGGTACACTGTCCCCTTTGCTGTGATATATTTGGCTTCATTTCATTTTTGTGTGGAGCTGAAGGATGTGGAAGAAGTGGTAGGAATGTGTAATTCAGGCAGACCCTATAGACTTCCTCAGTTTTACAGTCTGAAGTTTTGCTAAATTATACATTTAAATGGTAATAATTGACTAAATATGGCAACTGCCTGTGTATAATGCTGTTATGAATACGGTGTATAAGTTATTTGTTTGAGTCTCAGCTTGCTTTTGTGTCTATACCTAGAAGTGGAATTTCTGGATCAAATGGTACAGGGAACATTTTTGAGTTGAGGGACACAGAACTACAGTTTAGAAAGGTGAGCTTGTTGGGCCTGAGGAGGTAAGATCGATTCAGCCAGGGTAGGGCCACGGGGTACAGGTGGGAGAGAAGCAGAGGCGACTGAGTCAGGAGCTGTTACAATGCTTCAGACTTCCTTAACGGAAGGAGGCTAATAGAATACTATGTCCCCAGTATCACGTGGAGAATTAATATTCCTGAGGGTGATTCGTGGGAAAGGGTCTGCTCTGGGAGGGGATATTTTGGCCAGCTATACCTCTTCTTTGGCCCAAGAGACAGAAGCTACTAAGGACTTCCCTTGCTTCTTTCAACTTTCCTTTTTACTCTTACCCCCTGGTGTAGTCCCCTCAGTCTTAGACCGTTACTGACTGTGGCTATCACCATAAGGAATGGCAGAATTAAGGGTGGCATAGCTTAATATTTTTTTATCCGTCTCCCTTTCCACACCAAATACATACAAAATCGAAGTAAAAGTCAGTGTGCTTGATGTGCAGATACACTTTCCAAATAACTAACTCCACCAGCCACTCTGGCTGATTAAGTTGCCATCTCTAAGCCTCTCCTATTGAAATTATTGAACTCCTCAGCCATTGGCTTTTATTCTCATCAGAACCATACCTGGAAACTGCTGGAAGTGTGAGATATCACCATTCCCACGGTACTGAGTCAGGAAGTTTCAATGCTTTCCCCAGCTATTGCCACTGGATGCCATGTGACCTTGTCATGTTATCTATCCCAATGTCTGCTGTAGCACCTTTCCATAATTGCTTGTTCTTATTGTTCTTAGATGGATGTAAGACTGAACAAATGGGCAGGATCATGACAACTCTGACCTCAGCTGTTTGATCTACACAGTGGGAGGAGCACTTGTGAGAATGAATCGAAAGTGCCATGGGCTGTGGAAAGCTCTCTGCAGCTCAGTAATAATCATACTGTTGATTTCACACCATCTTCAGGTTTCTCTAGTTTATAAAGGAGCCTGCTTACAGCCCGTACCTTGATCATTACAACTTCCTGAGGGAGGCAGGATATAACTAAAATATTAGTATAACAAAAATTGTTCAGAGATAGACATATGAGAGCCAAGAGGTGACTGAAATTGAACCAGCTGCTTCCTGGGAGGTGGGTGGTAGTGGAGGGGTGGAATTATAAGGCAGGGACCTATGGGAGGGTGACCTCTGGGAGGGTGGGTGGCAAAGGGAAGAGTCCCAGAAAAACTTTCCAATGAATCCAGGTATCTCATTGGCATGTTCACCATAAGAAACACATCTTCTACCATCAATTCATTCATTCGGCCATATTTATCTCTGGTGGGGCCAAAGAAAAATAACAAATGGAAAATTTAAAAACTTCCCCATCCCTTTCTTCTCTCAGAAGGGAGCATGGAGGGAGGGTACCAGCTCCTCACTTTATAAATCTTTTTATGCAGCAGTCACATCTTCTCCAAGTATGTCAGAGCAATGAACAGAACTTTATTTTGGTCCCATGTGGGTCATGTTGAAACAGATATAAATTACTATCATTTTAGTGAAGGAAGATCTAGGAGCTGTGCTGATACCATCTTTGAGAGCATGGGAAGGTGAGTTACGAATGCAACGGAAGTACTACTGGCAGCCCTTTCATGAGGGCAGTTCTGACTGGTTTACCCAGTAGCAGCTCCCAGCACTCCAGGCCTTGTACCCGGAGGTGACTCAGGGAACCCTGACATGGTACTGTACTGAAATCCAAGCTCAACTGGAAACATAAATTACAAGATACATTTTATAGTAGTCTTCATATAAAGTTTGCGTTTTTTACTTTTCCGAACATTGTAATTTACAGAAGTCTTCTCTTTGGGTTAGAATTTCTTTAACTAGCTGAACTCATGGTCTTCTCCCAATGTGGACTGAAAATGGAATCGGATAAAAATGTGGGTTCTCTCATACTCTTCAGTATCCAGATTATGAACCTGGTCTGGAAAGGCTTTGTTTTGCATATTCTTATTTTTTCTTGCCAGAGTCTTACAGTACCCCCAGCTCATACACTATTCTAAAACTGCAAAGTACGAGCAAACTATCTGAAGGAATGGCTTTGTTCAACAATAATGATTCTATTTCAGTAATAATATTATTCAACAACAACAATAATATTCTACTTTGAAATAATAATAACCACCCAAGCTGTAAAAATTCATTGAAGAACACCTTTCCTGGTCCAATAGGATAGTTCTTGGTTCATCTGCCTGTTGTATGGTGTTTCTGTGTAGTAGCTCTGGATGTATTGATATGAAAGTGTGTGTTCTGGATTTCTTCTTCTAGATTGGCCGCTTGGTTATTGGACAGAATGGAATCCTCTCCACCCCTGCTGTATCCTGCATCATTAGAAAGATCAAAGCCATTGGTGGCATCATCCTGACAGCCAGCCACAACCCTGGAGGGCCCAATGGAGATTTTGGAATCAAATTCAATATTTCCAATGGGGGTGAGTTTGCTGACATTTTTAGGACAGTCAATTTTATGTTCAATAGGATAAACCAATAATCAATGCCTTGGGAGGCCAGGGTTCTGGTTCTGGTCCTTAGCAAGAGGGTTCTTTGTTTCCTTTTGGTGTAAATGAAATGCTTCTCATTCTGCTGTACCTGAGTGTGAGGAACCATGCACGGATGGTCATTAACAAGAAATTTTCCTTTAGAAAATCCTGATACTTTGCTGCCTGGATGATGAAATGAATGGCAGATGTGTGAGTGAAGAGGAATTGATTGATGAGTTTTGTGTTTTTTGTATTTACATGTCAGCTGCACAAAGCAACCCACTGTTTGCTGTTTGATTTCCAGGTCCTGCTCCTGAAGCGGTAACTGATAAGATTTTCCAAATCAGCAAGACAATCGAAGAATATGCAATTTGCCCTGACCTGAAAGTAGACCTTGGAGTTCTGGGAAAGCAGCAGTTTGACCTGGAAAACAAGTTCAAACCTTTCACAGGCATGTTTACCGCCCTGCCAACGACTCCCACTCCTCCTGCCCACTCCTAGTTCAACTTGGGGGATTTGCCTTTGCAGGTTTTAATAGAAAGATTGTGGTCACTGAGCTTTGCATGCATTAATTAGCAGGTCTGGAATTGGGTCTGGGAGTCTAGAGACCTGGGCTCTCTGGCCCTGCATTGATCAGCAGTGTGACCCTGGGTAAGTCATTTCCAAATCTCAAGGCCTCAGTTTCCATACCTATAAAGTGAACTTGGCTAGAAGACCTGTAAGATTACATTCATAGCTAACTTTTATTGAGCTTTTATTATGTGCCAAGCTCTTACCATTGATTATCTAATTTTATTCTTTCAGTAGCCCTGTGAGGGCAGTACCTTTTCCAGATGAGAAAAAAAAGGCTGAGAGAGTTTAAGTAACAGGCTCAAGGTCTCACAGGAGGTGTGAATGATTCCAAAGCCTGGGTTTTAATTTTCTTTTTCCTGCCCTAATATTCAGTAAAATTAAATTAGACCATTTTGGGGGCTAAATTGAAACTCCCTATCTTATCAGTAGTGGTGAACATTTTGTTGTTAAAAGTCAAGGTGTTACAGCTATTGATGGAGTACATGTTTATGAAATTACTCATATTAGTCAAATGAGGATGAGATGGTCAGCATCGTGACTTGCATTCTGACTTTGCTGTACCGGGTGTTCTTCCCTCTGGACCACAATGTATGGGATGCATTTTTTTGTTTAAACCCACCCATCAAGAACTGGCAGTTGCATCCTAACAAAGAGAAGATGGTGCTTTGCTACGTCTTGAAGACATGCTTAAGGTTTAGAAAACACAAGTAGAGAATTTCTTAAATTCGTAATGTCTCAAAAGTGTTCAGACCCCTGAAAATCCAACAATACTGAGTTCTTATATTTCTTTTATTTCTTCAGTGGTGCATGTGAAAGTGATTCATTAAAAAATATTTTTCCCCGCTTTTTATCATGAAGCCTTGATGGCAATGGGCCTGGAAAAAAGAAAGGAAAGTCGGTGCCACATTTTCTGTTATTTGTGACACCCAAATACACTCCTCATGGAGATGGATAGGGAATCAGTGTGGCAGTAAAACAGAGTTTACTGCCAGGCAAACCTCCGTCAAAAATCCCCTGTATGCTCCATCCCAGCTGCGTGGACAAGTGATTTAACCTTACAGACCGTGCACCTCCTTGTCTACAAAATAGGATTCGTATCATTAACCTCTCAGGAATGTAGTTAGTATTGAATTCAAGATCGTGTACCAGTCCTGGCATCTTGGGGCTGCTCAGTAATTGGCTTTGTAACATAGCTATGGCATGTTTACAGCAGCGTAATCATTGCAGAGGATAACATTTCCAAATGTGCTTAGTTCCTCCATCTTTCAATATTGCCTGTTCCCACAGTGGAAATTGTGGATTCGGTGGAAGCTTATGCTGCAATGCTGAGAAACATCTTTGATTTCAGTGCACTGAAAGAACTGCTTTCTGGTCCAAACCGACTGAAGATCCGCATCGATGCCATGCATGGAGGTACGGAGCCACTTCTCTTCCACTCCCTTCTCTCAGATGCAAAGCTGCTCTCTGCTCTGTGCATCATGATGCTCTAAGAAGTCTTTTCTTAAGACTATCTCTGGCTTTTACCCCATCATTTTTAATTTAAGTTTATTGGGGTAACTTTAGTTAATAACATTTTATAAGTGTCAGGTGTACAACTCTGTCACACACCATCTGTATATTGTATTGTGTGCCCACCAGCCCAGGCCTAGTCTCCTTCAGTCACCGTGTATTTGACCCCCTCTACCCTCCTTCTCCTCTGCACCCCACTCCTCCCCTCTGGTAACCACCGTACTCTTGTCTGTGTCTATGAGTTTGTTTGTTGCCTTTTGTTTTATATCCCACACATGAGTAAAATCATGTGGTTCTTGTCCTTTTCCGTCTCTGGCTTTTTTAAACAATTATTTTGCAACCATTTCAGCAGTATCCACACAGATAAAAACCTAATCGTATGCAGCAAAGACAGCAGAGACATTCCCCGTGGTAAGGTAGTGCGAAGGGCAGTGTGTCCCCATTAAGCATCAGGCTCGTGCCATATGCAGGTGTGTTTGTGGACTCTTCCTGTCCCTCCAAAAATACCTTACATTCTTCCTAAATGCCCCCCCTATTTCCAAGGGGGTGTTCGGTCATTTACTAGACCTGGCAAACACATTCCTGAGCCCCACAGCCCCGCTCGCCTGCCCCCACATGCTCCTTTTCTTAGAAGAGGTAAGCAAGCCCAGGATTAAATTCAGGAACAACAGGATGTGTGTCTCTCCCTCTTCTTCCTCTGTGGGTTGTGGCCAGGTCAGTAGAGATGACAGCTGTCATTATAAACCCGAACCATGAAGCTTTCTTGCATGTAGGAATATGGAAATTCCTGAGCACTTAGGTGGTTCATTTGTTTTGTAATGATTTAGAATTTTGGAATCTCTGAGTGGCAGGATTTCCCCTGCTGTTGGAATCCAGCTGTTTGCCTGGTTGGGAAAGACTTTCTACCTATGCTTGAACCCTTTTGATGATGCTGTTCAGAGCCTTCTGTTAATACTACATAACCAGGGTTAGCAAACCTCCTGGAGGGCTGAATCTTTCATCCTGGAACTCCTCCCTGTGTGGCACTGGAGTCCCACAGAATGGGTCTACTTTTTTTTTTTAAATCCTCACCTGAGGACATGCTTAGAGAGAGGAAGGGAGAGAGAGAGAGAGAGAGAGAGAGAGAGAGAGAAACACTGATTGGTTGTCTTCTGTACGTGTCCCAACTGGGGATCAAACCCATAACCCAGGTATGTGCCCTGGCTGGGAATCAAACCGGCAACCCTCCGGTGCACGGCATGATGCTCATCCAGCGAAGCCATTCCAGCCGCGCTGGGTATACTTCCTTATTCAGACAAAAGCTATTCTATCTTTTCAAACCATGCACTGGGCATGTATTGAGTACCTACTACATGTATGCTTGGCGGGTAGGCAGGGACTCAGCAGGTAACTTCCTTTAAAGAGTCTGCAGTGCTTGGGGAGATGAGATGGGTAAAAAACCAACGCTCGGAAGCCAGCAAAATGAGGGTTAGATAGATTTCAGGTGTTCTCTTTGAGGGGGTGGGGGGTGGAAGACGGCATAGTTTGATGAGGGGGTATTAAAAAAACATTCTTGGAAGAAATGGCAACCAATTGAGCTTTTATGAAAGAAAGATTGAGGGTGGTGGAAAATCAAGTGATGGTCATTTCCAGGTGAGGCAGTGGCTATAGCAAATGCATGAAGTCTTATATTTTGAAGACGCCACATTAGAGGAATGAGAAGTCTGGGTTGGCTCAGGAATGGGACTTATGATGGAGTCTTTGCTGAGAGAAGCTGGTCACGAAGTAGATTTCTTTCTCCAGGCCTTTCAGTTGTTCCTCTAATGCCCCTGTTTCTATATCCCTTACAGTCCTGGCTGCCTCGATCTCCTTCTGTGTTGTGTCAATAGCCCTCTTAACACGTGGCCCCTAATAGGAGATACACATTCTATTCTGTTCTGATCTCTGTGACATGGTGTCAGGACCTTCCTTGAGGAAAACACATTCTCATGGTTTTAGAGATGAACGTTCTTGGTAGTTATACTAGATGTCACCATAAAGTATGGGACTAGTTTTTCGTGTTTTCGTCTGACTTTTTAAAATCAATTTGTCAGATAGCTTGTTAGAGTGGAAAGATTAGGGCTCTGAATTCCAGCTCCCACTCCTACTTACTGTATAAGCTTGGGCAGATAGCTTCATCTTAGAACCTCAGTTTTCTTATCCATAAATTGAAGGTGATAATCATAATGCAAACATTTATAACATGTGCCATATTGTTTTCAGTGTTTCATATTTATTAACTCATTTAACCCTGTTAGGCAGCTACTATAATTACCCTCATTTTGCAGGTAGGGTAGACAGAGGCACAGCGAGATGAAATAACTTTCCCAGAATGGTACAGCACGGGATTGGCAGAGCTGGGATTTGAACCCAGGCACTCTGATTCCAGAGTCCAAGCTCTCAAACACTAAGCTGTCCCACCTTGTGGGCCTTTTTCAAGCACCAAATGAGAAAACAGTTGAGGAGCATCTGACACAGGTGTGTAGCAGGGCCTAATTCCCCACTCTTTCCTTCATCAACTGTCCCCACCCTTTCCAACCTAATCTCTCCTTACTCCTTCTCATAGAACCTTCCACTCCAGCCAGGCTGATGTCTCCGTTAGCCCCTGAGTTCAGTGTGCACGTTCTCATTGTTGTTCGTGCCATTTCCCCAGAACGCCTCCACCTTGTCCCCCCACCCTCACAGACTTTAATAAGTTTTACTTTTTGATTCTTCATCTAATGCTTTACACAGTCGTGGGACCGTATGTAAAGAAGATCCTCTGCGAAGAACTCGGCGCCCCTGCAAACTCGGCCGTCAACTGCATCCCTCTGGAGGACTTTGGAGGCCACCACCCTGACCCCAACCTCACCTATGCAGCTGACCTGGTGGAGACCATGAAGACCGGAGAGCATGACTTTGGGGCTGCCTTTGATGGAGATGGGGTGGGTACAAGTGCCTTTAACGGAACTGTGAGGCAGGCCAGGCCTGATCCTACAGGGGGGGAAAAGGTGGGCTGTACCTGCTGGACCCTGTGGACCTAGTGAGTGAGAGTCAAAGATCTTTCATTGCACCTGGCGTCAGGGCTAAATTACTAGAAGACTCTCTCAAACAGAAATAAGAGTCCTTGAAATGAGCCCTCATTTTTTAAATTTCAGACATTGATGTTTGCCAGGAGTGGCAGGATTTTTCGGGCTTTGTTATGATCTAATGACTACTGATTCATGAGCTGGGTTCTAGATCCCCATCCTAAGATAGGTTTCTACCCTCAACTAGCAGCTAGTTACTTACGCAGTCTCTGGAAAGGATTTTGGAAATATAATATCCCCATTCATTCATTAACATTAGCTGAATGATGGAACTATAATGAGAGAACTAATCTTTTAGCCCTTCTTTATAATTAATATTTTTGATACCCTCTGTTTTATTTACAGTGGCGAACCCTATACCAGACAAGGAGAAAATGTGTTTTAGGTTTGCATCCTTGGTATCTCAGAGATCATAAGCACTACATGTTTACCTCATTGAAAAAAAGATATGTTTATTGTCGCTGTTGTTCTTTAACATCAGCTAGATTTCACTATTTCCTAAAAATTAAATTTTCCCATATCAAAATTTGGAGAAATGGAAAAGGTTCATAGTTGACACTATTTTGCAACGCATTTATCTGCAGCAGTGCATGAGGGGAGTTTCTCTTGCCAGGCACCAGTATGCCACGCACCGAGGAAGCAGGGAAGGTGGCAGCGTGTCTTGTTGGGTCCTTCACCAAATGGACAGGCCATGATGTAGAAGCCCGGATAGGCCTACCAAATTGTATAAACAGCCAACATTTCCATTCTTGTTTCTACCTCTCCTGTCCTCTGGGAGGGAGGTGTTTGGTTCCAGAGTTTGGAAAGGGTCTGGCAGGTTAAAGTCTGCTGGGCTCTAGAGGGGGAACAGAGTGTTTGGTTGAGGAGTTTGTGCTTGCACTTTTATTGAAAACAGTTTTAGCTCTTTGGCCCAGCAGAACTGTACAGACCCATTAGAAACAAAATCCAGTGTTTAGAACCCACTGTGAATAAATGAATCAGTTCGAAGTTTTATAATTTAAATTTTTATCCCCTCCACTATGTAAGATAGTTTGGTTTCTTCTACAGCTTAACTAAAAGCTCTTTCTTTGAATCCCCTCCCTCTCTCAAAGGATCGAAACATGATTCTGGGCAAGCACGGGTTCTTTGTGAACCCTTCAGACTCCGTGGCTGTCATTGCTGCCAATATCTTCAGCATTCTGTACTTCCAGCAAACCGGGGTCCGCGGCTTAGCGCGCAGCATGCCCACCAGTGGTGCCCTGGACAGGTGAGTCTCTCCGTTCTCTTGCCCCTCAGCAGGCCCTTTTCCATGCTTGGAACACTCTTCCTCCCCTCTCAGCCAGGGCACCTGATGTGTAGTATGTGCTAAATAAGTGCTTATTTTAGGAAGGAATGGGTGAAGTTTTTTTCTGGGTTAGATGTCCTGGCTCTCTGACCCCTTAGCGCCCTGTACTTCTTCCATCCCAGCACATACCTACCACACTGTGTGCTGATAGCCTGTGTACTTGACTGTCTGCCCTGCTGGACTACAAAATTCCACAGTGAAAAGACTGATTTATTTACCATCCTAAGCTCTGCCTGACCATAGTGTGCCCAGCGCATAGATAATAGGGGATACATACACGCATGTGCACACACATGTACACACGCACACGCAAACACACAGGTTTAAAAAAAAGGAATGATTGAATGTTAATGAATAAATGAATGGATTGCACTCCCACTGTAGCCAAGACATCATTCTAAAGAACACCTTCCCTTTAGCAGTGTGCAGAGTGTGGGGAAAGAGCAGTTTGAAGTAAGATCAATGTTTCAATAGAACTTTCAAGGAAACATTCCTTATCCTTCCCTCATGGGATACCCATGCACATACAAACACAGTAAATGCTCATTTATTCAAAATCTAAATAAAGTGAAAGCTCAAATAGTTTAAAAAAAAATACATTCAGGTTTTATAAGAAAGAAAGGATCCAGCGACAATAAACAGTGGATATCTCTGATTTCCTTATTTGTTTACTTATTACATATAACCTCATTTATAAAGGCTTTAAGGTAGATTATAAGATCACATCTAAAACTATTGTAAAATATCAGTAATAAATAACAAATGAGGACCAGTCAGGAAGAATGTTAATTAGAATGTTAGGTGCCCAGGAAATGTTTGCCGAATGAGGGGTAAAGAGCAAGTGAGTGAATAAAAAGTCAGACCAGGTAGGAAAGCAGAATGTGCACGTCTAGGCTCTTGTAATAATAACTGATATCTATGGAGCATTACCTTGTGTTAGACACTAAGTACTTGATATGTTTTAAGTTATTAGTTCTCTGACCAACCCCATGGGGTAAATGCTATATAAGCCCTACTTTCCAGGTGGGAAAACAAAAGGGCCAAAGAAGTTAAGTAACTTGCCCAAGGTCACCTAGCTAGTAAATGGCTGAGTCAGGATTTGAACCCAGAATCTTTGCTTCTAACCACTGGGCCTTGCAGTAGTTTCCTATTGTGGGTCTGAGTGTGTGTGTGTGTTACAGAATAGTGCTCACTTCAGCTAACAAGAAAATAATGACATATTTATAGAGTGGTTTGTAGTTTACATGGTACTTTTTGACATTCACCATCTCAGTTGACCCTCACAGCAGTCCTTATTTTCAAGAAGAGGAAACCAAAAGAGAAGTTAGCAGTCTCATCTAGGACCTCACAGCTAAATCAGAGCTTGAATTAGAACCCAGGGCTTCTGCCTCTGCTTCCTCCTCCTGAAGTCGTGAGCGGGTGTGTGGCCTCACATTGTACATTAGAACTGTCAGGTCCTGAAATACCTTCTGTGTCATCCAAGAACAGTTTAATTCCAACTTCTGGAAAAACTGACATTCCACATATAGAATCACAATGGAAACACCTCATTACCCAGATAAAATTTTATTGTGCTTTCAGAGTTTTCAAAATCATAGGTTAATTTCCCTCAAATGTTGGAATCGAAACATGACACTGTTTTGCCAGCAATAAGGCAAATATTCCGGAAAGCAAATTTCACTAAAACTAGATGAAATGTAGTAACTTCTCCTGTTCAAAGGGAAAGACATCTAAAAAAAAAGTCACAGAAGGTTTTAAATAATTTAAAGATATATAGGGAAAAGTAAAAGATGTGTTGGAGGGGGCAGGGGGCCAGTGTGGATGAAGCTGATACAAATGGGAGAGCCCGCTGGGCACTGACCTTGCGGGGCCTTCTGGTGAAATGAAAGGAACATTGACTGGGCAGCTGAATAGCAGGCAGCTGGGCTTCCTGGCTGTGTGACCTTGGGCTGATCACACAACATTCTGTGCGTTTCCTTCTCTGTAAAATACTCACCTCCTAGACCTATTCTATTATTTTGTGATTATAAGTACATCAAAAACGTCATTCTTTTTTCTTTATAGAGTGGTTATAGATGCTGACTGTTTCCAAAACACATGCGTTTAAATAACCCCCCGAACAGCCTTGCACATTTTGCTCCTGTTTCTTCTTCTAAGATATTAGAGTCAGTGAGCTGAATTAATTCTTTCTTCTTCCTCTTTTACCCCCTCCCTGGAGTCCACATAGAATAGCCCATTGTGCACAAGTTTTCTCTTACGATTTTCCACCAATCTTAGAATTGTGTGTACGTCTGAGCGATGCTAAATGGGACCCTTGATTACAATAATGGTTGCTATTTTCCATCCCTCACATGGCTATGCTAACAGTCCTGCTGTGATGTAACTTTGATTTCATGCCTTTGAAGGGTGGCTAATGCTACAAAGATCGCTTTGTATGAGACCCCCACTGGTTGGAAGTTTTTTGGGAATTTGATGGATGCAGGCAAACTGTCCCTCTGTGGGGAGGAGAGCTTCGGGACTGGTAAGTGTGCAGCCCTGCGCTACCCCTTTCTTTCCTGTAAACACTACCTGCAGTGAAAGCTTAGACGGCGAAGGCCGCACTGAAATAGCAACGGGAGCTGATGTGTCCTAAATCAAGATGCAATTTATTTATAACAACCCTGGTGAAGTGTACACATCACTTTGAAAAGCCATGAGCACATCCAGCCAAGGAGGGCTAATTTTACTTTCAGGAGGATCACATCTACCGAGACAGGAAGCTTGGGGGCCTCCTCGGCAGCCTGGTCATTGAGTCTGTGGGGATTAAACAGAGTGATAAACATATTTTTCTTCCCCCAGTGGTCAAGGAAACCTTTATAAATGTTTTCATTTCTGGGAAGAAATATGGTGGAGCGAGTCAGTTTTTCATTTTTATTTAAGGGAACGTTTCAGCACAGCATTAAATCATTCTCTTTAATAGGCCCAGGTTTTCTATAGCAATGAGTTGTGATTTATTGAGGTTAAATGAAGGGAGACTATTAGGGTGGGACTAAGTTGCTAGGTGATCAAGAAATTAAAACGATGTTCTTAACCAGGAGGATGAATGTATAAATTGTGATACAGTGAAAGAATGGAATGTGATGTGTTTGGGGGGTGTCCCAATACCCTTAAACCCCGCTTTCTGTGCTCTCCCTCCCCCCCTTTGCCTGTGCAATATTGACCTGCCTGACGTCCCACCTCTGTGGCCTTCCCTACTACCCCATCCTACCTACATCAATCTCTCTTTCCAAACATCCATTTCAGTGTGTGGCCCTTTCCCACGTGTTAGTCTCCAGCTGCGCTGCAAGGTACTTCAGTGGCTATATTTCTTCTCCTCCTATTCTCTCTACCCAATATTTTGAAGTAAAAGGGCCAGTCTTCTTGGTCCTTCAGCACTCTACTTCCATTCTTTAGCAAAGAAAAGATCAAAATCTAGCGTTTGGTGAGTCTTGCCATTGAGTTGCAGTTCATGTGAGGTTGAACAGAATAGAATGCTGATTTCATTTCTTTTCCTGCCAGTCCTGAGGTAGAGTGGAAATTTTGAGAAAACTATTTATAAAGTTCTAAGCAATTTAATATCCTCAAGGGAGTGGCAATACTTCTTGGTAATGAATTGGCTTGATAGAATTGGAGGGAATTAAGAAAGATGAATGGGTTGTGGCATTGAACAGTTTCCACAAAGAAGGCTGGATGATTCCCCAAGGTTCTAGGTCTTTGGTCAGAGAGTACAAGGCCACTGCTTAGTCCTTTCCTACCTCATAAAATATGGATGGTGCTGCATTACTCCACAGGACATTATTTATTATTTTTTAATATATCTTTATTCATTTCAGAGAGAGGAAGAGAGAGGGAGAGAGAGAGAGAGAGAGAAACATCAATGATGACAGAGTCATTGATTGGCTGCCTCCTGCACGCCCCCGACAGGGGATCGAGCCCGCAACCCTGGGATGTGCCATGACTGGGAATTGAACCCCGATTGCCTGGATCCTAGGTCGACGCTCAACTGCTGAGCCACGCCTGGCTGGGCAGGACATTATTGAACACCCAATAAACCTGTGATGTGGTCTTCTCCATCAAATCCCCCCTAGTGTTACCCAGTGCAAGCTTGGTACCAATCACTCTTCTTTATGGATGAAGCTATCTTTGAAGGCAGACACTATATCTAAATCTTTGGTTTTCTAACTCCTTATACCATGTACCTATTTCAAATGATGAGGCTAGTGAAAGAGAAAAGTCTAGAACAAGGTTTCCCAGGGTGTTTGGAAGAATACTAGTTCCATGAGAGGATTCTGAGTTCAATGAAGATTGGGAAACTTGCATACACCTCCCTCTTGGCGATTCACAATGGTATTAGCAGCACTTGAAGATTCCAAAACATTCTACTGTAAGAAATCCTGTCTGTACAGTTTTAGCTAAACATAGTTAACTGCCCATCTCTTTTTTTATGGTATATCTGGTAATGTCTTGCTCCACACACCCATGTGGGAATCACTGGTCAAGGTGGGTCAGACCCTTGGAGCCAACTAGGTGTCCCTGGTATTGACTGGCTGGGAATAGGCCTGAAGACAGGATAGCACAGGATGCTCCTCTCTTATGTGACATACCTGCAAATACTGGAAGGCAGCCCTCAGGTTCTCTCTTCTCCAGGCCACCCTCACTTCGCATTATTTATATACCCAAGCCCAGCTTCTGGATGCTTCCAAGTTTACAAATGCTCCTCTTAGAAAATCATGTCCAGTACTGAGCCCAAATCCTCCAAGGTTGACCTGGCAGGTAAAGAATGGAGTGGGATGATTATTTCTAGAGAACTGTACTCTGTATTTGGCTTGACATAACTTTCATGTATGTTAGCTTTTAGAATATTTTATAATACTGTTTGGCCCATATAATGTTATAGATAATTAAACCCCTTTAAGTTTTTGCTCAGGAGCATTTGCCAAGAAAAGTTTCCCATGTTACATTTGTGGAATTGATTTCTTTAAACTCGAGTATTAGACTTTAAATTATTCCTTGTGAAAGTTTGTTCTTGTTTATTTGTTAACCCACTCAACAAATACTAAGTGCAACCATGGTTCTGTCTTCCCTTACATATCTATTTTATTCAAAGAGAGGATGCATCATGAGAACATCCACAAACTCTCTCTCTCTCTGAAAATAAGAAAATTGTTCTGTAATATTTCTGTGCTAAACATTTTAGAAACCAGACTGGATAGCCATGGGCCTCCACTGCTGTGAATGAGTGCAACTGAACTTATTTAACTTCTGGTCTCCTAGCTTATAGGAGTTAATTTCTACCTCCTATGTCCCTTAATGGCAAGTGTTTCTAACAGTTCCTTTACAGTTTCTCAGGGTTGACATTAGAGATTCTACAAGCTTTGAAATATTTAATTCTATAGCTTAATTGAGCACAGGGTCATTTATTTCTGCATTTTTTCCAGGCTAGAGCAGAGGCAATTTCTCAGGAAAGCCTGCTTGACTTTCCAGAGTGGGTCAAATCCCCTGATTTTTGGCTCTCATGGCACCACACACTTCTTTGCCCCACATATTACAGCTGTCATTTAACAATTATTTATGATTATTTGATTAATGTCTGTTGGCTCCACTAGACTGTAATTTCCATGAGGACAGGAGTCACATGTGTCTTGTTCTCCACCATATCCCCAGAGCCTCCAATAAAGCCCAGCACATAATAGGTGCTCAGTAAACACTTGCTGAATGAATGAGAGAACACACTGTTCCCTTGGCACCCTCCATTTATACAGATAGAATCCTGGTGTTAGAAAGGAAAGGACTTTAAAAGTCACCTGATGTGATTTCCTATGAGTTGCTGAATTCATAAGTAACTAGTCAACGCTCTTCTGCTTAAACACCCACCTCAGTGGGGAATCCCCACCCCACCTCTTGCAAATCACAGGGGGACTCACCATCACTTACACTCCACAGTCCAGAGTTGGGGACCCAAGGTCTTTGTGAGAAGAGATGAGCTTATATAAAAGACAAAGCGAAGTTTACTTGCAAAGAGGTGCATAGGAGTCAGACTTCAGAAGAACTGGCTCACCGTATAAAACAAACCACTAGCATTTAAAAACCCAGCCCATGATGTTACTAATGTTACCAACTATATATTAGCCTGTTTATGTTGGAGAAACAGCCTTGGATTATCGTAGCCACAGAGGCTGGGACACTTCTCCTGACATCAGCATTACAAACGCCAGGGATAAAGGTGTTTTCTTGTTCAGGACTCAGAAATGGGCACTGGAACTAGACAGTGTGAGCCTGTTATTTTTGGTTGAGCTCATGGTGCATTGTTATTCCCCCCCATGTGGATGTACATGTTTATACACAACGGCAGAGGGCAAAGTGGTCAGTTCTGTCCCACCTTGAACTTACTGGGAAATTGGGAAGATAATAGAAAGTGAAGTCACTGAATAGAATAGAATGTCACTGCTTTTGAAACTCTTCATGTTTGTCCTTCTTTTCATCAATTCATCCCTCAAATATTTACGGAGCTTCGACTGTATCCCAGATGCTGGGTGATGCTCTGGGGACACAGTGCTGTCCTGGGGGAGGGCTCTGTGGAGTCCATGTTTGGGGAAGGAAGCCAGATCCTGGCCAGGTAATTACAAGTGTGCAGAGTGATTGGAGGCAAAGCACAGATGCTCTGGAAGCTTTATACTCAGGGCACCTAACCTGTTTCTGTGGTGTAGAGGATCAGATTTTCTATCTAGTTCCCTCTCCTTCTAATCTGCATACCTCTTGAGTGCATTTCCCTGTAGGTAAAGCCCCCACAGGAAGGGTAGTGTATCCCATCTCTGGAGTTCCCAGAGAGAATACGCCAGTGAAGCTAGGCCAATATCCTAATTATAGCTAACTCAGGGCAACTGTTACCTGCACGTCTGTCTCCCTCACCTGCATGTCTGAGCTCATCTGTGAGGGCAGGGAGTGTGTCTTACTCATCTCAGTATTTTCACCTGTACTTGGAACATGGAAGGCACTAGTTCGTATTTGTTGAGTATAAAATGGAATTTGGGTTGAGACACAATTCCTGCTCCTCAGACTCTTGCTACCTTTCTTCAAAGGAAACGAAGTTCCAGGGGCAGTCACAAGGCAGTGTGGGATCGATTGCTAAGTGGACAGTCTGGGGGTGGCTGGGGCAGAGCCCCATGAGGGCTGGTATGATCTGGATAAGGCTTCCTGAGGAGCTTACCTGGACTTTCAGAGTGAAGTCCTTTGTGCAGTGAAAGCCAAGGAGGACAGGACTGTGGGCACAGCGGGTCTGCTGAACTTCCCAGCCAGTCACTGGGGTCTGACCGTTCTTTGGGTAAAGCCTTATTGAGAGCTGACTGTGTGCCAGGCACCAGCCAGGGACAACTCCTAATCTAGGGCGGGGTGAGAAGAGACAGATGGTGATAGAATTTGCACAAAGGGTGAGAAGGAAGGCACGCTGGACTGAATGAAGTTTAAAGTAACTGCAGAGGGTGTTAGCCAGGTCCGTGTGGAGTAGAAATTTCCAGGCAGAGAGAATAGCATGTTTAGGAGACTGTAGGAGAGATAGAGATGGGCAGAGAAAGAGAGAGAGACAGAGAGAAAGACCGAAAGACAGACGCTAGAGCTTTCAGGGAACTCCGTGTAGCTCTTTTTTAGCTGCCACTTCCCCATCCGCAGGCCTGTCGCCTGGAGAGGGCAAGAGCCGGGTCCCTCCTGAGATGCCCATTGTCAATGGAACCTAATCCCTGAACCGTTAGCTTTTGGCTCCCTGAGCAGGGGTTGACATTTTTCTTGGCTGAGACCCAGAAGGTGCCCTGACTGAGCTGAGTTTATACTTATCACAAGGTGCTGATTAGGCCGAAGTAAAGCGACAGGTGGGTGAGGGTGCTGAAAGAGCAGAATTCCCGTGCGCTCAGTCCCTGAGCGGGACCAGGTATGAAGAGACCTGTGCGAAACCCGCAGCCACTGTGTCAGCCGGGACCAGTGGCGCTTCCTGACAGTGCTCTCCCTCTTCTCACAGTCAAGTGAGCTTGGCTGTATTTACATTTTTTAATTTAAAAAAATCGTACCAGTAATTCACATTTATAACAGGAAAATTAGATAAGGGAGAAGAGGAAAACATGACAATCCCACTGCCCAGAGAAAAGAGCATATTGGATGGTATTCTTTCATTTTCTTCCCCAATATGTACAGTTAAAGAACATTATTTTTGAAAACTTAATAACGCAGTGGAAAACTTTAATTTTCCCTAAATGTTTTTGGTTTGTTCCCTTATTCATGATGGTGTCTCACATTTATGTAGCACTTAACAGTTATAAAATATTTCCACTCTCTGTCACAAATGTCTTACAATTGTGTGAGAAAAGTGGCTTTATCCCCATTTTATAGTTGAAACTGAAGCTCAGAAAAGTTAAGTGACTTGTCCAGATTTTAACAGCTTCTAGATAACAGAGTCTCAGATTTAGGTTTTCTGACTCTTAAAGTACGAAGCATCTTCCATTGAACCTTAACTACCACAATTGTAAAAAAACAAAACCAATAGCTTTAGAAATACACCAGGGCAGTTATTTTGTTTATAATATTAGGTGTGTGACTTAATTATCCTCAAGTAACTTGATCAGAGTTGGGTAAGATTTTTAGATTTTCTTTTCATTTTCACATAAAAGAAAGCTAAATTCTTTATTTAGAGCAGGAAAAGAACAAAGGAACATTGCTGCTTATACTTTCAGTCTATCCTAAAACAAAATAAACAATAATAATAAAAGAATGAAGGAAGGAAGAAAAAAACCTCAAGAGTGCACAGACAAATAATTCCAACCTATATGCTTCTGTGATGAATTCTCAGTATAATGGGGAAGCTGCCAGGATCTTGCTTCCCAGATGAACTATTGCCAAAACATATCATTATTTGCAAAAGCTCTAAGAGTCAGAGAGCTAACTTTTTGTTCCTTGAAAGAGCAATAAAGGCAAATAAAAGTCTATAGATAATAAAATTAGGTAAACATTTCCAAAATATGTTATATAACACATTAAAAATCTCACCTAATATCTCTAGTTTTACCAGCACCCAGTTTTAAGAACTGCTGTTTCTAAAAGCGGTAACTTATTGAGAAAATCTTTTGAAAGAAAATGTGGATGTTTTTATGCACTTAGAGAAAATGTAGATTAATTAATTGATTAATTTATTCATGCACTTCTTCACAATTGGCTATTTATACCATATTTCATGTTAATTAGAAGCCTTAGTTACAAGGATAAATAAGAGATGCCTCCAAGAAATACATGGCTGGTGGGGTGAAAGGCTTATGAATAGATGTTTGATGCTCAAGGAGGATGGGGCTGCACCAGATGTTTTGAGTAGGTTGCTCTCGGAAAAGAGAGAGAAAGTAGCTCATAACTGCCTTGGGAAGCTGGGAGCTAGTCTCAGAGATGAGAGGATACTTGAGCTGGGTCTAAAAGGATGAAGAGGAGAAGGAAGCAAACCTACCTCATGCCTACTACTTAGCCAGTATTGTGCTAGATACTCTGACGGTTCTAAGAGGAATAAGACCCAGTGGGGAGTCAAGAAAGGCAGACAGGCACATAAATAATTCAAGCCATGATAATATACAAAGCACTAGTAGAGAGGGTTCTTATGGAGTCCTACTCAAAATCAGAAAGTAGAGCTCAACTTTGTCTGCGTTTTTTAGAATAAGGAAGTTAATGGCAAAAAATGAGAGTTGTGTTCCACATCAGGCTCTTGGTAAAGGGTCTCTATGCATATAACCACATCCAAAGGAGTCAATTTGTTACTTTGGGTAAAGATTTTAGCAAGGACTTTAGCAGGAGACAGATGTACCATAACTTATTTGACCAAATTCCTATTGGTTAAGGAAAGATGTCTTAAAATTAGAGTAGCTGGATTCACAATAGTTCCGTTTTTAAGGCTTTGATACTTTTTGCCAAATTGCTCTCAGAAGAACTGTACCCCTCCCAACAGCAGCATGTTGGAACCTCATTTCCTTTACCCCTCCCCTGATACTAGGTGTTGTCATTTTAAAATCTGTAGCCATTCATCAGGCAAGTAGCAGTTTCTTATTGTGGTCTTAACTTTAATTTAATTTATTTGGGAACCTGTATTTTTTCTTTAGTGAATTGCGTATTTATATCCTTGGCCTGCTTTTCTGTTGAAGGTTTGCTTTTTTCTTGTTAAATATAAGATTTTTTTCTATATTGAGTATATTAAACATATACTTTGTATTGCAAATGTGTTTTTTTAAGTTTGTAAATGATCTTTTTATTTTATCTATAATAGTTTTGCTGATAGAAATGCTAATTTTTAAGTAGACAAATACATTGATTTTTTCCTTTATGAATTCTGAATTTACATGTATTTAATCACTTCCAAGATTTTAAAAAAGCATTAATATTTTTTCTAGTATTTAAAGGTTTCCAGTGTTGACATTTGAATATGTCATCTATCTGTACTTTTTTTTTTGGTATGGTGTTCTATAGGGGAGAAAAAACTGAATTTTTTGCAAGTATTTAGCTAGTTAACCAATTGCTATTAAAAAAGTGATCCATTCTTTTCCTATAACCTTGAAGCAGCACCTTTTTCATATATTCAAATCTCATATAGATTTAGGTCTCTTTGTAGGTACTTCATTTTGTTCTATTAAGCTACCAGATTGTTTTAATTATTGAAAATGTATAATGGTCTCATTCTCTCTGTTTACATAAGATTTATTTTTTTACCACTCACATTAATAATACTTTATCATTGATACATCAAACTGCACCAAATTATTCCACTGACATTTTTATTGGCCTTTGCCTTAAAATTTTAAATTAATTTGGGAAACATCAACTTCTTTTCAATATTATATTGCTTTATTTAATATGTGATTCCTTGCGTGTACCCAAGTTTCTCAGTAAAGTTTTATGAACTCTTTGGCTGGATCTACATGTTTACTGTAGAGTTTATTCCCAAGTATTTTGGAGAAATCACATTTCTCACAGCTGTTTGCTCTCCCCACACCAGGGTCTGACCACATTCGTGAGAAAGACGGGCTCTGGGCTGTGCTTGCCTGGCTCTCCATTCTAGCTACCCGCAAACAGAGTGTGGAGGACATTCTCAAAGATCACTGGCAAAAGTATGGCCGAAATTTCTTCACTAGGTAAGCCACAGCCTGGCTGGCTGGGTAGGAGGTAGGGTGGGGAAGTGAGCAGAGAGAATTCTCACACATACAACTTCTTTCCTGTTTTAACTGATAATAAAACTCTACTTCATCCCACCTCTACCAATTGGGGATTTTAAAAATAATTCGGTCAGGGCCAGGATGAAGTCAGTCTTTACGTTATCCATAAAGAACGAGGCTCGCAAAATTTAGTTAACATTATTCAAAAGGATAAAATTTTTTTAAGCCTTTTAAATGCACCTATCAAGTGGATGTGATAACAGCATTGGATTTAGATTCAGAAAAATGGATTCAAATTTTATTTCTGCCCCTTGGTAGATTGGGAAGTCATTTAACTTCTCTCTGTACTCAGTTTTCTCATTTGTAGAAATGGAAATAACAGTCCAGCTATTGAGTGAATTAAATGAAATATGAAGGTAAAAGTGTTTTATAAACTCTGGGGCACTAAAAGTACGGGAACTTTTTTCTGAAATTATGGAAATGACTATGCTTAGTCCAAATTAACTTTTTGGACTCATTAAAATTGGTCCCCGAAGGCTGTGTAGTTGTCAATACTTCATTCATTGATTCAACAAATATTGACTGTGTACCTGCTTTCCACCAGGCACTAGAGATTCAGCAGTGAACAAAATACTTAGAATGTTCAGTAATTCTTCTGTACCCTGCGTACTTCTATTTTTAAAAAGTATTTATTTATGTATTTATTTATTTATTTATTTTTACCAGTAGTGCTTTTCATTAATTTCAATTTGCCTTTCCCCCAATATGTGTAAAAACCTAAGAAAATTTCTCCTGTGCCTCTAATTAAGGAAAGGAAATATGAAAAACAAAGATAGTAGGTTAATTGTTTATCTGTAAAAAACGTATAGTTGTAATTTCTCTGGATCTCAGTCGCCTTTTCTATAAAATAGGTGAACTAAACTAGAGAACTGAAAAAATGTATCACACACCTCATGGTCTGTGATCTCTGGATAGTCAAAAAAAGAATTCCACCGTAAGCAACTTGGCCTCCTTCATCAGAGTTCTTTGACCAGCTCTGGACAAGTTCATTGTTCTCTTCTTCCTTTAAGCTATTCTTTTGTGGAAGGTATAAGTAATGACTGCCACACAGTAGCCCTGGGAACCAAGGCAAGGATCTCCATTCTCTAAGAACCGGGAAAACCTGGTAATTCAGAACAGCTGTCATGAACTCTCTAGAGCATAGAGTATCACGAAAGCAGGACCACGTCTGTTTTTGTGCTCCATGGCACCTCCAGACACCTAACTCATAGTTGACACTGTAAATGTACTTTGAATAGACAAATGAATGAGTTAACAAGCAAACAATAGCCAAGGCGGAATAATGTTAGGAAGGTTGTTTAGAAAAAGGGTCACTCTTGAATGAGTTAAAAGTCTCCATCTAAAAACTATTTTAGAATTAATTTCAAATAACTGCTAACCAAGAATTGCAATAAATGTTGCAAATAAAATGGGTAGAACCTGCATTGATTGTTAGTTAAGACTCCATCATAGTCCACTTTCGTAGAACAAAAGTTCTAGGCACCTTCACACACATTGCTTCATGTCAGCCTCAAAACAGTTATTAATAAGGCGACTGAGGTTCTGAGAGAGGAAGCAACTTGCCCACAGTCGCACAGTTAGTAACCAACAGAGGATTCATAGTTTGTTCTGTCTGATTCCAAAGCCCAGATTCTTTCCATTATACCCCTCTGTGCCTAGGATTTATAGAACATTTCCCCTGAACACCCAAAGGTCACAGATGTAAAGCACAAACACCTGGTTGTAATTTCTGGCTGTTTATCATTTTAACTGGGGGAAAGAGCTGACTTCAAGATGAAGGCGACTGCTGTCCTTGATTCATAGAATCCTGGAGCCAGAATCGGTTGTCCTCCATTCTCTGGTATTTCTCATGTCTCAGAGGTGTCATCTTGCGCATATCATATTTGTTTCACTATTGCAAATAAATATAGACTCTGCTATCTTGAGCCTCTACAAAATAACCCTCTCAAGAGGGTGTGTGCCACGAGGTCAAGAAAAGCATCCTGGAAGAGTCTTTCACCTCCTGAGAAAGAAGTCAAAAATAGTTCTTGGAGGAAAAAGAGTAGTCATAAAATTTTATTTCTGATGCACTTTTCCCCCCCCTTGGTCCTTTTTTTAAAAATTAACTAAATTAATTTATTTCTTAATCCTCACCTGAGGACATGCCTACTTATTCTAGAGAGAGAGGAAGGGAGAAAGAGAGAAACATCAATGTGAGAGAGAAACATTGATCAGCTGCCTTCCCATATGCGCCCCTGATGGGGATGGAACCCGCAACCTAGGTATGCTCCCTGACCAGAAATCGAACCCACAACCTTTTGGTGCACAGGACGACGCTCCAACCAACTGAGCCCCACTGCCTAGGTTTGTCTTGGTCCTTTTGCATCCATGCCAGGTCAGCTCTGTCAGGGTGAACCCAAAGCAGTTTGGATTAAAATCTCCTCTCACAGGAAAGGACGGAGGCATGCCAGTTGTAAAGAGTTGGGGTTTGGCTCCTTCATCTGGTCACTGAAAACTTGGCCTTGCTTTAGGAAGCTCCTGTGGAGACTGGAACTCTCCTTAGCCAAAATCTCAGCAGCCTCAGGCCCGTCCCAGACTGGGAGCAGCGCCAGCACTGATCCCACAGAAGCTCTGGGCGTCTGAAAGAGAAGTTGCCTGAGTCACGTGCTCCTTTGTGCACAGTTCCCGAGAGATAACAGTGCTTTTAATTCTACGTCCTCAGGATGTGATGGTTAAATGTTAGATAGCATCTCTCCAAAGCCTTTGAAGCTTCTTGGAGCTTTCTTCTGCAGAAAAGCTCCTAACCCTTCCCCGAAACCCTCCAATCCCTTCCTTTCATCCCTGGCTGCTCCGTCCCCAGGGACTGACGGCTCATCTTTTTGCCAGCCTCTTCTGAAGCGAGGTGGTTTTGGGAGAGGGCCAAGCGGATGATGGAGAGAGTGCGGATGTACGTTGGTGGGATCTGAAGTCAGCCCGTGGGTCTCAACTTCGTGACTTCTTCCAGGTACGATTATGAGGAGGTGGAGGCTGAGGGCGCCAACAAAATGATGAAAGACTTGGAGGCCCTGATATCTGATCGCTCCTTTGTGGGGAAGCAGTTCCCAGTGGGTGACAAAGTTTACACCGTGGAGAAGGTCGATAACTTCGAGTACAGTGACCCAGTGGATGGAAGCATTTCAAGAAACCAGGTAGGAACAGATTTACCTGGATGTGGGAGAGAAGTCTCAGAGTGTCATCTCTGAAATCTCAGGGGGAAAACAGAAAAAGGCCTTGTGGTCATTTCTCTCCCTCTGCCCTGTTTTTCTGGGGTAACCCTTCTCCACAGGCTTTCGGCTGCATCACACATGACTTGCACATGTACTCGCTGGGGAAATGGTTTTGCCTGGTTCTTTACACCCCCTCTTAGGAACCTCATTCTGCGATGCTTAACATAGACTCCAGAGGGGTTTTTATACCCTCTAGATTCATATGCAAGATGTTGTGTTGAGTGCAGGTGCAGAAAGGAGCCACAAAATCCAAAAAATTAACCTGCTGCCTTAGGCATCAACCTCCTTCTTTTCTCTCAAGAGATTATAGCAGAAAGCCAGCATGAGTCATTATTATACTGATATGTTCCAATTTCTAAAAAAGAAGAGAAATAGATAAGCCATGCACAGAAACGTTCATTGTTATTACCCTGCAGCACGTGACTTACGGCCAACCCTAACATCATAGTTGAGACCTTGGCCGTATCTGGATGGAGACAGCGCTGTTAGGGTTTCCCTCATGGGTGCCCTGGACCAAGGCTGCAGGCTGGGTCAGCCCTTCTCCAGGCTTCTCACAAACACTCGGCCCATGGTCCTCTCTCTGGTTCTGTTGTTGCCGTCACAGAATGGACTCATCTCTAATAATTTAGAAACAGATAAGAAAGAGGAAGTTGCAGATTCTTTTACAACTTTCCAGTTTGCTTTTTCCTGATAGACCCTGATTTTTGGATTGGTCCCTCTCAAGGCATCTGGCAGGCTTTGGAGGAAACGGGGTGCAAGGCTTATTTAAAATCTTTCTCTGGAGAGCAGATAGTGGTTGGAGCATGATCATATCGACCCTCAGTGCCTGGGGTCTCCCTTTCTCAAAATTCTAACACTGGTTTTTCTTCCGTATGCCTTTTCACCATCTGTGAGAACTTTGGGTGCAGTATAGGCGATTGTAAATTATATCTGAGATAACTAGAAAAAGAGAGGCCTAGGGTGGAGGAAGGGGGTGGGCGTACAAAAGGGGAGGGGAGGGTGGGCGGTGGGGCCCAGGGGGTGGCAGAGCAGAACAGAGCAGAGGTTTTTGTAGTAGAGCCTTCAGAGAGAGAGAGCGCGACATTGCATCCAGCAGCTGCTGGGAGGGAGGAGGGGAGCAGTGGGGTGCAGGAGGGGTGTCGCCATGAGCCCCAGCACTTCTCTCTACTCTGTAAGGAAGAAGTCCACATTCTAGAATAAGAAAGTCCGAGTGTTTAGATGGAGGACCAGGTAGGAGGGGAAGTCTTCTGAAGTAGATTTAGCATCTGCAGTCAAGTGCAAAGAATTCAGAAAGTTCAAGTGGAAGCTGTGGGAGAAGAGACCGATCCTGGTGTGTTTCTAGAAAGCACGACATGGTGAATGGGAATTAACTACATCTTGCCATGATGACTAACTTGGGGCTGTCCTCTGTGTATTTCATCTGCGGTCTCCACTGCTGGATGGCAAACACTGGATGGGGTTTGGCGACCACTAGCAGGTGTGGAGTGGTGTCTTTCCTTCTGGTCAGCCTTTGGCTTTATACAAAACTCTTCTCTTTATGGAAGAAGTCATAAACACTGAAGCATCCTCAGAGAACTGTCTTGCCCATCCTGCTTACCTCAGGCTGTGCATTATCTACTCAGTCTTTTTCCTCTGATGCAAGGAGATTATTGAGGGTGAGAGATGCGGCCAGGGAGGAAAAGGAGGAAGGAGAGGGCCCAGAGAGAGGGGCCTGAGCTTGGCACTGCACCCACGTGGACCCACCTCTGGTCCTCAGGCATCAGTGGGAGATTGGCCTCTAGATCCTTCTTGATGGGTGGGAAATAGCCAGTCGGTGCCACTTGGGGCATGTGGCCTCCTATTCTCTTTTTGGGACTCTCCATCAGTGTTCTGCAAGGAGTTTTTCCTCTTGCCTGCCTGAAACCTCTTTTGCTCAGGTTTCAGCTTGTTCTGTCCACGTTTCCCTCCTGGTGTGGAGATCGATTTTCTGCATTCAGTGGCTTATTTATTTATTTACTTTATTAAGCTCCAAACTGGAATGGTTAGTCCATAAATCACATGGAGCGGGGAGGGAAGGGTGGGCCTGGTGTCACCCAGTGTTCCCGGGATCCGGTATCCCGCCTGACCCTGAGAATGCTTCTCCCTCATGAGCTCAGCCCCCATTGCTTGGATATGGCAACACATTGACCAAGGCCAGGCTCCCAGGGCTCTGCTGCTGCCATTTATCCAGGATCTAGTCCCCTGATTGATCAAGTATAGATGCGATTAGTCTCCAAAGGGACCCCTTGTAATTTGCTAGCCTTCAATCTCCCATCCAGCAAACGGGGGAAATGATCTCTGTTTATCTTTTCCAGGGCTTGCGGCTCCTTTTTGCAGATGGTTCCCGCATCATCTTTCGACTGAGTGGCACTGGGAGTGCAGGGGCCACTATTCGACTGTATATCGACAGCTATGAGAAGGACATCGCCAAGATCCACCAGGACCCCCAGGTAATGCCCAAGCCCTGGACCCTGCTGACTAGCTCTCTCTGTTGGAGAGAATGATAGTGGTTCCATCAAACCTGTGTTACTACAGCCTGTTTCTCAAATCATCGAACAGGTGTGCTCACTTTCCTGCATGTCTCCTTCAGTACATCATCACAACAATAATAGCTAACAATTATCTGAGCATTTGCTATTTGCCGAGCTCTGTTCTCAACCCATTACATGGATATCCTCATTTCATTCTCAAATGAGGTAGACTCTGTTATTATCCCTACTGAAGATAAGGAAACTGAGGCGGAGAGAGGTTAAGCAACAGTTAATGGGTTCACACCCCTGGAAAGTGGCAGATTTGGGACAGCTAATGTTTAAATCGGCCCCTCAGCTGGTGTCCTCGTCTTTCACTGGTCATTTACCACTTTGCTTGGCCCGATTGCCTGCCTTGTAGAACACGCACTGGTTCTAGATTTGGCGGTGAGGGAGAGAGTTTCATGGCCCAGCAAAAACTGTCTTTATGAAAAAGTCTGTGGACTTGTAGCCTGGTTGTTTGGGTTCCAAGTCCCATCCAAAGAGTCTACAGAAGTATGTCAGCGTATGGAGGGATCCTGGGAGCCAGAGATGGGACAGAGAACTTGGAGGACAGACGCCCAGTGGAGGAACCAAGGGGAAGCAGTGACACACAGGGTAGAGTTTTCCCATGTGCGTTTCTTGTCTTGGCAGATGCTCCCCAACCAGAGCTCCATAGCCAAAAATGTTTAGGAAGTGTTGTACATTAGCCCCTTCTTGGCAATTCACAACACACACTGCATCTGAGAGGCTCTGAGAAGACACCTGTTTAAATGGCATTCAACATGTTTATATTTCCACAAAGCCTTTTTTCTTCTAAACACCTAATTAAAATCATGTGAAACTCACTTGAAAAGCCCTGGCATGGTGGTTTCGATCATACGTTTTGGAGTTAGAGAGATCGTGCTTTTAATTTGGTTTCTGCCACTTGGCTCTCTGTCCTGGGTAAGTCGTTTCAGTGTTCTGAGCCTAGGTTCCCTTGTCTGTGAAATGCCAGAATACTATCTACTTCATAGAGTTGTTACAGGGATTTAAGGAGACAATGGATGCAAAATTCTAAACACTGAGCCTGGCATATAGGATTAGCTTTTGAGTGGCTCTCTCTTTACATTTTTCCCAGTGGCCAGGCTCCAGCTTCGGTCATTGCCAGATCTCTGTTGTGTTGCAGGCATCCCTAAAATGTAAATGAAAGGCATAGGTGTCTGCATTGTAGACCCACAGAATAATAAAGAGAAAGAGAAAAAGAGGAAGGAGTTGTGTTTCTTTGTCTTAATGCCTGTCAAATAATGGATGAAAGATAAGTTTCATCTGGACCATAGTCCCGAGGAGATGGGAGGGCTCTGAAGGGTACAGGGTGCCCACAGTGACCAGGTATACCACCATTCCAGCTGGGGAGATGCCTTCCCTCACTCTGGAGCTGCCGGGCCACACCTCAGCACTTTGTTGGGACTTTGGGAGCCCCAAGGGGCAATGGCAAGAGGCGTAGTCAGTGTGTGGAGTCAGTTCTCCAGTTTTCACCTAGATGTAATGAGCTGGTGGATTTGGTGAGGGAAAGCGACAGCGAGCAATAGAAAATGTACTAACTACTCTTGGCTCCTCCCTGGAGTCACTTGGTCAGATCACCTCTTTGGATATCTGTTTCCTCATGCAAAATGGGCTGTTCAACTGCATAAGTAGTTTTCATTTTCTTATATTAAAAATATTTACTTATTTATTTAAGCAATAGAACTTTTTTTCCTTAAGTGAGAGGAGGATGAGAGAGGGTGTCGTTGCCTTTTGAAAAGCCCTCTTTGGGTTCAGGGTGGGAAACAAATTGGAGGGTGTAGAAGTGGATCTGGAGGCACCGTTGTTCTAGGTGAGAGAGAGAACCTTGATTTAGCAAGAGCCGTGGCACGGGGATGGGGAGAAATGGGGGCCCTCGGGAGATATTTAGAAGATAGATTGGAAAGGGGTATGTGGGAGAGGAAACGTCAAGAGCGACTCTTAGTTGTTCCTTTGCTTTATGTGATAGATCGTGGTGTCAGTTCACTGCAATAGAGAATGCCAGTGGGGGAAAGAGCATGTCTTTGTCTTTAGACTGGCAGAGTTCGGGGAGCTTTTGGGATACAGGAGTAGGCAGTCAGTCAGACAGGTGGGTCAGGAGCTCAAAGGCAAGGTTAGGGCTGGAGCTATGGATCTGTGTCTAGAGAAAAGTGATGGAAAAGGTTCTTTCTTTGTGTCTCCCTCAGGTCATGCTGGCCCCCCTTGTTTCCATTGCTCTGAAGGTCTCCCAGCTCCAGGAAAGGACGGGACGCACCGCCCCTACTGTGATCACCTAAGAAGACAGGCCAGATGCAGTACGTCTCTCCATCCTGGGGCCCTCAAAGCCATCTGATTGAAGAACATGGATAGAAATAACATGTATTCACCCTGGCTTTGTAGGATTTGGTTTTTCCACTAACTAGTTTTTGATGAATGGTACGTTTGCAAAGCACTGTCAATCAAGATGCATGGAGAGCCATGTGGAAAAGGGGCAAAAAGAACCCAGGGGCTTATGCTAACGTCTGTCCTTTTCCTGCCCTTTCCCACGGCTGCTGTGTGGGTGTTTGTCTCCTTAGCACCAAGTTCTGTTTACACTACAGTGTAAGGTGGAGGTTGGGCATCAGCTAATGAGGCCACTTTTCATCCTTAGGATGTGCCGGTGAAATGACAGTGCAACTTTCTCCTTGGTGAACCTTTCCCCCACTTATTGTTTACATGAAATCGAGCAAAATGCAGTTTCTGGTGCCTTCTTTCCAATCAGTTCTTTCCTCAGAGTGAGACGTACTTGTCTACAGATTTCTGCCTTGTTTTGCAACATAGCCCCATTCACACAAATTTTGGGGGATATTAAAGCAAAATAAGCTGCTATTTCTTGATGTCTTTTTTTCCCCTTAACTATAAAATGCCTGTTTTATTTCAGAAAGAAAACAGATTTGTTTTTGAGAGGGAGGAGGGTATTATATTTTGTTTGGATGTCCTAGCTAGAAAGAAAAATAGTTCTCTGTGCTAGGTTTAAAATCCTTACACCCAAGACTGTAATTTCATATCTTAACAGGGTCAGTGCAGCCCTGGATCCTTCCGAGGTAAACAAAGTAAGCTTGGCCTGGTTAACTTGGAATGAGGGAAAGGAAGCTGGTTTTCAGGAGGTCTTAAATAGCAAAGCACTGCCATGTGCCTGGTGGTGCTGAGGTGTCATGATGCCTATTGAGGGATGGAGGCAGAACTCTCAGAATCTGAGAGCAAGATTACTGGCATTTGGCTGGATATCTTGAGCCCACTGGCATCTTACTCACCTTAGACCATTCAGTCCACGGGTATATTGTAGTGGCTAAAAGTATAGGCTCGGGAGTCAACAGACCTGGTTTTGAATCCCACCTGACGCCTTGAGTCACCTTTGAATATATTCTCCTCTTCTTTAAAATGGGGATGAAAATAGCTCCAACTCTATAGGGTCATTGAGAACCTCAAGTGAGTGGACCTGTGGGCACAGTATCTAATTCATGGTAGGTTGGTTGTCAAATAAGTGGGAACTAGGACTGTGCTTATTATAATATTGTTTCTAGATTTTTAGGTATTGGAAAAACAAAAACTCTAACACTAACATTTGCTATGCATTTTATGGTTTCCAGTTGGTCTTATTCCAAGAGAGACAGCTCTATACCCCTCCACCACCCAGAGTGGAATCCCTGTTCCAGGTGACAGGGTCTCTCTCTGGGATGAGATTTCCAATGTGGCCATTTAATAAGGGAGTCCAGCCCAGCAAACACAACTGAGTCTTGGCAATGAGGAGATGAAGAAGAGTACTTACTGAACATTCAGTGCCAGGCATTGTAGTGCGTTCCATGTACTCTTTTTTTTTAGAGTGGGAGGAAGGATGGGGGGAGAAACATAGATGTGGGAGAGACCCATCAACCAGTTGCCTCTTGCACGCGCCCCAAGTGGGGACTGAACCTGAAACCTAGTCATGTGCCCTGACTGGGAATAGAATCCCGACCTTTTGGTGCATGGGACAACGCTCCAACCAACTGAGCCACACCAACCAGGGCTCCATATATTCTTTAAATGCTCCCAGTAACTGAGGTAGGTACTGTGAATAATCCCACTTGACAGATGAAGCCCAGTTTCTTGCCCAAGGTCCCACCACTGCAGAGTGGTGGCATGCCCCCAGCAGTGCAGCTCAGCCCTGCTCCATTTGCCAGTACTTTGTATTGCCTCTTCTACTGACTGGCTGCTTCTCACAGGTGGAAGAAAGGCATGCAAATACCCCTGTATTTTACTTATTAAAGGGTAATACTGTGTGCCTGGGTGCCAGAGGCTCTGTTAGTTTCAGCATTATTGTCTCTGCCCTCCCCAAGATCTTGATGTTGGGGTGTATCGGTCAGCCAAGAAACATGTATTGACCCACATTAAGGGTGAGATGCCGTGGGAATGAGAGAATGTATAACATGGGTACTGTCCTCTAGCTGCCTGTAAGACTAGCCTGGTGAATGAAATCCGGCACAAATAGAAGGCTGTATAGGATAAGTGCCTTATGAGTTGTGTGGGCAATACCTGCAGTTAAAATCCAAGTTTCCCAAACACTTATTGTGTTTCAGGTGTTGGGCTAGAGGCTTTCCAGTAACCTGCAAAGCGGGGCGTTATTATTCTCATGTCGGAAGGGCAACTGAAGCTCAACAGAATTCAGTAATTTCCTCCAGGTTCCCACTACCATGTGGTGGAAATGGAATTTTGACCTGAATCTCACTCTGTTTCCATGACCCTCCCCTACCTCCCCATCTGTTGAATCAGCTGCAGACACTCCCAGGTCTGTGGCCCCTGGAATGGCTTCACAGATTTCCTCCTTGTCTCGGATCATAATTCAGCTGCTTTCCCTGACCCCACTTGGCTACAGGTTTGGGAGCTAAAAGCTCAGGGGAGGAAGAGGGAGGTGGCTGGGGCCATGGAGCAATGGGGGTGGGCACGGGTAAGGGCTACTTTCCCTCCCTTTGTGGCTTCCAGAGAAACATCCCAACACACGTGCCCCCAGGACTACCAGGAGATGGAGCCCCGAGGGGCTGGCCAGCAGCAGCCGAGCTTCTGCCTCTCAGCATTGATGTGGCCTATGAGTCACGCCTGCTTGCTTTGGGGTGTGGTGAGGATTGCGGTGAGAAAGTGGGGTTGGAATTGTTAGGGGCCCAACTCTGAAAGTTCACTTTTCTCCTCCCTCTTGACATTCAGCTCTCATTTAGGAGAAGCAGATTCCTGTGTAGGAATGTTCCCCAGGCCCAGAAAATGGCCAGGCTTCCGGGGGGCTGTGCCTCAGAGAACCAAGGCAAAGGCTGAGCTGGCGCGGGGCGAGGAGGCAGGCTCCGGGCCTGTGCCCCTCTGCCAGGCTCCGGGCCTGTGTCCCTCTGCCAGGCTCCCGGGCCTGTGTCCCTCTGCCAGGCTCCCGGGCCTGTGTCCCTCTGCCAGGCTTCCGGGCCTGTGTCCCTCTCCTGCCTGCGCCCCAGGTTCATCCATGCTGCTTCCCGCCGCATTTCTTGTTGACTCATTGGACAGAAATTGGCCTTACTATAGAAGAATCCTCCGGGAAACCTATTCCAATGTGTAAGAGATGCCCGCCTTATGTTTTCACATTCCAAAACCCCAGTAGACGAGGATGGGCACTAGTCATCATGCTCTGAGTCACTGCATCTCACCTGGGTCACAGCAGGACCCTCCTCATGGCTTCTGGCCTCATTGTCCCCCTGATCCATTTTCTACATTATCAGCTCAGTGCCCTTTCAAATGCTGAAGTCCAGATGCTCGTCATGCAACCTGCCTTCAAGGTCACGCAACCTGCCTGCCACCTACCCCAGCAATTCCTCTCCCTCTCTGCCAGCCTTTGGTCGATGCTTCATACACATGGACCCATCTGCAGTTCTCTGGAATTCCTACAGCCGCAGAAGGGTTCACCAAATTTGCTTGAATATAGAAAGAAGTTTTTTTGGGGGGGGTTTTGATTTGTTTTCAGGGAATAGAGTCAACAGAACCTCTAAGCCCTGCCCTAGCTGGTTTGGCTCAGTGGTTAGAGCGTTGGCCCTTGGACTCTACCTTGGTTGCAGGCTCGATCCCCAAGTGTGTGTCTCTGATATCTATGTTTCTCTCTCTCCCTTCCACTCTCTTGGAAAAGCAATGGAAAAAATATCCTCGGGTGAGGGTTAAAGACAAACACCCTCTAAGCCCTGAACCCCTCCCCCCCGCGACTGAGCAGATTCATGGAAGGGAAGCCATGAGGGTGCCAGGTGGGGACGCTGTCCTGGGCCTCCCTGTCCATGGGCAGGGCACACAACATGTACTTCGGGAAGGCTCAGAGCTCTTCTAGGTCCCTGTTATCTGAGCAAGAAGCATTCCCACAGCTTGGCTTATTATTAGACAAAAGAAGTGAGGTCATTGCCAGCAAGAGCGTGTCTCACGTCTGTCTGCTTGTCCTATGGGAACTTCTGAATGCTTTGGTTTGGTTTTCACCAAATGTGAAAGCTCTACCTAGGGCTTGTGGGCTGGGGCTAATGACTGTTTTCCAAAAAGCATGTCTTCTGTGACTCAGAGCGCTGCTCTCCAGGTGACAGAAAGACTAGTTAAGAGTAGCAATCTATTTGCTTTTCATGACTGTTGTTTGGGAAATCTTTGTCTCCATTGGTTTCTGACTGCATTTTTGGGCTCTGCTGAGAGGGCTATTATTATCCCAGCTCAAGAAAGGGAAACTTTGAGGGTTTGTGTGGCTGGTTAGAATCTAACAGTTAGGAAGGAGAAAGCAGACCTGCCAACTCCACCTGCCCTTGGTGTTTGGGATTCTTTTCCTGGCATAGCATTGCTGTATAAGAAAGCACCCCAAAATCTAGTAGTGCTGCACTTTTGCATGATCTTATTATGCTCACAGATTCTTATGTCAGGAAATCAGATAGAGCACTGTGGAGATAGCTCTTGTGTGCTCCACAGTGTCTGAGCCCTCACCTGAGAAGACTGGAACAGCTGGGGATGACAAGTGCCCAGGGGCTGGAATCCTCTGGAGGCTCCCAGACTCAAAGGCTGGGCTCAGCTGGGACTGTCCACTGCTGTGCCTGCACATGACTTCTCCACGTAGCTTGAGTTTCACGGCATGGTGTTAGCTTCTAAGAACAAGTGTTCCAAGACAGCCAGACAGAAGGTGTATTTTTCTTTCCTATCTAGTTTCAGAAGTCCTGTGGCATCACTTCTGCTGTATCCAATTGGTTATGACCAAGTCACTCAGACCAGTCCAGTCTGAGGGGAGGGGTAGTGCACTCAACCTCCTCTTGGGGGTTGGCGGGTGGCAAGGTCACATTGAGAAGAGCATGTGAGATGGGAGCTCCTGTTGCCATCTTGGAAAATACAATCAGTCACAATCCTCAAGTTAGTATTTTTTGCCAGTAAATGTACCATTCTGAGTCGTGTGTATGAGAACAAATTTAATTTAGAAATTCTTCTCACCAAGAACATTTTGTCAGTTATATAAGTATAGGCATGTGCTGTCATCTCACATTCTCATGCCCATGACAGACATAACTAATCAATTGCAGCACTATTTCATTAAGTCCAGATAGACTCCAGAAATCTCAAGATAATGCACTGGACAAGGAATATTAATCAGCGGTAGTGGGGATGTAAATGAAATCTTACTTGCTATGTCTGTGGAATATTCCTACTTGCTTACTTTTACAAATGTTCAACTAACATTTGTGGGTGTGGAAGCCTATTTGAAAATAGACCAGTTAATTTATAAGCTGATGAAAAATATGTGTCCAATATGAAGAAAATTAGTGGTTATTGCTAAATGAAATAAATTCCAATTGATTTCAGAAATAGTACAAAGCATATTAATATGCTGATATTTTTAAACTCGGAAGTGAATTAAAGGTTGACTTCACTATTTTAAGCCTTTTTCTATACTTTAGCTCTTTCCGTCTCCCACTTTGCTGTCTCAGCTGTAACAGTCCCCTTATCTCACTTCGTGATTCCTAAAGCTCATGTAGCACTTCCCAAAGCACTTCAACTCATTCTTTTATTTAATCTTCTCAACTGTGCTATGAAATAGGTAGATTTGCTATGAATATGACATTTAATAATCAGATTATTTGCCCCAAATCATACAAGTCACTAATAATAATGTATATTGATCACCTTTTAGGTCCCAATACCATTTAATCACTTTAAATACACCAGGTCATTTAAGCCTTAACAACCCTAAAGGTGGGTTTATTAGCTCCACCTTACAGATGAGGAAATGAAGACTGGAATTTGCCTAAGGTTGAAATTAGCCAGTGATGGAACTGAGATTTGAAACTGAGTTGATCAGACTATAAAGTCCAAGTAAAACCTAGAACTAGAATGAAGGCCTCAGTTACTTTCTTTGGGAAATAAAGTTTTATTTATATCTAACCTTTAATGATGTTTTTAGCAAAATGAGCTAATAGAATATTTTGATGTAAACTTTGATAATATAATGTTTTTGACTGTTGGGTGGTGGTAGCAGGGGAATTACACACTGATACTTGGGGAGAGGTCAAGTCCACTTTAAAATAGAAGCCCAAGTTCAAGGGTCCCAAGTGTCATTAGTGGATAACCCCTTGCAATGTGGCTGATTTATGGAAGGGAGGAGAGACTTGGAGGTCTGCCCCATGTATGCATTTTCTCTGACCCAGTCTGGTCCTGATTGTCCTGCTGGGGAAGTGCTTGGCATGATAGGAACAGATCATCCCAGGACCCTAAGTTCATGTTTATGTTCCCATCTACTTGCTTAAGGGAGATTTTCTTTTCTGTCATATATAATTTCCAGAGGATTAAGGGTTAGCTTCAAAATGTCTTTTTTAGAGTGTGGGTGGGAAGAGGGACCTCTAATAACAATGACCAGGGATCCCCACTCTAGTTCCCAGTGTGGTCTCTGACGCAGAGTGGGCCCACAGTGAGCGTCTGTGGGATAATGACTTGCCACCATCACTCCTGCCCTGCAGTGAAAGAATGTCCTGGCTTCCAGAGCAAAGGGACAATGGCCACCCAAGCTGGCTCCTCCCCAGCCTCCCTCTCCATTTTATCTCCCGTCACAATCAAACTTATCCACCTGCTACCCCCATAATTCCCCAAATATCTTGTACTTTTCCACAATGGCCTGACTTTGCAACATGGTGTTACGTCTGTTGGAATTTTTCCCCCTGTTACACTAATGATGTGTTGTCTGCTCCACCCAATTCCCTTTCTAAGGGAAACTAGCTCCTACTATGGGGAGGGAGGGTATGGCCATGCTTTGTACCATGAGCCACCATCACATTTCCTGGCCATGGCTGGCTGGACCAGGGCTAAGTACCTGACTCAGGGGCAGCCAATCCACTGGTTAGTCAACAACCTATCACTATGACCTGTGGCTTGGTTCAAAAAGGTGAGCTAGAATAATCAGGCACTCTCTCTCGGTAAGAGAGGTTAAGAGGTAAGACAAGAACAAATTTGCTTGCTCTACCTAGCCAGGAGTAAGACTGTCTGGATGACCACAACACTTTATAACTCCTTACAATAGTCATTGGAGGAGAAAAATGATATGTCCACCAAAATTAATTTTAGACTGTAATAAGGAGTAAAAGCATTTATTTGAATAAAAAGAGCTGCAGCCTGGGAGACACTGATTCAAGTAGTGGCCTGAATTGTGCTCTGTTGAGACAAAGCAGAGGCTACTTTTTATAGAGAAACTTCTCATCCACAGTTTTCATTTTGGTCCATTTCATTGCAAATGAAGCTTCCAAATTGTGTGGTTCTGATAGGTCAGTGAAGATGTAAATGAGGTTTCCAAATTGTGCAGTTCTGTTTGGTAGGGGCAGGTCACAGTCTCTTGGCTGGATGGTAGCATGGCTACTGAAGGGGGATCTTCCCGCCAGTGGTCAACTGAGAGGTCAAGGCAGACAGTAACTGTGAAAAGGCAGGATGGTGCAGCAGGTTACAAATCAGTTTGTGGTTCCTCCTGGGGTGGAGGTTTCATGAGAGGCCCCTATCAGCAAGTGGCAGCTAGGCTGTAGTTTAAATTTAGGTCCATTTAATCCCAGGGAGCCCATCTTGACAGGTAAATTTCTTCTCAGGGTTCACAGATATCTTGCATTGTATTCCCAGGGTCCAATTCAATGCCTGGCCCAAGAAAGGGACTCAGTAAATGTGTAGTGAGTCCATAAACTCAGACAGGCAAGGAAAAATTCACATTTCTTTATTATCTTAAAGCAATTTAAATCTGGCTCTGACTCCTATTCCACTAGGCTGTCAGGATTTTTTGTTTTACTTGGATACTTTACTCATTTAATACTCATAACAATAGAGGCAGTATGATTTTTATTCCCATTTCTAGATGAAAAAGCAGAGGTTCAGAGAGTCTGAGGAACTTGCTCAAGGTCAGGGTGGAAACAAGTGACAGATCAAGGATAAAATGTAGGAAGTCTGGTCCTCACTTTTCATCACTGCCTCTCAGATTTCATCTTAGTCGTGGGGATGGACCAATGAGTGATGAAGATGCTCTTCTGACCTGTAACTCCTTTCCACCATTGGTCGCCCTCTCTCAGGTTTCCTCAGCACTTATTTCATTCATATTTAATTTATCCACACCTTTGCCGGACAGCTTCCTGTAGTGTGATAATTCGAGCTAACGAGTACTTTCCTTGTGCCGGCTACTGTTCTAGGGAATGTGGAGAGAAAATTGATTAAATACGGTTGAAAATTATAGATTTTGAAATATTAATTCAAGTTGCTGTTAGTTCAAGAGGGGATTTGTTTTTGAAGCCCATCTGCTTTCCTCCTTTTGAAAAATTACATTTTGGAGGAAAATCTTCCAGATTGTCAAGTCCAGCCCTTACATGCTTTGCTTTGGAAGTCAGAGCTAAAGTTATGAAGTGGCTCCAATAATCAGGATATTTTCTGTAGATCATGTGAGGTGTGATGTGATAAAACCTAAACAGTATGTTTATGAAAGTTTTTTTTTTTTAATGGATCTTATTCTTAACAGATTGCTTGGTAATTTGAAATTATTTTGTGATACTGCAAATTAAAGTCACACTGGTCAAGTCAGCATTGTGAGTGAGCAAGGTGTTTTCCTCAGTGCCCCATAAGCTGATTGCCATTATCCCCATTTTACTGATGAGGACACTGAGGCCCAGAGACGGTGTAACCCATCCAAGGTCACAGAGCTGTAAGTGGCAGGCAGTTAGACTCTAAAGTCTTTTAAAAATTTTTAAATTTAGATATAACTCACATACTACTGGTACCCATTAGCAGTCACTCCCATTGCCCTTGCTTCCAGTCCCTGGCAACCAGAGATCTCCTTTTTGGCTCTATGAATTTGCCTATTTGCCTGATCTGGACATTTCATATAAATGGAATTGTAAGATGTGTGACTGGTTGTATCTGTGGGGCTCTTATTTTAACACAAAGTAAAAGCCCCTATATCGAGCTCTTCCAGCATGAAGACTATTGTGTTCTTTGTTTTCACAGGGCTCTGAATCTACGTACTTATTAAATGGGCTACTGAACACACGAATGAATGATGAAGCGAGTACACACAGACACTAAATAAACTTAGAGTGTAATGTTTGCCGAGTGCCTACTAGGCCTGGCACGGTGCTCAGTGCTTTGCAAAGGTGACCTCACTTCACCCTCCTAACACTCTTCATGAGATGAGCGCCTTAACATGCCCATTGGATGGATGGGAAGCACAGTGAGGTTAAATAACTTGCTGTGAGTCCTAGATAGGGGCGGTGGAGCCAGGCTTTGAACTCCTGTCTCTGGTCTCTGCATCTGCATACCTAAATTGTAGGCACAGGAAAGCCCTTTAGAAATGGGGTCTAATCTCTTCTGTCTGCAGCCAGAAAATGGAGTCTGTAATGCATTTGCAGCTATTTACTGAGCCCATATTATGTGCAGCCACTGCACAGTGAGGCCACACGCCAGTCAAGAACAAAGGTAATTAAGCCACCAATGGCAATCCCCTGGGATGGGCACTGGGGTGGAGGTAAGTGCATCAAGAGCTATGGGAATGGTGGCTCCAAGGCACTTGCCCAGGGCACACAGCCAAGGGCCTGAGCCAACCTTTTTAAGCACGCTGTTAGCAAAACACGTCTCCTGTGTGAGCTCATGGGGCTTCACTGTCGCCCTCCTCAGCACCCTGAGGGCTGCCTGGGAAGGATGCCTCAACTTGGTTGTTTTCCTGGCCTGTCAGGGCACAGGTAGAGAACCCTGCCCTGGCGCTGGCTGTCTAGTCCCTGCCTTTGTCTCTCAGGAAAGCAGGCGGCAGGCTGGCTTTGCTTCCCTGCTGCAGGCCAGGGAGGAGCTGCCAGCCAACCCCCTTCGTGTTTCTGGCCTGCTAATGGCTTCTCTCTTCTCACAAAGACTGCTATGTTGGGTTTGTTTTTCTAAGTCAGACAGTTCTTTGATTTTCACCTGGGAACTGGGTTCCAGCATTCCATGTTGCCGGCCTCACCACCCAGGCCATGGTGGGAGAAGGAACTTGGGTTCCTGGAGCAGGGTCAGGAGTGACACTCCTCCATTCCGGCAGGTGGACTCAGCAGAGGCTTCCCACGCCCACTGTCTAACCTGTGCCACACTTGGACCTGGTCAGCCAGAGGCAAAGGCGCTCTGGTGTCAGGAGGAGCCAGGCACTAGCAGGCCAAGCCCCAACCGGGAGATGCCACAGACTGGGAGGAAGACCAACCCAGAGCTTTCCCAACCCCCTTCTTCCTTTCCCCGTTCTCTCTGCCTCATCCACTGCTCAGGGGCAGGGCAAACTGCGTGTGGGTCATGCCCGGATGTAGAATCCCATAGCCAGGCTGGGCCTAAGAGGTGGAGAGATTGTCACTGGGGGAAGCCAGGGGCCTCATAAGTAAAGGAAATCCCAAACTAAGTGGAGAGGGAGGCAGAAGCTCCAAGCCAGAGAAATGATGCAAATATCAAAGCTATTGCTGGCTCAGTTCTGGCCACAGGCAGGAAAAGGAATAGAGAGGACAGAAACCAGGGAGGTCAGAGACAGGTTTGGAAGGGCTCAGGAATGTCCCGGGGGCCAGTAGCCAGCTAAAGGTCTATGTGGTTACCACAAGGGAGAGAGACGGCTGAAACCCTCAGCATGGGATTGTGAACATATGCTCAGTGGATCTTTCTCTGGGTGCAACCTAGATCAAGGGTCTCCAGAAAAGTTCTGTCTGTTTCTCCCAGGTACACCCAGAGTAAGACTAGTCTGGAACCCTTGGTAAAGTTGAAGATTTCAGGGCCATGCAAGTGGAATGAATTTCAGCACCAAACCCTTGAGAAGACTGATGTTTATAAAATCTCAAAGGAGAGGATTTTTTCCACCCAGAGTCCAGGTCTAGACACAATGCTTTCTTCTTATCTCTCCATGGAGATGGGTGCATAATTTTTTCAGGTCCATTATTTCACCTTTCATTGAAGTGGCCAGCTTTATGTGTGGTGTGGGCAGGGGAAAAAGTTTCTCAGATCCAATTCTCACTTAGGCCTAAGACCTCCTCTCTTTTTTTCATGCAGCTGTTAAAATATAAGTCTCTTGGTTTCCTCTGACTGGAAGAACTTTCCAAGGGAACTGCAGTTTCAGCTACTCATTTGACCCTCTGTTTTTCAGTTTCCTATTTGTCTTTGCCCCTTGAGGATTCCTCATATTTTCTTGTAAGCTCTCCTGTGCATTTAAAAAGATCTTTGCTATGGTTTATTGAGTATTTCTAGATATTTTTAGGTAGTTGGAAGGTGTTTCAGTTTGTCAAGAATCTGAAGTCCTTTCTGCTTCCACTCTTTCCCCTTCCATTCTAATCTTAACAAGAGCCAGTGTGATCTTTTTAAAAAAACAACAAAAAACTTTATCTTGTTTTCATTTGCATACAACCCTTCAGTGGTTTCTCATAGCTCTCTGCTAATTATGATATTGGTTTGTTTTTGTGTGTGTGTTTTTTTAAATATATCTTTATTGATTTCAGAGAGAGGAAAGGAGAGGGGGAGAGAGAGAGAGAGAGAAACATCAATGATGAGAGAGTCATTGATCGGCTGCAGCCCGCAACCCGGGCATGAGCCCTGACCAGGAATCGAACCCCAATCGCCTGGATCCTGGGTCGATGCTCAAATGCTGAGCCACGCCGGGCTGGGCTAATTATGATATTGTTTGGTCAATGTTTTTGTATCTTTCCCCTTTCTCTTTTATAATCAGCATCACTTTTCCTTGGAGGGAACTCCTCCCAAATTCCTCATTGTCCTGGGCTGGCAGTCATGGTGCCTCTCCTTCTTTCTTGACTCTTCACCCTTATTCTAGCTGCAGGAACATGGCCCAGGTTAGGCTAATCACTGTACCACATCTGGGTAGACATAGTGATTGGTTCAATAGATAGGCATGGGACCCAGTTTGGGACAGAGTATTTCCCTGATTATTTTCTAAACAGAGATGGAGGAGTAACTTTCTCTTCCTTTTAGATTGTAGGTTGGAAAGCTATAGGCTTAGTAAAAATCAGTTACTGTTTTCCTACCAGATTGCTAGAATCTGCCAGTGCAGGAGAAAATTGAACCAACTAAAAGGAAATGCACAAATAAGCAGAGACGATTAATTAGTTGAAAGGAAAGTCTTGATGACACTATTTGAATTCCTGGATCTAGCCATGCCTGAAGCTTTAACTCCAGACTTCCCAATTATATGAACCAAAAAATTTCTTTTCACTTAAACTAGTTTGCGTTTGGTCTTTATAGCAACAACAAAGACTTGACCAATTATGGGGCCAAATCCTTAATATGGCTTTTTAAAGCCCTGTGTGATCTGGTTGCTGCCTATTTCTCCACCCTCACCTCACACCACTCTTTTTCTCTTTTAATGGCTCATCAATACAGAACTTACTTAATTTCTCCAAATGCACCAGGGTCCTTCTTTTCTCAGGGTCTTCACACACGTTGCTCTCCTAATTCACTTCGCTTGGCTAATTCCTGTGCATCCTTCAGGTGTCTGCATATATATCATGTACTTAAGGAAGACTTTCGTGACTGACTGACTAGGTCAGAGTCCTCCTCTCCCTTTCTGCATTGTGTACTCCTACAGCATCCTGTGCTTTTCCTTGTAAACACTCATCACAGTAATAATGAACAAATTCTTCTTTATAATGAGACAATTCCTTGTTTATAGTCCATCTGGACTATAAGCCTCATGAAGTTAGGAACCATTTATCTGGTTCATCATTGTGCATTCAGTGCCTAGCCCAGTGCTTGACACAAAATAGGTGCTCAGTAAATACTTGTCAAGTGAAGAAAGAAAAAGGTTCAGTGTTTGACTTGGACGCTCATGCTTCCAATCTCCCTGTGCTTGGTTAACTAATAAAGAAACACTGGCAATCCTCACTCATAATGTGACTAAAGAAGGCTCCCTGCGTGGGGTAGAGAGCCTAAGGCATCACTGAGTCAGGTATTCTGAGCTGGATTTCTGCTTGGGAGCCCAGAGTGGACCATGCTCCCAGGAGATGGCAGTGTTGTACAGTCTCTGACTCTCCGAGGATCCCAAACTCACTTTTGTGAGGCCTGGAAGCTACTGGGACTGACTTTGACCCCTCCCACCCCAGAAACCAAAATCTATGGCCCTTTGAAAGGGCTGTGTGTTCAAAGCAACTCAGAAGCAGAGCCTTTCTTTCAGAGACCTAAGGTCCCTCAATCCAACATAAACAAACTCCAGATTGGTAGATTGATTGATCTGGTTTGATCCTCTTTGAGAATTCCATCTTCCTCAGGGTGGCTCCAAGGCTGCCTGTCAGCCCTCATGCTCTACAGTCTGCTAGGAGAGAAGGCGCGGGCCACTGTACGTACCTACCAGGACCGGGGAATATTCTCTCCCTAACCCCAGCCCTCAATATAACCCTAACCCTAGGTCGAATCAGAACCCTAAACCCCTCCCTAATCCCAGCCCTCAACACAACCCTAACATTAGGTCGAAAACGAACGCTAAAAACCTCCCTAACCCCAGTCCTCAACATAACCCTAAGCCTAGGTCTACTCCGTAAACTTAACCACCTCCCAAACCCCAGCCCTCAACATAACCCTAACCCTAGGTCTACCTCCAAAACCTAACCACTGCCTAAGCACAGCCCTTAACATAACGATAACCATAGGTCCAATCAGAACCTGAACCACCTCCCTAACCACAGCCCTCAACATAACCGTAACCCTAGGTCTCATCCTAACTCTAACCATCTCTCTAACCCTAGCCTTCAACCTAACCCTAACCCTAGGTCTAATCCTGACCCTAACCACCTCTCTAACCCTAGCGCTCAACATAACCCTAACCCTAGGTCTTATCCTAACCCTAACCATCTCTCCAACCCTAGCCCTCAACATAACACTAACCCTAGGTCTAATCCTAACTCTGTCTATCTAACCCTAGACCTCAACAAAACCCTAGCCCTAGTTCTAATCCTAACCCTAAACATCTCTCTAACCCTAGCACTCAACATAATTCTAACCCTAGGTCTCATCCTAACCCTAACCATCTCTCTAACCCTAGCCCTGAACATAACCCTAACCGTAGGTCTCATCCTAACCCTAACCATCTCTCTAACCCTAATCCTCAACATAAACCTAACCCTAGGTCTCATCCTAACCCTAACCATCTCTCTAACCCTAGCCCTCAACATAACCCTAATCCTAGGTCTCATCCTAATGATAACCATCTCACTAACCCTAGCCCTCAACATAACCATCACCCTATGTCTGATCCTAACCCTAACCATCTCTGTAACCCTAGCCCTCAACATAACCCTAACCCTAGGTCTCATCCTAACCCTAACCAACTCTCTAACCCTAGCCTTCAACATAACCCTAACCATAGGTCTCATCCTAACCCTCTCCATCTCAATAACCCTAGCCCTCAACATAACCCTAAACCTAGGTCTCATAACCCTAACCATCACTCTAACCCTAGCCCTCAACATAACCCTAACCCTAGGTATCATCCTAAACCTAAATATACTCTAACCCTAGACCTCAACATAACACTAACCCTAGGTTTCATCCTAAACCTAAACATATCTCTAACCCTAGACCTCAACATAACCCTAACTTGTGGGCTCATTCTACCCTAACCATCTCTCTAACCCTAGCCCTCAACATAACCCTAACTTGTGGTCTCATCCTAACCCTAACCATCTCTCTAACCCTAGCCCTCAACATAACCCTAACCCTAGGTCTCATCCAAACCCTAATCATCACTCTAACCCTAGCCCTCAACATAACCCTAACCCTAGGTCTCATCCAAACCCTAATCATCACTCTAACCCTAGCCCTCAACATAACCCTAACCCTAGACCTCATCCTACCTCTAACCATCTCTCTAACCCTAGCCCTCAACATAACACTAACCCTAGGTCTCATCCTAACCCTAACCATCTCTCTAAACCTAGCCCTCAACATAACCCTAACCCTAGGTCTCATCGTAACCCTAACCATCTCTCTAAACCTAGCCCTCAACATAACCCTAACCCTAGGTTTCATCCTAACCCTAATCATCTCTCTAACCCTAGCCCTCAACATAACCCTAACCCTAGGTCTCATCCTAACACTAACCATCTCTCTAACCTTAGCCCTCAACATAACCCTAACCCTAGGTCTCATCCTAACCCTAACCATCTCTCTAACCCTAGTCCTCAACATAACCCTAACCCTAGGCCTCATCCTAGCCCTAACCATCTCTCTAACCGTAGCCCTCAACATAACCCTAACCCTAGGTCTCATCCTAACACTAACCATCTCTCTAACCTTAGCCCTCAACATAACCCTAACCCTAGGTCTCATCCTAGCCCTAACCATCTCTCTAACCGTAGCCCTCAACATAACCCTAACCCTAGGTCTCATCCTAATCCTAACCATCTCTCTAACCCTAGCCCTCAAGATAACCCTAACCCTAGGTCTCATCCTAACCCTAACCATCTCTCTAACCCTAGCCCTCAACATAACCCTAACCCTAGGTCTACTCGGAACCCAAATGTACTCATAATTTCTCTCCAATCCAGAGGCTGCTACTGAGGGTGCAAGATAGGACAACTCCCAATGCAGATCCATGGGTTAGTAGTCCTCTGTTCACTTCCTGGCTCTAGCACTTATTAAGGATAAACACCTTACTTTCGCACAATAAAAGAATAGTAATATGTACTTTTCAGGTTTGTGCTGATAGAGCCAGCAGTGTGGAGACCACCTGGGGCCCTCCCTAGAGAATAGTAGGTGCTTAGCAAATATCAGTTTCCTTCCTTCTCCCCTTTCTGCCATCCCCAGCCCTGTGGGGCCACATGTACAAGGAGAAAGCTTGAGAAAGCCTGCTCAGTAGGTTTTTACTGGCAAATGTCTAAAAACAACAACCTTCTTCACTTCCCCCAAGCACCTTCCTATCCCCATTGTTACTCTAAAGCCAGATTCAAAGTGCCCCTGGTCATTGGAACACGCACCAGTCTGATAATCCACATCACCAGTCCCATCCACGTGAGCCTTGCTCCTGCTGCTCCCCACTGTGGGGAACCAGGTGCTCCTGGGAATCCCAAGATCCACCCTGGGCCCAGAGGCCTTGGCTCCTTTTCAGTTCATTTCTTTCTTTTGTGGTGGAGCATCTGGGCCGTAGAGCTGGAAGTGTTTTGGCCCTGGTGCGGGGGCCCTTATCTCCGGGCTGTGTGAGCCCCATTCCTGCCATGTCAGAACCCATTAGAGGCCACTCCGCTGAGGCTTTTGAAGGAGTAATCGGTTTGTAGAGGGAAGGGGCCGTGCCAAGCCAGGCCAGATGGAGTAAGTAATGAAGGCCCCAGATTAATCTCACTTGTCTCTTTTTTCCAATATGAAGGCTCAACCCAAGGGCTTGGCAGTCTCAAGACAAATTATACTTGTCAGCTTCAAAGCACAAGTTCCTTTCCAAGTCAGCATGTTTGTGCTTTCTCTTTTTCTCTCCCCGTCTCCTTCTCTCTCTCCCTTGAAATAAAAAAACTGGAGTAAAAAATGGGGTGCATGTGAAATGTTGTGACATTTTTGCATCATCGCAATAATAAGAGCTTCCATCAGGCATTTACTAGGTACTAGGCAACATACTGAGTCCTATACCTGAATTCAACTCATTCGTTTCTCACCATAACCCTACAACACAGGAGTATACTAATATCCCCATTTTACAGATTAGGAAATTGAGGTTCAGAGAGGATGACTAACTCGAGGTATACAGTTAATAAATGGTGGAGCAAGGGTTCAAACCTAGGTTTGTGTTACTTCAGCCACTACACTGTGTGTAACACATTCTTTAATTTTCAGAGCTGTTGATCTAATTTAAGTCTTTGCTGGAAGGAAGAATCCAGCTCTGAAGCCAAGAACGCAGTTTCCTGTTCCTTCCCGTTATTAAAAATTCTCTGTGGAGTCTTGGCCTGAAAGCAAAGAAGGGGTAAGGATTGGGTTCCCAGAAAGGTGCTTCCCAAGGTATACTTATAAAATTCTAGCCTTTGAGATGTATGGAAACAAAGACCCTGTGGTTACATAAATATGGGGAGTACCTGCTACATATAGTGGATCCCTCTAGTCTAGAGTCACAAAGCATATGAACAGGCAAGAAGTCCTGAAGGTAAAACAAACAAACAAAACTGACAAGCTTTGTTTTACCCACTGTTTCCCCAAATTATTTGACCCAGTTATGTTTTTCTAGGTACAGCTAGAAACATCCATGGAACTGAGTCATTGGAAACCAATGGGGCTCCAGAGCCCTGCTGCTGAGAGTTCTGTGCTCAGACCAGTGCAGCAGCATCACCTGTGTGCTTGCTGGACCCTCAGGTCACGCCCCAGACCCACTGACTCCGCAGGCGATGTGAAGGCCCTAACACTGGGAAGCCCTGCTCTAGAGCAAGTTGCCAAACCGAGGTCAGTAGACTAGGTAGCTCACTAGGTAGAAGGGTCTCATCCAGCCACCCAATGACATCAACACGAGTGTTATACATTTGTTTTGTTTGTTTGAGTGTTGTACATTTGTAAAACTAGATTAGAAAGAACTATTTTCTATCTTGTCCAAATAGCCCCAGCCCCACAACTAATCATAAACATGGCATGGAGAAAGAAGGCCACATTTACCTGGGGCACTGACTCACCAATACGTTTTTGGTAATCCCTCAATAAGAAGAGTTGGCTCTAGGAAGGGTTGTTTTCCCCTTCATTTCATACATGCTGCATCAGAACTGAGTTCTTATCATTTTGGTTAAAAATCCAGATGTCATCCTGGCCAGTGTGGCTCAGTTGGTTGGGCTCCATTCTGTGCACCAAAAGGTTGCCTTGCAGGTTTGATTCCGGGTCAGGGCACACTCACAGCCCTGCCCGAGTGAAGGTGCTCCCCCCGTAACCCCTGAGGGGGAGACAGTTCTATGTGTCACAGCAACCCGCTGTGTGTTCCTCCCAAATCTCAGTCCGGCCGGGGGCAACTGGACCACAGGTGGGCTCTTGACTAGGGCAGCCAAGATGTACCCTGACTAGCAAACTGATGTGCCCTGGGGCAAAATGTGAACTATTAAAAGCAATGGATGCCTAAGCTAAAAGTTCTAACACAGAGAGAAGTTGGACAGGACATGGACAGGCTAAGTGTAAGCGAACATTGTGATAAAGCAGAAACTGAAGAAGCAGAGCTCTGGGGTGGAGAAAAGATATAGCAGAGGAGGAGAAGAGTGAAAGAACAGGGCAGATGTGTGCAGGGCTGGGGCACGCTCGAGGGAGAGCCGCGGGCAGTGAGTCATACCTTGCGTTGGCTTCCTGTGGCTGCTGTAACAAATGACACAAACTTGGTGGCTTAAAACAGATTTATTCTCTCATAGTCCTGGAGGGCAGACATCTGAAACCATGGTGTCTTTAGGGCCACACTCCCTTTAGAGGCTCTAGGGGAGGGAGAATCCTTTCTTGCCTCTAACATCTTCTGGTGGCTGCCTGCTTTCCTTGGCTTGTGGTGGTATTTCTGGAAGGGAGGCTGGCCCAGAGTGGGTCTGCCTAGGGCCGGCAGGTAGTGTGTGAGTTCGTGACTTTGTGCAGGGAAGATTTCACAACATGAGTCCAAGTGATTTTTGAGAGTACGTTTACTAAAGCTGGGGACAGTGAAGCAAGGAAGGGGTTAGGATAGAAGAGGCACAGGAGAGAGCCTGGGTGGGGCTGCTTTGGCTCACTGAGAAGTCAAAGAAAAGGGGGCCTTGGAAACAGGTTCAGGGGGTTAGTCCCAGACAAGCTGCATTTCCCTGGTTGCAAGTCTCATAGGGACCCTTAGATTTTAGGAGATGCACACCTGTGGGGGAAGGAGAGCGGGAAGGAAAAGGCACGGGCATGCTCCTGGGAGAGAGAGCTCTCTCTGGGACCTTCATTTTGAGAGTTTTTACAGGCTGGGAGCTTAGGGGCGGTCTTAGGGGAGATTTCAATAAAATATTCATCAGCTTTTCCAGGTGTGCCCTTTCAGAGTTGTGGTTTCCACTGAATGGTCATCAGTCATTGCAGCTGGTCCTGGGTAGCCCACCTGGTTTTGCTGCTTTTCTGGGTCTGGAGCTGAAATACAACTGAGGCCTAGATGTTATCTCTACGGAGGAAGGGTCAGGTTGTCTAAACTGCAGGACCAACAATATGTCAGGGGAGGAAAGGCCACCCAGGGGGTGAGGTCTGGTGACAGTTTTGCCTGTTACTAGGTACCTGGGGCTTTCCACCCCGGTGACCTTCTGTGTTTGCTGTGAATTGCTCAGCCATCTGTCTCAGTTTCCCCATTCTACTTGCCAGGGAATTTTTCTAGCTTCTTACTATCTTGCCTCCTTGGTGACACTGTCTTCTCCTCTGTATCAAATATCCTTCTCTCTCTCTTAAAAGACACTTGTACTTGCATTCAGGACCCACTGGGATAGTCCAGGATAATCTCTCCATCTGAAGGTTCTTAATTTAGTTGTATCTGCAAAGTCCTTTGTCCAAGTAAGGGAATAGCTGTAAACTGGTTTTTGTGTCCCTCCCTTGTCCATCCCCTCATTCTTATGTTGAATCCCTAACACTCATTGTAACTATATTTGGAGATAGAGCTTTTAGGAGGTAATTAAGGTTAAATGAAGACGTTTGAGTAAGGTACTAATTGGGTAGGATTGGTGACCTTAGAAAAAGAAGGGAGAGTGCTCTCACTGAAAAAAGCCCATGAAAGGACATAGAGAGGAGGCATCTGCAAGCAGGAAGAGAGCTCTCACCAGGGACTAAGTCGACCAGCAGCTTGATCTTGCACTCCCCAGCCTCCAGAACTTTGAGGAATGGCTTTCTATTGTTTAAGCCTCCCAGCGTACAGTATGTTGTTATGGCAGCCTGAGCTGACTAATACAGTGATGCTTATAGGTACCATTAGGATGTGATATCTTTGGAGGTCATTATCCAGGCCGCTGCTCACCTAAAGCCCAGGATCCTTGCCTTGGCTGTACAATGCTTTCCAGTGTCTGTTCATGCTGGAGTCAGGGGTCAGCTCTTCGTGCTTGCTTTCTGTGTTCTGTTTGGAGAGTTGGAGAAGCCTCTGTAGTTTGCGATCCAAAGTCCAGCTGACCCAAAAGACTTACACAAACTTACATGATGTGTCATAAGGACCGGTTCTCTATAAGAGACCTAAATCTCACTTCTCCTCTAAAGCACAATTCCAGAATTTCATTCCTCCATGATACAAATTGCCCTCAGCCTATATTTTTCTTTTAAAATAAGCATACCCCTGGGAAAGGTAACAGATTAAGCCTGCGTTAGTCAGAGTCCAGTCAGGAAATAGAACTCAATAGAGAGAATTTAATTCAGAGAATTTGTTATGGAGGTGTCTGAAGGGCAGAAAGTGCAACCAGAGGAAGGTTAGGTGACCCAGAAATGAATGAATTTAGGAGGAGATGGTATTACCGGAATCTTGGACCAGAGTTGCCTCGAGGAAGCTGGAATCTTGAAGGAGGGGCTGTCTGAGAGGCCACCTGGCCTGGGTCATCAGGGGCTGCCTGACAAGAGCCAAGACCACTGAGAGAAGGGTGCTCAATGAGAAGTGGAATCACAGAGGAGATGCAAGTAGGGCTAGAGGTGCTGCCTGGAGCTGAGAAAGGGAGTGAAACACCCTGGCTTCTCCCGAACCCATGCCCTTGATTTCCCACTAGTGCCTCTCACTGTCTGAACCCAGCCCAAATCCTGTGGACAAAGGAGCCTAAAAATCATTTGCAAGGATGGCCATCAGATCAGGATAGAGCAGGAGATGGGTGGGAATGGACCAGAGAGCAGTATACGTATCCCTAGGACCTAGCAGAGAGACTGACACAGAGCGGGTGCATAAGAAATAATGTTGAATTGAAATAATCACTCTTCCTATGTCAGTTAATGCATTACCTTATCTCCTTCTAGCCAAGCATTATTTGAGTTGACTTTCAATGTCATGAGCATGTGAAACTAAAATTGAAAAAATTATGCTAAAACTTAGATTTATTATTTTTAAAAAGAATTTTTAAATTAATGTGTTTTCTAGAGAGACAGAGAGGAACATCTATTTGTTGTTCCACTTATTTATGCATTCATCGGTTGCTTCTTGTATGTGCCCTGACAGGGGATTGAACTCACAACCTTTGCATATCAGGATGACACTCTAACCAACTGAGCTAACTGGCCAGGGCTCAAATTTATTGACCTTACCTTGTGCCAGGCACTGTGGTAAGCACTTTCTATGGCTAATATCACTTAATCCTAAGAACAAGTATTAGGTTGAACCACATGGAATTGTTATTTCTATAGGTCAAAAATGGTTAAATAGTGAAAATTTCATATATTTCTGTCCTATACATAGGTTAGCTCTTATTATTGTTATTCTCTTTATACAGATGAAAAATCTGAGACTTGAGAAGGTGACTTAACCATGGTCTCATAGACCTGTGCTTCTTAAACTGTTGTGCGCAGGAATCACTGAGGACCATGTTAAAGTGCAGATTCCGATTCTGATTCCAGGAAGGGGCTGAGACTCTGCATTTCTGCAAGTTCACAGGTGGTTCCTGCTGCTCTGTGGCCCACACATTTTGAGTAGCAAGGAATAGTTAATAGCTGATTTGAGTTTACCTGACCCCTAGAGGACCCCTAGAACTGAAATGGGAATTAGGTAAGAAGACTACCAAACAACTTTGTACTATATTAATTTTTTAGAAAGGGATGTTTCTTTCAACTTTACTGAGTGCCTACTATGCATTGAGCATATGCTAGGCACCCATTTGCCAACCAGAAGAAAACTCCCCTCCTCTTCTTCCCTCTTCCTGCTCTCCTTTCTACCTTCCTTCTTTTTTTTGCTTTCATTTATCTCTCTCTCCTTTTCTTTTCCCTTTGGTTACTATTGTATTAGTTGAATTTTTTCAGATGCATGTAACAGACACTGACTCTGATTTGGTTAAAAGGAATTGATTGGAAGACTGTGCAGGCCCACAGAATTTTCAGAAAGTCCAGAGGACCATGCTTGAAACAGATGCTAGAACCAAGACAGCTCCCGAAGGCCAAGAAGCCAGAGCCCCAAGCCCTGTTGTCTAGAGGGAGCTGTGGCTGAGACACTGCCTCCTAATGCAGACATGGCCACTCCAGCCAAAGATACCCCTCTGTTCCCCATAATAGCTGCTAATATAAAATAATTTTAATGGTTGTTCACTCTTCCACCATCACGTGAGGAGTCCAAGTTCAGGGCAGGGGTGTTCAATTGGCTGATCTTGGGTTATATGCCAGAACCATGGCTGCAGAGGACCAGAAGGAGGCAGAGCACTGCGACTGCCAGGCTACCACAGAGGGCAGTGCCTAATAGAAAGGGGACTTATGCTGGACAACTTGACCTGTGAATGTCCACCACAGCTTTGTAGGGCTAGTCTCCTTTACTGTGCCTTCTAGAAAAGAGAAAATACCTCAGCTGCCCTATAATTACTGAGAACCTCAAGAAAAAGAAATGAAAAGTACAGCCTGTGTGGCTGAGAGCCTAATGACCACACTTTAAACAACACCAGGCTTTTTTTTTTCCCTTTTTTCTTTTTAATCTGCTCAGCTGCAGGAGAAAGGGAGAAAGGAAAAACAGTTTTTACCCTGGTCTTAGAATCTGTTGATGAAAGTTCCGAAGTTGCTGATGAGTAAATGGTTCTGTAAACCAAGTGTGGTTCACCATGAGCAGAGGGGCTTGTAGAGAATCTGTCCTTCCTTTCTGTCCCCTCCCTCCCTTCCTCATTTTTTCACACTTTCATTCATTTATGCATATATGTTTTTAACAAACTTTTATTCAGTTCTTACTATGTCTCAAGACCTGTGCTAGGTGCAGAGGGAACAAAGGTGAACAAAATAGAATTCCTTAAGAGGAGCTCTGAGAGCACGAGATTATAAGATATGATCATGATAAAATGAAACTATTGTACAGTTAGTGCTGGACGGTTCCGGGAATTGGGGAAAATGTTTTATTTGGGTGAGTAAAACATGTCTACCTCCGGTTGGCAGCTTTACTATTGAAAAAAAAATGTTCTTAGCTGCCAAGGAGTCAGGATGTTTTCCAGGCAAGCAGCTCCCAACCTTCACCTTATAGAGCCAGTGACCCGCCATTTGTCACCAATAGGGGGCGACAACACAATAGATTAAAACGTCCTTGGAGAAGAAAACCTACAGGAAGCACTTAACCTCCTCATGTAGGGCTGGGAAAATAAAGGCTGGCAGTAAAAAATAATTATATCTTTTCTTGTAGAAAGCTGTTTCAAAATTTTACAGTCTGTTCTCAGGGAGTAGGTCCTTATGTTAGTGAGGGAGGAAATTCACATAAAGAAATCAGGCCCAGTATAAAAACAATGAGATACAGACTATAATTACAAAGGCCTAAGGGACCAAAAACCTAACAAAAATATTCCTCAGTGTTAAATTGTAATGTGTCTTTATGGACCAATTGATTAGCAGTATTTATAGAGCAACTACTTGGTCGTGTTCTAGGGACCAGTGTGGCACTCAAAGAAGACAACATAACTTCAAGAGAAATATAAATTTAATTTTAAAAAAAATTTATCTTTATTGTTGAGAGTATTACAGGTGTCCCATTTTTTTCCGAATTGACCCCCTCCACTTTGCTCCCACCCCCTCCCCAGGCCTTCACCCTGTTATTGACTGTGTCCATGGATTATGCATATATGCCTATAACTTCTTTGGTTAACCTCTTCCCACCCTCCACCCCTCTTCCCTCTTTCCCCTGAAATATGATCATCTGTTGCATGCATCAATGTCTCTGGATCTATTTAGTTCATCAGATTCTTTTGTTCATTAGCTTCTTCTTAAAGAAGACCCTTCAACTTTTCCTGTAGTGCTGGTCTGGTGGTGATGAACTCCTTTAGCTTTTTCTTATCTGTGAAGCTCTTTATCTGACCTTCAATTCTAAATGATAGCTTTGCTGGCTAAAGCAATCTTGGTTGTAGTTCCATATTTTTCTCATTACTTTGAATATTTCTTGCCACTCCCTTCTGGCCTGCCAGGTTTCTGTTGAGAAATCAGCTGACAGTCGTATGGGTGCTCCCTTGTTGGTAACTAACTGCTTTTCTCTTGCTGCTTTTAAGATTCTCTCTTTGTCTTTAACCTTAGGCATTTTAATTATGATGTGTCTTGGTGTGGGCCTCTTTGGGACCCTCTGTGCTTCCTGGACTTGTAAGTCTAGTTCTTTCCCCAGGTAGGGGAAGTTTTCTGTAATTATTTTTTCAAATAGGTTTTCAATTTCTTGGTCTCTTTCTTCCCCTTCTGGCACCCCAATAATATAAATGTTGGGCCTCTTGAAGTTGTCCTAGAGGCTCTTTATGCTATCTTCATATTTCTGGATTCTTTTTTCTTTTTGCTCTTCTGGTTGGGTGCTTTTTGTTTCTTCATGTTCCAAATTGCTGATTTTATTCTCAGTGTCCTTTATTCTACTGTTGATTGCCCATAAATTATTCTTCATTTCAGTTCGTGCAGCCTTCATTTCAAATAGATACTTTATTATGTTATCGATTTTCTCAGTTATTTCCCTAATAGTATACTTAAACATCCTTATAAACAAAATTCTGAACTCTGTATCTGTTAGCTTGCTTGGATCTACTTCATTTAGTTCCTTTTTTAGAGATTTCTTCTGTTCTTTCCTTTGTGACATGTTTCTTTGCCTTTGCATTTTGGCTGCTTCCAGGTGTTTGTTTCCATGTATTAGGTAGAGCTGCTATGTCCCCTGGAATTGGTAGAATGGCTTTGTGTAGTAGGTGTCCTGTAGGGTCCAGTGGCTCAGCCTCCCCAGTCACCTGAGCTGGGCCTTCTAGGTGCTCCCCTGTGTGGGCTGTGTGCACTGTTCTGTTGTAGTTGAGCCTTGTTTGCTGTTGGCATCACTAGGAGGAATTGACCCCCCAGCCAATCAGCTGTGAGGACCAGCTGCAACTACAGCCAGAGAGCTGCTGTGCTGGAGACACCCCTATGGAGCAGGATCTACTTCAGTGGAGCTTTGGTGTTCACCAAATGCACCCCTGAGTGACACTCATGGATGTGGTAGGGTTGTAATCCAGCGTGGTCGAGTCTGACCACCAGGTGCACTGTCTCTGGGGCCTCCGGGGAGGTGCAAAGTCAGCGTGTGCCAGTGCCCTGCCCAGGGCCACCCAGCATGAGCTACACAGCAAACCGTAGTTGGCTGCTCCTTGTGCTGGGCTTGGAGGTGTCCAGGAGAGGCCAAGCTATGAGCCAGTGCAGGCTGCTGCTAGTGTCAGGCCTGGGGCCGCTTATCAAGCTGTATGGGGCCGGCTGCTGCTTGTTTGAGAGATTTTAGGAAAGTCCTGAGCATGAGGCTCGAGAGGCCGCTTGCAGAGAAAAGCCCCTGGAAATGGCCTGGATGAGCTGCAGGTGGGGAGGGGCGGGGCCTCCGGGAATCACGGGGCGGGGCCAAAGGTGGGAGTCAGGTGCTGGCGATTCAAACATGGCGCCTGCCTGCGGGCTCGGCTCTGTCGGGGGAGGACTTGCCAAAGGAGCCATGGCCTCCGCCAGCCCGTCTGCCTGGGAGGAAGCCGCCCTCCACCTCTCGCCCGGATCTCAAGCAGGTTAGTTCCTCCCCGAGTGTCCCGGGTCCTTTCAGGCTGCTGCCCGGCGCTGGGCTCAGAGGGAGCGTCCGAGTGAGTCCGTGCCGGGCCCTTTAGAGGAGCTGCTGGGGCTCCCGCAGCCTCCGCGACCCTCAGGGACAGTCCCCGCTGGTTTCACAGCCTGAAGCTGTGGGGACGTCTCTTCCCGGCCTGGAGCCCTGGGCTGGGGCCTGCTGTGGGGCTGGGGCCCCTCGCTCCTCTGGGAAACCCCCGCTGCTGCCTAGATTCCCTCCGGGATTTAAACCGCAGCACCAGATGTGTGTCTGTGGCCGAGTCTCCGTGATTCAGCCCCGATCCGCCCGCGTCTCCGCCTCTCCTCCCGGTCTCGGTGCTTCTTCAGGTCCCTGGTTGTAGGGCTTCTGTGCAGCCGGGTTTCAGAGGTTCCGCGTGATGGTGGTTCTGTATTTTAGTTGTAATTTTGATGCGATTGTGGGAGGCAGAGGGTACAGCTGTTACCTACGCCACCATCTTGTTTCTCTCTCTAAATTTAATTTTTTTAACTGAACACATGACAATAAGATTAACAGTTTTGCTCCAGGATCTACTTTATATGGTATTGAAAAGCAAATGGAGTCTTCACTGTAACTTTGGTTTGCTGGCTTCCACAAACCTCCCTGTACTCGAAAATAGAAGCCTGGCTGGTGTGGCTCAGTGGTTGAGCGTCGACCTATGAACCAGGAGGTCACGGTTTGATTCTCCATCAGGATGGCTCGATCCCCAGTAGGGGGTGTGCAGGAGGCAGCAGATCAATGACTCTCTCTCATCACTGATGTTTCTATCTCTCTTTCCCTTCTCTTCTCCCTTCCTCTCTCTGAAATCAATAAAAACTTATTTTTTTAAAAAAGAAAATGAAAGATGATTTCCATCATGCCACCATTGAGTTGTCTCATTAATCAATCAATCAATAGTGCATAAGCACCCATGTGTTGGGAAACAGAGATACTGAGATCTCAAAGGCATGTTATCTGTCCAGAAGGGACTTGCAATCCAGCTAGAAAAGTAAACCACTGGAATGAACATGCTGTTTAATAACAAGGGAAAGAGCCAGATGGGTGGTTTGGATAGACAGTCAGGGTGATGGAAGACTGTCTAGTACAGGGGACAAAGTCTGGACTTTCCAGTCAGCAAGCATCCTGAGTCTACCTGTGGTGGTTGTGGTGGGGTGGGGGGATGCTGGGCAAGTCCTCATTCTCACTAGGAAGTCAATAGGGCTCCAGAGACAGAATACTGGGTTTGATTCTGGAACAGGACCCTCATCTCTGTGGGAACTTGGGCAAATTCACCTCTCTGAGCCTCAGTTTTCTTGTCAGTCAAGTGGAAATTATAGTAAGAGTGCCAACTTAATGTGGATAATCTAGGTAACCGGTGAAAAGTATTTAGTCCACTGTCTGGTACATTATTAGATTTTATTATATTGATGGTGCCTCAGTTTCCTTTTCTGTAAATGGGGATATCAGTGGCCCACATTTCATAGGGCTGTTGCAACGGTTAACTATTGAAGGATGTAAATTGCCTAGCACAGTTCTTGGCACATAATCAATATTCAAGAACTCCTGTGAGTGAACAAGATCGCTTCATGCTGGCAGAGTTGGGAGGGCTCCTAAAGGAAAGGAGTCTTGAAAGGTGGTTTCTGGAAAGAATACAGAAGGATGCATTCTAGGCAGGGGCACACACATAGGCGAGGCATCGAGGTAGAAAGATGAAAGACATGCTCGATAGAGGGTAGGGTCCCTGAAGAGAGCATTTGATCAAATCAGAATCTTAGAAAGGCCATTAGATCCAAGGATTAGATTCATATTTGGCAGCAGCCAAACTTGTTCCTATATCATGAGACAAATCACTTCAACAAGCCACTTCCCTCCCTGAACCTCAGCTTCTGGGCTGGAAGGGTTGGACGGGAATGATTCTTCATCAGGGACTCTTTCAGGGCTGACATTCTCTACCTAAGTCCAAGCTTGTTCCACAGTGGATTAAAATAAATATGTGAGCATACATGTTTACACAACTCCTGAGGACTTTGAAACTCACATGCGAATATCTCAGTGCTTATTCCAGGAGGCAATGTTTCCTTGAAGTTGTTCATTCATTTTTTAAGTTCTCCACCCATCTGTTCCTCAATCAAATGTTTACTGAGCACCTACTATGTGCAAAACACGGCTCTAGATGCCAGGGCTTTCTTTCTAAAACCAAGATCTGAACATGTCACAACCCTGCTTAGATGCTTTCCATGACTTCCCATTGCCAAGTGCAAACTCCAGGTCACACACACCATGTACTTGCCCACTTGCATGCTTTTGTTTATGCAGTTTTCCCTCTCTGGATTGCCCCTTCCTAGTGATCCAGATGCTTTTGAAATGTCCCTTCTCTGAAGTTGTCAGAAAATCTGCCTAGATTCCCGCCCCTACCCTACACCGGCATAATGCTCTCTTCTCTGTGCTTCTGCAGCACTTTGTACTACTTCTATAACTGCACTTACTGCTTTTTATCTTAGTTCATTGTTTGTGTAGGTTTTTCTCCTGCTAGATTTTGAGTTCAACAAAGCAGGAACAGTGTTTCATTCATCTTAGTATCCTCAGCACCTAGCAAGCTTCTTGGCACATGAGAGAGAATTAAATATTTGATGAATGAAAATACTGTCTTGGCTGCATTCTTACCAGTCAGGGTAGGTTACATGCTGCAACAAACAACCCCTGAGTTTTAGTGGCTTACACAATTTAAGTTTATTTCTCCTCACATCAAGAATGGTCAGCATGGGCTCAGAGAGCCCTCGGTTTGGTGGAGTTATCAGCGACCCAGACTCCCTCCGTGTTATGGCTCCTGTGGGATCTCAGAGTCCTGTTCTGGACCATCTGCATCGACTGGCAAACAGGAAGAAAGGAAGTCTGTGGAGGATTGTGTGGGAGACTCTGTAGGCCCCTCACGGAAGTGCTGCACATCACTTTGCCCACATTCTACTGGCCAAACCTCAGTCACCTGGCCAACCCTAGCTGCAAGGGAGGCTGGGAAATATCCAACAATATGCACAATATTGTCCTGTCTGCATCCTCGGTACCTAGCACAGTGTCTGCAGTAGAATGAATGTTCAGTAGGCATCATTACATAGATGCATAGATGCACATTACCTCGTTTGTTCCTCCCCACTATTCTCTCTCCCTGGGCCCTGCTTGAGGTTCAAAAATAACATAGACCTAATGTCCTGAGTATGAGCTAATGGTCAGGCTCGTGCTTAGAGCTGTTCTTCCTGTGATGCTGATGTGCTGCAGGGATCCATTCATACTCTCTGCACCTGTATGTTTGCCACCTGGAGTTGGCCTGAAGTCTGTGCTAGTCAAGCTGGTAGAGTGATGCTGTTCTCAGGGAGGTAAAGATCAAGATCTTTTTCCCAAAGCCCAGTACGATAACAAGTTGAACTAATCAGCCAGGAAAATACATTAACCAATACCTGACCTGCAATTTCCAATCCAAATATGAGCTAAGCAGCCTGTAATTTTGCTAACCAGATCCCACCTGAACTATCGAGCCCTTTGCTAAACTAACCAGCCCCAAGATGAATAAGAAGTCACTGACTGAGTTAGCCATCCCTCAGTTAAGCTAACTAGTTCTAAATCAAACTGTTGGCCACAAGTTACCACTAATCCATCTGCGTTCTACAGAGAATGGTTACAAAGCCCGACTGGGATTAATCTTCTCCATAACCTTTATAATGGCCCTTTTTATGAATAACATGAGCTCTAGAAAGGGAAGGAAAGCTGGTGGTGTGAGTCATAACTTCCCTAAAGGGCAAATAAAGGACTCCTTATCGAGCTGGCAAAGCTCACCGGCAAGCAGAGCTGGTTCAAAACAGTGTCGGGCAGGGGATGCCGGAGATATTTTTATAAACAACTCCAGAGATATCAACAATGTGGGGCTGATGCAGAGATGCCCATATTTGCAGATGATATTTCATGAACAAGGGTGCCCACAGATGAGGGCGAGTGCCAACAAGCCCAAGAAGGAAGAAGGAAGCAGAGGCTGATGGTTATAAAACAAGTCACTGTTTCAGACTTGCGGAGACGCAGAGGTTTGGGCCGACATCTCTGACTCAGCCAGCCCAGTGCGGGGCAGTAGACACGCGTCTGAGTTGCTGGGTGGATGTGAAAAGGGGACAGTGTGACCAGTACCAGAAGCCCTGCCCGATTGAAGGGACCACAGGATGAGGGCCCCCTTGATGGTGAGGAGATGGACATCCCCTTTAAAGGGGACAGAACAGTGGAGCCCTCAGGGAATGCAATCCCCTGTCCCCCACCTGAACTCCAAACCTGCCTGGAGAATTTGGCCATCTCTCCAGACTCCTGAGATGATAAGGGTGATTTACCTTAACTACCCAACTCCAGTGAGGACTGCACTGAACTATGCACAATAGAGCACCTTATATCAAAGCAGTAGTCGTGACATCACAGGAAAATGCCAGCTCTGTTTAGTGAGTTCTTTTTTTTAAAAAAATATATCTTTATTGATTTCAGAGAGAGGAAAGGAGAGGGAGAGAGAGAGATAGAAACATCAATGATGAGAGAGTCATTGATCGAGCCCGCAACCCAGGCATGTCCCCTGTCCTGGAATCGAACCCTGATCGCCTGGATCCTAGGTTGACACTCAACCACTGAGGCACGCCTGGCCGGGCTGTTTAGTGAGTTCTAATCCCTCCGAAAACCATTTAGAGCTGGTGGCCTTGGGCAATTGGTTCAACCTCTTTGCATCTTGGTTTCCTCTTCTTTAGAACAGTAATTCTATTTTGCAGGTTAGTAAGGATTCAGTGGGATTGAAGAGCCTAACCCCCTGCCTAGAAAGCCGTAGGTGCTTATAAATATTCACTTCCCTCCCCTACGAGCCCTCCTCAGTGCTCTCCCAGCCAGGCTTAAGCCTTCCCGCATCACTGTGGACCAGCCTCTCGCATCATTCCTGCAGTGACCACTCTGACTGGCCTGCCCTGGCCCACATGGGCCTGTAACGGCTCAAGCCTGCCTGACAGAACTTCCAGCTATTCCCAGGCTGTGATTAAGACCCAGGCTCAACATGCTCATTCTTCTCTGATTCTGGGAAAGCACAGGCAGGCAAGGTGCCGGCCTGTGAGGAGTCAGGGGTGGTGGATGGGAGCCTGTGCCAGGTTTCACATAGGCAACCACAGCCGGCCTCGCCATAGAGGCAGTGGCGGCTGGCATGCCTAGTCCTTCATGTCTGTGTCTAACAGCATCCAAATTAATGTTCAGTCCTGCAGATGGAATATTCTAAAACACAGTGGCCTAAAGCAGGGCTAAAACGCAGGCACATTTATACCATGTAATTTACATGAGCTGAGCTGGTGTGAATGAGAGCTTGTTCATGGGCGACCAGGGAACATTCTGCATTCTTGAGTCAGGTCGGGATGGTGTTGATTGTGGTCCAGGGAAACTTTAGCACCTGCGAAACTCCAAGCTGGTGTTTATTGGGGGAAGGAGAGAATCTCTGGGTTACCTTTCCCGGCACAACCCCTGGGATGCTTATGCATGTTAGGTTTTGAGAACCCCGTCCTTTCTCTTTGACCCCATCTCCTATCCTTCCCCAGTCTCTCACTCTGCTCCAGCCACCCTGTTCTTCCTACTTGAACTCTCCAAGCACCTGGAACCTTGTTCCCACTCTGCTTCCTGCTGGGACTCTTCCCTCACCTTCTTCAGGTCTCGCTTTATCAGAGAGCCTCTGCCTGACCACCCTTAATGAAATGGCAGCCCATTTCCATCACCCTCTATTTCCTTATCATGATGATTTTTCTTCTTAGAACTTAGCATCAGGTCTATTATTTATGATTTGTTTATCACCTGTCGGCCCCCACTGGAATGCAAGCCCACGAAGACAGAATTTTGTTTTGTTCACTGCTGTCTTCTCAGTTCTTAGAACAGCCAGGCTCATAGTAGGCCTTTCATAAATACCTGGTGGATAGATATTGACAATGACCTTCAATTTGGTCTATAGTCAGCATAGTGAATTAAGTAGAAAGTCATCATTAGTTACATTATACAGATGAGAAAACTGAAGTTCAGAGAGGTTAAGTGACCTGCTCAGGGTCACCAACTAGTTGGAGGCAAGGTCAGAATCAGAACCCAGACACCCTGAGTCTCAATCTAATGCATGTGCTGAGAGCCATTTATGTCTCCTTAATTCTTCAGCCAATTTTCCAAAGGAGAGCATGTCTCATTGCCTTAAAGACCACCCTTAAATGAAGCACTGACTCCATTTTAGTTTGATTGATTTTGCTCATGGACTTGTCAGAAATTGGAATCTATAGGTAATAGGCAGAATAGGGTGTTTTAGTAAAACCCCCTTTTCAGTTCACCCAGCCTCTGCTCTGAACTCTGTTTATACCAGTTCTTATGCAGAAAATATAAGCACTAAAAAACAAATTTAAAATAAACGATAAGTGAGTTAGAAAATGCCCGGGGCTGTCACGAACTTATGCTCCATGCTATGTGGGTTTTGAGTAAATATTTGCTTTGCAAGCCAAGAAGCAAAATGTATTTACCGAGGCAATCTCCGGCTGAAGGGCACATATGCTACTTCTGGGATTTGGCACAATTTCTCCAGAGAAGTGTGTCTAAGCACCAGGGAGTTCTGAAAAGGGGAGGCAACTTGACATCAGGACACCTGGGTTCCCATTTGCATTCTGCCCCTCTCTTGTTGGGTAAATTGGGGCAACTTATTGCCCTCTCTGGACCCTTTAGTCCTTAGCAGAATCCTATCACTTCAAGAGAGAATGTCAATAGTTTTCTTTTTTAAAAAAATTGATTAAATTTATTTATACTTTTTATTGATTTTTTAGAGACAGAATGAGAGAGAGAGAGAAAAAGAGAGAGGAAAACATCTATATAAGAGAGAAACATTGATCAGCTGCTTCCTGTATGCACCCTGACCCCCTGACCGGGGACTGAGCCCGCAACCTGGGAATGTGCCCTAACTGGGAATGAAGCCGGCAACCTTTTGGTGCATAGGATGACACTCAACCAACTGAGCCACACAGGCCAGGGCAAATTTCAGTAACTCAAATGAGAGAGATAGAGAGAGAGAATCTAGCTTTCTGTTTCTTTTGTCTTTTCCACCGACTCAACTCTTTTTTCTTCTTCTTCATTTTTTCCCATTTCAAGGATCTCTTTTTCCAAGAGTTTGTAACTGATGCAAGAACCTTCGGAAAGTTTTTGTTCTGTTCTTCAACAAGAGCTAGTACCTGTGCCCAGGGCCACCTGGGCTCGTGGAGTAAGTGGTCGGCTATGAGGCTTCTCTGTCTGACAACATCCATCATCGAATCCCACAGTGATAAAGATGCTCATCGAACACATTCATTCAGTGACTATTTATTGACCTCAGGGACACACGAGGGAGCAAAACTCAGTTCCCACCCTTATGATGCTTGAGGTCTGGTGATGGAGAGATAGTTAAGGATTGGGTACATTTCCTGCTCCGATGACACAACCGCAGGAAGCTATATCCATAGGAGGCCTCTCCAATTTGTTTCTCCATCTTGAGGGGGAAGGTTCTAGCGAAACCTTTCCAAATTAAATGAAAGCTAAATCAAGATGCGAAATTGGGAGAAAAGAAGATATTCAGGCAAAAGTGAAGAGAGAGAAAATCTTCAAGGCTGAGGGTGTAAATGTGTGCGAATGCAGAGGCCAGGGTGGGGATGGGGGTAGGGTTTGTAATCAGTTAGGGCAGAAAGCCCAGTAGCTGTAGTCTGGAGTGTGAGGGGGAGGGGGAGGAGATGAGGGCTGGGAGGAAGTGGGGTGGCGAAGGTATTGCCTCCAGCCTTGTGAGCCACTGAAAGAGCTTGGATTTTGTGCCCATGGCAGTGAGGAATTTCTGGAGCCCTGGAGTGTCCCACTGGATTTTTATTTTAAAAAGATCACGGACACTGCAGTGTGGCTCCCTCCTTGGAGGGACTAGAGACTGGTGACTGGGTAAGAGGTATAACTGCACAGAAGAATCTTTTGACTCCGGGAGCAGGTCCAGGCTTTGGGACTTCTAGAAGTTTTGACTCCTGTCCTTTCTGAGATCCCCATTGTTCCTTTTCTCCATGAGCCACAGCATTCTTAAATTTGATTTCAATAAGTTCTGGGGCTTATGTCACATTAGAACAATAGGCTGCAGCCCCTTTGAGCATGAGGACCCTTTGTGAATGTGAAAGACTTCACCCCCACGTCACGTCAGCGTGCTTTTAGTATCTGTTCATTTAGACAGTACCTAAAGCACTAAGCCTGATGCAAGCACGTTTGGAAAGTATGCCTATGTATATGTGGGAGCCAGTATTTAGCCAGTCTATTGACGTGTCTATTGTAACATACGAATCCCCAGAGCCATCTGAAAGAAGCCTGCATCCCCCAAGGGGCTGGGAATCACTGCGCTGGAACATGTGTGTTAAGAAGCCACATAGACATCTGTCCCCAAAGTGCAGTGCATGGCTGCCTTCTCTGTAAATGGTGGGGTGCATAAACTCAGCTGGTTCTAATTGCACGGGGCATGCCATATTGTTGCCCGATGTAATGTCAATTTTTATTTATTTGTGTTGTGAAAAGCAGGGCTGATTAGACCACTTAAAACTACACAGGCTGGTTAGAGCCAGGCTGGCGTTAGTGATTTCAGCTGCCCTCCCTACAGTCATCAGCGCTCCCAGCTCTCGGCCTCCCTCTGAGAATGTAAACTTGGGGCCTGGTGCTATCATGATTTCTATTTCATCCTGACTCTTATAAACGACCATATAAAAAGCAGCCGCTGAACGTTCTTTTTTTTCAATTTCATTTTGAGGCTTGGAAAATCACAAAATAAAAATAGCCCTGAGAGTGGAAAGTTTGGGGGAGTTTGTTTAGCTTTCTTTGAAATACACTTTGTGAAGGAATAAGTAAGTCATAAGATCCCTCTTTGTGGAGTACTTTACAGTTTATGTAATTTTCACATCCCTTTTCTGTTGTTTGATCCTCATGGAGACCCTGAGAGGTGTGCATCATTACTATCTTCATTTTGCAAATGAGACAGAAGCTCCGGAAATTGAAAGACTGGCCTGGGCCAAGATTACGTGACTGGGTAATGGCAGAGTCAGTCCAGGTAGATCTTTATCCCAAATCCACCCCCCCCCCATTCCTCAGTCTCTTCTAGACTCCCCTCACCCAGGCCAACTCTTGTCTCCTTCCCTCCTCAGGGCCATTCTCATGAAGAGAGGTATCCAGGCCATGTCTGGACAAGCACAGGCTCCATGCTGATCACCCAGCATCTCCCTCTCTATATCAAGGGACCTACTGCTCAGTATAATATTTACTTACAAGCCTGCCCAAGTCCCCTCACAAGCTGCCAACTCCTGGAGGGGAGGGCCTTTGTTTTAAAAAATTTGTCTTTATTGTTGAAAGTATTACAGATGTCCCCCTTTTCCCCCCATGAATCCCCTCCATCCCACATCCGCCCCACCCCCAGGCCTTCCCCACACTATTGTCTGTGTCTAGGGGTTATGCATTTATGCTGATAAATTCTTTGATTAATCTCTCCCCACCCACTCCCCCACCCCAGGGGGGAGGGCCTTTTTGCCTTATCATTTCTATCCTTAGGGCCCAGAACAGGGTTTAGTACATAGTAGCAGCTCTGTAAATGTTTTCCAACTCGAAACAGTGTTGAATAAGAAAGTTGATTTTTAAAAATAATTCTCTGTATCATTCAGTTTCTGTCCTGATTTATGAATTGGCCATGGGAAGACTGATGAGAGTCTTGAGGTTATTACTCGACTCATCATTTCCCACACTGACTTGAGGAGTGTTCTGAGATGCGTCAGTAGATATTTCAGAAAAATTAAAAGTTCCAGAGTCCTTTAAGTTTGGGAAAGACCAATTCAGTAAGTCCAACAGATTTTTTAAATTGCAGCTTCTCTCAAAGCATAGATTCTCTTTCAGGTCTGGTTCCCTTCAAGATCTCATCTGTGTGAGTTTCAGGCATAGCTCTCCATTCTCATGATTGTTTAATGAGTCACTTTAAACACACACATCTGCACTCATGCACAGAACTGTTTTCCCGAATGGTCCTGAGTTTTCAGGGCTGCTTCTCTCATGGTGTTGGCAGTTCTCAGCAAGGGGAGGGGAGTGCGTGAACCTTTCCTTTTTAATATTCTGTGCATTCTATCCATCTTTTGGCCATAGACCTCTTGATGGCTGAAAAACTCCCCTTCCTCCAGTTCCTTCTCTTTAGCCTAAAAAGTGCTCATGTCACTTTGATTTAAAGAAAACTTTCCATGACCAAACCATATCCCCATGATGTGATTCCATTTCTCTTTGACTTGAACCTTGTGAACAGTTGCTCTAATCCAAGGTCACACCAGCTTCCTGAGGGCAGCCTGCACTCAGTGAAGAGTGAATGCAAAGGAATCAGTCAGCCTCCTTGCCTCAGTTCAGCTTTCCTCTGCAGGTCCACCCAAGCGCAAGAGCTCCATTCTGAATTAGCTGAGGACTTCGCTCTGAGCGCTTCAGCACCCAACTCCTTCAATCCTGTTTCTTCATGTCCTTCAAGATGTTTATTCTGAGAGTATTCCCCAATAAGTTTCCTATATACTGATGTGTATCCCAGAATATGCTTCCTAGGAAATCTGACCTGCAGCAGTTGGTTCCTGGAGTATCCAAAAATGCCTATGTTAATATAAATTTTTTGAGCTGGCCACTGGTGACAAGAATGCCATCACTAGTGGTAGATGAACACAGATAGCCTCTGGCACAATTTAAACACTGCAATTATTGAAATTTCCCCCACTGTGAACTGGGAAGCTATAGAAGTATATTTCCATACAATGGTGTGTCAAGTGTTTGGGTAATACTGTACAGAGGGAACAAACTACAAAGAGAATGAAATTAGATGGGTATGGCTGGGAACAGTTGATGCTTTGGAGAAAGATAATGAAAATCTGAGTGTAAATATTCAGTAACATATACAGAGACTCTCATTTCCTGAAGTCTGGAAAAGAAAGAACTGAAGGTCAGACCCAGGATTTAATTATAAGAGTCCAGAGATTCTAAACCCAGACAGGGCTACTCCATCAATGTCAAACCCTGATTAGTAAGGAATGGGACCCTGAGATATGACAGGAGAATATCTGGGTTGATGCATTTGAAAATCTTGAGTCTCCAGGTTGCCCTAAATCTTCTGAGCCTGCAGAAGTAGCCAGCCCCTTCACTACTATAATACAGCTCTCTTGGTTATTGATAGATCAAGTAGAAAACATTGGCAAGGCTATCCGAGGCTTGAACAGCACAATTATAAAGCTTTTGGGAAATTGCTTTGGTTGACTATCTCTCCCATTGCCCACAGTTCTCTCCTTTGCTTCACCTATACTCTCATTGTTCTTGCTCCTGACTTCTTCACTTGCACATCTCAGGGAAGCTCTTGATTCCTGTTTGTGCCTCAGTTTTGTTATTTGCCTTTGGTTTGAGGCTCTCCTCATATTCTCAATTTTGCTTTCCCATCTTCTTAAGCAAGATCACTCTCTCTTCCAGTATCTTAGCCAAGAGTCAGGGCCAGACTTTAACCCCTTTCTGTCCTCACATTACAAAGTGAATAGGCAGATTGGTTCAGGCACCACATAAATATGAGTGGTTGGCACATGTTGGGCAAGTGCTCATAAATGTATGTATAATACAAACAATAAATATTAACTTATTCGAAGGGTTTTCTCCCAGCATCCTTTACCTCCAGACCAAAGTGCTTAATCATATCATATCCTAATCCCTAACTGCAGAGAACTTTATCAACCTTCACTCTCCCAACCCACATCCTTACACATTCCAGGTCTTTGTCTCTCTTCTCTATTTAGTCCATATTTCCTACCACTTAGTGCCAATCATGGGATGAGAGTCTGGGAACGGTTTCTCCAGTAGGGCTTGTGACAGGAACAGCAGTGGCAGACGGAAACCGCCCATAATATCTACCACATATGTAGGGCTTTCCCAGCTGACAGCCTTCTTAGAAAATGAGAATCCATCTGGCAATAAAGAACAAGGGCTACAAAGCTGTTCCTATTCTCCGACTCAGTAATTCTACTTCTGGGAATTTACTCCAAGGAAATAACTTGGGGGGCGGGGGAGTCATCTGTCTAAAGATGTTCATACCAGTCCAATTCATAAGGAAGGACAATGAAATAATCGAAATTCCCAGCATTGGGAAAACAGCAGAGCAAATCACGACATTGTCACAGCAGAATACTCTATAGCAATTACAAATGACAAGTTTACACACTAGGCAAATCTTGGAACTGCACTTGCAAAGAAAACATTCATTGAGTGTCTATTGAATGTAACATGCTCCAAATCCTGAAAGGTGATGGAACCATCTGGTTCTAAGGATGAAGAAACTGAGGCTTCAAGGGTTTGATAACCTGCCTCGAGAAGACCTGGAATTCAAGCCTGGATCACTCTGATCCCAAAGTCCATATCTTCCTATAAATGCAGCTTCCGGCTGTGTCTAATTTTCTAGCAAACATCTAAAGGGAACATAAAGCGATCCAAGGAGATTAGAGTTTATTTTTAATTGTCTTATTAATAAAAAATTGTTTTAAGTTAGAAAAAAGGGGGGGAATAAAATGGGATCTGTCCCATGAAGGCTAGACCTTACCATAGCTTGACTGGCAGCCCCCATTAGGATCCTTGTAGTGGAGAAGCTCACACTAATTATCTCCATTATGTATCCAAATCACTTGAGGGTTTTTCTGTCCACGCCTGGCTTCTTCCCTCTGCTCACATCCTGCTTTGAAATTCTAGGACTATGCCATGGTGAGTTACTGATCCTGGTGGAAACATGAATATTGATTTTTGGTTTGTTTGGAGCCAAAAACAAAGACTAAAAATCACTGGTAAAAGCACTGTCTTTAAAAGGTTCCTGTGAAGTCCCAGGAGCTTGTATGTCAGATGGGAAAAGGGAGCATTTTCTTATTTTAACCATATTACCTGGACAGGTAATATTATGTTGGATGCATGGTATTTCTGTGGATCTTGGATTAAGGGTGATTTGGGTTCAAGTTTTGACCCAACTGTCATTGTAGTTAAGACCTATTTCACACACACATCACTCTCTCCCTCCACCCCCCCCCCCCTTGGCTTTTCCTTAGAAGCTCTTAGAATGGCACCTTTATCTTGCCCCTTTACTCTACTAAAGTTGAATTTTGTAACCAAGGAAATGTCCTGGTTCTTAGACTAATGATGTGTGTCAGCAAAAGATAAGGATCAGAAATACTTTGTCCCTAAAGATCTTCTGTTCCTTAGCTGCTGAGTATTCATGTCCCCTCAAAATCATGTGTTGAAACCTAATTCCCAATGTGATGGTATCTGGAAGTGGGGCGTTTGAGGGGTGGATTAGGTCATGAGGGCTCTGAATGGCATTAGTGCCCTTATAAAAGAGGCTCCAGAGAGCTCCTTCCTTTCCTTCAGCCATATGAGGACACAGTGAGAAGACAGCCATCTATGAACCAAGAAGTGGGCTTTCATCAGACACTAAATCTGCCAGCACCTCGACCTTGGACTTCCCAGACTCCAGAACCCAGAGAAATAAAATTAGGTTGCTATTAAGTCACCTAGCCTACGGTACTCTGTTGCAACAGCCTGAATGGACTACGACGCTGGCTGATGCTTGTGTTTTGACTCCTTGTTCTCCCCTAATGCACGCTGCACCCAAAGCTGCAGTGGCGGCAGTGATCCTGATTTCCCCCGAGGCCACCCTGCACCTGCGGTCCAGCTGGCTAACTTCATCACCTTCTCCTTAATTGCTCCTGACTAGAGAAGCAATTGGATCACATGCTTGAACTGACCAATGCATAAAGGGCAAGGGACCGGACCACTTTGAAATGGCAGCAGCCTCCTGGTCCTAAAAAAACTATAAAATCAATCCAGGTAGAAAAGTGATAGCAGTCTCCAGGCTCAAGGACAACAGACCCAGAGGATACCTTGCCATGAGGGCAGTGGCTTCTGAATTGCCTTTCTTGGGTGCCCTTTAGAGCCAGAGGCTATTCCCTTAATGACTTTGCAGGAGTAACTAGATGAATTTGGTAAGAGAAGACAAGGGACATGGGCGTGTGAGACTCTTATAATCAGCTGGTCTACCTGCCCTCCTTCTTCCTGCTGACATGACCACACCCTTTTTGTTTAAAGTATTATTTTTCTTAAGTGGCGGTTGGTTGGGATTTTTTACTTGCTATTGCAGACTCATAGAAAGGAAACAATAACTGTAAGGGTCAGGAGCAGGCAGAATAGCTCAGATATTAAAGTCAGGAACTTGGCCACAGGGCAGGGATTAGAAGAGGAGGCCCATGTTGTATACACCTCTAAGAGCCATCAGCAGATACAATGACTTACTCGTTGGAAGTGTGATATTGGGCCAGGTACTGTTGACTCTGAGAAGGAATATATCTGCCAAAAAGGACTCCTTGTGGGTAACTGGGCCCAAATTTATAATCAGAATCTAGCAGCCATTGTTTACAGAGGCCTCTCAGATTTAATGCATATCTCGGAAAAGCCTCAGACGGAGCTGCCAAGCCTTCTACACTCTGTTCCTGCTGTCTGGGCCAAACCTTACAAAGGAGTTCCTGGAATTTTTTTGATCAATGGGCTAAGAGCTGCACCGACCAATTCTGGACAGAACACGAAATTCTAACCAATCAGAACAGAGCTATTTGGACCGGTCAAACTGCAAATTTGGGTTCCTCATTTGCATAAAAATGGACCAATCAGGAACTAGGGCAGGTACTTTGTCTATATAAGTGGGCTTCCCCTTTGTCTCCGGGGAGTGTACTTTGAGTTTCCACTAAGGCTAAGTTTCCCAGGTTTGCAAACTCTTGACTTGAATAGTCTCTCCTTTTATTGCACCCCAAATTGGAGACTTCTGTTGGCATTGGCGACCTTCTGTTGACATTACTTAATGTCTCTGATAGAGAGAAGTTTGGTTTTGTCCTACTGAAGTAACCATTCCCAGACTCTCATCTCACAATTGGCACTAACTGGTAGGAAATATAGACTAAATAGAGAAGAAAGTTAAAGACCTGGAATGTGTAGGAAAGCCGGGCTGAGAGAGTGAAGGCTGACAAAGCCGTCTCTGCTCTTGAGGTTCCTTATGTGTAGAATGGGGATAATTCTTCCTAGTTGCAAAGTTGTTATAAAGATTATAGAGAATGTGTCTAACATGCCTGGATATCAGTAGCCACTAAGTGAATGACATTTACTTCTTGTTGTTGTGCTTTTGTCTATCAGACTCTCTTCCTCTCTTTTTTGCTTCCAAAGTAAATAAGTAAGTAAATAAATAAATAAATGCACAGGCCTAGGGGAAGACCTGCAGAGCCAGGGGAGGCCTTCCACTCTGAGAAAGAGGATCCAGCTGCAGAGGCCGAGAGCAGGGGTGATATGTAAGAAAGGACAACTTTGCTCCCTTCTTTGGTTGCCAGCTTTAACTGCCAGAGACATCCTGACCTAGACTGGTGCCTCTCCGTATTCTAGAAGTGGTCCCTGTGTGGCTGACCCAGAGTGACCATAGTATGGAAAACAGGCAGAACAAAGTGTCCCACCTTCTATGTGCCCTGAGCACTTTGTCCATAGCGGAACTACGACCATTCAGTATCCCACTGTTTTAATTACATGCCCGGCTCACTGGTCTGTGAACTCTGTGCAGAGAGGAACTGAGTCAGATTCTTCCCCATTCTCTCAGTTCCCATCACCATGCTTCACTCAAAGTGGACACTTTTGAACTTTGAAATTGTCAATCAGTATTTGGGTGATGGAAACACCTCATTCTTTCCTTCTTTCCTGCACATTTGCCTCATCTATTTCTCAGATGTAAAGGAATTTAAACCCAATAGACTTTTTTTGATCAGGTTGGGCTAAGCTGTGCTGCACATAGAGCCCACTCTAAAATCTCAGTGACTCAATGCAAGTTTATTTCTGAGTCATGCAAAGTCCCCTGTGGTTATGGGCACCCTTCCAGGGCAGCTGTTCTCCATACAGTGGCTCAGCAATCCCAGACTCCTTTGATTTGGTATCTCCATCATCTCAGTACAGGCAGGGCAAGAGCTTTCGGAGAAAACACACCCTCCTGGCTGTGCTTCAGCCCAGAGGTGTGAGCCATCATTGTCCCTCAGAGCCCCTTGGCCAGATCTACTCATGTGGTCACACCTCACTGCAAAATTGCTGGGATGAGTCGTTTTCCATGTACCTAAGTAGGAAGGGATGACTGATACTGGTGTGTAAGAATCATGCCTACCACAAAGGTCCAAGCTTAAATGTAGGGCAGCCCAAATTAAAAGTGGAAAAACTACCAAAATTTGGTGTTCTTGTTGTGATACATACATATATTTATTTAGCCATCCAAAAAATAGTTATGGAGCACCTACTAAGTGGCAAGCATTATTCTAGGGACTGGGCCACAGCTGTGAATAGAACGTCTCTGACTTCATGAACTTCCATTCTATTGGGGAAAGACATACAATACCTAGGTATATAACCTCCAAATGATTATATGTGATATGAAGGAAAATAAAAGAGAGTAAAAGGGTGGAGAGAAATTAAGGAAGTTGTTATTTTGGTGGTAGAGGAGGTTCTTGCTGATAAGAGATTTGGTAAAGTGAGGGAGACACGCCAATACATGGGGGGAGGTGCAGCAGTGCTGCAGGCAGAGAGAAGACAGTGCAATGCTCAATTCATTCCTCTAGTTCATTCATTCAGCAAACATTTACTGAGCTCTTGCTACTATGCGAGGCCCTCTCTATAGAGCTGTTGATGCAACTATGAATGAAACCCAGACAGTGGCCTCTAGCAGTCCACATTCTAATAGGAGGGTTCAATTTTGCAAACAAACATGTACAGTGAGAAGCAAGGGGTCAGAGAGGACACAGAAGGGACTGCAGTTTCCATTTGGGTGCAGAAGGGTCAAGGAAGATGTTATACAAGAGGTGACTTGATGGTCTAAAGTGGAAATTAGGAAAATCAGCTATTAAAATAAAAGTGTTATATGCAATATCTACTGCTATGTGACATAATAGCCCAAAATTGTGGCTTAAAATCACAACCTTTTATTATTTCTTATGATTCTGTGGGTTGGCTGGGCTCTGAGGGACAGTTCTTCTGGTGTCTGTGGTACTGACCAAATCACTCCTGTGGATCATTCAGCTGGGAAACCTGGCATGGGCTGTGTATCCAGGATGGCTTTGTTCTCACGTCTGGTTCTTGACGGTGGCTGGAACATCCTGCTGACTGAGTCTCTCTTTTTCCCTCTCTCTTTCTCTCTCTCCCTCTCTCATCTATTCTAAACTGAACTTCTTTACATGGTGGCTGGATCCCATGGTGGCTGAACAGAGGCTACAAGGCCTGCTAAGGACTAGAAGTCACAGTGTCTTTTCCACTGCATTTTATTGGTCAAAACTCGTCAACAAGTCAGCCCAGATTCGAGGGGAGGGGAAATAGGCTCGACTTGCCTGCCTGTCCAGGGCTGAGAGGGATGGTAGAGGCCATGTTTCCGGACAATCTGCCACAAGTATTAACAATGTAGAGAAGCAGGTATGTCTGTGTACTCCCATGCTGTCCTCTCTCCATGACATGAGCCACGGCAAAAAGCACTAATTGCTCCAGCACGCTTACCTGCCGAACCTAAGATCTTTTCAAGTCAGCACCCCAAGCAGATTGGCCAGAGTCAGGGCAACAGATGAGACCCGTTCATTATTCCAGCCCTAAAAGAATTTAGCAACTGTCCAAACTGTATCTGTGATATGATTATATTAACTTTATAGCTATTGTCTGAACTAGGAATGGGGATAAGTGTTATTAGTGTTTATCAGCCCACATGCCTTCAAATGAATGAATTTTATTCTTAGCCAAAGACTATAAATTCCGCTGCAACTTAGAGGGAGCTAGTCCAGTTGCTGAGCAGTCCTATATGTAGTGGCCCTGGATTCCTACCTAACAAATATAAAGAAATCCTTTTGGGTTGAGGCTTCAAATTGACTATGAGGCCAAATCACTACAGGTTCTGGAATTCAGGGAAAGAATTTTCCCCAGGTAAATATAAAATTGCCTTTCCTGACATCGAAGCCAGCATCTGGGTTTCCTCCTACATCGAGTATCATATTTTGGCTACTGTACCCTGTTAAAACATTTACCATAAGCTCTATGCTAGGGAATTTCAAGGCCCTCCCCATAAAGCTTCCTAAGCAGAAATATCCTTTGGGATACAAGGGATGGTCATGGATTAGGAGAAGATTGAGACACTTCAATTCATTACATGGGAAACCTTCACAAAGGTATTTTATTGAGGAATTTCTTCTTTTGTTTTATTGTAAGTATAAAGTCATTTAAGTCCAAAATATTTCCAAATTGCCATCTGCTGTAGTGTTCATTGGATCTGTCTGGCTGAGAGAAGCTCAAGGCTTAGTGCAGATTCTTTCCTAGATATTTTAGAAAAACTCCTGTTGTTTCTGGTTTCAAGATATTTGCCACAAAGTTTCAGAGTTTTAGTCTTGCATTCATTCACTGTGTTCTGGTGGTGAGGACGATCTGGGAGGTTATCTATTCGTCAAACACACATTGATTGTGTACTGTGAGCCAGGCACTTTGCTAGACATGGGATATGGAGAGCAGGGAGACAGGTCTCAGCCCTCGAGGTGCTCAGCCTAGTGAAGGCCGACCTCTGACCAAGGGCCTTTCTTGTCCTCAGAAAGACTGATTTACCTATATGTGCCTTATTGATTTATTGACTATCTGCAAGGAGAATGAATTACGCTTTGCAACAACTCAGAGTCTGGCACTTTGGCCCCATCTACCATATTTAGTTAAAGTAACTCTAGATGCTGTAACAAATACTGCCCCCTCCCAAATGTATAATGGACCGATAGAACAGAAATTCATTTCTTGTTCATGCCAAGCCCAAGTGTGCACCTCTGTTTACCAAGCTCCCCTCCCAGCAGGGATGCAGGGACCCAGTGTCCTCAGGATCCCCAGCTTTTCACCAGTCAATGGAAAAAGCGGGAGTAGAGAAGGCACACCCATTTCTTAAACACTCCGCCCCAAAAGTGACGTACACTACTTCTGTTCACATTCCATTGGTGAGAACAAGTCACAAGGCCATATCAAGATGCAAGGGGAAAGGGAGTCCCTGGCTTGGCAGTTACTTCCCAGCAACATCTCTCCACTATGGAAGAGATACTTTGTGGACCATTAGCAGTGTTACTCACTTCTGCCTTCCATTGGTAGGTAAGAGAAATTTAATCACCTTCTCATTGATTTATTTGCCTGTCTCACTCCTTTTTGTATATCTGCTTTGCTCCTGTATTTCCTCCAGGATCTTGTAATTCCTTTCTCATGTGATGGGATTAAAAAGAATTCTGAAATGGAAGTCAGAAGATCCAGGTTCTATAATTGCAAACACTATTTCACTGGATGATCTTGAGCAAGTCATCTTGCCTCAGTTTTCTTATCTGTAAAATAAAGATGATAGCACCTACCATACAGGGGTGTGATGAAGATTAAATGTGACTCACACCCAAGTGCCTAGCACAAGTGCTTGACAAATAAGAGAAGCTCAATGTAAATTTACTTCTTATTAATTGAGTGAATAAGTAAAGACATTTTTATGTGCCACCCACTTAACAGGACTCAATGGCAGAGTAGAAAGAGCATGGGCTTTGCAGATCAACAGCTCTGGCTTCAAATCTGGGCTTGGCAGGGAGGGTCTAGGTACTTTATTCAACCATCCCAAGCCTCAGTTTTCTTATCTGCAAAATGAGAACATAATTTCACTACCCTCCTTTCCTATTTCCTTCCATCCCAGGGTTGTTAAGAGGCACACTAGTGTAAAGGTTGGGAGGTTAGGCTCTGGAGGCAGACTCTCGGGGCTTGTGTGACTGTTGGCAAGATATCTAGCCTTTCTGTCTCATTTTCCCCATATGTAAGATGGAGACAACAATACTTCATACCATACATGCTTATTGTGAGGACTAACTAGGTTCATTTCTGTAAAATGCTTAAAGGAATGCCTGGCACAAAATAAGCAATCAACTGCAATAAATAATAGTTATTGTTATTATTACTATTAACTAGAGAATTAAATTAAGGTAGAGTTGTTCGATAACTCTAAAGCTACAAATGATAGGTTTCACTGCTAAAGCAATGGGCTTTCCCCTGTCCCCACCCAGCTCTATTTTCTGGCCTCTTTGGAATCATGGATAATTTCCCATTATAGAGCGGGGCATCAGCTTGACTTTTATGCTCATGGTCCCTGTGGCCGAGAGCTGGTGGGGTTCTTCCAAGCAGAGCCTGTGCTCTGGTGCTTTTGCCCTGTCGTGTTTGGAATACACATTCCCTTCAGTGCAATTCCTATTTGTATTAACTGAAGCATTTCCCACTGTGTGTTTACGCTGTCCTTGGAGTGTAGGGAACTGGCCCCAGGCCAGCACCAGACTACAGAGGAGAAGCTGGGTGGCAGGACCTCTGTTCTTGTGAACCATCTTCTGATGCTCCACCCTGGGAAATAGGGTGGGACATGGAGTGAGTAGAGAGAAAGACCTAAGCATGTGGATCTTGTGGTCTGACAAACCTGCATTTGAATCTCAGCTTTCCCTTTCTATAGCTGGGTCACCTTGGTTCATTGATTTCACCTATTTGAGCCTCAGTATGTTTTCCTATAGACTGGGGACAATAATATCCCCTCCACAGAGATGTAGTGAGTGTGGGAGGCCATGTTCAGTGTCCAGCACATAGCAAGCACTCAAAGGGTGTGAACGAAATCAAGCCAGTGGCTAGGAGGTCAACGAAACTGGCTCCTGATAAAACATCTGCTACAGATGTTCTGCAAGGCATTCAATTTCTCTGGGTCTTAATTTTCTTCATCTGTACAAGGGGGGCGTGGTGACTTTATACCTTGTCAGCCTAGCTGAGCTGGGATCATGTTTCCCAGAATTCCCCCTCTGTGTGGATGCCATTTAGAGTTGGCTGCAAGACAAATCTGTGCTAGATGTGGAAGGCAGAAGTGAAACAGGACCATTTTTGTGCTGGAGCAGGCCCCGTGGCAGCATACAGACATTGCGCCTGATCCTCTAGCTCAGCTTGCTTGTTGCTGCTCCCCAGCCCACAGCTCCTTCGTTTTCTACAAGCCCCTTCGGCAGCTTTTTCAAGTCCTGGGTCAGAGTGCATGTAGTTGCATGCAGAGGGCACGGCTTTACCTGTAGGTCACCCATGACAGTGAGGTGAGAGGTGGTGGGAGACAGACGCAGGTTGCAGGTTGTCTTCACGGGGTCCATATTTTCCATGCGGGTTCCCGTTTGTCTTTTCTCTCTATCACCTCGCATCTAGCTTTCCTTCCCGACTTCCAGTTCGACTGGCCTGTATCAGCTTTAGGCACAACAACCAGCACAGACAGTTCTCCAGGAGCTCACATATTGCAGAAGGCCTAACTTCTATAATAAATCCTGTATTCTGTATCAACCATAGTGATTCCACTTCTCTGCTCACATCCTAACAGACACAATGGGGATAGAAGCAGCCTCACAAGGCGGCTTTAAGGACCGAATGACATAATGGATAGGGAATTGCATTGAAGAGTGCAATGAGTGCTATGTGCGTGTGTGTCTTTAAAAAAAATCACAATGGAAGAATTTCTTAATTAAATCCACAATTCTTTTAAATATATATTTTAAAGGAGAAACCCTGGCCTCCCTAAGACTTGTTCTACTGTCTTTTTCCACTTGTTGAGGCCAAAATCTTGGACCACAGTTGACATCATTCTCTCCTGCACATTTTTTTATGTCCAGAACCCAGTCACTTCTCATCACCTCCACCATGAGCTCTCTGGTCCAAGTCACCATGTCTCTGGTCAGGATTCTGGTCTCCTCACTGGTCTCCCTGCTTCCACTCTTGCCCTGAAATGATCCAGTTAGAACCTGAGTTAGATCATATCACCCTCTGCACCCTGCGCTGCAGGGTCTTTCCCTCTCGGTGCCCTCGGAAGTCCTTGTCTCTTACTGCTCATTTCTTGCCACCTTTTCCCTTGCTCGCTCTGCTCTAGCCACACTGGCTTCTTTCGCCACTCTTCAAACATGCCAAGTATGTGCAAGTTCTTAAAACAGGATGAAGTTTTTCAGAGAAAAGCAACCAGACCCTGGAATGATGGCTGTCTGGAGTTACAGTACCTTAGACACATCTGAGGACATCTCTTGCCACCTGTGCACAACCACTGATGGATAAACTCTATGACCACAGGCTGAAGCTGGATGTCATTCTGGAAAGTGCTTTTCACCAGTAGTTAAATGCAAATTGAGGCTACTGTTGGTATCATGTGAACAATGACAACTGATTTTACTTCACAGGAACATCTCACTCTCTGTGGCTACACAGGGCTTTCAAAGTCCTTTCATGTAGATTATTTTATTTAGTTCCCACATCAGCACTAGCAGTAAGGTATTATTTTTTCTCTTTTTACAGGCAGGAAAACTGAGGCTCAGAGGAATCTACTGACTCGGAGTCAAAGAGTTAGCATTTGATAAGGCTAAATCTCAAAGGCAGGCCTGCCGATGCCAGGCTCGGTTCTTTTCTCTTTGTAGTACAATTAGAAACTACTTGTAAGACCAAACTGATTTACAAGTAGGGTCAGATGGGAGTGAAACAAAATTTTTTTTTCCATTGCCACCATCCACAATTCAAAATGGGCAGTATAACTTAAGGTGCTCAAAACAGCTAGTGGGCACCGAGCAAAACCATCATGTCATGTTCCCTTGTAAATGAGGGGCATTGGATTAAATTTTGCTAAATTCTTTTCTAACATACCATATGCCCAACTTGCTGAACTTCTGCAGCAAAGTTGTGATGAGGGGGCTACAAAGAAGTCTATTCTTCATGAGAAATGAGAAAAGGTGCACATTTCTCAGCACTGCAAGTATGCCCCATGAAAGCAAACAAGTGGTGCCCTTCCAGATTGGCTCAGTGGTTCGAACATTGGCCTGTGGACTGAAGGGCCCTGGGTTCGATTTTGGCCAAGGGCATGTACCTTTGTTGCAGGCTCAATCGGCCCAGTTGGGGCACATGCTGGAGGCAACCAATCAATGTTTCTCACCCCTCCCTCCACCTCTTTCTGAAAAAGCAATGGGAAAAATATCCTTGGGTGAGAATTAAAAAAAAAAAAGGAAACAGATGTTTCAAAAACACATAATTTTCTGTCACTGAAGCAAGCACCTTGATTCTATCACCAGGACATTATCATGGACCAAGAAGTGCATGTTCCTGGCATGGTGGAAAAGGCTCTGGTATTTAAAGCCAGGAAACCCGCAGTGTGCGTTGTGGTTCCGATACTTAGTGTTTATTGCTAATAAGCACCCCCATTTACTGAACACTGATGCCAGGTGTTGTGCTTTACCTGCACCATCTCACTTAGCTACCCACCCCAACCGCATTAGGGAGGCCTGATGTATGTCCAGTTTATGTATGAAGAAACTAAGGCTCGAGATCACAAAGTTGCTATGTGGAAGAGGTGGAGTTCGAACACAGCTTATCTCACTCTAAAATCCATGTTCTTTGCAATATGGATCATGAAGGCAGAGAGGAAAGGGCACAAAACCAGAGGTGATAGCCTTAATTGAATTTAAAAGACTGTAGACAAAATTCATTTGACTCCAGGTTACTTACTTCTATGAGATACAGCCCCCCTCACAGGGTGGATTTGGAATTAGAGAATCCTGTATAAAGGCCCCAGCACAAATCCTGGCACAAAGTGGGTGTGGGCACTGGAGGGGGTGCCATACAATGGTTAGGAATGAGACTGCCGGGGTCCACAGCCCACCTCCTCCACTTGTAGCTATATGACCTTGGGCGAGTCATATAACCTCTCAAAGCCTAAATTTCCTCACGTATAAAATGGGGATAATAGCTAAGTTATATTGTTATAAGGATTAAATAAGATGGTCCACAGAAAGTACTTAGTACAAATAAATGACCTGACTCATTGTCATCACTGAGAGATTTTTACCGTTATTATTAATATGCTTAATTTTTCAGTCCTCACATGTGCTGCTTTTGCTCTGTGAACAGGACCATGATAGGAGTGGTGGTGAGAAACAAATGGGGAAGGAGGTAAATCCCCCCATGTCCGCAGGGCCCCTCACACTCAGGGCCCTTCTGCACGGTGAGGCCTCCAAGACGTCTGCTGGACCCACTTTCTCTCCTTATTGATCAGCTCAAGTTTCCTCGCGTGGTTTAGGGGGGTGAGTGGAGGAATGCCTGGGGAGGGCCACTTAGGGTCCTGAAGTGAGGACGGGGAGAGGGTGAGGGAGGCAGGAGGAGAGTGCTGGGTTCTTGAGGAATGGCATGGAGACAGAGGCACCCAAAGCTGGTTGTTGGATCCCAGCAAGATGGTGCTTCTGCATTTACATTCCAGTGTGGAAGGCACAGGGGGCCAGGGACTTGAAGGGAATGAGGCTTCAGGCTGACTGCCATGGAGGCAAGAGTGGCAAGTTGGGGGCTGCTATCTTGTTTCCTCTAGGGGCCCGAGGGGCAGGACAGACTGTAGACGTTTTGTGCTCTTTCCTTGGGACAAAGTGTTCAAGGCATCCAGGTTGCACAAGTCTTAGGTGAGCAGGGGTGAGAAGGTGTGAGGGGTGTGGAGTGAAAGACCTGCTCCTCTCAGGGAGGTCATTTCTCCTTCCCTGCCAAGGGCCCATGTGTGACAGGAGCCAATCGGCCTGCCTAGAGATAAGTGCTCTCCAAACAGCTAAGGTAGCTTTTCCTCCTGGGCACAAATGAGTAAGAAACAACCGGATTTCAGACCCTGAGTTACTTTCCACCCTGAGGTTATCCCAATACACTCCTGGGACATCACCTTGGGGTTCAAGGATGGAATTTAATTATGAGGGTTTCTATGTTGCCTTTTTCTTTTCTAAATGCTAAGCTGTGTATACAGTGAAAACGGGGGGAAAAGATAGTGTTTACCACAATGACTACAACAATGGAAAAGGGCACAGTGACTGACACATAGTAGCTGCTCAATAAATATTTGCTGAATGAATGAATGAAGCTCATACAGAGGAAAAAAGAGAGGGAAAATAAAACCAAACCTCTAAAATGTTATTGGTTAGTGATAGTTTTAGTGGTGATTTTTATATTTTCTCTGTCCTCTAGAGTTTTGTATTGTGGTAATAAGATTATAATAATAAAAGGCAATTATGACCAAAAGGAAATTAGAACCAAACTTAAGGGGTCATTTTTATATGAGGCAGAAGCCTGCTTCTAGATTCTGCAGTTCAGCTGTGGGAACAAAGGCCTGTTGAGGAAGGGTGCATTTATATATCTATTTCACCTTTGCTATTTTTCTTCAGAAAGAACTAAATCTCTCCCTACTTCACGAGAAGGCATGCCAGTCCTCTTTCCCCCCAAATTAATTAGTACCCAACCTAAAATCTTCCCAAGATTCTAAAGAGGGGAGATTTTTTGTGGTAGTTGATTAAGGCATAAGGCTTAGACATATCATTTTATTTATTATTATTTTTATTTTTTTCAAACTATAAAAGAAAGTTTATTTAGAAAGTCACAGAGGTTAGAAGAAGTGAGCTATAAAAGAAATGGGCTCAGAAAACAAGTTACAGAGACAAAAGAAGGGCCCTTGGACCTCAGGGGAGAGAAGGGTAAAGGTAACGCCCTGGAGGGAGGAGGAGGGGGATGGGAAAGGCGTGGGCGAGCTCCAGGGAACAAGAGCAGGCCTGGAATCGACAGATCATCTTAGTGCCTTAAAATGTACTGTTAATTCTGGAAAAAAAAATGTCCTCATAGTACATATTTTTTCAAAAAGCATATTTCCTGATTTTAACATTGGGTTGTGAACCAGATAAAGTTTACAGCAAACAGTTAGCTTTTTACTACGACCTGGCAGGGTCCTAAAGATTGTTGTCCAAGCAGGGATAGATTAGATTTGGGGAAATCCTCTACCAGACCTCCCTGTTCTTTTATGAGGAGTTAGTCCTAAAATATTTACCCACTATCTTGTAACCCTATAACCCTCCAGGCTAAAATAAAGCCTGCCAAGGGGGCTGTGGCCATTTTAGGATTAAGCCAGAAGAGCCTGGCTCCTGTGCTATCTGGTGACAAGATTCAGAGACAAGGTGGCATCACCCTCTTCATCTCCTAAGACCTGGCCCCAAACTCCATGCCCCATGGGGAGGTACAGTTGCTATGGACAAGGGCTGACGTAAGCACACCATGAACAAAAATGGCATTTAAAAAGAACTTCACCTTTCTTTAAACTACTCAGAAACCCTCTTGGCCAGAGTCAGGTTGAGGTGCTTGAACTTCCGAGTCAAGAACAGGTCTGAAAAGTCCTGATACTAGAGATTCCTGGAGAGCACCTTTCACACCAGGGCAGTTGCCATGGGGGTCTTGATTTTATTCGTGGTTCTGCCAATAACGGATTGGGCAACTGTCCTCAAGTCCCTTTGCTTCTTTGGGTCTCAGTTTCCTCATCTGTAAAGTGGGAGCAATGATCCTCACCTCAGAGGGTGGTTGTACAGATGGAATGAGATAAGGTTGGTGAGAATGCCTGACTGGTGGGCACTACTCGAATCATTTTAACCCTCTCCCCTCCTTCTTTTACCACAAAGAGACAGGATGGTGCCTGGTGCACTTAAGTTGGTCAGCTGCTGCACCAACCTAAGCTGAGTCACTCCACATGTCCCACCTGAGTCAGAGGTTGTACGGAATTCCAGGTGCACTGCCGCCCAGCTCCGTAACAGCCCCGCAGTTCTCAGTGTGTTCCTCAGGGACTGACTGCAGGAGCACTTTGGGTAGGACTCTGCTGCTCTGGGTGACTGGGGCCACACCCTGGTGTTTGGGAGCTGGTGGCCGTGGTTGCATTTTGTTGTTGGTTTGTTTGTTTTAAAATATCCACATCCTGTCCCACAGCTGGGGCATAAAATCAAGCTTTAGTTGTGGGATTTTTGTTTACTTTGTTCACTAGCTGGGCTGGTCAGGAGTTTAGCCAAGGTCAATGCCTTTATGATGCTTGGATCCTGCAAAGAGACTGCAGCAGTTTCTGGCTACTAAATCTGCTGGTGTACGAAAAAGGAACTTAAAAAAAAAAAAAGGTTGACCCACACAGTCTCGTTGCTTTGAGGATAAATTCATTTTTGTTTTGCTTAAAAAATAATAACAACAAACTTCTAAATGTTTACATGTTTTTATTTTGCACAGGCAGCTTTGGCAATAGGGATTTTTGTTAAAAAATAATAATAATAAAGAAATAAATAAATGTGGCAGCTCTCACAGCTGCAAATCATTGATTCAGCTCTGGAGAGAGAGGAAGAGAGAGAGAGCGCAAGTGAGAGAGAGAGAAAGAGAGAGAAAGAAAGAGCAGAAGAAAAAGAAGAGGAAAAGAAAAAGCGCTCAGCCTTATTGCCAGGGGATGGCTCCCTGTCAGCTCCCATAAAGTCTTCCTCACGCCCGTTCTCTCAGGACATCTCAGAGGTCTGGAAAGTATTTGATTTGTAAAGGCTGAGATTAGACAAAATAGAGCTCAAAATATTTTTTCAAAATTTAATAACACTATGCTGTTTCTGTGATAAACATAATACATGTTCATTAAAGAAAAATGAGAAAAGATTGAGAAAAGAAAGGGAAAATTCTTGGCCGTGCAAACACAACTATTACTGATGTTTTCAAGTACTTTCTAGCAGACTTTTTACTTTACATATGTTTCATCATTTGTTTCTCATAGATAAAATGACGGGGTGTGTATGCTTTTGTGCCCTGCATCTCTCACGTAACAGATAATAGCATTTATGGAAACCTTGCTATGTGCCAGGTACTGGCTGCCATTACTCAGTATCTCTAAGCCAGCTTGACATTCTCACAAGTCCGTCATCACCATCAGCTACATAAACATGATTAAGTTCCTGTCTGTTCCTTTGGCATCTCATTGTGTGAAAACAGCTGGATGAAGTTTCACTCAGTTTGAAGGGTACTTGAGGATGGTCTTACTGCAGACTTGAGCTACATGACATGAAATTTTTACCATGGGAAGCCTTGGGTGGAGGGAGGCCTCAGCTTTTTTATTTCCACTCGGAGGGAGTACTGTGACATTTAATTCTTAAGATTTCACTGAGTTGAGTTCAGACATTTACACTTTTAGAATTTTGCTATTTTATGGGTTGGTTCAATACATTTTAAAATAATCATAATTTTCCCCAATGGGTACATATAAGAAATTGTACCTGACCTAATGCCCTCAAAAGGAATTAATTCAATGTCAGGAAGAATTTTTTTAAAAAGAGAATTTTAAAAGGGTCTAACATGTTAGTCAGAATGGGGTCAATGTTTGAAATCCAAAGAGGGGACATGCAATGAGACTTTTTTCCTTGGCAGTTGGCCAAGAGAGACCCACTTTTCCAAGGGCATCTGGGGCAGACGTCCAACCTGAGAATGTTGAAATACCCAAGTCCACAGGTGTACATCCTTCAGAACAATGTAACTGAGGTAAAAAGAGAGGCATCTGTGAAGAGACAGGCCATGGGATTTAGCTGCCATGGACATATAAAACCAACCGTAGCTTCAAATATGAGGCTTAACCCAAAATTCCTGTGGACAGATACTCCAAGATATAACAATGAAGCATGGCATTGTGTATATATATAAACTTGGTGGTTTGCGGTGAGACATAAAGATGTATTTCCCTATACATCTCAATCTGTAGGCCGACAGAAGTGTATATAAAAACATTTTTTTTAACTAAGTAAAAAATTATTAGAGGTTTGTTTGAATTATTACAACTCTAAACATTAATTTTTAAGTAGGTTCTATTAAACTTAATGATTCTCCTGAGCAATTTCATATAATAATACAGCTCGAAATAATAATGACTACACTTATTAAGCTAAAACACTCACTGATACTCAATAAGAAACACAGTGGATTGCATGCTTAGTGCTGCGTGCTTCATTTCAAATAATCCCTACCATCATCTCACAAGGGAGAAACCATTATTCTCCTTATTTTATAGATCTGGGCCAGGACCTAAGTTTGCCAGGGTGCAGAATTTAAGGGGGCACTCGCTCTCAGGCTCTTGAAGTTTTGCCAACCCTAAGAGTGAGTGCTTCCTTAAGTTTTGCACCCCAAGTGCCTCGCTTGCCTCACCCTGGTCCTCGTGCTCTTATAGATGAAGGAACTGAGACCTAAGGGGTTAAGGAATTGTCTGAAGTCCTCAGCGAGTAAGTGGCAGAGTGAGAACTTGAGCCTGGCCCTAATCAGCCCCAGATGATTTCAGTTCTTCATTTACTAAATATTGACTGAGGATTTTCTACGCTGGGCACGGAGGAAACACAACTTCTACCCTGAAGAAATGGGTAGACAAGGTGGGGTGGGGAGAGGCGAACGTGCAGTAAGAGGAAGTGTGTATTCTCTCAACAGTCAATATCAGATAGCGTTCTTTTAAGGGATGGATGTTCTTTGCAAAAATGTCTTGATCAGCCATGGAGAAGGACGGGAACCTATGCGTTGGTAGAAAAACAAATAACAAATAAAATGGCTAAGCTGTTCATGGGAAAGGAGTGAGGAGGAGGAAGGGGAAGAAAGAAGGAAAGGGGAGGGAGGAGGAGTGGAGCGGAGACGGGAGGGGTGAGAGGATGGGCCCGGCCAGAGTGAGGTCGGGGTTATGTAGGAAGAAGTGGCACTGAAGCTGCCCTGGTGGAGAGGGAGCCAAGAATATTTTAAGAGCAGAAGTGCCACGACCTCCATCCCTCCCCACTTCCACACACAACCCAGGATTGAAATAATCTTCCGTATCTCAGAAGCTTGCTTTCTAAGGAGGGGTTTGCACTGGAAATTAAGGGAGGGCACAGGCCGCTGCTAGCCCACGCTGTGCATTTGTGCAGACTGTCAAAGGAAGCCCCTTCTGGGTGGATGAAGAAGGTAAAAAGGGCATAGGCTGGTTTTCAGATCTCCTTGCCCCCTTAGCTTGGGGCCTTTGATCAAGGCACAATCTATATAGCCCTTTGTGATGGCCCTGCTCACACCTGGGTCAAATTGCGCAGACTGGAGGCAGCAGGGGTAGAAGCAGGAACTAAGGATGGGGGACAAGGGAAATACAAACCCCTGGGAATTCACAGAAGCCATAGGAAAATCTTTGGACTTCACAGGGCACAGGTTTGGAATTCGGTGGGCCTTGTCCAGCTCCGTAAGATAAAATCTAGATTGCCTATGTAGACACACAACTATAATATGGTGAGTGTGCTGACAGAAATAGGTACGAAGCGCTGTGGAGTCCAGCAATAGCTTGGGAGAGCCGGGGAGACTTCCTGGAGGAGATGACATTTAGACTGCTATACAAAGTCTGAGCTTGCTGAGAAGAGGGGTGGGGAGGAGACACTTCATGAAAACGACATGGTGTGTTAGGGGCATGGGGAGGGATTCAGTTTGGTTGCTGCAAGGCTTATAAATGGGGAAGTAGCACGGCATGGGAATGGAGAAAAGCCACCTTTAAGGGGCATAAGTGCAAGGTTTTGACTGTCCTATAGGGGCTTGGGGAACCACTGGCTAAGTAATTAGCAAGCTTTTTCTAACATCAAGGAAGAGGGCGAAACTGGGAGAGGATGTTTGCCATGTTCCAGGTGACACAGGATGAGACCAGAACTTAGGTAATAGCAGTAGGGATTGGGGAGAATGTGCTACTTTGAGCCAGTATCAATTAATTCTGGTTGCCAGGCTTGGTAGGGGGATCTATAAGGAATGAGTCACAGTTGAATTGAACTTTCTAATTGGGGCAACTGGTCACATTAGTACTTTCCAGTCCTCAAACCAAAGTGTACTTTGCTACGTTTTGAGGGCCTTGCCCTGCTCCATGCCTTGCCCTGAGGACAGCAGAGTAGTTTCTCAGCCTTCTTGGACCCAGAGTCAAAGAAAGGGGGGGGTGTTGGGAAGGGAAGAGTCCCAGGGCATGAAGGCCGTGCACAGCTTGGCTGTTGCTTACACAGTCAAGAACAGAGTTTCTGCAGGTCAAGTGGGGTAGATGTCCTGTCCTTCCTGATGGTGGCTGGTGGAGCAGGGAGTGGGCAGAGAGCGAGGAGTCCCACCACATGGCTCCCTAAAGCAGAACAAATGAGCTGAGCTAGCACCTAGCATGAATATGGGAGAGCACCACTAGCACTGAATTCATGAGGAGGATAATGAAATAAAACTAGTAGAAGATTGACTGAATCCTTCTGTACCCTTCCAAGTGTCCTATTTTTGTGGGTCAGCCTGAGGCAAGGCTTGGTTCCAAGGACCTCTCAAAGGCAGGAAAGCCCATTTGAGGTCTGAAGCTGAAGAGTCCAGTAAGGTGAGAGCTGCAGGTTTGACAGGTAATAGTATTCCCATTTTATAGATGATGGTATTCAGGCCCAAAGAGGTTAAGTAATTTGCTCAAGGTCCTCCAGGCAGCAAAAGTTAGAGCCAATAATTATAGGCAACCCTCTGCTGGTGGGTAGTCTGTGCAGATGGTGTTCTCAGCATCTCCTCCCACCACCAGCTTTATGGAAATATAATAAATATAGCATTGTATTTGTCCAAGGTGTACAACATAACGATTTGATACCTGTCTATATTGAGATATGATTACCACAATCACTTTAGTTAACATCCATCACCTCACAGAGTTACAATTTTTTTCTTGCAATAAGAACTTTTAAGATCTACTCTCTTCCCAACTTTCAAATATACAATATGGTATTATTAACTATAGCTACCATGCTATATTAGATCCCAGGACTTATTTATGTTATAACTGGAAGTTTGGACCTTTGGATCAACTTCTCTTATTTCTCCCACTTCACTCCTTGCTTCTGACAACCACCGATCTATTCTCTGTATCTATGAGTTAAGTGGAATCCTACAGTATTTGTCTTTCTCTATCTGACTTATCTCACTTAGCACAATGCCCTCACGCTCCAACCATTTTGTAACAAATGACAGGACTTCCTTTTTTATTGTTGAATAATATATTGTATTATATATATATATTCCCCCCAAACTATATACACACTCTGAATAATTATAAAGGCAATGTTTATTAAAATGCATTTCATTTTCAAAATGTAATAGAATCAGCTGTTAAAGTGTATATACATTTATATATATATATATATGCGCCACATTTTATTTACCCACTCATCCATTGGTGGACACTTAGGTTGTTTCCATGTCTTGGCTATTGTAAACAATGCTGAGTGAACACAGGAGTGTATATATCTTTTCAAAATAGTAATTCTGTTTCCTTGTTTTCAGCATCTTATTTGAATTATGTCAACCTTGTGAGGTTGGTACTTGTATTATTTCTATTTTATATACAGGGAAACTGAGATACAGAGATCTTAGGTAACCTGCCCAAGGTTATAAAGCTTGTACGATGGAGCTGGAATGCAGCTCTAGGCAGCCTGACATCAGAGCGGGTGCTTGTCCACGGTGCTCCTTTGACTTCAGTCCCTGCCAAGTCTTCTGATTCCAAGCCCGCTGCCTTTTCCAATACATTGTAACAGTCAGTTCTTGGCATACAAATGTCAAATATCATGCAAATGTTTTCATATGTAAGGGATTTCAAAGGTATACCTCTGGGGAGCCTATGATCTCAGCCACACTGTAAGGAATAAATTGTTGGAGTTTAGTGTCTTAAACTCAGATCGCAAACACAGTATTAGCAGTAGGGTGGAAGTATTAGTAAAAATCCATCTTATTAGATGAACATCTGCTTTCTGGAATTTAACAGCATTCTCATACACGTATGGTTAGGCTGGGATGGCTCACAGAGAAAGTTTAAGTGTACTCTCTATTGTAACTTTCTTAGTTATAAAAACTAGAAAGATGGAGTCAGTGGGTAAGCAGTTTAAATTTTAGTACCCCTACGAAAAGAAGGCATTCTTTTTTTTTTTTTTAAATTTTATTTTTGTTTAAAATATTACAGATGTCCCTTTTTCTCCCCAATGACCCGCTCCACCCCGTTCTTTCCCCCTCCCCAGTCCCTCTCCCCACCATTGTCCATGTCTTCGGGTTGTGCATACATGCATATAAATTTTTTTAGCTGCCCAAATCTAGAGTCATTGTGTCTCTCTCTCCAGTTTGGTGCTAAGAAGACACAGAAAGACTGGGCAAGGAAATGTCACTTACTGGACAAAAGGCAGGGAAGTGGGCATGATCTAGAATACTGGGCAATGCCACTGCCTTTCATCTACTTTTGGGATTGAATCCTGTGGTGGGCTGATCGCAAAGTACATTTGTGATTCCTCAAGCACATTGCAAGGTGACTCTCCCAGCCATCAGGAGATGGAATCTATTCCCCTGCCCCTTGAATCTGGGCTGTCTTGTGACTTATTTGCCAGTAGAATATGGCAGAAGGATTGGGGTGTCTAACGTGTAGAACACTTCTACGCTCTCTTGTTCTCCTGCCTCCACCATGAGAAAAATCTTGAACGAGCCTGCTGAGACGTGAGACACCACGTGGAGTGTAGCTGGCATCCCAGGCGAGGCCCTTCTAGACCAGCCTTACCCAGCACACCTTCCAACCTGCGGCAGACACATGAGCAAGCCCAGCCCACGTATCTGAGCCTGTCCCAGATCAGCACAGCTGCTCAGCCAGCTCTTAAAAGCATGGGAATAATAAATATTGGGATGGTTTGTTATGCACATTATTATGGGGGAAAAATAACTGATAAAACTACCACGGGCAACTGATCAGTGACAGGAAGCCCGTTCCCGCCTATCATGTCCTCTTTCCCTACAGCTCCGCTTGCTTCTTTTGCGTTTCTTCCAACGGCGGCTGCAGCTCCACCCTCACCCAGCCCCGTAGAAAACCTGAAGTCCAGCCATGGGTTACGTACTTGGGAAAAGCGGCCAACTCTTACATTACACATGTACGGAGGAAACCACACTCATGCTCTCCAAGCCTAAGGGAAAAAAGTCACCAACGTGGAAGAAATCCAGACCTTCCTCCCTTGTTCCCTTCGTGCTTCTACTTTAATCTGTTTCCGTTTAATTTTCATCCGCGGCTCCACTTCCCATTTTGAGAGGGGTGGAATAGAGAGTTTAGAATCGGGAAACCCGGAGTTGTACAAATCTGGATTCGAACTCTGGCTCAGCCACTGTGCGCCATGGAAAAGCCCGTTAACTCATTGAGCCTCTGTTTCTTTGTACTTGCAATGGGGATGGTTATCTACAGGGTTATGTGAGGATTAAGTGAAGTGTGCACTTAGGACATATTAAGTGCTCAATAAATAGTAGTTATGACTACTTTGTTCACCATTCGACCCCATTCTCTCCAGTTCCAAACTCTGGGGCTCCCTTTCAAAACTCTGGTTTTGATTCAGACTGCCTGCTCCACCCTGAGCAGAACTCCCGGGGAACCTGGTCTCTTAGGACCCTAGTCTAATCTCTAGTCCCTGTGAGCACCCAGACCGATGTACTAGTGTGTCCCATGCAGATTCGTTCTAGAATGGCACAGAATAAAATCAAAGTCTTTTTGCAAGTGGGTCAGTGGGCAAGCCCACCTCCCCTAACCCCCAAGCTCTGCTGACCACTTGCGATTATTTTCACATGATGCAATGCTCCCTCTCCCCTTCGGAGTGGTATTAAGTTTCCTCCTGTTCCCATACACTTCAGAGACTGCTGCCCCTCTCACATTTCAGACGCTGACCCGCTCCCTTGCACTTTTCCCCTCCGCTTGTCTGGAGCCCTGCATAATGAAATTCAGACAGTGGTGACTGCTGTGCTTCTCGCTTCCCCTTGGAATGGGTGACGAGGACCGGGCAGCTCAGTCCTGCGGGGATCGTGCTTCTCCCATGGCCCCGACGCCAAACTGGGCGAGAGCGAGCCCGGTGACTTCATTTCTTTTTGTCAGATCAGAGGTTCCTCACTCTGAAGAGAAAGGCAAACACGTTTGATCTGACGGTGGGGAGGTGGGGGGGAGGGTGGGGTGGAGAAAACATGTGATATATAAAATGAAACAAGCTTTCCAAAAACAACAAGGCTGAATCATAATAACTTACATTTGTGGAACACTAGTTTTTTCACACGCATTGTCTCATTGGCTTCTCACAGCAGCCCTGGCCAGCAGACAAGACACGGATTAACATCCCTGTCTGACCAGGAGGTCACATGGTAAGAAGGTGACAGAGACCCAGCCCACACGCAGGTCACTGGACCCCACACCCAGGGCTCCGTCCTCTGTTTTATTCTGTCTTCTCTCTTGCATTTCACCCCATGACTTAGGCCCAACATTTGCAAAACTTTCCCGTAAAAACATCCCTTATGGCAGAGTGGGAATGAACATCCTGGAAATGCAAAATTACTACCAGATCCTGTGTTTTATCTAAACATATTTATTCAAACTATGAGTTCTGATTCATTAATTATGTCATATGCAGTAAGTATACAGTTGATGCTTGAACGACATGGACATTATTGGCACCTAACTGTGTGATCGAAAAGCTGTCTATAACTTTTGACCCTAAAGTTGGCCCTTTGCATCTGTGGATTTAACAAACAGTAGTTTCGAATCTTGGTTGGGAATCCGTGGTTGGGAAAGCCAAAATACTGTTTTCTGTCTGCAGTTGGTTGAATTTGCGGGTGTGAAACTCATGGGTAGAAAGGACTGACTGCATTTATTGAAAAAAATCAGCATATAAGGAGACCCGTGTAGTTCAAACCCCTGTTCTTCAAGGGTCAACTGTATTTTATATTCTTAATATATAAGTAAGCTTTTATTTTAGCTTCCTTCAGATAAAATAGGTGCTTCAGGAAGATGGCTTTGCTTAGCCCTTGATAACTTCAGGAGTTTGTGATACCCGGTTCTAGATGCTTCCAACCAGTACGCAAGATGAGTGTGCAATACACATGCACAAACCACAGCAATCACCTAAAGAAACACTTTATTTTAGCCCCTACCTTGCTAAGGATGCTATTTTTTAATTAGCACTGTTGACGGGGGCTTCCTTTAAACCATCTGCCAGACTTTCCATCCTGCTTTTTTGACAATGGAAAGACACATGTTGGTAAGGTATGTTTTGTGTCTGAGAGGCTGAAGGAATGAGCTTTGGGGCTTTCCCAGCTGCACTGAGTGCATTTGCAGAGCAGAAAGCATGCGCTCTAAGCAGGAACCAAAAATGGGGAGCAAGAAGGACCAACTGGGGGGAGGGGCAGGCTTTCAAAGGGGCTGAACAGAAGATTTAGGTCCTCAGGACTGTTGTAACTATGCACTACGTTACATCACCCTCTGGCGCTCTCTCCTGATGGAGCCTTGAAGAGGAGCCCTCTCCCTGGGAACGCTTTTCTCTCTACTCCCCGCAGGAGGCCAAGGATCTCTAATTCCTAACTCTGATTCCAAAGGGCCCTGCTGGCTCAGTTAGCCTTGCCAACCTTCGCTGTCCATCCAGAACACTTGCTGGTGGGCTGTTTCCTCCAGAGAGGTCTGCGGGTGCCAGCAGTCAGCACAGGCGCCAGGGCCAACTGCAGCACCATCGTCAGAACAGATGGGATCTGAACCCCAGCAGAGGTGGGGAGATCATCATGAGAGCTGGCTCCTTTGGTGTGGGTTTCAAACAAATGGGAATATGTTTCAAAGCGGTCTGGCAATTGGTTGCAACCATGGAGTTGAGATTTGCTGAAAGAAAGTGAGAAGGATGATCTCAGTAGCTAGCATCCGAGAGAGCTTCTTGCGTGCGTGCCCAGCACTGATCCAATCATCTTAAGTGCATTAGCTTAGTCCTACAAGGTAGATGCTATTATGTTCATCCTCTTCTGCAGATAAAATCACTAAAGCACAGAGAGGGTAAGCAGTGTGCTCAAGGAAAACAGCAAGTATGTGGCAGAACTGGGATTTGAATCCGGAGACTCCACACTTTCAGCCACCATGTGGTGGTGTCTCTCGCTGCCTGCATAACACGCCCAAGAGCAACAGTAACACAACCTTCTTTTGCCTTATTTATGCCAGGTGCTGTGCTAAAGGCTTGGTGTGCACTACTTCCCACAGTGCTTACTACATTCCTGAGGCTCAGAGATGTTAACTTGCCTGAGGTTACATAGCTAATAAATGACTCAGACAGCCCATACTCTTAATCATTCTGTTTCGTGGCCTTCCATGTAAACTGTATAAACTATAAAAAGCAGAAAACAAATGAAAAAGGTTTACAAGGAACTTCCTGCTATTCTAGACACTAAATAGGTACAAATTTATTTCCAAGAAAATTTTATAGGGTTGGAGACGTGGCAGTATGGAGGAAAGCAAAGAACCCTGAGCTTGTGGTCAGATCTAGGTTCGAGTCCCATCTTTGGCATTTGGGTTCTGGCCTCAGTTTCCTTATGTGTAAAATGAAGGTGACTAAAAGCCTGCTGGTGGGAATTGAATGATAAGACCTTTGTGGGGTTTTTGTTTAACACATGTAGGGTGGAGTTTTCTGTTTTGTTTTTTACATTAGAGTTCACTCTTGGTGTTGTACATTCTAAGAATTTTGAGAAATATATAATGACATGTACCTACCATTACTGTATCATACAGAATAGTTTTACTGCCCTAAAAGTCCTTGGTGCTCTGCCTGTTCATCCCTTCTTTCCCCTTAATCCCTGGCAAACACTGATTTTTCTTTTTCTTTTTTTTTTTTTTTTTTACAGTTTCCATAGTTTTGCCTTTTCCAAAATGTCCTATAATTGGAATCATACAGTCTTTAAGCTTCTCACACTGGCTTCTTTCACTTAGTAATATGCACTTAAATTTCCTCCATGTCTTTTCATGGCTTGATAGCTCATTTCTTTTCAGTGTTAAATAATATTCCATTCAGTGTTAAATAATATTCTATTATCTGAGTGGAATGTACCAGAGTTTATTAAGTTTTTTGTTTGTTTTGTTTTTGAGCTCACTCTCTTCATTTTATAGACAAAATATCTGAATGCTCGAGAGGTTAAAAAAAAACTTGCTTGGAGATCCAAGATGACAATGGATTGAGTGGAAACTATACTGACACTCTCCCAGGGCCAAACTGGAATTACAACTAAAATATAGAAAAACCATCCTGAATAATCAATTGCAACTGAAAACGAGCTGGGGAGCACACTCATAACCAAGGATGAAGAGTGGAGACTGGTAGGAAGTGCAGAGGTGTGAGAGGGCCGGCTGGGCTCCCATAGCAGCAGCTGAAGGTCTGGAGGGATATCTCAGCTGTTGAGGGGTTCCCACTGAGAACTCGGGTCTAAGCCCCAAATTGGGCTCCCCAGCCCAGAGCACCAGAACTGAGAAAGGTACCCATATAACATCTGGCTATGAAAAGCAGCAGGGTTTCTGTCTGCCAGGGAGAGAGAGCTGGAAATGCAGGCACCCTCTTAAAGAACCATCGCACAAAGTTTTTTGTGCAGCCACTCAACTTGGGTTCCAGTGGAGGGAAGGCAGAGTGGACTAGAGCAGTGTGAGGAGAATCCAGAGGGGCTGGCTGGGGGACTAGATCTCAGACGGCACCCATCTGGACCCCAGTGCTGAGTTATTCCTCCATACTGTAGAGGACATCTTTCTCAGGCAGACATTTACCTTCCAACCAGCTTTTGCCTGGGGGGTAAGCAATTGCCTCACCCTGCTGGAAAACCACTGGACTCATCTCAAGGAGTTTCTATAGCCTGAGAGGCTCCTAAAGAGACTGATAACAATCAGCAGCCCGGACCTATGGAGTGTCTACAGCCTGAGGCTCATTAAGAGACTGAATAACAGCCCCTGGGGCTTTGAGTCTTTGCCTGACTTGCTTCTGGACCCAAGGCTTGGAAAAGCAGACCTTGGTACATATCTTGGTCCTGTCCAAACACACCCAGCCCCAGTACAGGAAACAAGAGGCTGTGGGGTGTAGAAAACTTCAAACAGGGTATTCAAGGCCAGTCACAAACAATGTCTGACATTGGCCTGTACCAGAGACCATCCAAAAAACTGAGAGTCCTAGCAGATCTACCTAACACATAGAAACAAATTCAAACAGGCAGCCAAAATGGGGAGACAAAAAAACAATGCCCAAATGAAGAAACAAAAGAATTCTCCAGAAGAAGAGCTAAATGAAATGGAGATAAGCAATCTATCAGATATAGAGTTCAGAATATTGATCATAAAGATGCTCAACAGCATGAAAAAAGATATAGGAACTATGAAGGAAATTAAGAATTACATAGTAGAAATAAAATAAAAAAAACATTGGAAGGAATGAACAGCAGATTAAGGGAAGCTGAGGACCGGATCAGAGAATTAGAAGACAGGGTAGAAAAAAAATCACTCAATCAGAGGACCAAAAAGAAAAAACAATTAAAAAACAGGAGGACAGTGAAAGGGAGCTGTGGGTCAACATGAAACATTAACAATATTTGCATCATAGGAGTTCCAGAAGATCTAGAAAGTAAGCAAGGTTTAGAGAAGAAATAATGGCAGAAAACTTCCCTAACCTGGTAAATGAAAAAGTCACACAAGTTCAGGAGGCACAGAAAATTCCAAGCAAGAAGAACCCAAAGACACATCATAATTAAAATGCCAAAAATCCAAGACAAAGAGAGAATCTTAAAGACAGCAAGAGAAAAGCAATATGTTACCTACAAAGGAGCTCCCATAAAGCTGTCAGCTGACTTCTCATCAGAAACTCTACAGGCCAGAAGGGAATGGCTTGAAGTATTCAAGGTAATGCAAAACAAAAATCTGAAATGAAGACTACTCTATCCAGCAAGGCTATCATTCAAAATAAAGAGCTTTCCAGACAAAGAAAGGCTAAAGGAATTTATCACCACCAAACCAGCATTACAAGAAATGTTAAAGGGACTGCTGTAATAAGTTGAAATAGAGAGAATGAGAAACATAGGCATAAAGAAATAAAATGGCAATAAATAAGTACTTATCAATAATAACTTAAATATAAATGGATTAAATATCCTAATCAAAAGACATAGGGTAGCTGAATGGATAAGAAAACAAGACCCAAATATATGCTGTCTACAAGAGACCCACCTCAGACAAAAGACTCATGCAGGCTGGAAAAAACAAAACAAAAAACTTCTGGAGGACTTTAAAGGGGAGATCGACAGTAATACAATCATAGTAGGAGACTTTAACACCCCACTGACTTTTAACAGTGACTCTAAATGACACACTAGATCAGATGGATTTAACTGACATTTACAGAGCATTCCACTCCAAAGCTGCAGAATAGGCATTGTCCTCAAGTGCATATAGGACATTCTCAAAGATAGACCACATGTTAGGACACAAAACAAGTCTCTATGAGTTCAAGAAAATTGAAATCTGCCCCGCTGGGTGTGGCTCGCGCTTGAGCATCAACCTAGGCAATCAGGGTTCGATTCCCCCATCAGGGCACATGCCCAGGTTGTGGGCTCAATCCCCAATTGGTGGCGGGCAGGAGGCAGCCGATCAATGACTCTCTCATCATTGATGTTTCTATCTCTCTCTCCCCCTCTCCTTTCCTCTCTCTGAAATCAATAAAGATATATTTAAGAAAAACAAACAAAAAAACCCCAAATTGAAATCATATCAAGCATCTTCTAGACATTTGCATAATGGAATAGTATGCAGCTGTAAAAAAGAAGGCTCCCTTACCCTTTGAGACAGCATGGTGGGACCTGGAGAGTATTATGCTAAGCAAAATAAGCCAGTCAGAGAAAGACAAGTGTCACATGATCTTACTCATATGTGGAATCTAATGAACAAAATAGATCCAGAGACACAGAAGCATGAAACAGATTGATGAATCTCAGAGGGAAGTCCAGGAGGGGGGAGAAATTAACATAAGAATTTATATGCATATATGCATAACCCATGGACACAGACAATAGTGGGGTGAAGACGTTGGGGGAGGGGTGCAGGGTGGAAAGGATCAATGGGGGAAAAAGGGGACATTTGTAATACTTTCAACAATAAAGATAAATTTTAAAAAAAACAACACAAAACAACCTTGCTCAAGTCCCATAGCTAGTTCATGGCAAAGTCAAAAAGCAACTCTTCAACCTCTAGCCCAGTACTTTTTCGACTTTCCTAGGCTGATTTTCAATATTCTCTAGAGCTTGTGTTTGATGATGCTCCTCTAATTACTTGCACCCATTTGCTAAAGTAGTACTTCTGTACCTGTGGAATTAGGGGTTGAGAAGACTTTGGATAAGGTTATGCACATTCTCTACAACCATCTAGCGGGTTAACCGTTTTCCTCTTTCCTCATGTAGGAGTTTTAAAAGAGCACCCGTGGCAGGTGGATTTTCATCTCCTGTCTTCTTTGGAGGACATACCACCAAAGGAGAATGTGAACTGGGAGATGAGAAAGGCATAGTCAAGTCCTCTAGGGCAGTCTTGTCTGTTGTAAAGGCAGGTGTGATATAGTGGAAAGAAGGAAGCACTAAAGAAGAAATCTAAAAGATATCAATGGAAAGTGCTACACTTTGGTTCAAAATGTCAATTGTACCCAATGCAGGGTATAGTGGAATAGTCCACACAAGAATGACCTTGGCGTTTTAGCTGTAGAAGCTCATTAAGAAACAATATTGCTGTGGGGTTGCCTAAAAAGTGATTGCACTGTTAGAGTGTGTTAATAGAGTTGCTCTCAGCCCCGACCCTGTCTAAACTGTCTGAGACTCGATGAGTTTTCAACCATTTCAGAGTGAGGAATACAGAGTGAAGAATCCCTCTGCATTTTGTACTAAGTACAAGGTTCAGATATGACATCCACAAGCCCATTTGTGGATGTCATATCTGAATCTTGTATTGACGAGCTAGAGCACAACCAGAGGCTGTCGACTGGGCACTGGAAAGGAATTCACCTTTGTGGGAGCCTCCTGTGTACCAGACACTAGGCTAGGACTTTACCTACAGTTACCTACAGTCTCAGTCAATCTTCACACCAATCCTGACATGTAGTTTATATTAATGTCATATATATTCCTTAGGGGATGAAGCTTACCCAAGATCACTTCCCTCAAAAGTGTCAGGGCTGGCTTCCACCCACACGTGTTTCCTACCACCAGGACAGTGAAAAATCTAAAAGCTGTATCATAAGAGGGTAACTGTGGAAACCAGGCACACACAGATATCCCAAAATATTTGAAGGACTGTCAAGTGGAACAGGGAATTAGGTTTATTCCTCTTTGGTCCCCAAATAGTAGAGCCACAGGATAAGTGGTACAGGGCAGCACATTCTATTAGAGAAGATTCAGCAAGCAACCCAGCTGCCTTAGCTCATCCTGAGTGCCACCTCACTGAAGGAGCATTTAAGGAGGTACAGATTGGTCGGTGGTGAGGGATGCTACTCATTCATTCATTCAACCAATATTTAGTAAGTGGCTATGATGTGTCATCACTGTTTTAGGCCTTGAGGATTTGGCAATGAACAAAACAGACAAAAAGAATTTTTGCCTTAGTGGGGTTTGTATTACAATGGAGTATGATGGTAGAGGGAATTCCACCATGCTCTGGGACATCAGTCTAGTGGGCCCCCAAGGTAGCAGTCATAGATGCTGTCTGTGCCTGCCACTGTCCCCTCAGCTTATACCACTATTGGGCATGATAGCTCAATTTCCAATTATCAAATCCCGGGACTCTTTGCCTAAGGGCATCCTCTGGTCATGGAACCCATTCTACCTGAGTGTTGCAAGTGATAGGGGAATTAACACTCTCCCCAGCAGCTGTCACCCAGTGACTGATTGCATAAACACCCCTGCCTTCCTGTCCCTTAGGTGGAACAACTCTAAGGTGCATGATCTGTGCTGTTTCCCAGAGTTCCCCAGCAGAATGACACTCCAGTTGTCCATGGTAGAAATTTGCTTGATCAGTTCCTTCTCTTCCCTGTCTCACTTTCCACCACCCAACCAATGGTACCTGGAATTACTGCCCAGATAAACTACTTACACTTGAATCCTTGCCTTAGAGTCTGCTCCTGAGGGATCACAAGGTAAGGCAATCCCTGTGATTCATGATTACTGGCTGAATGTCAAGGGATCTGAGTTTTCATGTCTCTTGGCTGTATGCTCTTGAGCAAGTTGCTAATCCTCTCTGGCTCCTCATATTCTCAAAATAAGAATGAGGAAAAATAAGAGCATTGGACTAGATATAATATATCTGTGCCATCTGTATACATATCCATAAGCACACCTAGCACTTTGTAGACTCCCTTACCTGCTTTTGGAAGACCCTTCACATTCATGTCTCTTTGATACTCAGAAATACCTCCATGAATTAGACTGACCATAGACAACTTTTCCCATGTAAGGGATTAGACTATTGTGTACCATAAAGGACTTAACTTAATTTTCTTTTTTCTCTCCTATACCTTTTAAGTAATGTCCCAGAGTTTGAGCGATTCCAGGCACACACAGCTCCACTTCCAATCCTGATTTTCTCTAATGACCAGGGAACAACCGAAATTGTGGCTAAAATAAGAGTCTTTGAAATATAAAATCCTACCTTCAGCAGCTCATACAAGTTAGGTGCCATGTGGGACAAGACTGTGGGGGTAGACACAGACCCTGGGCTAGGTCAGATGGCTTTGTGAATCGCTTGCCCACACTCTGAGAAAGGCAGCATGGATATATTTTTATATTTCTCTATGGTTTATAGAAGCACTTTCATATCTTTGATCTCACTTGATTCCCACTAACCTTGTGAGATGTGATTTTTATTCCCATTTTGATGGGGAAACGGAGGCTGAGAGAGGTTGAGTGGATGTGATAAGTGTGAAGTCTCCTTTAAAATGTTCAGGCAGAGGCAAACGAGGGTTATCATGCTCAGGCCTGTTCATGGCAAGCTGTTGTCATGAGTTCTGTGGTAGCTGTGTAGACTTAGTCAGAGGCTGCTTTCCAGGAGAAACCAGGAGAACTCAGTCATCAAGAAGGGAAGAGTAAAGACAGTGACACTACAGATCCTGGAATTATGATTAGAGAGATGACTCCATGTCATCATGCAGAGAAAGAAGTCAGACTTTAGCACTGCAGAGAACCTTAGAGATCATTCTGGTCCGGACAGGGGAGTGACTTTTTTTAAGGTGACACAATTTGCAGGGTGAGCAACCATCCCATTTTGCAATGAAATTACTGCCTCCCAAGAAACCCTTAAGTCCCAAGCAAACTGGGCAGTTGGTCACTCTGCAACTCGTAAATGTTTTTGAGATTCCCAAGTCTGTCTGATTCCCAAAGATGACCTGTTTTACCACACAGGCACTAAATGTAATCATGGATGAGTTACTTTGCCCCTCCAAACTTCATTTTCCTCATTTGTAAAATGGGAGCAATAATATCTAACTCAAAAAGTTGTTGTGGGATCATTTAGAAAATGCATGTAAAGTGCTACCTAACTGGTAAATACTATGACTATTATTACTACTTACCAAGACTAGAAATAGGCTTTTCTGGATTTCTGCCTGCCTCTTTTTTATTACTCTTGGTTGCCTCCAGCAGGATTAATAAATCATCATTAAGGGTTTCTTTCTGCATGTGAAATAAAGTCTCCATATTATAGCTGGCAATTTTTGTGAACTTATATGCCCAAGAAACAGCTCTTTTTAATGAGCAAAAAGCTTCTGCTACCTATATTAAAAGTCACATCTTCCAAGAGGAATTTTGGTATATGGTTCAACTGTACCCAAATGATTTTTTTAGATTATAAGAACAAGCTACTATCAAATATACAACAGAATGGAAGAATTTAGATGCATCTGGCATCAAGGGTTTAGCTAATATTTGTGGCAGGAGAGAATGACTATACGTCTTAAATCACATCCAATTAGGCAGAACAAAGACTATACTGGATATAGCTACCATTTATCACGTTTCTCTGTTGTTGCCATTTCTGCCCATGCAAATATGCTCTAGTGCATTGCGTAAAGAGAATTTAAAAAGCGAGCGTTTCATGCTAGATTTAGAATGCTGACCTGTCTTCCTGTTGTAGTGTCCTGAGTGGGCGTTTGAACTCTGAAACCCTGAAGACCGACAGGCTCTTTCTGTGTCTCAATGGGAAGCTCTTTGTTCCTCTTCAGTTTCTTCAGCTGTAAAACAGGAATCCAAATAATTCTCTCTAGCCCAGGGATTCTCTGAACCGGTCTGTAAAATTACACAAAGATGAAAAACCCTGGAGTGACCATACACGCCTAACATCGTTATAAGTCTAGAGACCAATGAGACTTAAAAAAAAAAAAAAAAAGAATCTATCACCCAAAAGGAAAAAGCCAAAGTGTTCTCTGTTCAAACTGGCTATCTTGTGATTAACTTTTGGGGATCGATTTCTGTGCGCCTGCCTGGGGTGACCTTGCGTATGTTTTTCTACTCTTTTCCCTAAAGGAGGCCCCCTCCATCATCATTTTGTAGAATCCCCCCACCCCCTTCTTTCCTCTTCTTTTTTTAACTGTACTAAAGAAAAAAAATTGACTGCAGCTTCCTCGCTGATTGTGGAGAACAAATCTGTATCTCTTTGGAAGCTTGTTGATCAAAAGATTCGTGTCATCTGTGTGTAGGCCGTTTCTCCGAGGGAAAGAGGCAGAGTAATCAAGAACGCTCGCTTCTCTTCGGAGAGGAAAACAGATGCACCGCGTGCGTAATGGGACAGTGTTTAAAAAACAAAGGCCGGGGCCGGGCAGAATTATCCTGGCGCTCTCCCTGCAAATGTGTGGAGATAATGGTGGCTCAGAAAGAGACCCCACATTCCAGAGCTTTGGTGTCTATGGCAAGAAGCAGATGAGATGTGTCAATAAAATCTGGCATTTATTAGGCAGATAAGGAAGTCTGGAGTAACTGGTATGCTCTGAGCAAGACAAGAAAAGGGAAACAGGAACATTTCTGTGCCGTGATGCCAACTTTTGTCTTGGGTCTGGTGGTACCTGGGTTTATGCTTTAGAATTTTTAACATCTCTCCTTAAAATGACTGTTAGTTTTTGGAGGGTTCTCTTCTTGGCTTGATAGGGTTCACACATCACAACCGATCTTTAACTGCATTGTTAAAAAATAAAAATAGAAGATGGGTTGTGTGCAGTGCATTTTCTCTAGGGGAATGAAATCCACAAAAATATTAACCACAAGCATTTCACTGTTTGAAAAAGCAAAACAAAACAAACCGTAGACACACGGAGTCAGCTGCCTCTCCTCCCACGGGCGGCTCTTCCATAGCTGTATCGAACTGTCTAAGGCAATTATCCTCACGGTGACCTGTGTTTCACAGTGACAAAACCCCCTATGGTCAGAATGCTTAAAACTTCAAGTTATTCTATGTATTTCATAGTTATGAGGAGAGACAAATGAGAAGATGTATCTGTTTCTAGACTTTGGTTTTCAAAATGTTTTTAGATTGGCTAGTACTGTCTAGTTCATTACAGGCTTCCTGATTCAGTGTTTAGGTTGAAAGAGGGAAAATATTTTGTATTGACAGAAGATCAAGAGCAGATGTACGCCAAGGTCTCAAGCATACGTTTTAACTTACATTGTGTGCTGTGAGGAACTCTCTCAGAGCCAAAAAGTGATTTGTATTCACTAATTGTAGGCAGTTTGGCAGTTTTTGCATATAAAAATAACTTTTTTATCTGTTACCTGTTGGTTTCCCCTCTCTTGCCCTAAATAGGTTTTGTGTTTTTACTTTGTGGGCTGATTTAAGGTTTCATGTGGAGCTATCTCAGTATCTTGGGCAGCACTGGGTTTTACCCCCATCAGTTTCCTTGGGAAAGTTAATGTGGTTATGAAATAATTTAAAACTGTAGCTATTGGAGCACAGGTCTATGGAAAGGGGGCAGTTGGTTGCCAGGTAAATTTGATCAAGGTGAAATGTCAAGTTGGATCATTTGAGAGTCAGGACCCCCAAAATGTATCGACTTTGGTGTCTAGAATAATCCAAATCGAATATCTACATTGCTCAAATGTGCTGGAAGATCGCCAGATCTCTGCTTCAATCGGGGTGTGTGGAAACTGCTTACACATGCAGCCTGGAGGGAGTCGATTCTGTTGAATGGCTGTCCAAACGTCAACAGAGCTCATCATCATTTCTAGATGACAAATCATAAACACGGTTGGCCCTCGGGCAATGGCTGTTAACTGGGAGGCAGATGGTGGAAAACATGAGTTGCACATAAAAATGCCCACAGGGGCCAGGTTTATGTGAGGCGTGGTGTCAGGGAATGAGAAATGGTGGGGACCATCGGGACATGAAGGAACCACCTCACCTGAAGGGGCACCTGTTCCTCACCTCCAGCTCTCCACGGCTCTTCCTCCGTGCAGCCTTGGTGTTGCCAGATGTACTCACTGTTTGTTCAAAACAAGCAGGAAATTCCTATTTTTATGTGAAATCTCTCAAACTTTATATGCTGACTTAAAATTTTAAAAACACTGTACACTCAGGGTCTAAACACTTCAAAAGGCCAAATATGACTGCCATTTCGAGACATCAGAATTAAGTGACTCTGGGAAGAGAATCTCCCTACTCTCTATCTAGAAATGTTTTTCCAGTAATCTTGGTGGATGTCTTTTTTTTTTTTTTAACGAAAGAGCACTGGATTGGGAGCTGGGAGCCTGGCTGAAAACCAACTGTACCTACCCTAACAGCAGATCAAAGGCATACCCTTAACTTCATTCATCTCCAGCTTCAGAGTATATCAATTCATAATACATGTCTTACCCATTTATCTTACAAATTAAATTCACCCAACTAATATTTATTGAAAACTTACTTTAGCATATCCTATTTTATTTAATCTTCAAGAAGGCCTTATGAAGTAGATGGTCTTAACATGCATATAGAGATGAAGACACTGAGATTCTGCACATTTTAAGGAAACTGCTTAAGGCCATAGAACTAACTAGTGATGGAATGGAAAATCAGACCAGATCTTCTGATTTTAAGCTTTGCTTTTTATTGTGAAAGCAATTCTTAAAATATATAAGGAGCTATGATCCATTTAAATCATCATCCTTATCAACATCATTAAAAAATATGTGTATGTGTATATATTTAATTCTCACTCGAGAATACTTTTACCATTGTTTTTCAGAGAGAGTGGAAAGGAGAGACAGAGAGAGAGAGAAACATCGATGTGAGAGAGATACATCGATTGGTTGCCTCCGGCACAGGCCCCGACCGGGGCTGGGGATGGAGTCTGTAACCGAGGTACGTGCTCTTGGCCGGAATCAAACTGGGGCCCTTCAGTCTGCAGTCCGACGCTCTAACCACTGTGCAAAACAGGCCAGGGAAATATATTTTTAAAATTGATTTCAGAGAGAGAGGATGGGAGAGGGAGAGAGAGACAGAAACATCAATGCTGAGAGTCATTGATCACTTGCCTCCTGCACACCTCCTGCTGGGGATCAAGTCCCAAACCCAGGCATGTGCCTTGACCGGGAATTGAACCTCCATCTCCTGGATCCTAGGTTAATGCTCAACTGCTGAACCATGCCCGCCAGGCAACACAATTTTTGACCTTTTCGTATTTGGCCGCTAGATACAGAGTGTAGGAACAGAATTTTACCTGGGGCAAGTTACTGTATCTTTCTAGGTCTGTTCCCTTATCTCCTAAATGGGAGGAGTAACACTTGAGCAGAGGAGGTAAACTGGTATTTCAAGGGCTGTATTTAGCTAGAAGATGTCTTTCTTGGGCCTAAATTAAGTTTTTTTCTTTTTGTAAGAAAACAAGTTATTGAGGTGTAGCTGACATAAAATAAAGTGTACATATTTTAAGTGTATGATTTGATAAAATTTGACATACGAACACACCCTTGAAAACCATCACCACAATTACGATAATGAACTTATGCATTACTCTCAAAAGTTTCCTAAGGCCCCTTGGTAATCCATCCACTGTCTCTCCACTCCTTGTTCCATGTAACTACTGATGTGCTTCTTTTTCTTTACTTTTGTTTGCATTCCCTAGAATTTTATATAAATGGAATCATACAAGATGGACTTTTTTTTTGGTCTGGCTTCTTTCACTCAGCTTAACTGTTTTGCTCTGTCTCCGTGTTCTGATGTGTATCATCAGTGCATTCCTTTTGATAGCTGAGCAGTCTTCCATTATGCAGATGCATCATAGTTTACTTATTGACTCAACTCCTGATGCACACTGGAGTTGTCCCAGGTTGCGGCTATTACAAATATATCTGCCATGGCCATGCATGTTTAAGTCTTTGTATAGACATACGCTTTTGTTATTAGCATAGTAAGAAGCTAGGAAAATTCCAGGACAAGTGGAATAGGGAAACTAAGACAGATAGTTAAACAGCAGTTTGCAGACACCTAGTAAATCCCATCTTCCCTAAACCAAGGACACTTGAGAGTAAATGGTTTGCACTTCTCCTCTCCAGCCAGAGGGTAAATAGCTTAAATCACCCCACCCAAGGGAGACAGATAACAGAAATCCTATTAGTGCCATTTGCCAGCCACACCGGAGGACAGACTAATTAAGAGAATAAATCTCATTTTGGTACATCAGCATAAAGCTGATGAATATTCTATGGTTCCACGCCTAAGCCCTCCCCTAAATGCCCAGACTTTAAAACTCCTGAAAATGAAAGTCCCAGTGCCATTCCTTCTGGGGAACATGCCCCTTCCCCCTCTTCTTCCCCCACAGGCACATATCTCCTAACCTCTAAGGGGCTCTATGAGACTTGGGGAGCAATGGGCAGAGGCAGGTTGCCCTGGGCTAACCCCCTGAACCTGTCTCCAAGGCCCCCTTTTCTCTGACTTCCCCGTGAGCCAAAGCAGCCCAGTCTAGGCTCGCGTTGCTTCTTCTGTGCCCTTCCTTGTCTCACTGTCCTAAGTATATTTTTGCTGCGGCCAATAAATTCTTGCTTTCTTTTCCACATTTTGTCTCTTGATTGAAATCTTTCCGTCAAGAAGACAAGGGCAGAGGTCTCCTCATCTCACTAGTAACACTTTCATCTCTCTGGGCTAAAAGCATGGAAGGAGTATTGTGACAGGCGGTTAGAGAGACATGAGCAAAGCAAGGACAAGGGGCCAGGTACTAAAGGTCACCAGGGCAGAAAGCCCTGGGTGCCTAGCAAAGGATAATTGTAGGTGGGACCTCATCACCAGGGTGGCCTTTTCTCCCCCAGCATATTGCTGGTAATGTGGTTTCGATTCCCTGACCTTTTCTCCCTAGAGATAACATCTAGGCCTACAGTGGACATGAAATCAACCTGGATATTCTAGAAGATTCACTGTAAGTAGTATCTTCTCTTCCACCATAAGGGTGTGGTTTAACAATCTGGGGAAATTTTTGAAGTAGTTTAAACCTGAAAGTGATGATTTGACATAGCCCTGGGCACCTGCCTACTCCCAAAGTCTTTCTCATTTGCTTTCTGCTGTAAAAAATTTTTTTTGAAGTATAAATACATACTGTAAAATGTACATATCTTAATATGTAGTTTGATTAGTTTTCAAAAATCTATCACCCAGTTATGATATATAGCATTCCTACCACTAGAAAAATGTCCCTCCTGCCCCTCTCCAGTCTATCCATGTGAAAAATAGAAGGGGGATGTTAGCTCCCCGTCTATCATCAACCACTAATATAATACCTAACCATAGCTGAGTTTTATTTGTTCTTGAAATTTGTAAAAATTGAGTCATAGCGCAATCCGGTTTGGGTCCTGGGTTCGATTCCAGCCAAGGGCACAAAACTCAGTTGCAGGCTTGATCCCTGGCCCCGGTTCGGGGCACGTGCAGGAGGCAAACAATCTACGTGTCTTTTTCACATAGATGTTTCTCTCTCTCTCTCTCCCCCTTCCACTCTCTGAAAAGCAATGAAAAAATATCCTCGGGCAAGGATTAAAAGAAAAAAATTGAATCAGAGTAAGCTTTTTTTCGTGTCTTGCTTCTTTCTCTCGCATATTTTTGAGATTCATCCATATTGTTGCACCCACCAGTTTGTTCTTTTTATTAACGAGTAGCATTCCACAAGATGAACATGCTACATTTTATTCATTCATTCTCCTGTTGATGGACGTCTGCTCTGTTCCTAATGTTTTGCTATTATGAATCAAGCTGCAATGAGCATTGATGCACAAATTTTTGTACACATCACACATATTTTTATTTTCTTTTGGGTAAATGTCTCAGGGTGAAATTGTTGGATCATAAGGTAGGCGTATATTTGGCTTTATAAGGAACTTTTAAAAAGTTTACCACAGTGGTTGTAACATTTTTACCCTCACCAGCAATGACTGAGAAATCCAACGGCTCTCCATCCTCTCAGCATCTGGGGTCTGTCCCATTCTCTTTAACTTTAGCCATTTTAGTGGATATGTAACGGTAGCTCCTTATGATTTTAATTAGCATTTCCCTGCTGACAAACGATGCTGAACATTTTTCCATGTGTTTATTGACCATTCACTTAAAGATGTTTTTTGATTAGCAGGCTCTTTTAATTTTGTTGAATTCTAATTTATCAATTTTCTTTTTTACAATTATTGCTTTCTGCATCCTAAGAAATCTTTGTGTAGCTCCAATTTACAAAGAATTCACGTATATTTTATTCTAGGAGCTTTATAGTTTTAACATTTACAGTTAAGCCCCAATTCACCTCAAATTAATTTTTCTTTATGGTGTAAGGTACAGCTCAAGGTTCACTTTTCTTTCTAGTTGGTATAGCACCATTATTTAGACTTTCTGTTTTTCATTAAACTACATTGGTGCCTTTGTAAAAAGGAAAACAACAACAATTGTCAGGATGTATGTGACCCTATTTGTGGACTCTTTTTTTTTTTTTCCAAGTTTCATAAAAATTTTTACTCGGAAAAAAAAGTTTTAGAAAATCCTATTCTTCCAACAAAGAAATTTCCCCACAAACTACATGGAGCTTCCTGCCCTATTTGTGGACTCTTAATCTGTACCACTGATATATTTTTCTGCAATTATGACATATTTGCAGTATTGAGTTTTTCAATCTGTGAGCATGACATAGCTCTCCATCTATTTAAGTGTTCTTTAATTTCTCTCAATAATATTTTGTAGTTTCCCAGTGCAGAGTTCTTTTTATTTCTTTCATTAAATTTATTCATAGATTGTTTATATATTTTGGTGCTATTATAAATGAAATTTATTTTGAAATTTCATTTCCAGTTTTTTGTTGCTAATATATACACATACAATGAATTTTTGTCATTGGTCATGCATACTGAGACCTTGCTAAATTTACTTATCAAATTTAGTATAGGTTTTCTTAAATAATTGTTACCAATTTTTTTCTTTTTTGGTTTTCTGTCCATCATCATGTTCCCTCCAAATGAAGACAATTTTGTTTCTTTTCCCCTGATATTTGTGGCTTTTATTTCTTTCTCTTGCCTTATGACATTAGCAAGTACCTTAAAGTGATATTGAATAGAAATGGTAAGAGTGCATATCCTTGCCTTGTTCCCCACATTAAGAGAAACATGTTTAATATTTCACCATTGATCATGATGTTAGCTGTAGGTTTTTCCTTAGATGCTTTTTATCAGATTGAGGAAGTTCTTTTTTATTCTAGATTTGTGAGATCTTCTAAAATCATAAATGGATGTTGGACTTTTTCAAGTATTTTTTTCTCTATTGAGCTCAGTAGATAATTTTATCTGTAAGTCTGTTAACTTCATTCCTTAGATGTGTGCATTATGCTATTTTAGAATGTCAAAGCAACCCTGCATTACTGGGAAAAACCCTACTTGATCATAATACATTATCCTTTTTATATTATTGAATTTAATTTGTAATATTTTGTTAAAGAGATTTATATCTAGTTCATGAGAGACATTGGTTTGAATATTTCTTGAAATATCTTTTATCAGGTTTTGTTACTAAGGCCATAGTATCTTACAATCCTGCAATGACTCTTCGAAGCCCCCAACCTGCATTACCCTAACCCTAGCTCAGAATGTTTTATCTCACTCAATTCCCCTGATCTCTGAACCTCTCCTGCATATGGGGTCTCTGACTCTCTCATTTTTGTGGGGTTTCCACATGTATGTATGTATGTATTAAATTTTGTTATTTTTCCTTATAAAATAAAAGTAAAATAAAATGAGTTAAAAATTGTCCTCTTCTCCTGTATTTTGTAAAAAATGTTTGGGTAATATTGTTATTATTTCTTCCCTAAATACTTAATAGAATTCACCTGTAAAGTCATCTGGGCTAAGGGTTTTCTTTGTGGAGAGATTTTAAATTAAGAATTCAATTTTTGCCCTGGCTGGGTTGCTCAGTTGGTTAGAGCATCGTCCTGATATGCCAAGGTTGTGGGTTCTATTCCCTGTTGGGGAACATACAAGAATCAACCAATGACTGCATAACTAAGTGGAACAACAAGTTGATGTTTCTTTCTCCCTCTCTCAAATCAATAAACTTAACATTTTTAAAATTCAATTTTCATTCATAGATGCAAAGCTATTTAAGTCTCCCATCAGTTGTGTTTTTTAAGGAGCTTTTCCATTTCATCTACATTGTTTAATGTGTTGGTATGAAGTCATTTATTATTATCCATTACTATCTGCAGGACCTCTGGTTATAGTCTCTCATACTTGATGTTGGTAATTTGTAGGTTTTTTCTCTTATTTTTATGGCTCAATATTACTAGGGGTTTATCAATTGCATTAAAATTTTCAAAGAGCTAACTTTTGGCTTTGTTGATTTCCCTGTTATTTGTCTTCTATTTAATTAAGTTGTCTCCTTATCTTTTACTTCTGCTTACTTTGGGCCTACTTTGCTTCTCCTTTTCTAGCTTCTTAATGTAGAAACTTAGATCATGATTTTAGATCTTTCTTGTTTTCTAATGTACACATTTAGAATTATGAATTTCTTTATATATATATTGATTTCAGAGAGAGGAAGGGAGAGGGAGGGCAATAGAAACATCAATGATGAGAGAGAGTCATTGATCGGCTGCCTCCTGCACGCACCCCACTGGGGATCGAGCCCGCAACCCGGGCATGCGCCCTGACTGGGAATTGAACCTGATATCCTGGATCCTAGGTCAATGATCAACTGCTGAGCCATGCCAGGTGGGCTATGAATTTCTTTTTTATAGCACTTTAGCTGTATCCCCCAAATTTTAATATGTTGTGCTTTCCTTATCATTTAGTTTACCATATTTTTCTAATTTTCCTTGTGAATTGTTTTTTGATTCCAGGGTTATTAAAAAATGTTGATTAATTCTCAAAATTTTATGGATTTTCTACATATACTTTTATTATTGATTTCTAGTTTACTTGACTTGTGGTCTTGTATGATTCCAACCTTCTGAAATTTATTGAGACTTATTTTATTTGCTCAGCATTATGGTATTTCTTGATGAATGTTTTCTAAGTGCTTGAAAAGAATGTGTATTCTTCAGTTGTTGGATAGTGTTCCATAAACATTTGCTAAATCAAGTTGGTTGATAGTGTTCAAATTTTTTATATCCTTACTGATTATTTATATTATTTTCCTATCAATTACTAAGAGAGAAGTTTCAAGTCTCCAACGATGGTTGTTCATGTCCTATCCTCCCTTTAGTTTTGTCAATTTTTGCTCTCTGTGTGCTTTTAAACTCTATTATTAAGAACATACACATTTAGAAACATATACACATAAACATACAAAAATTTAGGATTTTTATGTTCTTGATGAATTGACTTCTATAATTATGAGATATTTCTTTTCATCTGTAGCCAAACTCTTTGTTTTGAAGACCATTTTGTCTGATGATAGTAAAAGCACATCAGTTTTCTTATAATTACTATTTGTGTGCTATATCTTTTTTATGCATCTGCTTTCAAATCGTGTTTTTATATTTCAACTGTTTATATCTCTTGAATACAGCAAATAGGGAATTTGTGCTTCCCCTCCCCATAGCCTTGGACTTTCCTCCCACTAAAAAGAACTCCTCCACTACGCTCACAATAAGAGTCTCGTTAAAATTTAAGCTGCTATCGCCCTGGCCGGGTGGCTCGGTTGGTTGGAGCATTGTCCTGTACACCAAAAGCTGCGGGTTCAGTTCCTGATTGGGGCACATACCTAGGTTTCGGGTTCTAGCCTCAGTCGGGGTACATACAAGAGGCAACCGATCAATCTTTCTCCCTCTCTCTCTCCCTCTCTCTCTTTTAACTCAATAAAAACATATCCTCGGGTGAAGATTAAAAAAAAATTAAGCTGCTATCCAGTTACTTTGAATTCCTCACATAAAGAGACCAGTAGGCAAGTAAAGGAGTCATCATCCTGGTAGGAGAAATTGGCCCCGGTCATCAGGAAGAAGATGCTGTTTTTGAACAGTGTGTAGTTCTTTACTGCACATGACATGGTCACACAGACCCCTAGAGTCTATACTGTGATTCTCCTATTAAGGTTGCCGTTAATTAACTCCATACGGCACCTTTCCCCACCACAGACTCTCTTCAATAACTTATGGCCTACTGGGTCATATGGGCCCAAGCAGCAGGGTCACTTGCACCCCACTTGATTCTGTTGAAGAGCTTCCATATACTTGCTGCACTGCTGTAGGGACCTTCTTCCTGAGATCTAGCCTTTCCCTTGGTCAATTGAGTTCTGGTCAGAAAACTGTCCTGGCCTGTAACCTGGGTAAGGTACCATGGTTTTTTACTGGGGAAGCTGTCCTCCACCTCCTGGTCATTCATCCTTGATTTCTTCTGGCTAAATGGTTTGGACAATTCCATTGTTGGCTGCCCATGTATCTTGCCCTTAGGGATGCTGTGTTCTATTAAACATCACAACTCTGTGAGCCAGGCTTCCCTGGCTGCCCCTCCAGCCTCACTGCTCATCACAATTATTGTGTCCATGTTGCATCTTCAGTTAAGCACTTCCATCTGGTCTTTATTTTGGGATATTATCATCCCTATTACTATCAACAATCCCGGTTTTATAACGGCATCTCTTATCATCAGCTCTGGCCTGCAGAGGAAGGCCACTATTGAGCATCTCCTTGTGTCCTCCCATCATCCACCCCCCTTTCCCACAACCGTTTCTTGATTTCAATTCTTTCAATTCTTTCTTTCAGTATTTATCTTCATGATCTTAAATAGCATATAGCCACATCTTGATATTTCAGTTTTAATAATTATCTATTGACTTTCCACTATGAAATAAATATGAGCTCTCTTTCACAACCACCACCACCATCACCGTCATACACTTCCCATTCTTCTGCTCTCCCATCATAATTGATCATAATTTTCTTTAGATTCAGGGTATGCAATATGAATTCTATGCAGTCTCTAGCTACAGCTAAACCATGTAACATACTATTCATTTTTCTTTTCTTTTTTTTTTTTTTTGCACAACACTTTTTATTCCATGAAGTAAATAATTGCTTATATTTGTGCTTGTTTGTTTTTCTATATGCTTATCACCAATTCATTATAAAACTCTTCCTCAAAGGTAAAAGTCTCTTTCAGGCCTAAATCCACCTGAGTGTTGAACAGATGATAATTTTCCCCTAGAGTCTTCAAATCTGTTCCAATTTTGGCTAATTCTCTCTAATCAGTTATTCCATTTTCTTCCTGAAACATGCTTTCATTGTCATCTTGGAAATTCCTTTCTCCTCTCTTTTTTCTAGGTTCCACGTGTTCTTTTTTCTTGGTTTACTTTCTGAATAACTGGTGTATACCCTATGATAGCTTCCTTATAGAGGGTGTGTGGTAGGCTGAGTGCACCATTCAACGTATGCTCTATGATAAGGAGCTCTGAGTCTTAATCCCCAGAACCTATGAATATGTTCCTTTACATAGCAAAAGGGACTTTGCTGATGTGATTATGTTGAGGATTTTGTGGTGAGATTATCCAAGTGGCTTTTTTTGTAATCACAAGGGTCCTTATAAGGAAGAAGGAGATGTGAAGATGGAAGCAGAGAGAAATTTGAAGATGCTACACTGCTAGCTTTGAAGATGGAAGAAGGGGCTGTGAGCCAAGGAATACAAGAAATACAGCTGTAGAAACTGGAAAAAATACATTCTCCCCTAGAGCCTCCAAAAGGAACCAGCCCTGCTGACACCTTGACTTTAACCCAGTAAAACTGAGTTTGGACTCCTGGCCTACCAGAATAAGAGAATAAATCTGTACTGTAAAATTGGCAAGTTTATGGTAATTTGTTACAGAGGACATAGGAAACTAACACAGGGTACATGGGAGATACTTCTGAGGCTTTGCATGTCAGAAAAATTTCTTCTCTCACTTTAAATGATAGTTTAGCTGAATATAGAATTCTAAGTAGAAAATAAATTTCCTTCAGAATTTTGAAAGCATTTCTCCAAGGCTTTTCTTTTTATTTCAACCATAATAATTATTTTTAATTTCCAGGATTATTGTTGTTCACTGCATCTTTCTCACCCTCCTCATGTCCCCCTAACATCCTGTCCTTATTTCATAAAAACAATATTTTCATTTATCTCTCTGAATGTATGAATGCTAGAATGTGTGTGTGTGTGTAAGTTTCGTTTACCTAAATAGTCTATTATGTGACTTGATTGGGAATCAAATCTGCAACCTTTTGGTGTACCGGATGACACTCCAACCAGCTGAGCCCCCCAGCCAGGGCCCAAGTTGCTTTTTTTTGTTTATTTTTATCTTTGTCTTTTATGTTTAGAACCTTTTTTCAAATGCTGTCCTTTGTTCTGTCTGGATGTATTATATTGAAAGTTGATTGAGGTGTAATTGACATACACTAAACTGAATATATTTAAAGTGTATGATTTGATTAGCATGTCAGTTAATAGCTTATTGCTCTCAGTTCTGAGTGCACCATTCAATATATACTCTATGATAAGCAGTGGAATTCTTCGAGCATTTCTCCTTTAAAGCAGGCGTTTTCGGTATTAGACTCTGAAGGGTCACTGCAGGAGAAAGAGGCTTCTCGTAGTTTCCAGTACGGGCTTAGTGGTACGAGTGTGAGAACATTAGTGGAGGCTACCCCAGCACAGGTCCAGAACCCAGTCTCTCTGCTACTTTCTAACTTTGGCCTGATGATAATCTTTTCCCCAGCCTTCTCAACGTGGAAACCAAAGGCCCAGTATGGCTTACCTGCAATCACCTGGGGCTCAGAGGGTCACGCACTCGGCAGCTGCTCCTGTAAGTCCCTACAGCTCCACTTTGACTCCAGGGATTGGAGGGGTAAACAGAGCTGCTGCTTCCTCTGCAAGCTCCACACTGCCCCACATTCTGAAGGCCTGCCCACACCAGCACCAGATGCCCACTGCAGGCCCATGCCACTAGTTGCTCTCCCCTGCCTGCACTCCAAACTTCTTTGCTATCCAGTGGGTTGAACCATGCCTTTGCGAATGAGGTCTGAACTCCTCTTAAGTTAGTTCTTCTTGGAGTATTCTCCCTCAGCCCTAGGGTACCACATATATTTCCTTGCATCCTATAGTTGCTCTTTTATCATTGTTAGTAATTATTTCTATTAAACTTCTCCTGTTTAGCCTACTGTGTGGTTTCTATCTCTTTATTGGACCCAAACTGCTACAATGGGTTTTGACATATGTATACAACAATGAAATTATCACTGCAATCAATATAATAAACCTACCCATTACTTCCATAAGGTCCTTATGCCTGTTTGTTATCCATCCTTCCATTTTTCTATCCCCAGGTGAACAATGATATACTTTTTGTCACTATAGATTAGTATGCATTTTCTAGAATTTTATATGTATAAATCATGTACTATATGTTCTTTCAAAAAATTCTAGCTTATTTCACTCAGCATAATTATTTTTATATTCATCCATGTTATTATTTGTATTAATAATTTATTCCTTTTTATTGAAGAGTAGTATCTCATTGTATGGATACACCAGAGTTTATCCATTCACCTGTGGGTGGAGATTTGGGTTGTTTCCAATTTTTACCTATTACAAATTAAGTTGCTCTAAATTTTTATGTGAAAGGCTTTGTATGGACATAATGTTTTCACTTGTCTTGTGTAAACACCTAGAAGTGGAATGGCTGGATCACATGGGAGATGTGGGTTTAGCTTTCAACTGCAAAACTATTTTACAAAGTGACTGCACTATTTTACATTCCCATCAGTAATGTATGAAAGTTCTAGTTGCTCCACATCCTTGCCAACACTTGTTATGGTTTATCTTTTTAACTTTAGCCATCTAGTAGGTATGTAGTGGTTTTAGTTGCATGTACCTAATTATTAATGATGTTGAACATCTTTTCATGTGTTTCTTTGCCATCTGTATGTCTTCTTTGGTGGCATTTATTCAAATATTGTGCCCGTTTTAAAAATTAGGCTGTCTTCTTTTCATTGAGTTGTGAGAATTCGTTATATATTCTAGATGCAAGTCCCTAGTCAGATACATGTTTTGCAAATATTATGCTTCAGTCTGTGGCCTACCTTTTATTTTATAATAATGTATTTTGAAAACAAAAAGCTTTTAATTTTGAAGAAGTTTAATTTATCAATTTTTTCTTTTATAGTTCATGGCTTTGTGTCTTCTTTAATAAATCTTTGCCAGACCTAAAATCACTAAGATTTTTCTCCTATGCTTCCTTACAGAAGTTTTTTAGGCTATCTTGGTATTAGTGTTATAAACAGTCCCTTATCATTCTTGAATTTCTTGTTAGTGAACTTCTGATGATGATACTAGATTGAGGAGATGTCACACACAAACACATACACATGCACACATAGCACCTCAGAGATGGACAAAAGTATCAATAGGTACTATTATTATTACTTTTTAATTTTCATCCGAGGATATTTTTCCAATGATTTTAGAGAGAGGAAGGGAGAGAGAGAGAGAGAAGCACTGATATGAGAGAGAAACATTGATCAGCTGCTTCCTGCATGTCCCAGCTGGGGATCAAACCCGCAACCTGGGCCCTGGCCAGAGTGGCTCATTCGTTAGAGCATCAGCCTGTGCACGAAAGGGTTGCAGGTTTAATTCCCAGTCAAGGGCAGGGCATGTACTTGGGTTGCAGGTTTGATCCCCCACCCTCGTCGGGGCTCATGCAGGAGGCAACCAATTGATGTGTCTCTTTTACATATATATCCCCCTCTCCCCACTCACTTTCTCTTTCCTCTCCTCCCTCCCCTCCACTCTCTCTAATATCAATGGAAAAAGTGCCCTCTGGTGAAAATTTAAAAAAAGCACAAAAAGCCTGCAACTGGGTATGTGCCCTGACCACAATCAGGCCCACCATCCCTCGGTATACGGGGCAGCACTCCAACCAACTGAGCCACACTGGCCAGGGCTCAGTAAGTACTATAATGATCATCAGTGTTTTACGGAGGAGAGACTGAAGCACAGAGGGACTAAGATGTTTGTCCAAGGTCACTCAGCAGAGACCAGAGAAGCTGGATATGAACCCGGGCAGCCTGATTCCAAGCCTGTGCTCCTAAGCACTGGCGTTTACTGAACTTGCATAAATATTTCCTTTGTCTTTTTGTTTTGTTTTGTTTTTTTAATCCTCACCTGAGGATATTTTTTCCATTGCTTTTCAGAGAGAGTGGAAGGGAGTAGAGAGAAAGAGAAATATCGATGTGAGAAAGACACATAGATTGGTTGCGTCCCACACGAGCCCTGATAGGGGCCAGGGATCGAGCCTGCAACCGAGGTATGTGCCTTCGCTAGAACTGAACCCCAGACCCTTCATTCTGCGAGTCGATGCTCTAACCACTGAGTAGTACCGGCCAGGGCTCCTTTGTCTTTTTTTGTTTAAATAGGAAGAGCCTTTCCTAACTTGTCCTTTAGGAACTAGTATGTTATAGGATCTGGGATGACTGAAGGAGTGCTTACCCAGGTCTTAACTGGTTGAAGTAGGTTCCAGTTCTGGTTCTGGTCAGCTGTGTGACCTTGGGCAAGGAATTTTCACCTCCCTGAGTCCCACATTTCTTCTCTATAAAATGCTGAGGGGGGTATTCTAGTTAATTTCCAAGGTCCTTTCCAGCTGTCACATTCCTCACGTCTATGATTCTGTGATTAAGTTCCTGGAAGGTTTAAGTACTGATAAAAGTGCCATTAAGTTCTGTATACTTAGTCCTGGCAGCCATTGTTACCTAAGATACCTGGGTGGGGGTTGGGGCTGGGGTGGGTGGAAGGGAAAGCCTTGTGTCTGGCCACTGTGTTGTACGGTAGATGATGGAAGACTGTTCAAAAATGTGCAGTGTCACTGAGTTTCCTCTGATTTCTGGACCGTGGTATATTGTGGCTGACCATCAAAGACAGTTTTCCAACAAGAGAACCTTGTGCAGTAAGTTCCTCCGGCAAGTAACTGGAGATAACTGAGATGGGATTGAATGGGTCTCAGGCGGAGAAATTTGGAGGACAGGCCTTTTTGGGCAGTGAACTGGCTGACCCAAGGCCTCTCTGTCTATCATCCGTTGACCTCAGGTCAGAGTGATAGAAAGGGGGGAAGCAGCCAAGGCAGTTAGGGATTCTCCTGCCCTGAAGTCTTGGAGAAGAATAAATGACTGTTTGTCCCACGTGGGCTAGTCATTCACCTGCCTGAAGGCAGAGGGCTGTGAATCTATGACCTGCTGGGATATAGTTTGGGCTAGAAGTCCTTGGTTTCAATGAGGTGATTGCTCAGTATAAAATCCTAAAGCTGGGTTCTTAGAGGCTATTGTTGCAGCAGTAACAGCCACCGTCACTGAGTGCTTGTTATACGCCAGGCTCTAGCCAAGAACTTTTAGCTCCATCATGGCAGACTGTGTTGGCTTGGCCACCCATTGTCTGCATGACAGCAGGCAAGTTACTTATTTTCTGTTTGCATTTCAATTTCTAAAATTGTGATATAGGGATAACCTATGTAAACGGGCAAGGTGGTATACAATTTTAATGACTTTTTACAAAGTGTCAATGGAAGATTTATGAGCAAATGCACACAAAGCACTGAGCAAACAGCAGGTATTCAATAAGTGATCCATAGACTGTGGGCTTCTCAGTGTTCCTTAGGGCAAGACTGACTGGTGTCTGTATGATGCCTATATCCTCAGAGCCTAGAGCAGGGCCTGGAACACAGCAGGTACTCACCACTTTATATGATCAAGGGCCCCCTCCACAGGAAAAGTCAAACTGTCATGAATATTTATACATCACAAAATTCATAAAGCTGAACCAGGAGAAACAGACAAAAACATACTGTTAGTAGGAGACTTCAATGTCCCTCTTTCCTCCCCCCCCAAAAAAGCAAAGATACAAAAAGCCTAAATAACATAATAAATATAAAGGGGATCAAGTTAAAATAGTCATCTATCTTCGCATTCTGAATACAGAAAAATACCTTCTTTCTGGAGACCATGGGACATTGACAAAAACTGACCACAGAGAAATCCTCAATAAATCTCCAAAGGGAAGCAGTACAGATGACATTGATTTCAAGGCAATGAAACTAGAAATTAAAGACAAAATGGGAAATATAAGTCACTTGGGTAGAGGAAATCAAAAGGGAAATTGTATGATATCAATAAGTATTCAAGTACCCAGGGTCACACAACAGTGGCAGAGCTGAGACTGACAGAATCTGTGCCTCCTAATTAAGCCATCGGTTTGCGATCCTGGACAAGTCATCCCGGGCCTCAGTTTCCCCTTCGGTCAAATTGCCTCCAGGGCCGCAGGGCTAAGGTACGAAGCACGATGGGGGAGGGGAGGTGGGCGTGCGGGACGCGCGGGAGCGACAACTTTCTAGGAAGTGGCAGGGTGCGCGTGTGGAGAGGCGGCAGCAGAGGGCGCTGGGTCGCCGGCCTAGGCCCGCGCCTGCCATTGGTCCGGGCTCCGGCTGGAGAGTTGGTGGAAAGTGACAAGTTGCAGGAGGCTGAGAGCAAGAGAGGGAGCGCGAGGAGCAGGAGGCGCCGCAGCAGCCGCCGCGGAGGGAACCCGGGGCCACAGTCCGCGGGCGCAGCGCTGGCTCTTCTGCATCCCGGCTGGGGGCACTCGCCCTCGGCTAGTGAGATCCGGACAGCCCGGGACTGACCGGCCGGCCGAGGCGAGGCTGCAGCCGGAGGGCTGGGCAGGGACCGCGCTTACGGGGTCCCGAAGCTGCCGGGCGGAGGCGAGGGAGCAGGTTAGAGGGACAAAGAACTTTGCCGACGCCCCCAACATCCTGCGGGGAGAGCAGCCGGGACGAAGTGGCTGGGACCCCGGGCAGAGCCCGTGGATGTTCTGCGCGCGGCCTGGGAGCCGCCGCCGCCAGAGGAGGAATGCACCGGCCGCGCCGCCTCGGGGCGCGCCCGCCGCTCCCGGCGCTGCTGGCCGCGCTGCTGCTGGCGGCGCGCGGGGCCGCTGCCCAAGGTAAGAGGCGCGTCCGCCGCTCCCGCGCCCACCCGGCCCTCGCGCACCCTCCCGCCGGCGAGCGCGGCGCTGGGCGCGCAGGAAGAGCCGCGCGCGCGCGCGTCGGGAGCGGCCGTGACCCCTGGCGGGTCTCGCGAACGCGACTCCGGGCGCCGGGGAGGCCGGCGACGATTTGCCCCGAAGCCCCGCTGCGGGCGGGGGGCGCGCCCGGGCGCTCCTTCCTGGGCGCCCAGCAGCAGTTGTCAGCGCTGACAGCGTGGAGGGGTTGGGGTTCCTGGGGCCGTGGGGCGCTTCCGTGCTCTCGGTCGCCCCATCTCCAGCGGGACCCTTCTCGGTGCTCAGGCCAGTCCGCCCTCCTAAATAGCAGCCGTCCCGGAAGGCGCGGTCCAGGAGGCACTTTGTATTTTCGGTGGTTCCTGCGAGAGCCCAGGCTGTCCGCAGACCCACCCAAACAAAAGCCCAGTCCTCCCGGGACTCGGGCGGCCTCGCCTCTCCACCGCCCCGGCTCTTCAGCCTTCGGGAGGGTCACGAGGGAGGCCACAAAGTGTGCGCTGCCGTTGCCGCCTCCACTTTGTGCAAAACGTGCTGTCAGAGGCGGCCTGCGGCCCGAGTGCTCTGAGTGTGCACGTGTGTGTGTGTGTGTTGCAAACAAGGGAGGAAAAGCCGTCCACTGCATACTTGATTTTGGTAATCTCCAAAGACAATTGCAACAGTTAGAGAAAGACTCCCCCGAAAGCCGGAGCGTCTCAGTTCGCTGCGGGAAGCTTGGATCCGTGCTGCGCCCGAGCCGGTACACAATGAGGGGGAAGCGCCCGGCTGCGCCCGCGGAGACAGCCGATGCATTCTTTGGAGGTTGGAGGGGGAAAGTTGATTAAAGTCTCCAGGGTCTTGGGCTTCACTTTTAACATGCATCCCTTGAGGGGGTGCGGGAGCCCCTTGATTCTTTCCTCCTCCACTCCCAGCCCAAACCCGTGCGGATAAGTAGCCTCTGCTCTTTTATCATGCATCTTTCATTTTAGTTAGGCTGTGTTTAGGGAGAGAAAAGGCTCTGGGCTATTTTGCAGTTGAGGGGAAAAGATCTATTCACTACATAGACCGTAATTTCAGAATTCATTTTTACTAATACCTAGCTAATAATCTTCATGGTAGAAAACACACCCTGGAAGGAAGTTGTGTGTGTGTGTGTATTTTGATTTCTTAGAGATGTTTTGGGGGAAGTGGAACCACATTTTCTGAGGATGATTCTGAAACTGACCCTATCGGGGAGGTTGTGCTAATCTGGAGGCTCCAGGGGTAAATAGAGCTTCTAATTGTGATTAAGATGTACATCAGCTGGGAGTGCACCTTTGTGGTGAAAATCCCAATGAAATGTAAACAGTTTGGTCACATGGATGTTTGCTTCCATGATGCCTAACATCTGGCCCCAGGCCACAACACCTGGGTGAAAAGTGAAAAATGGCCATGCTGCTGAACAGTGTAAACATCCTGCTGATGTCAGGTTGCCCAGCAAATGGAGGTGGAGATGACCAGGTGATTCTCACTAAAGTAGGGATCCTAGTTTGGGGCCTTGATTAATCCTGTTATATCCTCTGACTCCTTTCTACATAACCTTTCAACAGTGGTTGCTTTTAGATCATGGGCGGTGGGGGGGTGGGGAGCACACCTTTCTGTGGTCATCTACTTTAAATAAAGGTCCATGCAGTGATTTTGCTGAGGGTATGACAATTTTGATATCAGCATTCACCCAAATTCTATCTTGTTTAACTGTCTATAGATTTTTAAAATTTTTAAAAAGAGTATTGCCTATTCCAAACTTCAATAATGAGCTCAAATCTGTTATTATTGTCTCATTTGTTGTCTTAGAAATCCCTTTCTGTTTCTGTGCATATTTGACCTTTTCACTGGGGACAGAGCTTCTAGTGGAACTCAGATTTACTTTCTTGTCTGATCCAAGATTCCTAAGGTAACTCAGACACTGGCTCAGGAAATCAGCATAAAGGGGAGATATGTTTCGTTTATTTATTTATTTAAAAAGCTCAGCATTTCTTCTGTGACTTTGTTATCATGTTAGCCAGGAGGAGAAAAACCTTTAAATTTATTTTTTCTGGTATGTGCATTGTTGATTTCCTCATCCACCACCTATCTATGCAGAGCTAAACCTCTCTAGGAAGCTGAAGCCTTTATAACTGCACCCGGAACCCAGAGTCTGTGGAACCTGCCTGGGCCTTTCTCAGAATCCCATAGATTCTGTGGTTTGGCTACTTGAGAGGGAGGTGGCCTGCTACTGTGTTTGCTGTCATTTTGTAAACTTTCCAATGCCATTTTAATAGGTGTCTGACCTGTCTACCTTTAGAATAGGTCTCTTGAGGGTAATAACACTGAAGGCCAAGTCAGCCACCCCAACTTTATTGGAGAGTCCTGGAAACACTCCCTAGACAGAGCCACACAGAGGCCCAATAGACAAAGGGTGTGGTCAAACCCAGCCTGGCAGTGTGTGGAAAATATCTGATTTCCAATATTGCTTCAGCATACTTGGTAGGCTGTTTGCTACCCTGATGCCTTGGATTATCTTTCTGATATTTAGTTAGAAGTCCTTTTAAAAACTCAACTTTAGTCTATATTTTCCTCTCCATCTCCTGTGTGGTGAGCATAGGCCTCAAATTAGACTTGAAAGTTAGAAAGTTAGTAAATGGTGTGTCACTTGCATCCATTAGTATCCAATTTGGCTGTGGTCTGATGGTGACCACATACCCCATTTTAAATATTTTTGAAAATTTTACACAGCATCCTATGGAGAATGCAATGCTCTGTAGACTATGTATATTGATGTAAATATATATCCACATATAAATGGCATATGTGTATACACATAGATAGTATGTGGTCCATAGATTTTTGTTGAACAAATGGAGAATAACTTTTTTGGTCATACGTAAAATGCAACACAGTGTATTTTCAAGGGTTTTACCTTTTCTTGCTGCATTTTCTAGAATGAAGGGAATGCAGTAGAACTTAATAGTAGAGCTTTATGGTTATGAGCACAGTCATTGGCGTGTAAGACCTGCGTTTGAATCTTTTCTCTGCCACATACTGGGTATGTGAATTAGTTTTTCTGAGCTTTACTAGTGTATTACGAGTTTTAAGTGAAACCATATATGTCAGTACTGGAGAAGAGCACCCAGCCTAGAGGGTCTTAACTTGGGGTACTGGAAATTGAGGATGTGTGGACCCCTAGAAATGATACACAAAATTTTATGTGCATTTTTGTAGTTTTATGTTTTAGCTATAATTTGATTTTTTGAGAAAATTAGCATCCCCCAAAGATAGGAACCATTGGTTTGGAGTGTTTGATGCCTGGAGCAATGAGTTGCCTTTCTGGGTAGGTAACAAGGGGTTTAGGGTTGGTGATGTGTCCTGGACCTTAGCCCAGATCTGCATAACCATGGAACCTCTACCTCTCCTCACTTTCCAGTTTCCCTCCCGCCAGGCTGGCTGTTATTAGGCCTGGGAGAAGCTGAAGAATGATGCCAAGTCCTTTGACCTCAACTAAGAATGTAATTCCCTAAACACAAGCATTCTGAGATGCTTCTGCTACTACAATTTATTTAACAAACACTTGTGTTTGGACAAGTTACCATTCTAAGCATTTTGCAAGTATTAACTCACTGAATCCTCACAATAACCGTACTAAGAAGAAGGCATAAATAGCTCATTTACATTTAGGCACAGAGAGGTTAAGTTACTTTTTTAAGGTCACATGACTAGGAAATGGCTTTGTTGAGCTTACAGACCCTGAGAGGTCATGGCTTTTATATTAACTTCTTAGAATTTACACTATCTTTATGAATGGGCCAAAGGTGCCCTTTCCCCAGGTTTTCTAAAAGTAGCAAAGGGGCGTTTTCTTAGCCATATCTAGGGGTTATAAGAGATGGTTGGAGACAGCCCATTTCAATTTTTCTTTCCTGTGCTGGGGTTCCCCAAGCCAGTGTTGCTGTAACTCATAAATGGGCCTGAAGGGCCTCCAATGGTCTGCGCTCTGATCAGGAGGAATTACATTGTTGTAATGAATTGCAATTTTGATGAGGTTTGAGGAGTGTGTCTGGCGATTCCTTCCAACCAGCGATGAGATATAGTTTGATGAAGTGCCTTTGTATTTGCATCTTGGTTGTGGACTGAGTTGGGGTGATTTATTAGAGTGCTCGCTGGTGGGAGAGCTGGCTTGCCAGCTCCACAGCCCCGATGTGGACCAGACCCTGGCAAATCCAGCCCCAGCTGGGAAACGCTGAAGTCTCCGAGGCCTCCTTCTCAAACAGAAGGGCCTCAGCTTGGCCTTACCTATTCCCCGAGGGGTGACAGGAGAGACTGTTCTGCAGACACACGAAGAGAAAGAAATAGTCTTCTAGGAGTCTGAGAAAGTTCTCTGGAGCTGAGGGGGAGGGGACGGCGGGAGTGGTGGGGGAACTCTTCGAAATCCTTAACTAAATGCAGCTGCTTGTTACATGGAGCCTGACTTGCATGCCAGGAATATCTAAAAAGCTAACGAATACAAAATACAAATAAACAGCAGTAAAAAGGCTCTCTCTTTGTTGCAGTAAGCTCGGTTGGGGTTTTCAGTTTGTTTAGGAATGGGATAATTGTGGCGTCCACTTTATTTTGGTAAGGCAGTGAAACGTGGATTGATGTTATTGTCATTGGGATGCTACCACCACCTGAACTTTTTCCTTCACACCTCCCCCCTCCGAAGGCCCAGGACATCCACAGGGCCCAAGTCTCAGACTGTTGCCCCTGAGTGAATTACACTGGAAGAGGGCAGATAATTTAATGGGATAATCTTGGCAGGGCCAGCAAATTTCACACCCCATCTCTCACTAATAGAAAGACAGTAGAAGGCTACAACATCCTCAGATGAAAATAAAAGGCTCTGCTTAACAGTAACTGTCTGTCCATAAATAAGGTTCTGTAGAGTTTTGATCCCAAAGCTGTTATTAAATACTGATAAGCCAAGCCTCGTAATGTTTGGCCTCCTTACATTTCCTCCCCCCACCCTTCTCTCCATAGAATCATAGGTTAAAAAATTTTTTTTTTAAAGAGGGGAAAGGGACCTAAAAGAGCAACCAGTTCAAGCTGTTTATTTTCTCAAATATTTCTAAACAGAAAGGACTTTCTTTTATAGCCATTTAAAGAGGCAGTATGGAGTAACAGAAATGGAATGGGATTTGAATCTGATAGATGAAGGTTTGAATTGGGGGTTTTGCTGCTTACCGGCTGTGTGACCTTGGGCAAAGTTCTTTGACCTTCTGAGCCTCAGTTTCCTCCTCTGCAAAATGGGGGTAACAGTGAAATCTGACTCACAGAGTTTTGTGATAATTAAAGGAGATACTGGACATAAGACACTTAACAGCATCATGGACCTTGTGAACATAATGTGTGTTAGCCACTATCATTATCAGGGGCTTGCTGGAAAAATTAGAAAATTTGGCTCCAAAACAATGATTGTTATGCTGTGAGATATGAACCAAGACTCAGAGAAGCAGTGATTTTTACAATATTTTTAGACTCCTGAGAGTTTTGTTTTGCAGGGAGCAGCATATAGACACTCTAGATCTGAACAGTACCCAGGCCGGTGCTGGGGACCTGGATGGGAAGAGATTCCACAGTGCAGTTTTACAAAGTCCTAAAACAAAGGCTTTTTCAGAACAGCGAGCTCTTTGGGGAAGAGCAACCTCTCCCTGGTGCTTGGTGTAATTCCAGAATCCTGCAATGGGGAATGTTACATTTCAGGGACCTCCACTTGTAATCTGACCGTTTTTAGCTCCAATATCCAAATAATCTTGCTGAGCACAACTTGAAAGAGAAGGATAATGGCTGGAGGAAGGAATCCTGAGGTGCTCTGTTAGCCATTTAAAATTTCTAACAAAAAAAAGTTCATGTTACCCAAAGAGAGAAGAGTAATGAAGTGTGTGGGAAGGGACAGGGGAGATAAAAAGGACTTCTAAAAACCATAGCAGGGTTTGTGTTTTTTATTTTTGTTTTTCAACAGTAAAGCTTGTCATTCAATGCATTTCAGCTAACATTTATTATATATTTATTATGTGCAAGATATAGTGTTAGTGCCCAGAAACAAAACATTGTCCCTGCCCTCAAGGGGAGATGGAGTGTGGGGGCGGGGGGAAGTCTTCCTTTTTAAAGAACCTACTATGTGCCAGGCATAGTTCTTTCTAGATGCTAGACTTATGTTTCCCAGCAGCCCTTTGAAGTTGGACTTCTAATCTCACTTTACAGGTAGGGAAATCGAGGCTCAGGGAGGTCAGTATCTTGGCCAACCTCACACAACTGTTCAGATAGGATTTGGCATTTGAACCTGTACATTTGAACATAGGTATTTTGACTCACAAGCGTATGCTGTTTTCACTGTCTTCAAAGTATAGTTGGGGAGACAGAATGAACAGACGTGGCCCTCCATGTGGACCTCTCACAAGTGAGCTATAAAAAAGGGTTTTGAAAAAAGTGCTAAGGGAACACAGAGACAGGAATTCTCATTTGGGGAATTGGAGGGTCAGAGGGAGAACATTAGTGTCTTTCATAGACTTAGTGTGAGGATGCTGTGAGATAACGTGTAGAAAAATGCTCAGTACTGTTCAAACACATAGTGGGTGTTAGCGAGTGTTGTGCTGTAGTTATCTACCCGAGAGAGGCCTGGTCAGGATTTACCTGCCTCAAAAGCCGTGTGCTTGTCATTGCTCTGCTGTGCTCCTTTTCACCAGGCCAGTGGTTGTTGGAAGAGTAAGTGTCTGTGCTGTCCCCAAGTGGAAGGGAAGACACCAAGCTAGTTTCTCTGGTATCTTCCCCACCTGCCCTAATCCAGATTTTTGGACTCAGCTCTGCTTTGGGTGGGGAAAGGTATTTGCACATGTGTGAATTTGGAGAGAATCACAATGCCCAATCACAAACTATAACACTCCTGGAACTCTGGCCAGAATCTACCACGTTCCCCATTCATTCACTGATCATACATTTTCTCTGCACTTACTGTGAGCCAGTATTTTGCTATGGCAGAGATTGCTAGCTAATCACCAAGTCTGTTTCCATCTCTTCTTGGGCATGTGGCTAGACTCCATTTCCCAGCTCCCTTGAAGTTAAGTGAGGTTATGTGACTAGATATTAGCCAATAGCAGGAGATTGGAAGCAATGACTGTCACTTGTAGGCTTAACCCATAAAATACTTCCTAGGCAGGATTGAGATATATATTTTTTCTTGGGTCAGGACCAGCATTTTTAGATAGACTATAACAGGAATAAGAAATACCAGTCTGCACTACATTATGAAGGTGAATATTGTTTTGGGAAACTTTAGTCTCAGTTCTGTATATGCTGATTTGGGTTATTTTTGGGTTCTCACGATCCAAAGTTTGAAAGACACAGGTCTAGTGGAAGCAGACAAGTCAACAGCTCTGTACAATTGATTGTGTAGTTATGGCAGAGGTAGTTAAGCGCCCATGCTATGGAGACTCAGTTAAGGAAGTGCCTAGGAAGCGGAGATGGCATAAGGGCTCATTTTCCCAGCCAGTTGCTATCGGCTACCTGTGGATCAGTATTGAGAAGGATTCTGAGGTTCTTCCAGGATCTCTGGGAAGGAATGCTGTGGTCTGATAGCAGCATCTATCCTGGGCTTGGGGAGGAGTAGAGGCCCAGACTGGTTTGCATCTGTCCACTTTACATGAGTCTGGGCTCCTTCCAGTGAATTAACCCCTTTCCCAAGTTGATGGCACACCTACAGTGTCTCTAGCATTGTGCTAAGCACCCTTGGGTATCTAGAACTATATCTAGCTCTTGGGGAATTTACCTTTTAGGAGCAATAAAATAGGCGGTTGGAAAATAATTATACAGCCAGTGAGTGCAGAGTTAGCAATTATAGATGCAGAATCCTGAGAAGGGAGAGGTCTTTTGGAGGAAGAGGGATATGATGCAAGCCTTGAAGGATGGGAAGGAGCTGAGATAGGAAAGGAGCTAAACATTCTGCAGCTGTCCTGGTGTCCATGGACTTGCCCAAGGTCTCCTGTGTTCTTAACTGGGCCATCATCTCGGAATGAAGCTGGCCTTCAGGGGATGGGAGAGTAATGAAGAAGAAAGAGGGCTTTGAGGGGTGCCAGTTACTGTTTTTGCATATGAAGGGGGTGGGGGAGGGGAAGAGGAGGCAGAGTTTTCCTGGGAGTTTGATGACTTACCTTTCTTTCCTAGAGAGAGAGTGCCCCAGAGAGTTAAAAATGAAGTACATTTCAGCACTGCTTGTCAAAAGCTTAGTGTATCTTCTCCCCTCTGCTGCAGTGGTTTTGTTCTGTAGTGCAGGCTACTGAATTCCAGTCCACCTTTGCCTGCTTGATGAAAATTATATAGTGTAGTAATGATTAACACATCAAGCATCTTGAGTACCAAGAACCATTCTAAGTTCTTTAAGTATTTTAACTCCCATAGACTTCAGGGCAGCCCTGTGAGGTAGGCACTAATATTACCCCCATTTTATAGATAAGGAAACGGGCACAGAGAAGGTAAGTAACCTGTTCAAGATCACACAGTGGGAGAACCAGGATTTGAAACTGGTTATCCTGAGTCCAGGGCTTTGTCCTTGGTCGTTATGCCATGCTGCATCTCAGGTTTTTAAAAAAACTATCTGATAATTCAAATTCTCTGTAAGATCCCAGCCACTGGCTGAATCAAATGATTATAATTAATTCCTCCATTTGTTAGGGCTTTGCAGCCAACAGAGTTGTTTCATGTATAGCATTATCATTAATTTTCCAAAGAATCCAATGAAATAGGATTTCTTTCTTTCTCTTTCTGCCTATTAGTATTGTGCCTGTAAGTTGGCAGCTCATCTAAGTCTCTGTAGCTGGTGAAGCCTGTCAGAAACCCAGCCTCTGATTTCAGGCCCACAGTGCTTTCTGTTCGAGAAGATCACCTGTGTTTGGAAGTCAGGACTCTAAGATACTGACCTATGTATATTTTCTTTTTCTTTTTTTTTTTTTTTAACATATCTTTATTGATTTCAGAGAGAGGAAGGGAAAGGGGGAGAGAGATAGAAACATCAATGATGAGAGAGTCATTGACTGGCTGCCTCCTGCGTACCCCCGACTGGGGATCAAGCCCGCAACCCCAGCATGTGCCCTGACGGGGAATCAAACCTCGATCTCCTGGATCCTAGGTCGATGCTCAACTGCTGAGCCACGCCTGGCCAGGCAACCTGTGTCTATTTTCACTGTCCTTTCACCCCCTAACGAATTTGCCTGATTCTCCTCAAACCAGCTATCGCTTTCAGAAGTAGCTGTGAGGCATTTGTAGGTGGGACCTGGAACTACGACCCCTGTAACCTAAGGAAGTTCGCTTGCAAATAGAATGAGAGAAGTTCCTTAAAAACAAGTTTCCTAAGCGGTTGGTGATTCTGAGCAGTCCAGGAGCCGTTCACAGAGGGGCCTTGGCCTCAGAAGGTCTCGGTGTGGAACTGGGCTCACCGCTTGCTTCCCTGCCGGGTCAGCAGTTTACTTGGCCTCTGTGACATGCTTTCCTCACCTTCAGCAGCATAAATGGTACCTCCCTGAGAGGGCGGGGAGGACCAGGGGAAGTGCTTGTGCAATGCTCGGGGCGCATCTAGCGTGTGTGCTCAGTCACCCGGAATCCAAACGGGGAGCAGCAAGAGCACATGTCCCCCTCTGAGATTTTCTCAGGACGTGATGGGGCCACATTTCCAAACCTCAGCACCTTGTCAGCCTTTATTTTATATTACAGTCATCTCTGGGGCAGACCTTTCTAGCACCTAGAACTTTTAGGTTATAATTATATTAATATTTCTCAAGGGCCAGGGCTTTCTTCTGCTCTGTGAAGGTACATTTCGGAAGGTAAAAACAGGTCCTGCCACCTGAAATACTAGATACCCTCTGTTTGCCATGGGAAATCGATGCCGTTTCCTGATGGATTCGGGCATACATCAAAGCTACTTATTTTACTTTTTCTCCATAAGAGAGATGATATCCTCACCTCTTGGGTCTCACTCCCACATGGATCTTTCATAGTTTTTGCATAATTTTCACATTCCCTGCAGAGTATTTGTTTTTCCCCCAACCTGAACCTACAGTTGGACGAAAGTTAGCCCTTTGTGTGGACTCTGAGAGGTGTGCCTGAAGAAGGGTTGCATAGGAACTTCCAATCCCCAAATTCCACCTATTTGAGATTAGCTGACAATAACCAGCAACACATTTTGATGATGTTTTTAATCTACTGATGAGTTGCCTTCGTTTTCTCTATGCTGCTCACAGCACTCTGCTCACTCATGTCTGGTGTCCCTAAGCTAAGGAATCAAGTGCTTGGCCTATGGCCAGGTAATCTTCAGAGTCAGAACCTGCTGTGGGGGCCTTCGTCTTCCCCACTGAGCAAGGGAGGAGCTGAGCTGAGCACACCCAGTTTTTCACCCAATTCATCAGTAAGTCACTGTCTAGTACTGGGCCCTCAGCCCTTGCAAGGAGGAGTTAAATTAGTAAAGGGGCAGAGAGAGTCCAGCACTTAACACTAATTGGTTTTCCTCCCAAAGATGAAAGCACTGGGTGTAGGGAGTAAGGCACTCCTCCCTTACATTGGCTGCAACTCGATTTTTTTTTTTTTAAAGGAATATTGCCAGATTTCATGGTTGTATTGCGGTTAAACTATATATATGTACACACACACACACACTATATATATATATATATATATATGTATATATATATACACACACACACACGCAGATGAGATGGTCAAAACGTTTATAAATAACCCTCCTACATCTTTGCCTGAGGACTCAGGCTTAGAAAAAAGTTTCTTAACTAATCCAGGATGTTGGTTAAAGTGGCTTCCCTTAGACTCATAGAATCAAGTGAGCGGAGCAGTCTTGGCCTGCTTAGCATTGATGTAGAGGAGCCAAGGAAAGAGGGACCCCAGAGTCACATAGCTCCTTCACCTGCCCGAGCGACATGTCCTGTGTAAACTACGAAAAAGTAACTGGTGTTTCTGTTTGGTTAAATATTTCTTTAGCAACTAAGGTGGATGCAGGATAAATATATGGCAGTATCTCCCTTAGAAAGTTTACTGTTTTTGCTGGGAGACAAGATTGATAGCCCCAAATGATAGGAAAGTAACTCCCTGAATCAAACCTCACTGTCCTGGCTTTGATTTAGGACCCTTTCTCAGTCTTGCAGCCTCTAGAATCTGTGTACTGTAGCACCTGCCCCACTCCCCAGCACCTCTGGCTCGTGCTCTTTTCTCTCTCCACCTCCCCTAGCTGAAATCTTGTCTTCAATCCCCAGTGCTCCCACACTCAGGAATCCACCCTTCTGTCCTTCCTTCCCCTGCACCTTCATGTTCAGCCAGTATTCTCACACTGGCCACGTAAGTCACATTCACTTACTCTGATTTAGCTCGACACCTAGATTTTTAATCTTTGTAATAATAGTCCCCATCATTTATTGAGCAACTACTGTGGGGCCACACATCTGGCAAGTATTTTAGTGGAATCCTGTTATTTTGACTCTCCAGAATTACTGTCTCCAATTCAACACCCCTCCCCTTACTTCCTTCTTCTGCCTCTTCATCAGTTGGGAAAAGAAACTGCTTTTGCCTGCACTTCAAGCTTGTTAAGGGGAGATTGTAATCATAACCCCTGCCCCCAGCCTCACTATGACGGGCTAATCATAGTTTGCCCCTGGGATTTAGGGGCAGCCCCTCTGTGGCGGGGAAGCTGGGAGATGCCCTCGGCCTCGTCTCTGCTCTGGAAAGAAGCTGCCGAGGAGAGAATGACTTTTGATCCAGAGCAGGCAGTGCTGAGAGGCCTGGCGCTGGGCCAGTCTCTCCGTCTCCCTGAGAGTTCCTGCCCAGAGCCCGAAGCCTCTGCTTTAGATGAGGTTATTGTGTCCTGACCGTGCACATACCTTACCATACTAATCCTCATGACAAAATGAAGTGGTATTATTATTTTTTTAACCTAAAAGGAAACAGTTTTAATGCTTCTTCTCATGAGAAAATATATGTCCATTAAAAACAAAATCAGAAATGTAAGCAAAAACCAAAATAACCCATAATCCCACCCCTCAGAGATAACCTCTGATAGTGTTGTCGATACATTTGTGTTTCTGGAAGGAGATCACACTTATTCCCAAGAGAAAACTGAGGCTCAGAGATGTTAAGTAACTTCTCCAGGGTCCTATAACCAGCCCACTTCTTTCTGAACAGGGACCAGACCATATAGTAGTTAACTACAGCCTGGCCCAGCATATTTTACCCAATAGGAAATCACCAAATATGTGTTGAGTGAATGCTAAATTCAGTGTAATTCAGTTCCACAAGGAAGGTGGATACAGGAAGCTTTGTAGCTGAAAAAGGCCAGAAATATGCACCCTTTGGAGTTACCGCGAGGGCTTTCTGAAGGAGCTGGAGCTTGAGATGGAGACAGACAGTAATTTGTTTCCCTCCAGTGTGCAGTATCCTGAGCAGTCAGAGTCAGCCTGAGGGAGCACCTGAGCACCTTCTGCTGTCAGGGCCGGGCACTGCCCCAATTTACATTAGAGCTTTTCTGAAAATGCACAAGAGCAAAGTGAAAATGTGTTCACGTGGACATAAGGCAGAAGGCCAGAGGAAGAGCTCTATGCCATCCAGAAGGACACAGCTGTTGGGGCTATAAGAAATGAAGACCTAGAGAGTCTAACCTAGAGAAATAAAGTGGGGAGTGAGAGGGTCGGGCAGGGCACAACCAAAACATTATCAAGGACCTACTGACAGGACTTTCAGACAGGCCTTCCCAGTCTGTCTGTGGCCCCCTCTTCGGTCTCACCTCTACCTTTGTGCATGGTGCTTTTCCATGGGTTGGCCCCGCCCCCAGGGAACATCCTTCCCCAACCCATCAGCTGCCAGTCCTGCTCTGGCTGAAATGTCATTTCCTTGAATGGCTAGGCTAGGTTAGGTTCCCACCTACTTGCTTTCACAAATATTTATTTGTGCAGTTGTTATTTTTGTGATACCTTCTCTATCATTGGGTTGGATACTCCTTAGAGTAGGGTCTGACTCTGGATCATAGCCAATACATTGGCCTGGTGGCCAATTAAATCAACTCTGCTTTTACTAAGCTTCTAAATTTTGTTTTTGCTTCCTAGAGACTGGGATAATTCAATTTGCTTTGCTATTACTATCTGGCAATTTAAAAATGCATCTTTGAACAACTGAAAATCTCAAGCCTATCTCTTTTAAAAGATGAGGACTCCAACTCCTCAAAAAAATCAATCTCAACTCAATTAAACCTCCTGTGGGCTTTATTTGCAGGGGAGCTCTGGGCAGCTCAGAGCTGGGCTGTTTTCCCAAGATGCAAAATCTGTGATAACGCTGCGTCCTGCTGTTGTAAACTAGGGTCACTCTGCCCTTAATTGGCAACAAATTAAAATTCTCCCTTGCAGCCCTCCTCTTTCTCTTTCATGTAATCGATTTTTGAGAAAAGGTGTGGAAAGTTCTGGCACCTGTCCCTAGGGAGAGGGCATTGTGCTTGAGCCTGGGGGCAGATTTGGGCTGTGGGGGCCACTGAGAATAGGAGTGGCCAGTGATTCTCCCTTGTCCTGACTGTCCTTCTGTTCTCCAGTCCCCTTTCTTTGTTCAGGAATTTTGAAAGGTCTCATTACTAGGGAAATATCCCTTGGGGGACTCTTACTTTCTCTACTTTCTCTTAATAAATAGAGGGGAAAATTCTCTAAGTTTTGAATTTGTGAGCAATCTGAATGCAAATCTGGCCAAAAAGTCCTGTGTGAACCATCTGCTTCAGGCTGGACCAACTTTCCTCCAAGCAGGAGAGAGAAACGGGAGCTTAACAAAGCTTTGGTTGCGTATCTGGGGGGCAGAGGCAGTCCTAGGGGAGAGGAAAGGCCTGGGCTGTTTTCTTTCTTGCCCTGTTGGTGTCATTCAGGAGGGCACTTGGTCAGCATGCACACGGAGGCCTGCTGGGTGCCAGCATTGGGCTGGGCGCTGGAACAATAGGTACTTCTGCTAGGAACTTGAAGGCTGGCCTTGTGAGGAGCATGAAAAAGGTAATGGCTGTGCAGTGAGGGCTTGGGCACAGGTCCTGGAGCAGTGAAGCAAGGCTCCAGTTGGATTGGCAGAGAAGGAATCGGGAAAGGTGTCTCAGGGAGGTGTCACTGGAAAATATGTGTCTAGGAGGCCCTACAGCAATAACCTATAATGCATTTTTTATCCTATTGATAATAATGGTTGGGTTTATTTTGACGAATGAGTTTACAAAAATCTGCTGTCTGTAATGTTCGGTACTCAACTGGTGATAGAAACCATTTCCCAGGCCCTCTCTGTAAGCCAGCCCTTCCCAGGGAAACTCAGCTGTTCCACTAGGGCCAAAGCAACTCAGGGACTCAGGGAGCCTGGGGCCGCCACCTCTAAGTGCCAGGTGGGGGTAGGATTCAGGACCCACCCCAGGCCTCTGCCTCTTCAGAAAGCTGCTGTGCTCTGAGGTCTGGGGTCTCAGTTTCTGCATTTCTGCAGTGGGATTATAACTCCTTCCCTGAAGATTACGGAAGATTACAGGAGATGAAGGATGTAAAAGTCTTATCTGAGATTGAAGGGTCAGATAGCAAGCAACAGTTTATTTCCCTCTCTTGGGGAAAGGATCCACGAGGCTTCCTTTAGTCTCTCAGCAAATATTTATGTGGCTGGCATTGTTCTAGATGCTGGGGGTGAAGCTGCCAGCAAAACAGAGACCCTACTCGCGGAGGAGTCTGCAAATAAAGGAACAGATGCTGTACCAGGTGATAGTAAGTGCTGAGAAAGATGAAGCAGGGCGAAGGGTGAGTGACGGGGTGAGGTGGGTGCTGTTGTATAGGGAAGGCTCTATGACAGAGTAAGTGACTCTTGTTCAGAGACCTGCATGAGATGAAAGAGTGAGCATTGTGGCTGGGAGCGGGGAGTCCTCCAGGAGCAGGCCAGCGAGGACAGAAGCCTTGAAGAGGTAGTGTGCTCTTAGTTAACAGTGCACCACAGGGGCATCTCTTACCACTGGTAACATTTGTGCAGTGCTTATGTGTGCCAGGCAATAGTCAAGCATCACTTAATTCTAGAAACAACCCCACAAGGTAGGCCTATTATTATCATACCCATTTCATAGATACAGAAACTAAGGCATCCTCAGCAACAAGACAAGCATTCAGATAACTGGGGAAGAGGAAGTAGTTCTCCTTTATACAAAGTCATATATGAGCTCTGCACAGAGGAAAGAATACATGGTTTGGGGAGAGAAAAGAATCTGAAATTGGGCCTTGGCCGGTCACTCATCTGTTATATAATCTTGGGTAAGATGCCTCGGTTTCCTGACTAGGAAAGTGGGCTAACAAAATCTCAGAGGGTTATTGCGTATTGCAAACTGCATAGCACCAAGAAAATGCTACTTTACTGCTACTACTACTACTACACCAATTCTCCTTCCTCACCTCTTGAAAAGTTTGCAACTTACGTAATTTCCTTTTCTTTCCCTGAAATTTTATTTTAGGCTAATGTCTCTAAGGGTAAATTAACTACAGTACCCAGTGGAATTGACAAACATTTTTCTGAAAGATTAAAGAGCTTTGAGATAAAGTTGGTGGTAAGGCTTCTCCCACTTCTACAGAAATCACTCAAGGTCCTAGAACCCTCGGTCCACTCTCATTCATATACCAGGCTACCCCAACCTAGAAGTTTATGGCACCTTTCTCTAATTTTGCATTATGTAGATAGAAGGTGCTCCGTAATTTTTAAGTACTTGGCCCTAATAATTGTGCCCTTTTCAGTTATTCTATGCATTTGTCCCAGGATCCTGTGGGATGCATGGTTAAATCCCAAGGGGATGGTAGGGAGATGGATATTATTATTTTGGGCTACTGAATGAGAAAACTGAGGCGAAGAGACTTATCCCAAACTGAATAATTGATGACGAGTCTGGGTACCCATTCTCATTTCTGGTGATTAATACTTTGCTCCCATCACCATGGCAGTGGGTTAATAAGTTCATTTGTTTGTCACCTAATTGAACATATACTCTGTGCCAGGCACAGTGCTGCTCAGTGCTGAAATGTGAAGGTTGGTGATGATGCTTGCTCTTGGGAATGCCCGCAGAAGATGCTCAGGATATATTCTTGAATTTGAATGCTTGCTGCTGCCCTCCTGGCACATCCAGAAAATGCAGAGGGGGTGGTTGCTTTATTGCCATTTGATGACTAGAAGACGTGCACCCATCTAGCTGGCACTACATCTGGTGCCTGTGATCAGACCCGAGTCATGCAGTCTGCGTTTTGTTTTTCCCAGCACAGCAGTGGCTTCCTGTGATAAGCTCCGTCTTGGCTGTGATGCCTCCTCCCCTGGGGTTGGGATAACAGCCTCTTGGGGACTGTGATTAATTTCAGGAGAAGCGGGGCCCCCAGGGAAAGAATCCTGTCTCCCCTTGTGTGCACCTGGGATTAGGTAGAGCTGCCACTAATGCAATTAGGGAAAGGCGAGGGCCCGTACTGGGTGCAGGAAGCCCCGTGCAGGCTTTCCTCACTGTCACTGCTTCTTAAGACTGAAGGGGCCCTGAGAAATCAAGATTATTCTGAAGTCAAAAATACTGGCTTTGGGAGTCAGCTAAACCTCCAAGCCCCAGTCTCCCCATCTGTACAAATTTGGGTACCGATCCTAGCTACCTCATTACCTTTTGGTGAGGAAGAACTAAGATAATTGCATGTACTGAGTGCACACAGTAAGCATCAAAAACTGAGCTAAGATGACCATGTTTTAGGCGGGGGACCCAAGGCCCACACTGGTGCTGTTCAGAATTCACCACCCAGAATTCTTCAGTGCTGGCGTCTACAGTAGAACTCAGCTCTCCCGGCCTCCAGCACCAGGCCATGAATGAACTAACTTCTTTCTCTCACAGGTGATGGCGCACTGTGCCCTGTTGCCTGGCCTGGACACAGGCAATGAGCAGGGACTGGGATCATTCAGCAACAGAGGCCAGAGAGTCTTTTCCCAGCCAGACCATTAACTGGACCAGTGTATCTCTTGAGGCTCATTCTTAGTTTCTTCATCTGTAATGTGGGATGGCTTGACTGTCCCTTCTGGCCTTAAATTTTTTAAAAGAAGCTGACTGGAGGAAGCAGAGAGCTATAAAGGAGACGTGGAAGGAACATATCAATATTACGTAGTAAAAATAGTTAACATTTTGTAAATCCTGAGTATATGCCAGGGACTGTTCTGGGCTCCAGGACACACTGGGACCAGACCACTAGCCCTGTTTTCTAGGGACTCCTGGACTAGTGGAACTTTTGGGGTGGGGGTGGTCAGTGGGGATGGGTAGAGATATAAACCAGAGGAATTAGAGTTCATTTTGATATGTGCCTTAAGAGAAAGGGTGAGTCATGGCCCCCCAATGAGGCTGTCGTTGGGTGTTGTGAGGCTGCCTGTGTGTGCAGAACGATTAGCACTCATGGAATGATCCCTAATGGTGTACAGTGAAGGGAAGCCAGAGTCCTGTGTGCTGAGGAAGGGGAGCTTGTGGTTGAAAGGGCAGGTTCAGGAAGGTTCCAGTGGGAGGGTTGGCAGCCAGGCCAGTGCTCCAGGGGGCTGATGGATTACATTCCTCCGGTTAGAAACCATCAGAAACCCCACTGAGAGGACTCTTGTGGCTTTGGAGCTTTGCTGGTGTTTCCTCTTGCAAGGGAAAAAATTAGTTTTGCCTTTAAGTGTTACCTTTCTGTCCTCTTGGTTTCCTAAGTGTGGCAAGATCCAAACCCAAAGTATTTGTGCTAAACTTGTTAATTTTAACAAAGTGGTAGAATAGAATAGGAATGGGAAACAGCCGAAATGCTGCCAATTTTTCTTCCCTTTGTGGTTATATTTTCTGACCTTTTAAAGAAAGTTCCACTGAAAACCTGGCAAACTTGTGACTCCAGATGGTGGATATGACACTTGGTCAGGAACATATTGTGGACCTACTATGTACTTGGGCCTGAGCTAAGTAATGATGTGGAGCATGCTTCCTCGAACTCTTAAGATTGTTAAAATACATTTCAAAGCCACAGAAGCCTTTGGGAGTGATCTGAAGGGTGGGCAGCTGAGGGAGGCTTTGAAGCCATACTGTTTGAGCACTTAGACTGCTAAGTGCAACTCTTCAAACACTTCGCATGCCTTAAATGGTCTCGTGAAAAGGACATTCAGGATCAGAAGCTCTCCTGTTGATCCTGGGATAAAACCCCCTTATCTCATCCTTAAATATTGATTTAGAATAATAGCTTATTTTGAACTCTCTCCCAATAAATTAATTTTTAATTTAGAAAAATACCTCTAGGGAAAGTTTTGGAGACATGGGGTGGCTGATCAAGAGGGTGTCTTCAATGAGATGAGAAAGGGGGGCAAAACATAAAGGCATTACTTTAATTGGAATACTCCCCTCCCCCACATACTTTAATTAGAATACTCCCCTCCCTCACATCAGATTAATCCATTGACACATTATTTTGTGTGTATTGTGTTTGCAAGACTCTGTTCTGGAAATTGAAGGAAAGACTATGATCTAGCCTCTGTGTTTGTGTGAATGTATCTATTTATATGTGTGTGTATGTATCGTCTTTGGGAAAAGAAAATGAGATTGTTTTTCAGAAACTGCCCCCCCCCACCCCCCCGGGAGAAAGAATAGCATAGCAGAAAGAGCTCTTGTCTAAAGTCAACAAACTTAAATTTATCTCCTAGCCTGCCTCTAACTAGCTGTGTGACCCCAGACAACATATTTGCCTTCTCTGATCCTCAAGTTCTCTTCTGCAGCAATGGGACTGGACTCAGCTCTGTGGACCAGCAGCATCAACATCACCTGGTAGCTTGTGAGAAATGCAGCCTGAGGCTCCTCTCCAGACTCAGGGGATCAGAATCTGCATTTTCACATCCCGGGTGATTTGTATGCAAATTAAAGTTGAATAAACATTTCTTTAAAGAATGATTCCTGTTCTAATAAACTAGTAATTTGTATTTTTAAAAAATATATAATATGCCCGGCTGGGCGTGGCTCAGTGGTTGAGTGTCAACCTAGGGTCCAGGCGATTGGGGTTTGATTCTCGGTTAGGGCACATGCCCGGGTTGCGGGCTCGATCAATGACTCTCATCATTGATGTTTCTATCTCTCTCCCTTTCCTTTCCTCTCTCTGAAATCAATAAAGATATATTTAAAAAATATATATATATATATAATAAAATGCAGTTATGAAGAATTTATTCAAGACTGTTTGACCCTTCAAAAGTTTGTGCTATGAGAGAAAAAAAGATTTAAAGGCATAAGCATGCACAAATAGTTATACATTCAGTTCAAAATGCTATTTGTACATATTTCTCCTTTTTGCTATGTGTTTTCTGTCTTTTGCTATATGGTAAGGACAGCTGTGAGAGAGGAGTGGAGGAGATGGGAAGTCAGGGTGATTGAAGGTGGGGATGGCAATGAACTGGGACCTCCTGAGCTGGCAGGCGGCAGAGCAGTGGGTCTCAACCTAAGTTCTCAGAATCATCGCAAGGATTCTGAGGATCAAGCATCATCTGAGATTGCAAAATGATGTTTTATATTTTTTTAGTATTTATAAACTTAAAAATTCAGTGACTTTTTGTCATTCTATATATTTCTAATTAGTTGATATACAGTGTTAAATGTAGTCTATGTCATTGTTTGTATTAAATTGCTTACTTGAAATAATTGGGAACCATTGGAATAGCAGATAATAATTAATAATATTAATGATAATGACTAACAAATGCTGAGAACTTTCTAGATACCAGATATTGTGCCTTACAAGGAAGGAACTTAGGTATCTGCTAATCAATGTGTGGACAAGGAAACCGAGGCTCAGAGCCATGAAGTGACTTGCTCTGCCTCACACCTTGAGGGAATGATTGGTGGATCCAGGACTAGAACTCAGCTATCGAGGCTGTCAGCCAGTTTATATCTAATGTGCCTGACTTTTGGTTTGTCCATCTGATGCTCTGGGGTAGCACACACAGGAACGTTCAATGGAGAGGATTAATTGTCCTGGGTTTCTGCTGTGGAAGCCACAGGCTCTCAGACTTCGAGGAGCTCGTGAGCATCTATCTGGGCCATTCACTGTATTTAGGGGTGAGCACACCTGGCCTACTAAGGGAAAAGGACTTGTCCAAGTAATTGGTTGGGTTTACTTGCTTGTTTTGGTCTTTCTTTACCTGAAATTCAGCTCTATAGATATACTTTTTCACAAGAGAAGTGGGTAAGTGAAACAAGCCCTTCTATGAAAGCAAATGAACATGGTTTTAATGTTGCATATCAGGTTTTTGTGAAGATTTATATATCTTTAAAAAGGATTTAGCACAGTCACTGGTAATTATAAGCCTTCAAATTATAATAATAATTTTTTTTGGTTATTATTAATTTTTTTTAACCGAGTTTTCCATATCACATTTGGGAACAGTTTTGTTTTGTCTTTTTAAAGTGGGATTGTTTGCAATCTTGACTTCCCCACCACGTTCTTGATGGAACCAAAATTCTGCCAGCCTGAAGCTGCATTTTGGCATGTTGACTTTAATCTGTTTATTAAGAAACAAAAAACTTAGAATCTTTGACCCTTCCCCCTCTCCTGCTCCCCAAAATTCAGGGAAACCTGCTTCAGGAAGGAGACTTTAGGATGCTTGCCTTAGCCAGTTTGAACTAAGTATGGTAAACAAGAGGGCTTCAGGCAGGCGCCTGTTAGCCTGTTAGCTAGATACCTCCTGTGTCCCATTGTTTCCAAGTGGCCTAGCAAGGATTTTCCTGCCATGTGTGTTCCCCTCTTCCTCAACTACCTGAAATCACTGACTCTCACTTCTGAACTCTAATATGCCCTCCCCCCTTTCTGCTTTGCCCCAAATGTCTTATATACCCAATGTTGCTTCACCGTCTGGAATTTTCATGCCTATGTGAATTCCCCATGCGCACATATTAAAACTTTGATATTCGCCTGTTAATCTATCTCTGTTTATTTGGTTATTAGCCCAGCCAGAAGAATTTAAAAGGTGGGAAGAAAAGTATTAATATTTTTTTAGCCCCTACATTCTCTGTCTTAAAGTTAACCTTTGAGACAGCAGACCACAAAATCCCTTTTCACCAAATACATAATCACCAGAAACCATATAATGTAAAGGGAGAAATTTAGCGCTGTTGGGGCAGCTTCATCCATCTTATGAGCCCACAGTTTACTTAGTCGAATTGAACTGAGAAGCTGTCTCCGAGACCACAGGTCTTCTGATCCTCAGAAAATAAGAATCAATTTCCAGGAAGCAGTGAGGCCCCTTTCTCTGCCAGGTACAGTTGCTACTAATCTAGGAAGTGGGAGGCTGGTTAGAAGCAGGGCCAGCTTCATAGCGTACAGCCTGTGCAACTAAATAGGGCCCCACCCTCGGGCTCCGCAGTAGGTTTAATCTGCTGTTGCTGCCCTGAAATTCTTAATATTATTTCAAACTAGAAGACCTGCATTTTTATTTTGCGCTGGGCCTTGCAAATTACGGAGCTGGTCTTGGTTAGAATAATTCAGTCCCTGAGGAGCAAGTCAGCGGTGACTGTCTGTCACCTTTTTGGGGAGGAGGAGGCCACAGGCCTGACCCCTTGTGGTGGTTTTCAGTATTGTGTGTGGGCTTGAGACGGGCATATGGGATCAGCTGCCATAGACAGGAGGGAGAGCAGGGTGGATCTCTCACTGTCCCATCACTTTGCCTTGTGATCATAGACAAGTCACTTACCTCTCTGCATGTCTTCTTCCCATCCCTAATCCCAGTTGCACATAGTACCCAGCACATAGTAGGTCCTTATATTAATCTCGCTAGCTGGATTAACTTTCCCAGATCCATCACTTATTAGCCATATGATCTTAGACACACTTAATGTTTCTGAGTCTCAGTTGCCTCATCTCTAGAAAGGGGATGATCATGTCTATCTTGAAGGGCTGTTAGGAAAATTAGAGATAATACATGTAAAGTCCTGGGTATAATAGTGACTGACACATAATAGGTGGTAAATAAAGAATAGTTTTTGCCCAGACCATGTGGCTCAGTGGTTGAACATTGTCCTGTGGACAAAGGTCCCCAGTCAGGGCACGTGCACAGGTTGTGGGCTCGATCTCCAGCAGGGGGTGTGCAGGAGGCAGCCTGTCGAAGTTGATGTGTCGATATTTCTCTCCCTCTCCCTTCCTCTCTCTCTAAAATCAATAAAAACATATTTAAAAAGAATAGTTTTTCTTATTAAATTATAAGATACACACACACACACATATATGAATAAACAGCTTTCATCATATCATTTCCTCTCGTCAAAAAAGTCCTCAATGGCTCCCCATTGTCCATGGCCATGGAGGGGCAAGGCTCTTCGTGATATAGACATAGCCTACATTGCATAACTTCTTCCAGTAGTATTTAAAAACTTCTAGAATGCTAGTTGGGGCTGTATTTTACTCTTTCGGTATCTTGTCTCCCAAGGGCATTGGGAATCCCTTGGCAATGGAATTCTATGTCATCCCCTGAATGCCTGCGAGAGTGCCTGGCATACAATGTCGGTGTGGCTGTTGGCTGTTAACCACATGTATTTCAGGAATATAGTGCAACTTTGCTTGTTTTGCATCTGTTTTTACCACTTAGCTCATTCAAACTGGAAATGGATTATGATTTTGCATTCAAGTGAGGAGGAAGAGAAGCCCACCCATCCTCCTCTGTCAAGCTCTCTCTCTTTTTAAAACAGCCACTGTCACCTTCCACTTGGGTGGTTGTTTACATGTTTGTCTCCCCTTCTGAACTGTCAACTTGATGGGGAGGAATGGTGTCTCATTCTCCTTCTTATCTTCAGTGCCCAGCATATTGAACCTGGAACAAATGCAAAAGGCATTCATTGTTTGTCAAATCAATGAGTATTGGAAAACTCAAATTTTTATGCCAGACAAGGGAGACAGTGGGAGCTGCCCCTTTACTGGAAAAACATTGTTTATTAGATCTGTATGGATCATTTAGAAAATATGCAGTTGGATATCTTTTATGGTCAAAGAAGAAAATCAGTATAAAATGCCTAATTAAAAGCAGAAGCTCACATTTCCCCTTGTAATGAAGGCAGGATCATGAATATTTTTCTTTCCTCAGCCCAGGAGATGGGCAGGCAGCCAGGCTTAAAGACAGGGATGCTGTGCAGACAGATAAGAAGGTTTGACATGAGGAGGACTGGGCTCTGAGGTTACTCTGGGTCCATCTTTGCTTCAGTGTTTCTCATGGATGTTGAAAATACAAAAAGTGTTCACTCCTTTAAGAAATTTCGGCAACACTGTCAACTCCTTTGAGATATTTCGCTCTGTGACCTATAAAACCATCACTTGTTGCCCTGGCTGGTGTGGCTCAGTTGGTTGAGTGTCATCCTGTGTGCCAAAGGGTCGCAGATTCGATTCCCAGTTGGGACACATACAGGAGGCAACCGATTGATGTTTCTTTCTCACATCAATGTTTCTCTCTCTCTCTCTCTCTCAAAACGAATAATAACATATTCTTGGGTGAGGATTAAAAAATAAATAAATACAATAAAATTACCACTTGTTTGTGAACTTAATATAATGGCATATTTGCAGGAGTAGGTTCTGAATTTGGGGTGAAAGGTATGGGTCTTATCTTGTTCTTGGTGCTCCTGGCCCTTATGAAACAGGATGGCCTTTACCCGTTCAGCTGGCTGGAGGCAGAGAGGGAGATGATGTTCTGAATGACCTCTGCCACCCAGAGGAAATTGGGCCTCAGAGAAGGATAATGAGTGGATGTGCTCTGGGACGGGGACCTTGCTACTCAAAATGTGGTCTGAGGGACCGGTCAGCAGCAGCAGCACCACCTGAGCGTTTGTTAGAATTAAAGAATCTCAGATGCCCTCTGGACATACGGAATCAGATTCTGCATTTTACTAAGAGTCCCAGGTGATTCATTACCATGATCCTTGATCCCAGAGCTGCCTTGAATCCCAGAACTGCCACCATGTAGGTATCACTCGACACTTTTTCATCTTAGATTTTCATCTATAAAATGTATATGTTGTGTGTTTTGATGGCTGTGTGTGTATATTAAATGAAATATAATTCAGCTTATGGTAGTAACTTAATAAATGAATAGTACTTATTGCTATTATTAGTATGGTATCTGAGTCTTAGTGCAGACAGTCAAACTGTTCCTTATGATGGGAGAATCGCTGGGCTGTCATCACTAATATGTTGTAATTTTACATTAACTTTATGTCTTTTGTATGAATCAATGAGTGACCTTAAAGAATCAAAATCATAGCTTAATGATTAAGCAGAAACCTTCTTACCCAGCAGTAGACAGTTGATGAGAAAGGTCAGTTAAAGCAGGGAGTAAAGCAATAGTAAAGAAGTAAAATCAAACATTTTGTTTAACTTTAAATGCCTAGATGTCCATTCATTTAATCTCATTAGTTAGGGCCAAGGCTTTCCCTTTGAGCCGGGGTCTGATGTTTGGAGGTTCTTGTCGTCTTCTACATCCACACCTTGCTAATAATATATCTTCTGTGATAGCCAGTGTGGCTTTCTCTAAAGTGGATTAGACATTTAAAGGCACATGTAAAGCAATTCAAATGGAGAGTTCTTTTAGATATTTCCACCTTTCTAACTTTTTATACATCTCACACTTAATACAATGGCAAATTTTATTGGTGGTGGGGGGGGGGAGGGCTGTTAATTTCACCTTTCCAAAAAAATTTGTCTTAGTTTTCGTAAAAGTCACAACTTTCTCTTCATACTCTTGTTTTATCAGTTTACATTCTGAACAGTGAGTCATAAAAAATACAACTGTGTAATGAATGAGCTTTGGGACCAAACTCTATTGATTCTGGTTAGACTAAAACTCAAGAGGTGGGAACAGAAGTGCGTGGATTGTCCGGAAGCATCCATGGACACAGGCAGGTGCTCTCTGGACGGAATGGAGAGTATTGACCAATCCAGTGAGTTAGTTGTGTAGAGGTTGTTAAAAAATGCCTACATTTCTGCCCGGCCGGGCGTGGCTCAGCGGTTGAGCGTCGACCTAGGATCCAGGTGATTTCGGTTCGATTCCTGGTCAGGGCACATGCCCGGGTTGCGGGCTTGATCAGTGACTCCCCATCATTGATGTTTCTCTCTCTCTCTCTCCCTCTCCTTTCCTCTCTCTGAAATCAATAAAGATATATTTAAAAAAAAAAAAGCCTACATTTCTACTTATGTTCATATTACTTCACAGTTATTGAAGCAGTTCCAACCGAATTATCCTATTTAGTTGTCACAACACTCTTGTGATATAGGCAGGGCAAGAATTTAGAAGTGAGAAAATGGAGGTGCTTAGAAGTTTAATTGTGTGACCATAAATAATTGCATTGAGGATGAGTTGGGAAAAGAACTCTGATTTTGTTGGAGTTGTGTGCCAAATCTCTATCTATTCTTGTCTGTTGCCTCTTTTTGTGAAGCTCTGAAAGCAGTGATGAAACTTTGGTTTTATTCAGATAGTCATCATTTTCTTACAGCATTATGCTATAGTGCGCATAAGTAATAGTAACACACCACATATGCAGTGTTAGACGGTAATCCCCTCCAGCAACCTAGGTACAGCATATAAGCAGACAAACAAAGCCTCTCTGGACCAGTCCTGTCAAATAAAATTATAAATCGAGTCATACATATAATTTTCAATTTCTAGTAGCCACATTAAAAAAAGTGAAAAAAAAACCCACACAAAATTAATTTTATAGTATATTTTCTTTAACTTAGTGTGTCCAAATACATTTTAGCATGTATTTAATATAGAAATTATTAATGAGACCTTTTGCATTCTTTTTGTAATAAGTCTTCAAAATCAAGTGTGTATTTTATATTTACAGCCCATCTCAATTTGGAGTAGCCACACCTCAGGTGCTCAGTGGCCACATATACAAGCAGCACATCTCTAAACTTTGAGGAAAATAATTGTAACAAATGCAGAAAGGGAGCACTTTGAGATCAAAGCCTTTAAGTCTTTGAGACCATTTCATTTAGAGACAAATAGTTCAATAGATTTCAATGGCTTATAATAATGGCTTCAAATAATTAAAAAATAAGATTAAATGATTCACATTGCACTGTAATTAAGAGAGCAGAGTAGTATGTGAAATATATATTTTTATAAAGCTCTATCACAAATATTTTGAAAAAAAAAAGGTTCAACATAAGACCCAGCAATTGTACTTCTATATGTTTGTCCCAGAGATATGAAGACTTCTGTCCACACAGATGTCTGGACATCATTATTCATGGCAGCTTTATTTGTAATAACCAAACATTGGAAACAACCCAAATGTCCTTTAATGGGCGAATGGTTAAACAAAGTGTGGTGCATCCGCATCATGGGATACTCTTCAGCAGAAAGAAGAAATGAATGACTGCTACAGGCAACAACTTGGAGGGATCTCAAGGGAATTATGGTGCATGAACAAAAGCTAATCTCAAAAAAACACAAAACATTTATATAACATTCTCAAAATAACAACATTTTAGAAATGGAGAATAGATTCATGGTTGCCAGGTGTTAGGGCCCAGGTCAGGGGTCCTGGGACGTACTGTGTCTATAAAACGGTAGTAGGGGGGACCTTGTGCTAGAGCAGTTCTGTATCGGGATCGTGATGGAAGTTACAAGAATCTACATGTGATAAAGCTGCATGGAGTGTATATGCACACTCACAGGTGAATGCCTGTGTAATTGGTAACACCTGAGTAAGGCTGTGGATGGGTGTACCAAGTAAATGTCCTGATTTTTCTGTTGTATTGTCCCTATGTAAGATGTCATCACTGGGAAGCCCGGGGGAGGGCTCTGTGAGATCTCTCTGCTAGTTTTGCAATTTCCTTTGAATCTATGATTATTTAAAAATTGTTTTGGTGCCTGAATGGATATTCTATCATTTGGAAAGCCTCCTGCCTACAGCTCCTAGTGAGGAACCCTAGAGAAGCTAAATGATGAAGATGAAGCGCACAGACCTTTGTTCAGACCTTTGCCTTTTCTGTCTGCTTGGGGCTAGACTCGCCTCAGCGGGGGGGTGGGGGGGTGGCCATGGCCCAGCCGCACCCTCCCCGTGTAAGGAGGGCCCCCTATTTGATCACTCCCAAGGGCACTCTTGTTCTTGCTGTCTCTTGAGGTCACTGGAGTGGACAGTGCTACCACTGAGTGCTAATCCTAAGGCTCCCTGACCGGGTCCCTGAACTCGAATGCTCCCTGAGGTGCCATTCCACCGCTCATCCCCACCTCGGGGTGCTGGAGAGAGTCTTTCGGCGGCCTGAGGTCTTGCCAGTCTCAGCGGAGCTTGCGCCTCACGTTTTCGTATTAACGTGTCCCTGGCTTTCAGCACTTGTTTCTCAGTAATGCTTTTAGTCCCTGGTGAGCATTCCATAGCCAGATGAACTTTACTCTCTGAATGCTCTGAAAGGGAGTGTTCCTTTTCCTCTTTTGAAGATCTGCTCCCCTATAAGAAAAGTGCAGGATTTAATTAACGGATGAAAGAAAAGGGCCCAAACTGAGCCAGAAAGGAGTCAGCAGCATTGCCACCCACCTGCAGACACAATAAGATAAAAGCAGTGCCTGATCAGCGAGAGGAAGGACCCAGGAGGCTGAGGGACAAGCTTTGCCACTGATGTAGCCCAGAGTTGGGAAGCCTGTGCTCCGGGACCAGCTGAGTCATTGACTGAGTGACCTTGAAGCTCAGTTTCTGTGGCCTTCGACTTTTCATTCTTTTAAAATGGAATTATAGCCCAGCTGGGCGTGGCTCAGAGGTTAAGCATTGACCTAGGATCCAGGCGATCAGGGTTCGATTCCCGGTCAGGGCACATGCCCAGGTTGTGGGCTCGATCAATGACTCTTTCATCATTGATGTTTCTCTCTCTCTCTCTCTCCCCCTTTCCTTTCCTCTCTCTGAAATCAATAAAGATATGTTAAAAAAAAAAAAAAAGGAATTATAGATCCTTCCTATCTCCAGAAATGTGCAGATAACAAAAAGAGGGATGGGAAAAGTCCATTGCAAAGTCTTAAAATGCCCTACAGTGTAGTTTTTTATGATTGCCAAAAATGCATTACCTAGAATGAAACCAGCAACCCAAATTAACAGGAAAGATGGGAAGATGCGAACCTTGTTCTTGTTTTGTCAAAGGAAAGCAAAAAAAGGTGACCTCTGGGTAAAGAGTAGTGGTCTGACTTGTCTTACAATGGTGATAGTAAAATTACAGTAGTGATTGTGCATTCATCTGTAGGGGCAATTCCCAAAGTTTAGACACTTCATTAAAACAAGTACTCCTTGACTATATAAGTAAGGTGCATTGTACTGCCCCTTGGAGATTTGTAATAAGCACATTACAATTTCTGCAAAGCCCTGCAACAAAGAAATCTGTCTGACTTTGTTTAGTCCAGTAATTCCTCAGTCTATTATCCATGGACCTCCCTCCTGCTCCTGACTTTTTCTTGACTTTTTAAGTGCCCTGGTGAAGTTCCCTGGAACTAGTATGTGGCTCAGCAAAACTTTAAACTGAGTTCTTGGGGATTTTGTTGTTAGCTTGTTTGTGTCTTTCATACTGTGTAAGTTTCATAAATGGTTTTTCTTTTTCTTGCTTTGGCTTCAAGAAAACTCAGAGAAAATTTGTAACTCAGGGTTACCTTCCACTTTAGAATATTGTGCCCTTCCTATCTTTGTACGATGTTTTCCTGGTTTTCTTTCTTGTCTTATTGATAGATTTACTGGCTCTGACTTAAAAATATTTGTTATATTGTTCATTGTATCATAAACCACTTTAAATTCTCTCTGGGTTGAGGTGGGCTGTAAGTATAGATAAAAAAGCAGAGTAATAATTATATAAATAATCTAAAAATGGCAATAGCAAGTCTTCACCGAGGGACTGTTATTTGTCAGGTACTGTGCTGTGTCCTTTGCACAAATGATTTCTTCTTCATTTGACCAAAGTGTTCCTCACTTTTATCCTAGGAGGTTTCAGATCTCAGGACTCCAATTTAGATTCTCAAGTGGGAGGGACTTTTGAGGGCATCTGACCTTAAGAAATAACCTTGAGGGAGGTGAAAGTCTAAACCATCCAGGACAGATGGTCTTCTGAAGCTCTCCATGGCAACCCCTGTAGCTAATCTCTGCCTCCTGTCACCCATGGGAAAATTGCTTTAGGGAAATGCTGTTTTAACTGAGACCACAAAATAATTAATGATGGGCAAGGTGGGGGTTCGGGTGGCTTGTGTCTGGAATATAAAGATTCAATTCCTGTCTTTCTGGGGAGAGCACAGCTATGTGCTGGAATCATCTAGGACAATTTCCGCCTGGTGAAAGAGGAGGGGGGCAGCATCTCCACCCAGCTGGGCTTAGCAGGGCTCTCTGCATGCTGAGCTCACATGAGCATCGGTCATCTAGTTACCCGGCCTTCACGGATCCCAACATTTCACCTGAGACCTGTTCTGCTGGCAAGAGCCAACTGATGCCACCCTTCCTCACCCAGAGCCATATCGGGCCGTCCTAGGCTTCAAAAAGCCTTTCCTTCTTCTGCAGTGCCTTCCTGCATCGTCTTCCCATGCGTTTCCTCTCGTCTCCGAGACTAGACTGGGCCCTCCCGAGGGCAGATGCTGCTGTTCCCACAGTGGTTTCCCAAGCCCAGTTCAGTACTGGTCACATATGGGTCCTGCAGGGAACGTTAACTGTTTCTACTGATTGGTACCAACAAGTATCTGCTAAACATCAATAGAGTGCAGGGCTCTGAGCTGGTTTCTAGGGACACAAAGGTGCCTGGACACTTCTGAGTTTGTAGTGATGACCCTGCGCTGTTTGAGGGAAGGACTAGGTTTTATTTATTTCTCTCCCCAGCACCCAGCGCAGTGCCTGGTATACAGACGTGCGGCATGGCCTGCTGCTTGTCCCTCCAGTGCCTATTGTTACTGCTCTCCTTCCTCCACCCCTCCTCCTCCTCTTCCTCCTCCTCTTCTTCCTCCCCCTCCCCCTCTTCCTCCTCCTCTTCCTCTTCTTTCCCTTCCTCCTTCTCTTCCTCTTCCTCCTCTTCCTCTTCCCCCTCTTCCTCCTCCTCCTCCTCCTCTTTTCCTTCTATGGTAATAGGAGCTTTCACCGGGCACATTTCCCAGCCGTCTTTGCAGCTGAATATGGTCACGTGCCCAGGCCAAAGGGCTGTGAACAGCATGTTCAGCTTCCGAGCTGTGCTCTCAGAAGGACGGGAGTGGGCTGTTCCTTTCCCTTTTCCTGCTCGGGCTGGACGCCTGTGGGCCACCTTCACTCTGTGCATGAAGGGCACACCTGCAGAGTGGCAGAGCAAGGAGATGGCAGGCGCTGGATCCTCTCACCAGGGCTATCATCCTAGCCCTGGACTGAATGGCTGGACTTTTTATCTGGAAAAGAATATATACATGAGAGACAAATACACTTCTATCTTATTTAAGCATTTGTAACTTTGTGTTTCGTGTGGCAGCAGCCTCATGTGTATTCCAATTAATTCAGTAATTAGCATTTAGTAAAGGTCTGTTGAATGTTTAGTAAATGAATGTCTGCCTTACCTTACAGTTTCGGCAGCAGTCATTGAACACATTTATATGGGGAAAGAAAGTCTCTCAAGTGACTTTCACCTACGCTTCATTGGCCAGAACTGTGTCCGATGAGTCTCTCCAGCTGCAGAGGAGGCTGTGAGTTTGAGTTTCATTTTATAGTCTCTAGCTGAAAAAGGCAGAAAAGGAGGTAGGAAAAGGGAGGAATGTGTGAACCAATCTATAGTGCCTGTCAGTCACATAAGGGAAAATTACCTTCGACTTATATTGTTTAGAATTACAGGGCTTTCAGTTTTTTAAAATAGAGAATATAAGCCATCCAATTTGAATATTGCCAAGAAGAGATACAGTTCTTAACCCAGATGAACCAGATCCTGGGAAGATAAGATGTCTTCAAAGGAATACAGATAATTAACAGTAGGGCCCCTGGGGCTCGATGTAGTCATCTTGTCATACAACATGATTCATGGCCACCTGGAACTGACTACAAAGGGATATTGATGCTGAGGCCACCTGTTGCATTCAGTGTCTTAAATACTTTCTTTGGTGCCGTAGCTAGTCCCAGGTAAGGTATGGCTATCCCAGAGTGTGCAGGTGAGCTGGAAAAGGTAGTGTCAGGTAGTCAGAAACACTCAGCAGATACTTATTAAGCACTTCTGTGTACCAGCCTCGCTAGGTACTGATGATTTAGAAATACATTCTCTGCCTCCCAGAGGGAGATGGAGCTGCAAACCAATGAGTACTCTACAGTGTAATGAATGCCCTGTAGAGTGTCTACGGTAAGTATTGGAAGCAAAGGGGAAAATAAGACAGAAAGTCTTCAAGGAAGAGCAGCAGGAGGTGCCTGAAGCTGAAATCTCTCCATTTCAGTGCAAAAGAGACTAGAAAACAGTGGATCTGAAATACCTGGTCTGCTTCCAAATTGTGTTTGAATTAACATCCTGTTCCCTGTGGGGAATGGAAAGTTTCTAAAGTTTAGAATTGAGGTTCTGCCCTCTTCTGTGTCTAGGCAGGGACTGAAGAAAACCCAAGTCCACTTCCAGTATGATGCCTGAGCAGGGGGACCACAGAAGGCCAACTTTCATCAAATGAGGTTTTCTCCTTTTCATTAAAGAAAGTTGCTCATGAGTATAGCTCACTTCAGGCAGTGGGTAAGGAATCCTGAAAATATCTGTGTAAGAGAATCTTGATGAGCTAAAACCACCTGCTATACCTTTCCAAAGCCCCAGAATACATTGGACATTTAACTTTTTAGATTTTGGCTTTTCTTAAAGCAAGTCACACAAGAAGCTCAGAGAAGATGCTCTGAGATGCTGATAAAGAAGATACACAGAATCCAATTCTGGTTAACTCATCTTACCAGGGAAATTCATAAAACAAAGAAAACCCACTAGTGGTTTAACTCACCCACTCTTGGATTCCAACTCTACAAGCAGGCTGGACGCAGGCAACTTGCCCGGGTTCAATTGATTTTAAAGGCCAGGTGTTTGTGTAGGGGGAGGAAAAACGTTCAAAATGTATTCAGGAAAAATGTATTCAATTAAGAAAAGAGAAACCCATTTTGAGAATTTAGTGCCTGTGTTCATTTTATAGGCGTGTTGGGAAATTATCAGCAGGTGAATGGATTTGGTCACAAAGCCTGTGGGTTGATTTTGGGGGAAGAATGTTGCTTCTTGGGCAGTAGCCAGAGGAGTTGAGATGTTTTGGGAACATTCTAAAGCATTCTCTTTTCTCCTTTTTGTTGATGCCTTCCCAGCTGTCTAGCCCTGAATCTCTCATGTGCAGTAAGAAATCACAGAGAAATAAAAGGCACGCTTCATTTCTTTACTTCACCGTGTGTCGACTCAGGGCTCAGTCTGCAGATAAAAAGACACAGTTCCAGCCCGGCCTGCGTGGCTCAGCAGTTGAGCATCAACCTCTGATTCAGGAGATTGTGGTTCGATTTCTAGTCAGGGCACATGCCTGGGTTGCGGGCTTGATCCCCTGTGGGGAGTGTGCAGGAGGCAGCCGATCAATGACTCTCATCATTGATGTTTCTTTCTCTCCCTCTCCCTTCCTCTCTCTGAAATCAGTAAAGATACTAAAAAAAAAAAAAAAAAGACACAGTTCCAGCCTTACATGGGGACACATGTATAATCTCAATCATGTCATGTAATGTGATAAGTGGTATAAAGTGTTGTGGTTTTGGAGAACTGATTAATTGTCCTGAGGACACCTGAGAAGGCATCACAGAAACGAAGGAATTTGAGCAGGATGTTGAAGGATCTTGAAGGTGATTGCCAGGAAAAAGGAAAAAAAGGGTATACCAGGTGGAGGGATCTGCATGTGAAAAGCCATGGAAGTGTGAAACAGATGGTACCCCTGGGAGAATGGCTGGTAGTTCATTTAGTGGAAGCAAGGGTTTGGGAGCCCCGTGGAGGGTATTTTGGGAAATAATGCCAGACTACGAATGACTTGATAATCTTGTGTAGGGAATCTAAACTTAATCACTTAGGAAGTAAGTAACTTTTCTGTAAAAAAGTAACTGTAAATGATAGAGAAATATGTTTGTCCAAAAACACATACCCAGGATTTCTGAGTGTGGACCTCAGGGGCCACATGTAGTGTCTGGTCTCTTCTTGGTTCCAGTGGGAGTGTCAGAAACCTGAATTGTTTCTGAAAACTGACCCTAAGGGAGACAGGAAGTGTTGACAGGCTACAGAACCAGCCAACTGCACAGAACCGTGGGATCAAGGTTAATATATAATTTGCTTTAACTTGGGTGAATGGAGTTTAGGGAGACTGCCAAGTAGATACGTTCATGCTCATCTGATTGTAATTGTGTGCTCTGAGCACCTTTTCCTTTAAAGTGGGCTGGGTGTGGAGAAAAAGTGAACCTCCCTGCACATAGTCAGGGCAGCGCCTGAATCATCTGGGTTAGGAGTGGCCAGGAGCTGAGCTGCCCGTGGCCGGAGACCCCGGAGCAGACAGAAGTTCATGATCAGTGCTCCTCGAACTGTCAGGTAGGCAATTCATTGCGAGAAATTGGTCAGGGTGTTTAGGTTACCTATTGAATTAAGATTTTATATCTCCTCAGAGAATGAGTCATAAAACCCCACTTGGCCATGGAGAGCCTTGTGGCCTGTCCTTCATTACCCAGATCATGCAGGCTTCTGTGAGCAGCTGCTTTTGGTAGACTTTACAGAGGAACCCTCCCTCCATCTTTCTTTTTTCCTTCTGGAAAGGGACACTGAGGTGTAGCAGGAAGGACCCTGAATTTTAGGACTGGAGGTTTAATCCTAACTACATGTCAGTTACCTGGTTAGGGACACACAATGGCACTTCTTTGCTCTGGGCCTCAGTCTCTGCATCTGTGAGTTGGAGGCAGTGGAGACTCAAGGCTATTTATGATTCTGACAGAACTGTCTGCCTTCAAGGCCTGTTTGGGTTCTCCCTGTGTACTCACTGAGCAACAAATGATCTAGAAGGGACTGGGTGGCTCAGGCAGTTGGTGTGGAAAGAAGAGCTGCCTTACCTTTGGCTTTGTCTCAGGTTCACTGGAATCAATTCCAATAAATAAAGAAGGCTTTCAGGAAATAAAACCAGACTCTTTAAATGAGGAGCTTGCAAACTAAGGCCTCCCTCCGGGCTGAATCTGGCCTGTGGCTTGTTTTTGTAAATAAAGTTTTATTGGAAACTTGACACCCATATATGTTCATTTACATATTGTCTATGGGGGCTTCTATGCTACAATGCCAAAGTTGAATAGTGGCATCAGAGACTGTGTGGCTTGCAAAGGTTAAAATATTTACTATCTAGCCCTTTATTGAAATATTTTGCTAATTTCTATTCTAGATCATAAGCTTTAGGAGGACTGAGGACATGTCAGGTGCTCAGTAAGTTTTAAAAAAAGTGAAGGGATGGATGGATGGGTGGACAGAAAAATCTGAATTTATTAAATAAGTACATAACTTGACAATCAACTTTTTGTGACACATTTGAAGTCCCTATTTCCCTTTAAATAAAATAAGGACAGTAGTACTTATAAAATAGGCTGTACTTATGATTATTTCCCAATAATATAATTTCTAGTGTTTAAATGCTATTAAAACATAACTACCATCTATTAAGCTTTATATGTGTCAAGCACTCTATTAAGGACTTCATTTTTATTACCTCATTTAATCCTCGAGACCACTCTCCATGAGGGAGGAATTACTGACCCCAATTTATAGGTGAAGGAACTGAGCCCAGAGAGGCTAAGCCACTTGCCAAGGTCATATAGCTGGTAAGAGCTTGAGCTGGGAGTCCAGCTCCAGTGTGGCTGGTTCTGAAGCCTTTCTCATGCCCTGCTGTGTCTGAGTGACCCCCTCCCCCACTGTAAATGAGAGAAGTAGATATTGGTCTTGGGAGTCTCAAGATATGGAATAATAAAAGGAAAAATTAAAAGGTTGGCTTTCAAAATTTTTAACCATTTAAATAATTTAGAAAGCCATGAGGTTACTCATCATTAAAAGCACATTTTAGAAAACTCTCCTCCTTAAAATTCAGCTCAGTTATGTTTTATGGAAAAGCTAAATCAGAGACCGTGTTGTTCCCTTGGAGAGACAAATTGTAAGTTTTAGGGAGCTGGAAAATTTCATTTGTTCAGCAATATTGTATGTAATGGTAATATACATTTAAAAGCTGCCTTGTTCCAGAAACCTTCCTTGCCAGTTGAAAGGACCTACCTCACTGAGGACCGCGTGCCCAGCACATAGCAGACATTCAATAAATGCTGAATGAATGAATGAATGAATGAATGAATGCCTTCTAGCACTTCATGATACTGCCTTTCAGTATAATTGGGTGTGTGCACGTGCGTGTGCTCTTACCTATTACAGAATAAGTACCAGTGCCTTCCTCATATCTTTGTGCCCCCTGCAGAACCTACTTACCACAGTGCCTGGCACCAAGTAACTGCTCAATAAACGTCTGTGCCATTAAAGTGATGGGATGGCCTGTGGTCCCCAAAGCTTTATGGACTAAGTGAATGACATGTCAGAAATAGTGTGAAGACAAGATGGATTTCCCTCTGTGTCAGGGGAATGATTTAAACCCATAATTATATTGAGGGTGAAAAGTCCAAGAAAAACATATTTGTTGCTTTAGATAGAAAGCATATTTGTTTCTTTTATTCTGGAAAATATATTCACAAAAGGTCATTGAACTTACTTTTCTTTTTCCTACTCAGTTGCCAGGTCCTGGGGTTGTTTAATGCATCTACTTAACTTTTTATTGAAGCTTTCATAATATATGTGGCCCTGAATGAGGATTTTTCTCCAGTCTCTTCACTTGCCAATTAGTTGTTTATCTTTTTTGTGTTTTACAAATGACCTATATTATTTTTCATGCTGTTTTGGATTGCGATGAACATTTTAGCTTTTGGGAGTCAGGCAGCTGCTCAGGGGCTGTTTGAGTCAGGCCAGAGTCAGAAATTTTCATCTGCTTTTGTTTCCATGGCAGAATTTGGCCTGGAGCTCTGGACAGACTACCGGCACCTTTCGTGCCCTTTGGCAAATTGGACAAACAGGCGAAGTCATGCATTGCAACCTCGGCCTGGGGCGAATCCTTACAAACAGGTTCCCCAGCTTTTTCACATAGTTTTGTTTTCTTCATTTGCTGCACTTGGGATCACGGTAGCAGCCAGTGTCTTTTTGCAGCCTTTTAGTCTTTCTGCTTTTTATTGGAATGTCTAGTCCCCTCAGCTAGGAGTTTGGACCTACTCTGCCCAATTTCCTTCTCCACCAGCCTTTTTCCTCTCACTTAATTTGTTTCCGCCTACGGCTTTGATCTCTTTGGGAATAAAAAGCACCAGGGCACTGGAATATTATTATTGGCCTCTATTTGTTTATTTTTGCAAATGCACTGTAATTCGTGGTTGGCCTTCTGGCCAGCCTGAGACCACCTGACCCTCAGCAGCCCTGGTTTCTCCAGGTCACTCTCTGGGAATAAAACCATTTTGCTCATTTCTTTCATTGACATTGGTGAGAGTCTCTGAGTGATGAAGACTTTCTGGATATGGAGAAAAGCAGAGCCAGGGGAATACCAGTAATTATCCTAATCTGAGAGCATTAACTCTTCAAATATTACGCATTTTTGGATAAGCAATTCTGTCGTTTTTGAAGTTTGGTTGTCTTTTTGTTTCTTAGGTGGTGGCCTGTAATTTTGTATTAAGGAAAAATGCCTCACCCTTTTTCTGTGTTGACTTGATGTGGAAATAGGGCTGGCTTTTCTGTTTTGTTTTTCCTTTTGAGTATTCATGAAAGGAGACTGGGAGGATGTGTGGGTCTAATCATATACTACTTTGTGTATGAAGATGAAACTAATAATAATAATAATAATACCATCTTCCATGGTGAAATGCTTTTAACTTTAAAGCATAGCTCCTTTTACAAACTCATTTTACCAGTTGGAAAGGTGATTTCAGCTACTTTCCCCCACAGTGGTGATGGATCCATGGGGGCTTGTCTGACTGTGCAGGTTCTGAGTCAGGAGTGAGTATAGAGTCACTGAGGGAACCCTTGTGAATTACACATGCACAGGTCCTGCTCGGGACCTGCAGATACAAAGATACAGACAGTCCAGACCGAGGTGTGACCTGCCCATTTGGAAAAGTCTCCTGGGTGATTCTGTTGTGTCCTACTGATTAAGATCCACTGCATCAGTCCATTCCCTCTACTGGGCGCCTCTAGGAGTTACAGTCACCAGGCTGGGTGGGATGCCATGCCATCTGTGACTGGCACCCAAGGAGAGCAATTACTGATCTGGGGATTGTGGAGAGCCTATAACAGCAGTCACTCTTAGAAGGTGACCACAACCATTTTAACAACTGAACATTTGCACTGTGCCCAATGACTGTCCATGGTCCTTGCACCTGTTACCTCATGCAGCCATTTAAACCAGTTCCATCCCCAGAGAACTGTGTTAACTTGTCCCTTGAAAGAAAATGGGCCTTCAGCTTGGATTCAGGAGCTGTGATTTGAGGAGAAGGATTTAGTGGATTTTCACCAACATGGGTTTCTTTAACCTCAGTTTCTTTGTCTGTGGTATGGGGCTAGTGATACGCACCTCACAGGACTAGGGCAGAAGTAGGAGAAATAAAGGCGCAGGTGCTGCCTCTGTTCCATTATCCCTTATTTAACCTCCCTGAGGATCCGTGTCTTCAGTTGCAAGATGAACCTACCCTCCCCTGCCAGGCGTGGCTCAGTGATCGAGCATCGACCTAGGATCCAGGAGATAAAGGTTAGATTCTCAGTCAGGGTAGATGCCTGGGTTGCAGGCTTGATTCTCATTAGGGGGTGTGCAGGAGGCAGCCGATCAATGATTCTCTCATCAGTAATGTTTCTATCTCTCTCTCTCTTCCTCTCCTTTCCTCTCTCTGAAATCAATAGAGATATATTTAAAAAAAAAAAAAAAAAAGAATACCTACCTTATGGGCTTGTTGTGAGGACAACATGTGGTACAGTAAGAAATTCACTTCGTGTTCTGCTTGGGACATTGCAGGTGCTCAGTCCATGGAGGCCTCTTCCTTGCTGCTTCGTACTATAGGCCTGTGGGTGGTAGGGTCATCCTGGAAGGGACACCTAGTGCCCTGCACTCCCCATAGTTGTGAAGCCAATGATGGCTATGACAGCAGAAGAATCTCCCTTTTGTTTTTTCATTTTTTAATCCTCACCTGAGGATATGTTTTTATTGATTTTAGAGAGAGGAAGGGGGGTGGAGAGAAACATTGATGTGAGAGAGAAACATCAATTGGTTAGCTCCTTTATGCGCCCCTACTTGGGATCGAAGTAGGTGTGTGCCATGACCGTGAATCGAACCCACAACCTTTTTGGTGTATGGGACAATGCTGCAACCAACCGAGCCACCTGGCCAGGGCAGGAGCTCCCTTTTATGGAATGCCAGGCACTGTGCTAGGCACTGGGGATACAATGGGGAGAAAAAGATGAGCCTCGTTGAATTTAACAACCAGAAGGCCCTAAAGAGAAAGTTTTAAAAGCATTACTCTGTGTGCATAAAGAGGAAAACTTTAATGTAATAGGATGGCTTCGGAATGTGTATTTCATAACACAGTGGGTAGAGTGTGGACCGTGTCTTCTGGGAGGAAACTGGAGTTTTGCATTTCCTGCCTGCTTGTGCTTTTGAATCTGTGGCTGCAATGCTGCCCTGCCTGAGGTTTCAGCAGTTAATATTTCCCAGGGCAGCACGCTGGGAACGCCCTGTGGTCTCTGAACTAGGAGGATATACCGTGGGCAGAGGGGGAAAGGACCATTTTCAAAGTCTCCCTTGAAGACTTTGCTGAGTTTTAATGTGAATTTCTCCCCATCTCTTTCCTCAAATGTTCCTAGTGCTTGATACGCATAAACATGCCAATGTTTTGGAAGATTCAGGTTTGACCACCGTAAATTGGTTCATATTTCCAGCAGGGCAGTTATTTAATTTCCTGTTGGAAGTCTACAAATGTTGGCACTGTTTGCTCTTTGGCAAAGGACCAAAACCCAGTACAGTATCATTAGCATGTTCTGGTATATAGATTAAAGCATGATTGTCTTTAATAAGAGGCCATCCCTGTTTGGGATGGGGCTTGGGGGGCTGCGAGGGCTCAGGGAAGCACAACTGAGCTTTCTAATCAAAACCAAAATGCAGTAACTGGGCTCACTCAGGAGAAGGGTTAGAAGGAGGGCAGGATTCTGTTTTCTTGTCTCGATTTCTTTGTTTGGGTTATTTTTCTCTAGATTCTGGGAGAGTTGTTGAGGCTGATGCTGGCCTGGTTATGGAATGTCCCTCTTTGAGGCCTGGTGCTTCTTCCCAACTCCCTCTCCCTCTCCCTCTCCCTCTCCCTCTCCCTCTCCCTCTCCCTCTCCCTCTCCCCTTCTCTGTCCCTCTCCCTTTCCCCTTGTCTGTCCTTCTCTCTCCCCTCATTCTGCCTGAAAGCAATATGGCTCCTGGGAGCCACCTCCTTCCAGAGGGCCCATGGATAAAACCTGGAGTGCCCCCACAGGGTCCATTGTAATCATTGAAATGTGATAAAGTGGACATTTATTGAGGCTCTGAAGTGGGTGAGGCCTTCACATAAGCTCTTTCCAATCTTCACAATGACCTTGTGAGGTAGAAATTATTGCTACACTGAGGATGAGATGACTGAGGTACAAAGAGTTTAAGTTCTCTGCAGACAGCGAATGTCTGAGCTGGGGCTTGAACCCAGTTCTGTCTCTTTGAAAGGTTCTTACTCTTTCCATTGCTGTGTCTATACCCTAGTAGGGTTCTGGGGAAAGAAAGGGTTTGAGTTTTTGAAGGGAAGGGTGAGAAGCTTGAAAATTTGCCAAAAATGAAGCTTGGGTGATTATTTCTGGATGCTTCATAGGACATTAGCACTGTCTGTCATTAGCAGGGATCCTTCAGTGTTTGGTTCCTTGATAGAATGAGTATAGAGACGCATTTCCCCCTCCTCCAAACATTGTATCATGAAAAATGTCAAATATATTGAAAAGTTGATGATGGTGAATATATAAGTTCTAACTTATTATTTTCTTCTAGTGCCAGGCACAATGCTAACTGCTTTATTAACCTTATCTCATTTATCCTTTCAACTTTCCCAGTTTATAGAGGAGCAAACTGAACGTTAGCGAAGTTAACTTCCTGAGCTTCTCTAGCTAGTAAGTTGCATAGAGCTGGGATTTGAAACTGGTGCATGGAGACCGTGGTGTAATTTCTCTGCAATTCAAATTATTCTTCCCTGTATTTCTTTTCTTCTTCAATGTCATATTATTTAGAAAATCAGGGTCTAGATGGGAGGTTCTAGAAGATTACTAATAAGGCAAAGTTTTTAAAGCCCCAGAAATCAAAGGCTACCAGAAGCTTCCAAAGATTCTCTGGGATAAGACCTACTTCCCCTAAGGATCCAGGTCAGACTTTCTCTAGGGCAGGTTCTGCTCCCCCCAGAGTTTCTGTAGTCTTTGGAGTTTCTTAGGACTGAGTCACATCTTTCTTTCACACATTAAAAAAAAAAAATCCAAACTTGTACTTTTGGATGATCAGTCAGTTCATTTTTTCATGGTGAGATCATCTATGGCCTGCTCAGACCTACAGGCAGCACGTCTTTCTCCCTGGGGAGGAGGGTGGCATTGTGGGCACTGACTCATGGGAGCAGGGACAAGTGACTATGTGCCTTTTATGAGGGACCAAGCTTGAAAGATAATTGATGCTTTTTTTTTGCATATTTATGCTTGAACCTGCTGATTGGATGTGGCCTTGAGCAAGTCATGTAAGCTTTTTAAACTGTGGGCCTCCCTTCAACAGCAGTGATTGTCAGGGGGACAGAGAAAAGATACAGATCGAGTGCCTTCCATCAGAAAACTGATGCCAAGGCATATGCCCATGAAGAAGATGTGGTTGAAGACTGAGGACGTGGCCGAGACAGGAGATGCTGTAGAAGGCAGCAATGAGAAGACTTTACTGTTGTTGGAATAGATGAGGAGAGGGGAGAAAGTACCTGGGCTTAAATTTAGGTTCACATCCCAGTGCTGTCACTCAACAGCTGCATAATTTAGACTCTTTGGTCTTGAAGTTTTCTTCATAAGGTGGGGTTACTAATACCTGCATCATAGTACTATTGTGAGGAGTAAGGTTATATACTGTAAGTTCCTAACATAGTGGTTCGTATTACTTGGCAATAAAAGATGTCCCTTATAAGTAGGAAAAGGGAAAATTGAGTAGGTCTTAAAGTCTGAGTTGGGTTTGGGTATGTAAAGTGACCCTATTCTGAAAGTATCTTACAAGTATCAACATAGAATATTATGAAAGCATCAAGAAGCATGGTTGAAACCCCAAACCCCTCTTTTTCTTAATAAGGCAAAAGTAGTTAATTTGTTCGGCCCTAAGTTCCAACTTGTTTGGTAAAACGCCATTGGTAAGATTGTCAAAATGTCAGGTGTCATTTTGGTTGAAGCTCATGTTGGCCAAGTGGAATTGCTGAGCTGGGTGACACGTTTGAAGCAGTTTTGATGTTTTTACGATCTCTGCAAGGCACCTCATGAGGTTGATGGCTCTCCCCATGCCCCCACAACCCCTTCAATCTGCTGTATTTTTCTACACACCTGTCTAGATATTTAATGAAATCTATCTCCCTGTCCTGCCTCAGTCACAAAGAACCAGTGTTCAGTAAGATAGACTTAGGAATTGAGGCTGTAATTGAACTGTTGAAGATTTTATTTATTTACTTTTTGTTTTTGTTTTTAGTTTTTAGCTGGGAGGCTGAGGGAAGGAAAACTGCCCCAGAACAACTGGAATCATAGCCTAGCGCCTTGAGAGAGTGCTTTTTGCCTTCTCCTTCCTGTCTTGCAGTCATTTCCGCTGTGTGTGGATTAAGGTTTGATGTGAATTTGAAGTTTAGCTGGAAGTAGTTCTTTTATGGCCTTGAGGAGTGTGTGGATAAAAAACTTAAAACATACCAGGACAGTAAATTTCAAATGTCAGATGAGGTTCTGGGATGTGTCACTTGCTTGGAGTGGTTCTATAGTGACAGTATTAGGACTTTATAAGCATTTTTTGTTGCGTATAATTCTTATAACAACTCTTGTTATAAGAGAGGTATTTTTTCAATGTGTATTAAGTCATTTGTTTATTTCTCAATAGGTATCATTTGTATTGCCCTAGTGCAGTTGAGGGTACAGATGAGGGAATGGGAAGTTCAATAACTCGTGTGAGGTGATGCAGTTAGGAGTAGCTGGGACTTGAACCCAATCTCTGACACCAAGCCCTCCCTCCGAATCGCAGTGCGATACCCTCTCTCCATCACAGACTTCTCTCCTACAGCGAGCTGTGCTGGCTGGTGTTCTGGAAGGAGCCCCCGGGAGCAGAGGAAAGGGAAAGAGAACTTATTTGTGTCTACTCTTTATCCAAATTGGCCTTTTTATGCTCAAGATCACCACAAGGAGAGAAGCAGTGGAACTGCCATGTGTTAAGTACCCATTGTACCTGGATCAGAGCAAGGTGTTTTGTATATTATTCTCACATGAACCAATATTATTCTCACATGAACCAGGATATCATTATCCTAATTTTGTTGGTGAGCTTCAAAAAACAAATAGCTTGTCTCCAAGTTCACTCAGGGCGAATGTGCTGTTGTTAAGGCCTGAATGCAGGCCTGCTTCCCTATTCAGTTTTTAATGACCTCTACCTGCCGATTACACGATGGTGTTTGTGGCTCTAATTTCAAAGACCTTTTAAATTATGGTGTGGTTGATATATTTGGTATCCATTGGAAACTGCTGAAACTTCGCACTGCTACATTTGGAAAAAAAATAATAGTGAGTTGACGTGTTAGTGATTCAGGACTTCTGGGAAACTGAAAGCACCCGTGTGTACTTGTTTTGAGTCGTCAATACGTTAGGAAGGGCTCTGGCCCAGAAGGAGGAATATCTGTCTTGTGAAATTGAGTGCAGGTCTCTTAGTGGCTTACCTCAGCAGGAAGCCAGCTATTGCATAAGCTGAATACCAGGTCCGTGGGTTTCCCCAGCCTGAAAAAGCAGCAGTGTCTGCAGTTATGAGGAAAACAGAAGGACCCATTTCTCTGTGGAGTGATACTGAACAGGCGGCTTCAGCAGTGAGGATAGCCTGGCCAGAGGAAAATGTAGCTTAAGAAAAGCCCAGCTGGTTCAAGTAACTTAAGCCTAACTATTCATGAAATATCTGACAGCTTCCCCTTTCCCGAGTGGCAAGGGACTGAATCAGAATTGCCCCGGGGACCTGTGTTCTCCTTTTGGGCGCATTATATGGGTTTACTTTGCTTAGCAAACTAGACAGTTTTGTGAAAAGCTGTATTTAGAACAAACATTTTTGGGGGGATATAAAAGCATTTAATAAATGTACTGGGAAGCTTACCGGGATGAATCCTTTTGTTAAGAAATTTACTAACACTGATTTCTAAATGAGGACTTTGATGTGTCCAGCACTGTGCTTGCCGACATGGCAGACACAGGTACTAGAATGGAAGCTCCATGGAAGCAGGGATTTGTTCATTTTGTTTACTAATGAAACCATAGTATTTGGAACAGTGTCTGGCACATAGTAGATGCTAAATAGATATTTGTTGAATGAGTACGTGTAGGTCTCTGCCCATAAGAGCTTACGGCCTAGTTTGCTTGCATTATAATTAATTAATATTAATTGTGTTTTTATTCATTTATTCTACTGTATGAGTATCCTGAAGTCCTCAGTTTTATTAGATCTTTAATCCCTTTTATTATTTAATTTAAAATTAAACCAGTGATGTGCTTGTTGTAGAAAATAAGAAAAAACCAGATAAGTAAAAAGAAAAATAATTAAGATATATTAATTATTTTTACTTAAGCTTATGTCCTTCAAAACCTTTTCTATATAAATATACATTTAAAACAAATGGGCTCATCCCCTTACAAGTTGATTTTATGACTTGCTTTCCCCCCTCACCTTATCAGTATTATTGTGAACAACTTTCTGTTTCAAAATACATAACTCAAATAATTGGACAGTTTAGTATTATATGATACTAAAGTTAGTATTATATGATGTGATTGTGATACAATCACAATTTTCTCAGTGTCTATGTTTGATGTTAGGTTTTCCCCCTCCTTTTTTCCATTCTTTGTTTCTCTAATATTTTTTAGTTCTGTTAAATATCCTAATGTAAACTAAGGCACGGTAAGATTACACACCCACAGAATGGCTATAATTTTTATAAAACTCCAAAATTAACATATCCAAGAGAAATGAAAACATGTCTACACAAATACATATATGCAAATGTTCAAAGCAGCGTTACTTATAATAGCTGAACGTTGGAAACTCCCTAATGTCCATGTTCAGCTGGTGAATGGATAGACAAAATGTGGTATATCTGTATACTAGGCTACTATTCAGCAATCAAAGGAGCAAAATGCTGATACAAGCAACAACATGGATAAACCTCGAAAACATTATGCTAAGTGTAGGAAGCCTGACATAAGAGAATGTATATTATATGATTCTGTTTATATGACACTTATAGAAAAGGCAAAAACTAGACAGAGAAGGCAGGTTAGCATTTGCTTGGGGCTGGGTGGGAGTGGGAATTGATTGCTAACAGGAACGGCAGAATTTTGGGGGGATGATGGGAATGTCCTAAAAATGAAATGTTGTGGATGATCACACAGTTGACCCATTTACTAAAAGCAATTGGACTGTGTGCTTACGATGGGTGAATTTTATGGTATATAAATTATATCTCATAATTATTCTCTGTTAATTATTCTTTGAAAACTGAATTTTTAATAGTATCATATTCCATTCCATGAATGTTCCATTTTTTTAATCCTCTGTGACTTGGGAGAAATGTGCAATGTTTATTCCCTTTTTAGCCAAAACCCATATTCAGTGGGTTACATTGAAGCCATTGGACTGAAACAAGAATGATTTGGTGGAATGAATGCTAACCCAGCAGTCAGGGGACCTAATATAGTTTCAACTCTGCCTCCAGCTGGGTGGACCTCAGTTTGCTCATCTGTAAAATGTAGAAGAGAAGTGGACACAAGGAGATACTGGGCTCTAGGGGAGAGGGGAGCGGAGTAGAAAACATGGTGGTAATAATAAAAAACACTACTTTTCCCAGAGGTATGAGACCAGTGACTGATTAATTACCCTCCTGTCTGTACCTTCCCCCTTTCCCCACTTGCCTGTGTTGGTAGAAGGTCAGTAACTGTATGCAGGGTTCTGAGGGAGCATTGCCAAGGAGAAGATGGGAAACTGGAGGAGACTCAGGAGACAATGCAATGATGACAGGGAGTTGAGTGGGATCTGCTCTGTAAACTGGAAGCGTTCTGTTTGGCTGGGGCCCTTGTTACGGGGATGAAGCACCATTTGGGTGATTAATCACCAGGAAGCCATCTAGGTTTCGTGCTCCCAAGTAAGCGTGTAGAGCTCATTATAGGAAGACTGAAGTTGGAAATACTTTTAGAGTCAAGAGTTTAGAAACGTTGCCATGAAAATAATAGGTCACCATGTTTGCCTTCCAAGGGAGAGTTTAAACTGGGAGAGATTGAACTGGTCTCAGATTCCTGTGTTCTCAGTTTCCAGCCGAGTTCCAGGTTTTCCTAGAGTGCAGCCAGCAGCATCTGTACCCAGAAAACACAAAATAAAAGCTGTGGAAACCTAACTTGTAAACGTTTTTTTCATTAGCTGCAGGCTCCCAGCCACCAATAAACTGTATGCTTTAAAAAACCCGTTATATTTTGTGAGTTTAAAAAATGTGCTTTCCCCCCTTATTCATATGCTTGGGATTTTCTTAAAATGTTATTTATCAAGCATTTATATGTTTAGTCCTTCCAAAAGGTAACGGCATTCTAAGTTTTTCTGAAAAGAGAGAGAGAGAGAAAAAAAAAAATACCCAACGCATTTAATAAACTCTCTGTAACTTGAGCCTGCTGGTGGTCTTGGAAGAAACCCAAATCCAGGTTTGGTTGATACTGTGTAATGTGAATGCAATTAGTAGTGGTTTTTCTAAAGTAGAAAGAAATGTAGAAAAATAATGCACAGCAAATTTAGGTCAGAGCTGGGAAGCTTATAAATCCTTATTTTTGTTTTCATTACCTTAAGTAATAGGGAAGCTTTTGTCTTTATTATGTAATTTCCCTAGCAATAATACGTTTTAAAACACTTTTGTGTTAATTTCATCTGTTTGATCAGAAAGTCACAGTTCACAAACCCCTGTAACGTGGCTGTTGGCACTATTTATGGACAGAAGAGTTCTTGTGCATCCCTAGGAAGCCAACACTAAAGTTACTAATGGGGGTGGCTTTCACCACCTGTTTCTTCTTTCAGTAGAAGGCCTGACAAAGCAGTTTTCAAGGGATCAGCATCTTCCTGCTAGGCTAAGGAGTGAATGGACCTGTCTATTGATGTTGTATTTCAGAGGGTATCATTCAATTCTAGCATATTTAAACCAATGTGATGAGATTGTAAAGGAGAATCTGTAAGGACAGAGGATATATCTTTCAGGTTCATAGTAGGTGCTCAGGAAATAATAGCTGTTGGTAGCCTCACCTTCCAGATTGGAGATATAGTTTACTCCTCTCAGCTGCACCATCCTCTGTGCATCTCCTTGAACTTGCCAGGCCCACTCCTGCGTCAGTACCTTGGCATTTCTTTTATTTCCTCTGCCTGGAGGCCAGATACCAGCCTGGACCACTCCCTCACCTCTTCTGGGTCTTTGTTCAAAGGGTACCATACCACCCCAGTGAGGCCCTATCTATCTCCTTTCCTTGCCTTTTTTTTTTCATAGCATCATCACCATCTGATAAACTGGCATATTGTATATCCTGTTTATTTATTTGATTTATTGTTTATCATTCCACCACTAGAATGTGAGCCCCACGAGGGCAGGGATTTCTGTCTGACTTGGTTATTGCTATGTACCCAGAGCCTAGAATGTAATAGTTGCTACAGCTTGGTTGAATGCATGAATCAGTGAATGTTCCACCATTGCCTGGTTAAGTGGCAATGGTTAGTGCATTTGCTCTCTTGGCTCCTAGGCTTGGTTCCCCATTTAGTTCATAAAATGGGATGTATGGGTTACATGAGATGTTTCACATGAAAGTTCTCTCATGCTATATTATGCAAATGCATTTATTGATTTAACAAGCTAGACAGTTCCTGCCTTCACAGAGCTTAATCTTGTGGGAGAATTGGAAAAATATATGAGGCATTCTAGTAAAATGGGCCAGCAGCAGTGATAGGGAAGGTGCAAGGAGCTACAGGAGCACCTGTGAGGGACTCAATCCAGGTGTGAGGACTGGACCATGGAAGGCTTCAAGGAGGAAGGGACATTGAAGCTGAAATTTGGAAATGGAATAGGCATTGAACCAGGTGGAGTCAGGGTGGTGATGGGTGGTGTGAAGAGCATTCTAGGCTGGAAGACTAATGTGTGAGTCTGGAAATGAGGAACCATGGAGTATTTGGGGAACTAAAAGTAGTTAAGTTTGTCTGGACCATCCATTGTGGGGTAGGCAAGGGCTCAGAGGTGTGGCTTGAGATACAGTCTGAGGACAGATCAGGGAGAGCCTTAGCAGGCCATGCCAGGGAGCTTGGATTTGATCCTTAGGGCAGTGTGTGACTTGGTCAGACTTTCATTTACAATAGTCATTTTATGGAGTAAGACAGTTTTTCTCCTTCAGTGAGGAACGTGAACACAAGCTTCCTAGAAGATTATTAAAATAGTAAGAGGGGATCCCAGAGAGTGAACCTTTCAGTTCCATGAGATCTGCTGAATTCCTCTTGAATCTGACTGGTGAGTTTCACAACAGTAAGTTTAGAAATCTCCATCTCCCACCCCCAAATGCTTAAGAAGCTTAGTTATCCTTGGGTACATAGCTCATTGCTTGACTTAGGAACATGGTGTTGCTACAGACATAGATATTCCCATTGAACTGTGGGACAGACAAATACAGCAGGGATGGAGGAGGCAGAGAACCTGCTTTTAGACTTGGGGAGAGTGAGGATACCTTCTATCCAGCACTAGTTGCCAAATGAAAAAAAAAAAAAGGTGACAATAACAGGGTGTAAGGTGATGGAGGGGACACCTGGCAGACCTTGGTCCTATCCTTGCTCTGCAGCTAATTTATGAATGATGTGGTTTTGGGAACCATTTAACCTCTCTGAGTCTTACTTTTGTTTTCTGGAAAATGGAGTCAATGCCACCTATCTTTCAGGGTTGCTGGGATTCAGTGAGATCAAGTACAGTCATTTGTGCTTTAACACTTGTTTTAAAAACACCAATTTGTTCTAACCTGATCAGTACATTAGGGAACTATTTGAAGATGATTCGAATTTCACATTTCCTTATTATTGCTGTTCTCCATGAGAAACCCTGGGTGAACCCAAAAAGCTGCACCCAGCTGAAGTGAGCTGCGTGGGGATGCACAGAACACACACCTCCTGGATTTACTGAATGCCACAGTCCCCTGGGTGTGTTTTAGAGCCACACCCATCCACATCAGGTGTCACACCTTGCTGTGATTCCCCATAACCCTGCTTCTACCACTTCTCAGTGACTCCAAGCTGTAGCCCTTCCAACACCCTCTTTTTTGAGCAAACTTCGGGTCTTTTTTCAAGGTAAGACACCACATTTATTATTTAAATATGTTTTAACCATTGAACACATTTTTTTGAGATTCCTATCTTTTATTTTGTGTCACTAACGATGTTTTTGAGTGGTGTGCTTCAGTTCCTATTTTCTTATGAGCCCTGTGGTTTTTATTGCATAAGTTTGCATTGCATAGTTATTTTTTGAAACTTGTATTTTCTGTTAGAGCAAAAGGGACTGTGTTTAAAGCACCTAATTCAACTCCTGGCAGACAAGAGGCTCTAAGTAAAAGATAGCTTTTTTATTATTAATATTAATGCACTGAAGTATGGTGTTAGATTGGGGCAGGGGTGACTTGTTAAAGCCTTTATAGCTGTGACTGTGAGTGTAAATGACATGGGTCGCCTGAGTGGAAGGGTTTGGTGCTACTGCCTTTTTGAGGTGTGATAGTCAGACCATTCTTGGGGTTTTATCAGTGACAAACTAGATGTGTCTAGAAATGAGCAAGCTGGGAAGAGAGAAGGCATGAGAATGGTCTTTAAATAATTTAGAGGGCTGCCATGAGGAAGGATTGCTTTGTCTTGTGGGCTTCCAGGCCCTGTGAACAGAAGCTCCCAGGGCCCAGTGTTCTGCTTTTGACAGAGAAGAACCTCAGAATGGTACCCAGGGGGTGATGAGTTCTCCAGGCTCTGGCTGGCTGCTCTGGGATGGATGAGGACAGGGAGGAGTCAGGCATGGTTTTGGAGGTTCTTCCTTTAAAGTTACCTCCTCCCCTTTAAAAAATATATCTTTATTTATTTCAGAGAGAGAGAGAGAGAGATAGAAACACCAATGACGAGAGTCACTAATCGGCTGCCTCCTGCATGCCCCCGACTGGGGATCAAACCCACAACCCAGGCATGTGCCCTGTCCGGGAATCGAACCGGGATCTCCTGGATCCCCAGGTCGATACTCAACCACTGAGCCACTCCCAGCCAGGCAGTTACCCCCTTTTATAAAATTTTTATATGTTGATTTGAGAGGGGGGGGAGAGAGAGAGAGAGAGAAAGAGAGAGAGAGAGAGAGAGGCATTGATTTATTAGTCCACTTACTTATGGATTCATTGGTTGGTTCTTGTATGTGCCCTGGCCAGGGGTCAAACCCCCAACCTTGGTGTATGGGGACAATGCTCTAACCAACTGAGATACCTGGCCAGGGCCCCCTCCCCCCTTTTAAAGGTAGTGTTCATAGACAGATAACTGCAGGGCTGACCAGAGTACGTCTCACGCAAAAACAACCCGTGGTTTTCCAGCAGTGCTTGGACTTTTGCTTGCCTTTTCTTTAGTGGTCTAAAAGAATAGCTTGCACATGTACATATTTACACATTGATTTCTTTAGTTATGCCTTGAACACTGGAAATATAAAGGCGTGTTTTACAAATATTTATGACTTCTGGTAAGCTTAGGAATAGTGAAATCACATCAGTGCTTTCCACCCAGAGCCCCACTTTTCTGGTTTTTTTTTTTTTTCTCTTTTTTTTAAAAAAAATCAGGGAGAAAGCTGATTTTTAAAATCAGCTAAAAGTTGCTGATCTGGCTTTAATTTCTAATATCCTGTATAGCTTTTGTCCTCTCTACTCTGACTAGTCTGTTAAGCTCTTGTAATAGGGAGATGTCACTCTAACATAATGATGTGTGAGTTTAGGTTTCTATTCAATGTTACTATTAAGGATAGAAGATATTTCAAATAGTTGATTTCATTAAATTGGTTTTCCCTCTAACCATAGAAGAGGTACCACTGTTCACATGCTGAATCTTAACAAAACTGTAAAAAAATTAAAAATGGCATATTGTCCTGGCAATTATCTTGCTCTGGTGCTTTAAAATGAATTTTTAAGTTTTTTACAGTGTAAAATTTTTATATTGAGAATTATTAGCCAGCTAGACTCAGTTTGGTGATCCCAATTTTGTTGGCAACTTGCAAAGCTTCATAGTCAGGACCCAGTCAAACATATGCCTTCTCTCCCTCAGGCCTGACCGGGGTGTTGACCTTGGCCATGTCAGTGTCCTAGAGCTTCTTCACAGCCTGTTCCATCTGGTGCTTGTTGGCCTTGACATCCACAGTGAACACAGATGGATTGCTGTCCTCTGTCTTCCTCATGGCCGACTCCGTCGTCAGGGGGAGCTTGATGATGGCAGAGTGGTCCAGCTTGTTTCTCCTGGGGGCGCTCTTCTGAGGATAGTTAGGCTGCCTTTGGAACCTCAGTGTCTTGGGCCGGCTGTAAGAAAGTGGTGACATGTGGATCTTTCTGTGTGTGTCCATGGATACCTTTTAGCGCTGCTTTCTTTGTCTTCAAAGCTTTTGCTTTGGCTTCGGCTTTGGCTTTGGCTTTGGGAGGGGCAGGAGCTTCCTTCTTCCCTTTTGGCACCGTCTTCGTGAAAAAGGTTGAATATTATGTTTGTTTTGTTTCTATGAAGAGCACAAGTGATTTAAGCTTGCTCTTAAGGTGATTTTTCCAAAACCAGGGGTCATTAAATTTCTTTCGAGATTTGTTCTCCTTTCCTTCTAGCTCTCTGGAAAATGTGGATGGTCTTTTCCACATGGAGTTCTTGAGCTGTGTGTATTGGCTCTAAGAGCACATGGGACAGGGACTGCTGGCTCTGAGATCAGAGGCCGAGGGCAGTGATGGGCTGGTCTGAACTCGTAGATAATGCCGAGAAGGAATTGGGCTGGCATTGCCATTTTCCCCACTCACTAGCCTACATAGACTATCCTGTTTGGAACACAACTCTAATCAGCGTTTCTTTCCTCCTTGTCTGATGGACATGGTTGCAGATGGCAAGCACATGAGGCAATCGCTGATGTAGGTTGCCCCAACTGGTTAGTCTCCCTCCATAAGCCCGACTCACCAGTTGATTTCACCTCCTTTTTCCCCTAAAGCCATATAACTTCAAATAAGGCGGTCCCATCTATTTTGGTGCTTTTCTCTCTTTCTTAGCCTTGCATAATGGAAAGAGCATGGGTTCCAGAAGCCTGGGTGACTTAATCTCTCTGAACCTTTGCTTATTTATTTTAAAAATGTTGTCAATCATCTCTCACTACCAGGGCTGTTGAAAAAACATCACATAAAGTGTCTATTATAGTGCCAGGCATAAACAAGGCCTTCGGGAGCTGGAATACACACAAATTTACCAATTACTTTTTTGTGTGTGAGTAGGCCGATTATTTTAATTCCAGTTGACATGTCTTCAGAACAAAAAGACCAGTTGATGCGATTTCTTCTTTGTGCCAGGCTCTGTCCTAGGTCCAGGGGCTTCAGAGATGAGTAAGAGGAAGTCCCTGCCTATGAAGGCACTGCCAGTTTTACTCAACTCTATCCATTCAACAAACATAATTTGGTACCTACTGTGTAGGAAAGCCCTGTGCCCGTGGGGAGTACACTGAGATGACTCAGTCACTAATCCATTCCACATTTGTAGGTCAAGTGTTGTGTGCCAGGTGTTATGAGCACTGTGTGTAGAAAGCATGTTAGAGAGTCCCTCCCTCTGAGAAGCTCAGTGCAATAAAATATACCTAAAGGTGCGAAAAGTGGATGGAAAGAATATGATTTGGCTGTGAAAAGCCACCTGCTTTGCGTAGGATTATAGACTGCATATGGCAATGCAGATTGCATTTTTCTAAGTGCATATTCAGGTCTTGAGACTTTGGGCTTCATTGAAGTAGTGCTCTCATTTTATAGCTGAGGAAAAAGAGCTTGGGAGTGGTTAATATATCACATACTTTAGGTAAAAGTGAAGCTGATACTAGCCCCACAGCACCTTTTATTTGTGTAGTGACTGAAGTTGAAAACACAGTGTTTCTTCTTGATCCTATTGTCATTATTAGCAGATCTGCAACTTGCTCTGTAAACCATCACATTCCATCCTACCAACACCTCCCTTGGGATCAGAACCATTATGGCCTTAAGGAGCTTCCACAAGGTCATGCAACTCTACCGAGTTAGGATATGGACTCAGGTCTGTCGGATTTGAGTCCAAGCCTTTAGTCTCTGTACCATACCCCATATATCCCATCCATGATTCATCCTCATTGTAGTATCTGAAGGCTATTGTAAGCTTTTGAGACAGTTTGTAGAAAAGACACATGTAATGAGTGGGTTTTTAGGACCTTCTTATCTGATCCAGTAGGAAAGGTAATTCATGAACAGTAATTGAGTCTATAGGTGTTGGAATGCCATGTGAGTCAAGCTATAAATAGGGAAATAAGCTATGATCAAAAAAGCTCTATACCTAGTTTCTTAAGATTTCATAATCAGAGGGATAATTTGAGTATAAAAAGACCTCTGCAGATAGTCCAAGAGATGATACCCAAGCTCAGAGAGCATAAAAGGAAAGCGGAACAGGCATTGTAGATTTTCCTCGGCTCCATGATGTCTTATTGCAGAATTTCTGCACTTAGTACAGACCAAACCTGAAGTTAATTTCTTAAAAATCACTGATGCCTTATTTAACGTGCTTAAAATTCCGAAGGTGGCTGCTCCACAGCCAAACAAAAATACCCCCTGGCTCCTTTGTGACCACTAATGCAATTGACTTTCCACCTTTTAGCCCCACCCCCTTCTTCCTCTTTGTTTCCCAATTAAGTCATGTTTATTTTATAAGAAGCTTATGGGCCTGTTGAGTTGATATTGCCGAAGGCTGACAACCACATCGAGGCACCTCTTACAGTGATGGAGTATGTGAGCGTGTTTGAATGTTCTGTTAACCAGCATCAAGACACTGGAGCTCTGTCCTGGGTGAGTGGCAGGCGAGGCTCGGCTGCACTTGGCCAGAGCAGCAGGGAACTAATGGAATGTTTCTGCTCCCCTCAAAGAAAGGTAGTCAGGAATCTGTACTTCCCACTGAACTCCAATTTCCATTCTGCTTTGAAATGCTGCTTGCTCTGTCAGTGAGAGCCATATGACAAATGTTCAGTATGTCAGATTTGTTTTCCTTTTAAGCTACATATGAATTTGACTGCCAGAGTAGGGCTGCGTTAATTTCCCGAAGCCCTTCTGATAATTGTGTTCTTTTTTTAAAAAAATGTGCATACTATTATTCTTTTTGGGGTTGTGTTATGACTGGTGTTTTTAAAGTGGTTAGAGGATTACTGGTTGCATATGGGGTGATGTGTACATGATGCCCATTCCCAGATGTAAACAGCTGCTCAAGTTCATTATATAGTTTGCATAGCTATACTGCTTGTTTCACCAGACTCTACTCAGTAATTTCCGGCCGGCAGGGTAGGCGTTTTTTTCTTCAACTAAGTTAAATATGGATATGTTTTTCTAAAAAGCAGCATTAGTTTTATCATATTGATATTTAATTGATAAGTAATTCTTCTGTGGCTGCCAGAAGAAAGTGTATCTCTAACCATGCATGGGTTAAGTTACTCTTCCTGTCGTGTTTGTATGGTGACTAGTTCACATGCTAACTGGTTACCTGTATCACCCATTCAGAGTTTCAAAGGTCGTATCTATATGCCTAGGATGCTTGTGATTAAGTTATCCTCACCTATAAAAACTGGTTGATTAGTTTAGAGGAGAGACAGCAGAGTGGATAGGGAAGCCAGGTCTTTATTACTAAGAGGAGCTATTTTTGGAATGTTTTTGGTAAAAGAAGTCTGTCTTTATATCATCTATCTATCTGTCTATCATCTACCTGTCTATCTATGTATCTATCTATGTATCTATCTATGTATCTATCTATGTATCTATCATCTATCTATCTAATATATCAAACATTTAAGAAATATAAGAGATTAATACTTTCAGCAAAGAACTCTGAAAGTGTTAAGTAGAGACAGAGTATTAGGTGAGCTCGTAGAGCTGTTCTCCTGGTCTCCTCCATCTCTCCATATCCTCCTCTTGTTGTTTTTAAATTAGTTTATTGCAATAAAAAATGTACAGATAATAATATATCCATCAAAGAAAATAGAGGAATATTGAGAGTGTAAAAAACGATCTAATCTCCTTTAGGTTCACATTATAAACATAAGTAATAACTTTTCAACATTTTGGTATATCCTTCCAGCCTCTTTGGTCCAATGTATTTTTTAAAATTCCATAAATGTGATCATCTTGGACATACTATTTTGCATCAAACTTTTTTCACGTACTGTAAAAATATTATTTTTTCTAAGTCTTTATAAATACTGTCTTTGATGTCTGTGAAATTACACTGAGTGGGCACAGCCTATGTGGTTTATTGAGCCATTGCTTAGTGGTTGGATATTTAGGGTATTTCTCCTTCACTGTCTTTGAAAACGAAACAACAGCAACAAAAAACTTGGTTGAAGTCCAACATGACCTAACACAGTGGCTATATATCTTAGCAGTCTGTTGTATTATTCACATGGAAATAGGGAGGGAAAGCCCTCTGCATCGGGGAGGAGTGTATATTAAACTCTAATTGAGGAAGTGTTTATGAACAGCCAACAGATCAGTAAGAAATGAGGGTTGGTAAATGGAGTCATTTTATTTCATAAAGGTACCTCAGAGCTTCAAGCTCCACAGCCCTCGATTTTGAGTTAGATTGGATTTCATGGGTCAGTCCACTATGCTCTGTGATTTTTCCTTCCATGGAGACATTAAATCTTCCTTACTCAATCTGCAGAATCTATGAAACAGGATCCCAGCCAACCTAGAAAAGTCTACTTGCCTGTTCAGATATTTATGAATAATCTTTCAATACCAAGTAGAAGACTAGTTGTAGGCTGAAGGTAAATGCTGCCAAAGATCCTGTTCTTTTTCTTCAAAAATATAAGCCATAAAAATTGCATTCTCTTCTCCCCGAGGAGGCAATTTGGCATCAGCCAGACAGCCTGGGTTTACTTCCTGCTCCATCACTTTCTGCTGGGGGACCCGGGGCAATTATTTGACTTGTCTAGGGGTCTGTTTTCTCATCCAGAAAATGGGAATAATCCTACTCATTCATAGGTTTGTTGGGATGCTTTAAATAAATTAAAACACATTAGAGGCTCAGTATTATTAAGTATTATTTTTTTCACCAGACTTTGAAAGTTTTGCATTTCTAGTGCTTTAGACCATTTCAATGGTCTTCCTAACATGTCTTCAGTGCCCCTCAGTGAGTGACTCTTCTCTGAGTACTTCTTCCCCACCGGCTTATGATAATGATAACAATACTAGCCACCACTTTTTAGGGGAGTACTATATGTCTGGTACTCTACATGTATTACAAAGTGTAATTCTCATCACCATTTATGAGATATACTTTTTAAAATTTTATTATCCCCTTTTCACAGTTGAGGAAACAAAAGGTTATAAAGGTTAAGTAACTTGCTCAAGGTCATAGAATTGCTAAGTGTGACTCTGGGAACTAAATTCTGGTCTGGTTTAATTCCTACCACTCTGCTTTTGTAAATTCCTTTAAGGGGGCTACTTCTATACTTTTTAAGATCCCTGACAGCTTTTAGTACACTTACTTGAACATACTAGGTCCTCAGTAAGTATTTTTTTAAATGAATGAATGAATGAAGTGATCCCTTGGGTAAGAAAACTAGAATTTTTCTCTAGTAAGAAAACCAACACTACCTTTTAGTGACCATGAAATTATGAGCCTTAGAATTGTGTTTTGCTTCTGAACAGAACATTTCCCATGAGAGAAGGATAGATTTGTAATTATCTGCATGTGAACTGGTTGTATTTCATGTGAAACAAATCTAGACCCTGTGTATTTGAGGTCGTGATCTGAGAAAATCTAGATTAGTATTACGTAGGTAAATTAAAGCAATTTTAATTTAAACAAAGGCTATAACTAAGTCTAGGTCTGGTTTGGGGTATTTGTTTAACAGGACATTTATTAGCATATACATTGTGTTAAGCCCTCTGCTGGGCACTCAGGGTTTAAGGATGAATAAGATGATTCCTTTGAATGCTCTGCCCTTGGCTCCCTGGGGGCCCAGCACTCTTTTTATTGGCTGGGTAGAGAATTTTTTGCACTCATGGTTTTAGCTACCCCTTGATGCTAAGAATTGTGAGGGATTTGAGATTTTACTCTACTTGCAAATAAATTAGTTAGCCTGCCAGTTTCATGGATGCCGGCAGAAGACAGGTCTTCTGCCGGCATCCATGAAATTCCTGGGCTAGAGACAAAGGAATTTATTACTCATAGCAATAGCAGTAGCCAAAGTATCAGCATTTTCTTGTGCCAGTCCCCTTGGGGTGTCATGAAGGGGCCAGATGACACCTATATGTGCAGTGCCTTGTGTTACAGGAGAGAAACCCTGAGCTTAGGAAACCCAAATCTTTTATATTGGACATTAAGTATGCTTTTCCCTTTGCTCCAGAGGAAAACCGTATCTTCCAAGGCTGTTGTTTATATACACATCTTTAAAAAGATAGTTTGGAACCAAGGGCAGCTAGCGCTTTGCTCACAATCTGTACAGAAACTCAAGAGACCTACATAGAATTATCTCCCAACAAATATGTCTAACATCTGTACCCTGTATTTCTTCCTTGCATCATTAGATCAGGCAACCACATCACTCACTGGAATATTGCAACAGCTTCTTAACTGGCCTCCCTAACTCTTCAAAATCAGTCCCCACACCTTGCTGGGGTGGCCCCTGAGACAGATCTGACTGCATCGCCCTCCTGCTTTAACCCTTCACTGCTGCTTCATCGTCTGTGGGAAGAGCCCAACGTCCTTAGCATGGCACTGATGGGGTTCTCAGGGCAGCCCCCGCTCACCCTTCTCACCTCAGGGAGAGGCAGCGTATCAGAGCGGTTACCTCCTTTACTACCCACGCTACTTAACCTATGCAACCCCAGTTTCCTCATTTGTAACATTAAGATGATGGAGCCTACCTCCTTGGGCTAGTATGAAGTCAGATCAACCTCACCCATAGTAAGCCCTCAGTCAGTGTTGCCTGTTCAGGTTGTGTCTGTCCACTCCGCCTCATACTTGGAGGCCTGGCCACACGGTTATGTGTCCACTCTGCGTTGCTTTTTACACAGCTAGTGCCTTTGCTCCGGCCTTAGGCCATTCCCCATTGCCTGGGTTCAGGCTGGTGAGACGCAGCCCCTCTTCCTTGCTCTTGGATACACTGCATGTGTCAGTCATTGGGCTGGCATGTGTTAGTGAGTCAGTTATTGCCGCTAGACTATGAACCGCGTGAGGATGGGGCTGTCTTATTTATCTTTATTTTGCCAGCACATAGCACTTGTTGAAAAAAAAGTTGATGAATACATGAAAGAATAAAAGGAGTTCACAGCCTTCTGGGGTGTTTGGAAGCTGGGGAAGAGGGATGGAAGGCAGTTAAGTAGCTTGATAACAGTGAAGGGAATCTGAGTAAGTGTTGGGCTGAGGTGAAAATTAGGCCCTATAGGAGTCCAGTGCAGAGTGTTCTTGTTCAGTGTGGTTCATGTGGTTTGGACGTCTGTTTAAAGTTATCTATTGAATGAAAGCAAGCAGCCCCCTCTATGCGATTCTAATTATTCCCTTTCCTAAAAGAAGCTATTGCAAATGAAAGGTCATGTAATCTGCCTCCTTGTAAGACTTGCAGTTCCTCAGACTACAATGGATTCTCTGTTACCTGGTGGAGCGGTTAAAATGGAACTTCTTTTTAATTAAATCGTCTCTGCAACAGAAAGTGACTTTATCCCTCTTCCTGAAGTCCCCCAGGTCTCCAAGGCCTGGCTCAGATCACCCTCCTTGAATTTACTGTCCCATTGATACACTGGGCATTGTGTGTTATAATTGTATGTGAGCATGTCTAGTTCCCTAATGAGATTGAGGCTCTTCGGGAATTTATATTTTTTTTCCTGAAATGTTTAATGTGCTTAAAGCACATCCAAATGTGCTTTTGGATGAGGAAAGCCTTCCACATCCTTTTATCGACTGACCTGGGATTCTCCATATATGTGATAACAACTTCTGAATAATTTGATCACAGCCCTAATCTCAGCATTCCAATGAGCTTCTCTAGGACTGCAGGTCCCCCACGATAGCAGCTTCCCAGTGCATGCTATTCAGTGTTTAATCTACAAATTCTACTACTTTTGAAATAAGAAAAACTTGTAAGCAGTTTCTATATATATTAAAAGCTATTTGGAAAATACTGATAAACAGGCAAAAACACACACTAAAATAACCTAGTATCCAAACGTAGTGACAACTACTTTTAGTATTTAGAGTCTGTCCCTGGCCTTTCTTTACTTTATGTTATTGTTTCTCTCTCTGCTTCTTTCTCTCTCAACATAAATGAAATCATATTTTACCACTTATCTGCAACCTGTCTTTTCTCCTTAACATTAATAGATATTTATTAAAAATGATGGTGCTAAAGAATTTCTTGGAGCCTGCGATTTCAGCTCTTGACCCACCATTTTATCTTCTCACAACCCTTCCTTTCTTGATTTTCTGTTTGTCTGGATTGATTCACTGTTGTGTTCTGATCTTTGATACCTGCATGCATCTTGCTAATAAGCTCCAGTTTTTTGGAGTGTCTGCTGTGCCCCAAATACTTGTGTGTGTTTTACACACTTTAAAAATCTATTTTCTGATTATTTGAAATATCCAAAATATTTGTAATGTCCATTTTATAGAGGAGGAATTTGGTCTAGGGGTTTAATAACGATAAAAGATCACTAAGGTAGAACTGGATCTTACAGTCTTTATGCCTAATACCTTCTCTCATGTGTGAAATTGCCACCCTTCCTTCACACTACATACTTAATTTCCAACTCTTGGAATTTTGGCTTTTAGGAACTATGTCTAATCAGCTTTTGGCTCTATGATGTCCCTGTAAAGTCACCACAACCCCTGAGTTAGCATAGTAAATTTCAGATGCATCACGTGTGTGTGTTTGAGAAAACTTGTGGCTCTTGCTTTTATTCCTCATGGTGCTGAGGTGGACTGCCCCTCACATCTGTTTTCAACCCCCCACCCTCAATTCCAGAGTTATATTCTATTAACTCAATGCACCTTTTCTTTGTAATACATGTCAGTTTTTCTTCCAGCCACCTGCACAGTCTCTGGCTCTCTCTCTGGCTTGTTCTCAAGGCTGTGAGTAAGTTCTTTGTGTGTTTGCTGTTTTTGATAACCTTAGCCCAAGATTTAATGTCAAGGTGGGGGCCCTATTAAAGATGCTATTAATCATCCCGTCTTTGTTTGAAGATTTCCTTGTTGGCAAGCAGGCTGATAGAAGTAGCTGTGTGTTTCCCAGCCAGATGTACTGGTAGCCGGGATGGGGGCATTCAGCCGAATCACATTCCTATCATTATTTGGCAAAGAAAGGGCCACTGAGATTAATAGGATGATCCTTGCATGTGATCCGGATTCATCAGCTGAATCATAGAGCCTCCGTGTTGGAGAGGACCTTAAAACCATCTACTACAACTGCATGATTTTATACTTGAGGAAACTGAGGCAGTAGATAAAGGGATTATAGGATGTCAAGGCTGCAAGGGGCTTTTGCCACGACCTAGCTCTTCTCTGTTTTATGGGGAAGACCAGTGAGGCCTCGAGAAGTGAAGTAACACTTCTAATGTCACACAGCTAGTTCCTGCAGAGTGAGGAGTCTACTGGATCCCTGACATCAGGCCCAAGAGGAGTGACCTGAGATAAGCCTGCGCCCATCCGTCTCTAGCGGGGGCCTGTGGGATTTGGCTGGTGCAGGAGCCTCCTCTCACACTCCTGTGCTGTGGGGCACATTTAGTTCTGGTCGGAGAGAAGGAAGTTTCTTTCAGTAGGATATAGATGGGAGGAGTACCCTGGTGTCCCCTTCAAGGTGACTCTCAAGGGTCCCTGGTTGAACTTTCAGTCCAGTGTTCTTGCTTCTGACCCCTCAGCCCTACAGAAGTCTTTTGCTGCCTTGGTAGATGGGACTTCCAGGGAGTGAGCAAGAGGTGCTGCTGGTGGGCAAGAGATGCTGGTTGCCTGCTTTGGGGCCACAAGTCTTTAGGGGATTCCAGCTTTGCAGCGAAGGCAGTGCTTGCCGCATCCCCTCCGTGGTGGGAGACAAGTGATCTCCACGTGCTTTACAAAGCATCCCACCCAAGAGCTCCTACTTATCCTTCACGACCTCGCTCATTTATACCAATTCACTGTTTTGGGTTTTTTTCAGGGTTCAAACCTATTGATTGAGTTAAGAGAAAGGTGAGGTTTGTAAAGAGGTCTTTCTGGTCCTTCCAGTACTAAAGCCCCTTGGACAAGGGCCAGGGAGATTCATCTCGCAGAGATTCCTGTGCTCTAGGTGGTGGTGGAGGCTTCCTGCCAGAAGGATCTGAGGCAGGGGACGCGGATGCTGCCCTACTGGCGTCTCCATGTGTCTGGCAGCTCAACAAAGAACTTCTGTCTGCCCTACGAGGCCGGGGGCGGGGTTGTGGGGGACACTTCAACCGAAAGTCACCATAATTTAGCAACTTGGTAATTAAACTCTAATAGATGAATTAAAGAAAACACATTACTGAAATATTAAAATACAGCTGCTATTGTTTCTTCTTACAGATCTGCGGCTTTCCACACACCTTCTTTGTTTCAGGCCTTGATTCAGACATAATCACTGCAGGAAATAAGTCCCATGTGTTTACTCGTTGGTTAGACAATGTATGTGATGATTCTTTTGGGATGGGGAGAAATAAAAGGTAGCGTCTTCAAATGCTGTGAGGTGGTAAGCGGCGCCCCCTCAATATCAGGGGTAAACAAAACTCCCGGGAGAGGGGCTTGCGGAGCCCCGTTCGGCTCACCTGGCGTGGAAACCACCAGCGCCAAGTGGAAGGGAAAACTTCAGGGCGATATTGCTGAGGTGGGCCATCAACTTGGACTTAGGGATTGATTTATTTCCTCGCATGCTCTGAGAAAATGCCACTTGTCGCTTTCTGTTATTAATAAAGAGGTCACTTTATCATTAGGCCTTTGAATCTGCATTTAATGGCTAAAGCAGATGGTTATAATTTCTGGCTCAGTGTGGCCACCTTATTAATAAAAAAGAACTGATGGAAAGGAAAAGGCTTCTTCATTTTTAACTCCAGAAGCACAACACAAATGTTTTCCAGCCTTTCTTTGTGTGCAGAGCAGACCTAGTGGCTGCAGTAAGATCCTGTTACACATTTGAAAAAAAGACTTTTGCAGAGTGAAGGTAACTCCATTTGAATCCTCCTTCTGTTAAACTTTAAAGGGACACTGTAAATATACACCCTGTCCCCGCCTCTCTTCGTGTAGAGGGTATTTTGAAGGAAGCTCTAGGATTATATTTAAAAGTAAATTAATATTTTAATAACATAAAGAAGAAAGTATAAAAACACCCATCTCATTTCAGATAGTGGAGGTCTGTGGTCCTTTCTAAAATGATTCTCTTTGCTTACACAATTTTAAACTGCTTTTTTGGATTTAATTACTAGGTTCATGTGTCTTATTTTGGTTCTTTTTAAATTCACTTGAATTTTTGTGGAGGTGGGGAGGCAAAATGTATGGTAGTGAATTTCTGCTCCATTTCACCAAGTCTGTATACTCCCATATAACTGGTCCATACAATGGTCAGGAATTTGAAATGATGATCTCACTGGCAATTTTTTGTTATCCTGGGAATTCTTCTCCTAAGGTTCAAAAGAGCACTTTAGTTAACTAACTTAACCTAAGACAACAATTTTCAACCTTTTTCATCTCATGGTGCATATAAATTACTAAAATCCTGCGTGCACCAAAAAATATATATATTTTTTGCTGATCTGACCCCAAAAAAGGGTATAATTTGGATTCATTCACACTGGATGGCTATTGTTGTGTTGGCTGTTGTCATTTTTTAATTTGACCATCTAAAAGAAAAGAGGTTAGTGCCCCTGACTAAATAGCCAGGTATTGCATGTTTAAAAAATTCTTTGGCACACTGGTTGAAAATCGCTGCTCTAAGACATTTATATTTTAGTCTGTTGCCATATCCTGGGATCTGTTATGGCAATGAAGTTCCCTTTTAGATGAATAGAATGTGATAGCTGTGCTGTCCTGCCTCTGAAATAAGGAAGAGGCACAGAATCTTATGGATAAAAAAATATACAAGAGTTACTTTGTTCATGTGTTTTCAGTTTTTTTCCTGCTAATGATGCCATTAAGAAGAACTCTCCATGGATCCATATTTAGAAATAGTTTGAATTTCAAATTATTAACAATAACTTTGTTTTTTCTATTCTTATTAATCAAAGACATGTATAACCACCCATTTAGTTCCTTTGGTCATTTATTTGTTTGTCCATTCATTCACTTCTTCAACATTTAGCTTGTGTTACTTTTCACTAGGCGCTGTGCAGGGGCACCAGGACTCAGAGGGGCTGAGATGACCATCAGGCTTGATAAAATGCCCAAATTAGTGGGTGGGTCATTTTATTCCTACCTTTTCAGACTCCTGGATAGCCAGACCAATCCATAGCAAAGCTATCTTGGGTGTTTTGGTTTTTTTTTCAAATTTTCAAATATCTTAAGTATATAAAACACATATACACAGAACCAGAGACTCGTTTCAAATACAAACATTTTGCCATATTTGCTTTTTAAAGGCAACAAAGCATTACAGATACAATTGAAGTTCTCCACGCACCCTTCTAAATTGTGTTCCTTTTCTTCTCCAGAGATAATATCTCAGCTAAATTTAATGCCTTTCCTTCCTATACATGCTTTTCTGTTTTTGCTATGTAAGTGTAAATCCACTAATGATACATGGTATATAGCTCTGCTGATTTTTAAACTTCATATAAGTGGTAACTTGCTGTACCTGGCCTTTGACAGCTTGCTTTTGGTATTTAACCTTGTTAATTTAGGAACTGCATGTTAATCAAGGAAGTTATTGTAGCTGCTGTCCAGTAACTATTCTATTGTGTGACCATTTCACGATGAATGCATTCATTCTCCTGTTTTTACTTTTCCCGTATTATAAACAATGCTGCTGTGAGAAATTCTGACCTGTCTTCTTGTGAATGTGTTGGAAAATTCCCTAGGCGACACCTAGGAGTACAAAGGAGTGTGCGTGTCCTCGGCTCACCTAGATGCGCCTGAATCGTGCTCCAAATGCCTTGTGCCTGCAGTATCTGAGTTCCTGTTGCTCCTCGCTTTTTCTAATTCTTGGTATTGGAAATAGTTTTAGTTTTTGTTTATTTGATAAGTATGAAATAAACTATTATCATTTGGATGTATAAAGATGTGTATAAAGATGTCAAAAGTTGAGTAAAGATGTTGAGCGAGCCCTGCTGGTGTGGCCCAGTGGTTGAGCACTGACCTATGAACCAGGAGGTCATTGTTTGATTCCCGGTCAGGGCACATGCTGAGGTCGTGGGCTCGATCCCCAGAAGGGAGCTTGCAGGAGGCAGCTGATCAATGATTCTCATTGTTGTTGTTTTTTTCTCTCTCTAAAGATGTTGGGCAAGACTGGAGATTTCTCTTTTCCTCCTGGTCTAGCTATAGTGTAGGGCAGATGTGGGTTTCTGGTTGGTAGGGTCATCCTCATCAAAGCCTGCTTTGGCCTTAATTAGTTTGCTATGTATCTACTGTACACAGAACACATTTTTATGGACCCTTCTAAGGTAAGCGAAGATGCACCATCCAAAATCATAGGACCTATGCTGGTTGGTAGCAGTGGTCGCTATGGCCTGATTTATAGTGGCTTCATTGTAAGAGACCGGGGTCTCTCCTTAGCTGAGACTGCTGCCAGCCTGTCTCTTTGGGCTTTAGAGTTCTCACCCATAAAACCAGGGGTTGTCTTACTCATTTTTTCTTCACATGCTGATTATTATTTCTTTTCAAAACCCCGTGTTTCTGGTCATATCCCATGGCACTTTAAAATGTTTTTGAAGCACTAATTCTTGATTTGACTTGAGAACAGAAGAACTTAGTGCAGCAGCCATTGCTAACCAAAGAACAGTTAAAAATGCCTTCGAACTTGCAATCTAAATTAAAATTATGTAGGAAAAGATCACCATCACTCATGCAAAAAGACAGTAGGGAAGAAACAATAATGCATAGACTATGAGTGATTACCTCCCTGATTGCCCTGCTTTCCAAACTTTCTTTAATGGTCACATAGTAATACTCTTGGAATAAAATAATAAACACATGCAAACAATTATATGCTCATTTGGTAGGAAAAAAGAATGTGATTTACACAAAACATGTGTTGGGCAAAGGGGGGAACACCTGTACGTGACAAATGATTTGTGATAATTTCTTAGATAATTCCTATAATCCTTTCCTGGGTTCCAGTTGGTGGGCGACAAGTGTCTCTCCCTCTGTGTTACTGTTGGAAAGGTTCAGGGAAGATGGAAAACAACCAGCCCGGCATCTTACCTAAAAGCAGTGGCCAAGCTGAGCGTAGAACAACTTGAGCTTCTCCTAGTAGGTTTTAATACCAAAGAAGAAGGTGGGAAACAGAACTGGAGAGATTTTAACCATTAGGTCATATAGATTATTTTGTCCCAAAGGTGTCTGACAAACCTTTACTGTTCCTCAGAGGTCACAAGAAGAGTGGAAATAATCATAATGCCTATCACATAGTGAGGGTCAAATACCTCTGTTTTCTTTCCATGCCGGGATCACCAGGGAATGCAGGAATAACTATGCCGAGTGAGAGTGAGGGCCTGGGTAAGGCTAAGAAACTTGCCCCATGTGGGGAGCTAAGCTAATCAATGGTGTTGCCTGGATGCCCCCTTGTCTGTTCCACTCTTCTGAGGCAGGCGTGCGCACCCTTGCCCAGGGATGCTCTCCTTAGATAGAGCTGAAAGCTGCCCCCCAGCTTCTCCACACATTTGTTATCCTGCCTTCCTGAGCGCTTAGCATCAGCAGTCTGCTCCCTCTTTCACATGACAGCCCTTCAGACCACTGAAGCTGTTGTCTTGTTCACTTCCCTACCATCCCCTGCCCCCCCCCACCTCAGTCTTGTCATTTCTGAAAAGCTGGGAGAGGTGTTTTTGTTCACAGATGCCTTGGGAAATTTAATGGTTTTTAGACTCATGCTGAGTTTGTCCAGATGTGCCAATATTTGTCTTATAGGATATAAATTAATTGTCCAGAAGAGGAAGAAACCTTTGTAGGCACTTACTCACTAATGCAAACCAGTTCCTTTGGGTATTGATGGAAGGGAAAAAAATTCAAAAATGAACCAGATCGTTTTCACTGGGAGAGCGTAGTTGTTGAATTCACATCCTACTTTTAGGACAAATCTGGAGCATGACAGTTCGGTATTACCACATACTTTAACCAGGGGAAACTCAGGCTGACACGTGTAATAGAGCCCAGCTTTTATGTGATGGAGAAAGTGTGATACTCTTACATTTTTTTACCAAGCTGTATGGCCCAGTGTTTACAGCACAAGATGGCAAAGAAATGAGAATCTCTGAGATTTAGAAGAGTATTATTATTATTAGATAAATAATTGTGACAGTGTTGAATAAGGTTTAAATATATGGAATAGCACAAACTTTTTTAAAAAATGTTGTTTTCTATTGATTCTAGAGAAAGGAAGTGCTAGGGAGGGAGAGAGAGGGAGAAACACCCATATGAGAGAGAAACATCAATCGGTTGCCTCCCTTCATGCACCCAAACCGGGTATTGAACCCATAACCTGGGTATGTGCCCTGACCAAGAATCAACAACATTCAACCAACTGACCCACACCGGCCAGGGCGGGAGAGCACAAACTTTTAAGGAGAGGGATCTAAGAATAAAATGTTGTAATGTTGTCAGTGCCTGGCATATATGCACCTGAGTTCTCTTCGAGAGCCAAGATGGAGAAAGATGTTCAGTGTGGATTAACCTCAAGATATTAATAATAGTAACAACCCCTCTATCCTCACCATCATAGCCACCGACTGCAGCAACAGCTACTTCTAGTGTTTTTTTTTGAAATCCTATCATGTGCCTGGCAATGTGCTTTTGCACTCAGTTATCTTACTTGATTCTCAAAACTTAGGAAGGTGGTACTATTGTGAGCTTCATCTTACAGACGAGAAACTGAGAAGTGTCCTGTCCAAGATCATGTATCTTATGTGTGGCAGAGCGAGAGTCTTAGCTCAGGGTTTACTCCTATACCTTGTTTCTTTTCTCAGCAAAATAGACTGTAAATTGAACATTAAACAGTGCACTGGGGACACATTAAGGAATCTTTAAGTATAAAGGGAACATGAATGAAAACTTTCCCAGTATGAGGTTTTCTTAGTGAGACACTCATTCTTAGTAAAAATATTAAACCAAGGCCTATTTATAAGGTATCATTTCCACATCCAGTTGTGTCTTTCCTATATTAGCATAATTCTCTGTTGAAACCACGTCACAAATTAGTTCACTCTAAGGAATAGATAAAGGCAATATGATTTAATGCGAAGATGGCCAACTTCATGTGGGATGACTTGAATTTTAATTAGCACTATCCCGAACCCTCCCTGTGGCCTTGGTCCAGCCTCTCACTTTCTCGGTGTTCCCATCTGTAAAATGGGAGTGTTGGACTCTGTCATCATGAAACTTCCTGCTAGCTTTGCATAATGCATCATGCCTGCTAACTTCAGAAAAAAGAAAATGTCTTTTTTTTTTTTCATGAAAATATCAGATAACCAACCTCCTGCCAATCACCTGCTTTGGATTTTTTACTCACAGGCTTTATTCTAAGAATATATGACGTATCATTGTCTCGCTGCCCATCTATCTAAGCCATTCTCCTACGGATTTGTCAGGGATTATCTAAATCTTAGCACCATTTAGGTGTGGCTGATTGCCTGGTAGCTGCCTTCTTCCTTGCATGGATTAGTGAACTAAAATCCAGTGAAAAAACTGCTTGGCTTCCTGCTGCTTTTCTTGGTGGACTTGTCTGTTTATTTCCAGCAGCTCTTTGTGGCAGTCAAATCTGGAAGCAGGACAGGGTAGAGATTTTACAAAGAGGTGACAGTTTATGTCTTGTGAATTTCTCCTCTGTTTCCTGTCTTCAGCAGAGTTGGCCGCCCCTTCTCACAGCACTTGAACACACATCCTTTAGAGCGTGCCTTGTAGGGTGGCCAAGAGCCATCTTTCTGTTTTGCCTTCGCTGGATTATAACCCGTCAGGGGTAGAGACAGAACATGCTGTGCTTCGCTGGTGTCTCGTAGGTAGTTGCTGTTCAATAAATGGTGAGTGAATGAATAAGGAGAGAACAAATGACATTTCTAAATATATGCTAATGAACACTGCTTCAAGTTGTACGAAAAATATCCGCTTGTTCAGATGTTTCCTCTTTGACCATTTGTAGCCTGATCTCTCCAGCCTGACATAATCTTTTCCTCTTTTCTAAACAGTTAAGTGTGCTGTTTTTGGAGTAATTAATTAAATAGTGCCTCATGACATTTTTTTTCTGTTCTATAATATTTTCTGGTATTCACATATTTTATGACCTTATTTTCTTTTTTATTATAATTTGTTTCTATAGAAAGGTTATAAATTATTTGAGGACAGGGATAAATATTAATATTTATTAATATATATATTTAAAAATGAAACGTAATTATGTATTAATAATTTATTTTAAAAACATAATTAAGTATTAATACTTCATTTTTCAATTCTATTTTCTCTGTGTTTTATTTTGGGTAGCTTTGATTTTTGTTTTCAAGTTCACTAATCTTTATCTTCTACAGTGTTTAATCTGATATTAATTTAATCCAGTGCATTTTTCATCTCATACACTGTAAATTTCACCTCTAGAATTTGGGTCTTTTTATATCTTCAGTGTCTCCACCTATTTTTGAACATATAGGATATAGTTATAAGAGCTGTTTTAATGTCCTTGTCTGCTAATTCTAACACCTGTGTCAAATCTGGGTGAGTTTTGATTGGTTGATTTTTCTTCTCATCAGAGGTCATACTGTCCTGCTTTTTATATGCTTGGTAATTTTTGATTGATTTTACCTTGTTGGATGCTGGATATGTTTGTATCTCTCTAAATATTCCTTGTTCTGGGATGTAGTTATTAGAAGCAGTTTGATTCTTTTGGGTCTTGCTCTTAAGATGTTTTAGGCAGAACTGCTACAGTGCTCGGTCTTGGGCTAATTACTCCCTATGACAGAAACAAGTCCCTCCTATGTACTCTGTCCAGTGCTTGGGGAATCGTGATGTTTTTTCCACAGCCTTGGGTGGTTGCCTTGCATGCATACACTGATCAGTATTCCACCGAATATTGAGAACTTCTTGTGGGTCTCTGGGGAGCTCTCCCTTCTCTGGTATTCTGTCTTTTTTTTAAAAAAAACAACTGATTAATATTTATTGATAAAATATAAAAATCCAGGTTCCTTAAATCTATACAGTTACTCCAGATATTTGGCTCTGGTACTCTGTCTGGCAAACTCTAGTTGCTTTGGTCTCCCTGGCCCGTTGTCTGCATTTACTCAAGTCAGGAAGTCCACTCGGGTTTCCCCTGCTCCTAAACACCTTGACTTGGACCGCCTCACAGGTGGTAAGCTGGGGGATTCATAGAACTCTGTGTGTTTCCCTTCTCTCAGAGATCACTGTCCATCGCTGCCTCTTATCCAGGTCTTTACAACTGTCTCTGTTACTCCATCTTGGCCAGAAGTGGAAGTGATCCATTTTATTTTTCTATCTAGAGTCATCCTTCATCTCCAGCTTCCAAACCTTGCCATCCCTGACTCTCCATGAGGCTGGGTGAGGAGCACGTCCTCTGTGTTCCTGTCACACCTGCGGGCACCAGCACAGCATTCATCTCCTTGCATTGTTATTGCAATTTTTACCCTGTCTTTCTCCATGAGATTTTATATCCTGAGGGCAGGAAATGTCTTTTATCTCTGGATTTCCAACACCTAAAATAGTCCCAACCATTTAACAGTTGCTCAGTAAGCATTTGTTGAATGAATGAATGAATGAATGAATGAAGAAATAGGATTTAATTTTCCAAGCATTGGTTTATGAACAACTTTCAGAGCTTTTTTTTTTTAACAGAAAAGAGTAACTATGTGTTTTTATATATGTACTTAAAGTCTCTTTTAAATTTCTAGATAATTTATGGCTTATACCTGGTTTTTATCTGTTTATTTTTTTAGCCTCTCATTTGAAGGTGGTCAATAAAAACCACCTAATTAATGCTTGAAATAAAACATGAAAGTAAAGGAACTAAGAATAGAATAATCATAGTATAGATAAACAAAATGAACGCTAACTTTCAGTGACTCATTTTATGATTGAGTCTCACGTGTGGAGTATCCCAAGTCTGAAATTCGCTGAGGTGGTGGTCTTATCTCAAGTGTCTTTTCCATGTTGGATGTACTTGGATATCGGTTATCTAAGGAGACCGTAGCTGGTCTGCAAATAGCTGTGAGTCTGTGCATTCTTATCAACTGGAGACAATTGACAGTGGATATGTGCCATGGAGGCCATGGTCAAGTGCAAGTCCATACTATATTTGGGCCTTTTGGAGTCGGTAGAGTGAACCATATATGGTAAGCCTCTTAAGACTATCTTGCTCTGTTTCCTCAGCAGCTCTTGGTTACTAGAGGTGCCTCTGGAGTCTCCCCCCTCCCCTCCCCCCACCCCATCCCCTTGCACAGTTGGCATGATGGAAGTGGCTTGAAGCTCCTTCTTCTAGATTCGGTGCTTTTTATTTTTTTATTGCAGTAGGGACAGTGAGCTCTAACTTGGGCACACAGCAACCCTCTCCCCTTCCTCCCCAACCTAATTTAAAAGGTAGCTAGCTATCTGCCTCTGAGGTTGAACCATACTGACCGGCTACCAATATACAGACACGTGGAGTCACTGAATCTGTTATCTCTCACTTATCGGCTTTTCCTTTAAGGCTTAATGTAGGCCAAATGCTTATTTCCCCAAGATGGTGTTCTCTTCACTTAAAGTACAGTCTTCTGCTTTTCATTGTTTTTACTGCCCTGGCCTGGTGATCTAGTTGTTTAAAGCCATCTCTGTCCTTCCTCCTTCTAATCCATGGCCAAGGCGGGGGGTGGCTTTAATTAACAGGAACACTCTGCATTAGCTAAGCGATTTCTCATTCCACCTCTCAGTTATTGATGAACCCCTTCCTGATGCACAAATGAAGACTGGGTCTGTTTTGCACAATGATTCTGTGGCTACACCAAGATTAGACCTTGCTAGTTCTAAAAATCTGTCTCTTTGCTTTAAAGAGTAAACTCGATTGCCTCCAAAACTACTAGTTGAGTTTAACTTTCAAGTGTACTTTGTATTTAAATCTGATGATAGTGTTGTTTTTCCTTTTGTCTTGTTTAGATGATGGTGTTGGACTTTTTTCTTTGCAGGTCTGGTGAAGCTGCCCCAACCGTGACCTAGACAGCAAGCTTCTTGATGCTGTCAAGAACACTAATTAAGATATTTATTCTCTTGCTGTAAATGTTTATGATACTTGTCGCTGTGTCTATTAGATGGTAAGCTCTGTTATCTCCCGCTGTAATGAGTGCAGCACTCTGTACATACGGAAATGTATGATGACTGTGTGAATGTCTGAGCGAATAACCAGCATATATTTATATTGTTACTGGCTTTAAAGTGTCCAGGTTACTGGTCTAAATGTATGTAGTCTTGGGATGTGCAATGGAATAATCGAATAGGAAATTAGACTGTGCTTGTTAGGAGAGCCCAAGGCCTTAGGGAGACTTTGTACAAATTAGAAGAGGTGCCCCTTCCATTTTGTGTCTGCCATCCCATGCCACTTTTGCCCTCACTTGCTCTGTGTTGGGTGCCCGTCTGCAGGGCACAGCCAGCACAGTTGTATGAGGACTTTTGTTAACTGACTGCCTAGGGGTTTTGGTGTCCAGTGGTTTTAAGGAGGGCGGTTGCCCATTGTCCTAGTCAATGTTTCCTTGAAGAGCAGGCCCCATGAAGATGAGGATCTTCCTCATTCTGTCTTTGGGATTCTTTTTTGATGCTGTTGTCTGCCTTCCCAACTTCACATTCATTTTTTCTGCGACATTTGTCTGTTTTGTTGAAGACATGGAGCAAAATGCTGTGTGCCTTCCTGCTCCCAGCAGTGTCATTAGCTTCCCCCATTTTCATGAAGTGAAGGCCAACCGCCCATCCTGGTGTTTGAGGTCCCACGGGCCTTACTCTAGCTATGTGGTCACATTTCTCTGTATTCCCCCACAGGCACCCTCTGACCTGACTTTGCTCTTCTCCTCAGGCCATTGATGACAACAGGTTCATCACTCATACCCCTTGGCCATTGCCCATGTGGCTCCCTTTGTCCGAATGCCCTCCACTCCTCTAGAAATTCTGTAGAAGCCTTTCTGTTCTTGAATGGCCACCTTAAGTAGCCACTTTTCATTAAGGATATGCCATTCACTCCCTCTCAGCCTCTTGAATTATTTTACAAAGCCTGTTTGATTTGTTAAATTAAATGTTAAATATATAATTAATGTTGATTCCTTAGAACGGTGCCCAGCCCATTCTTCACATGCAGTCCTCAGAGTCCTTAGCTATTATTACTTTCCTTGAATCATTTTAGTCATTCATTCATTCATTCATTCATTCATTCATTCATTCATTCAACAAACAAACATCCCCTCTGCAGGTGCTGCTCCAGGTCTGGGGATTCAGAACTGTGTAAGATGTGAGGAATCCAGGGCACGGAAGGGTTAAGAAAATGGTCTAAGTGGTAGAGCTTTGAGCTGAACCTAGGCTTGTCAGAGAGCAGAAGCCACATTTCTCCTCATCATGTAGCATCATGATATGTCATGTGTCCAAACATGTGAAGATCCCTGGCACACAAGGTCAGAGTAAATAGCTGTCATTATTATTATTACTATTATTGTCCAAAAATTCAGGCCTTTCTTCATCACACTGCCTAAAACCAAGTAATATACATCATATTCAAACTTTATTGGATTTTATTGGTTGTGCTTAATAGCATAATATCTTAAAATGGGAGAAGTAAGGGCAATATAAAATAGCAGCCAGAGAGGCCAGCTAGTTAAAGAGATTCTGTATTGGAAAGTTGGAAAGAAGTTAAAAAGAATTGAAGGGTATGATCTGGTGGTTGGCAACATTTGAAAATATTCTAGTTAGCAGATAGTGTTTTTTGAGCAAAAGAAATAGAGATGACAAATAACTCAGTTACATGGGGATCCCTTATAATAGTGATAAACAGGGAGGAAGTTGCAATCTTTAAAGTTCAAAAAAGAAATTGTCCTTCTAGCATCTCTTGCCCTACTTTGACACAAAGTTGGTTATGACCAAAAGATTCTCATTTGCCTGATGAAGTTTTGAGTGAATTTCTGTCCCAGAAAAGAAAAGATTTTCTGTCTTTGGAAAGGAGCTTCATCCAGGGGAAGTACCCAGCTCTCCTGGAGAAATCTGGGACTGCTGAGATAGAAACTTCCATCCTTCCACCACCCCCACCCCCACCCCGGTGTTTCACCAGCAGGAGGACATTATTGAAACTCTGTGATGAAACAAAGCTGCACACTGAGAGGTGGCTGCCAGCACTTTTATCTTTATGATTCTCTTGAGTCTGGGGGAGAAATAATTAAATGCTGCATATGCAAATGGAGAGTAACATTTTCCATTTTGCTAATAAGCAGTCCTTCGGTTTTCTTTTGGATTTCCTGCCTCTCTGTTTTGGATAGTGCTCTGTTCCAGCCTGCATGAGTATCCAATCTTTAGGAGGGCCAGAAAGCCAGGCTTGGTGTTACATTCTGCAACAGTGCCAGTGACTCTAGGAGTCAGCTCTAGAGAAAATACCACTGCACTGCTGTCCAGTACGTTGAACTAACTGACTGTGCTTGGGAAGAAGATACTAGAAACCACACCTCAGCCTCCTTCACCGTTAGGCTTGCTGGAAGTTGTCTCCTAGAAAATAGTTTCTGCTTTCCTGGACTCCTTTTTCTAGTGTCCATGTCTGCAGAGGGGTTTGTGATCACCTTGTTGCAGGAAACCTGAGAGATATACTCTGTAATTCTAGTTGTGATGAGGGCCCTCGGCAATAAAGCAGAAAACGATCAGGATGTTGTGAAGATGTTCAGAAGGTTTTGGGCAGATCTCGGAAGACAGGTGTTCATTCCAGTTAGCCAGGAGGTCACTATTGGGTTTTCTGTAGCAATAATATAGGGCTTTGGAGGTGGAGTGGCCCTTCCTGACAAGTCTAGGGTTGATTTTATGTATTTACTGTGGTTTATTAAAATAAAATTTTAAGATGGCATAGTCTATAAAGTGAATATTAGTGACATTTTAATTCAGCTTAAGCAATAAATAACAGTATCATATAATTTTCATGATCTTTTTTTCCTTTTTTTTTTTTTTTTTTTGTATTTCAGGATTTTTCATGCTTAGAAATGCATTTTGCTTTATAGTAGGCAGGCTATTTTTCACTATGTTTTCTTTTTGCTCTGGGTCTGATTCATCTGCCAACTGTCTTGACTTTCTGTCTCCCGTAACCTGGCTGATCTTCCTGTGGCCGTGGAAGAGGCCCTTTGAAAGAGTTCTGAGTAAAGAAAGCTGGCAGCTAGGGAGTCATGGCCAGGCTCCATGGCTCCTTGCTAATTCCAGCTTGAAGCTACTGCTGCCTCTTGCACCCTTGACCTGCCATTGATTGAGCATCTCTCTCTTTTTCTTAGTGTGAATCCTGCCCCTTGCTGCAGGTGGTATTTGTCACTTAACTCTGATATAAACATATGGCCCCTTTGTGCCTCCGTGTCTTCGTCTGTACAATGGGCTTTATTTCCTGACTTACTTCAAGGTTACCATGAGGAGTATATGATAATTGAAGAAGCCTTTCCAAAGTTATGAAGTGTAATATAAACATAAAGCAACATACAATTAACTAGCTTTTATGATTTAGTTCTATTTTGTGACCTCATACGATTTGACTCCTTTTAGCTCTGTCGAGGAGAGCATCTCGTCTCCTCATCTTCTTTTAGAAAAGTTAAATGCTGCCCAATGTCACAAAGCAAGTTGGAAGTAGGACAAGAGCTCAGGTCTCCTGACACAGAATTCTCAGGTTTCAGGTCTGCTTTACTTTCTCATTCCTACCGCCTTTTGGTGAGTGAGATGATTATCTCCCTTCAGCCTTTAAATGGTACTTCAGAAGACACAGAGGACGCTGCGTTGCTTTTTGTTCTTTTGAGCCCTTATGCATTGTTGCGACCCCGTGTCTCCATGTGCTGGGCTGGCATGAAGGGGGGAAGACATAGATGACAAATTTCTGGCTTCCAGGGGTTGGCAGTCTAGTGAAAGGACGCTGATGAGCAAACATGTCTAAGAATCTGAGTTTTCATCTCTGTTACTCACAGGGTCTGTCTGGGAAAGTCATGTACTTCCCTGGGTTTAGGTTTCCCAGCTGCCCAGTGAAAGGACTGGACTGGATGTACAGGGTCACAATCACTGGGGTCTCTTCTAATTTGTCACCATCAATGGGTCGCGGCCAAGCCTTCACAAGCTGAAATGAAGGAAAACTATTAATCTGATGGCGTATTTTTCTTAATCATTATTGTGGTAAATTTCACGGCTAACTGTAGTTTCTAACTCCCAGTTAGAAACCTAGGTGGTGATACTTGTTCATTTAACCAGGTCAACTTTGTAAAGAAAACAGAAATGGACGTGAGCTACTATTCTCTGCAGTCCTGTAGTGTTTTTCTGATATGAACTATTCTATTTCATCATCTTCCGTTTTCCTTAAAAAGGACCCTAGATAGCAATAGCTAACATTTATTTAGTGTTTGCTTATGTGCTAGGTAGGTGTTCTAAGTGCTTTCCGGATAAAGACTCCTTTAATCTTTACAACATTTTTGAAGTAGGTGTTATTATCAGTGCCTTTCATAGACATAAGGAAATGGAGGCACAGTGGAGTAAGTAAGACTTGTTCAAGATCGCACAGCTGGTAGCAGACAGAAGCAGGGCTGGAACTCGGGCGGTCATCCTCTGGGAGCCACACTGTTCATGGCTGGACCATCGACCGAATGAAAGCTGCTCATTCTTAGCTCACATCTGAGAAACTGGAGACTTGCCTGTAATGAGGCCGCAAGATAAGAAAGCAGTTACATCATTTTACTTTCTGCTCTAAACTTGGCCAGATCCCCAGGTGGAAGGGTTCTTGCTAGGTGCAAGGGCTCTAAATCTGGATTCCATGTCTCAGGTGACTAATGAACCCTTGGAAACTGTATGTAAATTGTATTTATGTGTCCATGTGTGTTGTTTTGGTGTGAGTGGAGGCGGGCTGTTGGATGGTTCCCTGCATATTATCAGAGGGGCCCTCTCCCTGTTGCTGGCAGAATTCTAGCTGTGCAGGTCCCTGTCAGCATGTTCTGGGACTGGAAGTTTGGGTATAATGACCCATTGAACAATTTAGTGGCTGTGGGAACCTAGGAGAACCAGACTTTCCAAGTGTCCCTCTACCTCTCAGAGCTTTGTGACTGAGGTACAATTGGACAATGCCTTTTTCTTTCTTTGAAACTTCCCCAAAATTTCAATAATTTTTTCCCCTTGAAATTTTGGAACCTCAAGGTTTTGAGGTTTCATGTTTTGCTTCGCTTTTCCTCTCTTTTACTGGTTTTGTTCAGAATTCAGATGTTCATAAGCTTTTTATTACTTATCCAATCTATGAGTTCAGTTTCCCACTTAACTTTTATGAATGTTTTCTTTGTTAAGATGGGTCCTTTCAAAACCTTGTAAAGAATTTTTTACCATATAATAACATAAGAACACAGTGGTAAAACTAGAAAATCCAACAGGAAACACACACACACACACACACACACACACACACATCCTATAGGCAATTTAGCTTCAGTGTACAGAAACTGAGTGTCTGCTAGGAAAAACATGTTAAGGATGTTATCATTTTGATAACTTGGTTATTTTGTATTACCTATTTTGTTCTGGACTCTGGTTACAGTTGATTGCTCTAGGTCATTCTTTTTAGGGGTGAAAATGGGTCACATAATATGCTGATTGGGTATTAGATGACAAAATTCTACTATAAACTAGCTTTGTTAGCTTTTGGTTCAGATGAGTGACATAACTAGTCTGTCTTTTGCTGTGATCTGGAAAACTTTACCACCTAACTTATCCTTTTGTATTATGATAAACTTTTAATGTTATTTTTAATGTGATTATTTCCATTAATGATGGTAAGGCATTGCCTGTGGAGACAGCCTTGGGTTCAGATCTCAGCTCTGTCATTTACAAGTGTTGTGACTTTGGGCAAATTGATTTAATCTCTTTTGCTCACCTGTAAGAGGGGAAAGTAATTATTATATGTTGCTCAAGAGGTAGTGAGGAGTGATACCAGGCATGTTTATACATTTACCATAGGCTTTTTCACACAGAAAGCACTTGCTAAATGATTGTGGTTGATTGATTGTTATTATTATTGCTTGCTTTTATTAGAATAATATATTATTATTATTGATTGTCATTAAATTAATATGTGTAATATGCCTGGCCACTGAACCTGGCACGTAATAGACACCAAACACATATTTTATTGGATTTGACTGTACATAGCTTTTGCGACTGAATCCGAGGTTGCCAGTGGTACCTTTTTATTTATTAGATTAACAAGGATGAAATTGTTGAATGGAACAAATGATGGCTCTACTTTTAAGTCAACAAGCTTTGTAGCGAGGTGATCCTGAAAGCAAACAATGAAATGTGGCAAGTCTGGTGGAGTGAAAACAATACCCTGAAGCTGTTTTAAGGAGCAGCAGTTGCCCCAATTGCTGAAATTTTGCTTCTCTCCCTTGAATGAGGAGAGTTGAGAGGGGCAGAAAGGTTACTGGTTGTGTTCATTAATTTTCTTTCAAGAACTGCCACATGTCACCAGATTGCCCCCCGGCACCAGTGCTGTTTGGCTGTCTTCTCTTTGCCCACGAGAAGCCAAAATGTTAAATTGGTGGAGCTTACTAGATCTGACAGAGAAATTCTTCACGTCTGGCCTGGATGTCTAAGTAAATTTGGTGTACTCCTTGTGGTCTGGGGCACATGCTGGAAGCTATTAGAATTCTGAACAAAACCCTCCATTCAAAGACTGCTCGTTTCCTGCTGGGGTAATCCAAGTATCAAACATGAAGAAATATGGGCGAGGAGAATGCGGCTGCTCACTGCATAACCCACCAAGGTGTCTACGACATCTCCCCGAATGGCTTAGAGTGCTACTTCCACTGATCATCTTGAATAAGTGGTTTCTTTTGAAAATAAGAGCTCCACTTTCCCTACATCAAGTACGGATGAGAGATGGTTGAATTTCCTCTTGTCAGGCAAATTTAGGACCGGGAACTTTCTCCTTCCCTTGAGGTCCTAGAGACATCAGGTTTTTGTTGTTGTTTGTTTTCTAACCCTCTCCTGAGAAATTTCTTTCCAAAATGAGAAAGTGTTTTTTCATTAGCTATGGAGTCTATTGTTTTAGACGGGGCCTGTTCAGTAGCTGGAAACGATTTCATTAAGAAACCTTTATGGAGAAGCTATGGTTTATCTCACGAAGTATCTGAGTTTCTCATACGCCGTTTCCTTTCTGTATCAAAATTTATTTTCTGTGAAATTCCAGGTGTTCTTTTACATAGACTTTAAAGGAAGAGGTTTGATTTTTTTTCCTAAGAAGAATATTTTCCTGAGATGAATTAATTGAGGATGAAATCAGATAGCGTAGGCGAAACCACTGCATCTGCACGGTGAAAAGCAGTATTTCAATTAATTTTAGTTACACCGTGTTGCACAGCCAATTACACAGTTGGACGGTGCGACGTTGTGGCCGATACGCTGTTCTGCTGCTGCTGCTGCACTCGCCACACTACCGGGGACCCTTTTCCTAGACAGTCTCACTTCTGCTAGACTGTGAACTTCTGGGGAACAGGGACAAAGCCTTGTTCATCATAGGAGTCATAGTTCATGCCACCACATTAACTCCACAATGAATGCTCTTTAGAAAAAATGAATGGATGGATTAGACGTTTTTACAAAGCTTGAGTGTTAGACCAGGTGGGTTCACAGAATGAAGCACGATGTTTGTTTACTGACCTTCCCCTTCGTCTTCTGTTTTAAACCTTCCTCGGCTCCCGTCTGTGCTTGGATTCCTTCATTGAGATAGTTGATGTCGGGAGCCCAGTTTTCTTTCATCATTAAGGAATTCAGCTACATTACTTAGCAGTCCCAGCTCTGCTTCTTCCCCCATGGAATCTGTGTAGATGTGAAATATGTGAAGCGATAACGCAGAATGGGAGAAATTAACCTATTTTGATGACTTTGAAGGAGCCCTGACTGCCCGTGATAGCCAGCGGCTCACTTGTCAGGAGCAGCAGCCCTGCGTTATGTCAGGGCTAATGCGGTGGTTCACTTTCAGAGAGTTTCTTGTCTTTTCCTCCAAGTTATGCTGACCTCACAGACGAAAATATTCCCCATCCAATAAAAGTCAGAGCAAATTTATGGACCTGCTCCTGACCACTTGTCCTTTATGCTCTAAAAGAAAAAAATAAATCTAGATTAAGATTCATAGGCTACCGTTGGACCATGTAAATGGTGGGCAGGGGCCAAATACTCAGCCTCTCTTGGTTTACCCATTGTGTGGTGATTCTAGCTGTTTGGCAGACATTGAAGCTCGCGGAGTGAAGACTGTGCAGAGAATAGTAATAGTTAGCTCTCTTTAGAAGTATACAAGCTGTTGCTGTCATTGCCTGGAGGGCCTCAGGCTTTGGCACCACACGGAGGCCTCAGGCGGGGCTGAGGTGAGGCTGCTGATGAAAAAGTAGCTGTGGCTCGGCAGGATGAATCAACTGGGGCTGAATGAAAAGGACATTCTATAATTAAAGGCCCAGGAAAACATTAGTGCTATCTTTTGTTGCCAACACTATGACAATTGCCCTTTCTATCTGTTCCCATGCCATTTTATCATTCATTCAACAAGTGTTTATTAAATATCCACTCTGTGTTCTGTTCACCATATACTTCAGGGATTACTCAAGACAGCTCGTAAATAAATGAGCGATGACTCAGACGTGGCCCTCAAGGAGCTTGTCACTTAGTAAGAGATAAATATCAGGCAGAGAGGCCAAATCCAAGGGATAGGGCATGATGTAAAGGAAGGGGCTTTGGAATCTGATAGACTTGGATTCAAATTCGGGGTCTACCACTTGTTAGCTCTTTGAGATTCCTGCAAGTTGCTCAGTCTCCTTCAAGTTTGGTTTCCAAATCTTTACTTTGTGAATAATGCATTCCATTCCTGAGGGCTGCTTTAAGATTTGACAAGGCAATGAAAAGGGCCTGGCACAGATAGACACTTGATAAGTGGCAGATCTCATTATAATTGGCCAGCTATAGATAAACTCCTGTGCAAGTTCAGAGGAGGTGGGTCACCACCCAAGAATGGTGTTTCTTATGTTTTCTTTTGTCATCCCCACAACCCTCTATAAGCAGCATCAGCTGAATGATTGCAGAGGCTCATGACCGGCTGTGTTGCAACCTGCAGTAGTAGAATGCACTGCACAGTCACAGGTGTGTTGGAAAAGGTCCCCAGATGCCGAGTTCTACTTGTTTCTCAGAACAGTGAGAACCTCGAGATATTACAGCAGGATCATAACCTGTGGGCTTGTGCATGGCAGGCCCTCAACTGGGATAGTTAGGATGGTTGTGATGATTATTGCTTTTTTGGAACTTCTAATAATCCAGAATTTTAATTTATCAGAGACGCCCCTGGGACTGAAAATGCTGGCATCTACCTAGTGTTTTTCCATGCTGGCCTGCAGCTCATTTTGCCTGGACTAACTTTGGCCCTTGTGCCCAGCCTGTGTGCCACTATGCCAGCCTGCCAAGTCCTTGAGATAAGGTGCCCCTTCCTATATCTCTTGTCAGACCTGCTAAGAAGGGGCTTGTGTGCTACAGATGAAGTGTAAATAGGAGGCTCTCATCACACATCTGACTCACTGCTCTCTCCTTTGCTCTCTCTGACCTGAACCTTGCTTTGCCCCACTTTATTTTTTTTTTCCTGAGTACAGAACTTAGCTTTGTGGTGTTGGTTTGTTAGGAACCCAACTTGTATTCACTGTAGCTATACTTTTGCTGGTCTTTCTCTGAGTAAGAAAGCAGCCCTTGTGGAAGATCTCATTGTAATATTCTAGAACATTTGTTAGGCTCCCAGAAAAGGTAGTATGCTGTTCATAAGATTTGGGCCTGGAGGCATAGAGAATGATCACAAGGAATCTTGTAACTGGATGTAGTTTGTTTTTTTTTTTAAGTTTTTTTTTTAATTGATTTTTTTTTTTAGAGAGAGAGAGAGAAACATCGATGTGAGAACAAAACATTGATTGGCTGCCTTCTACATACCCATTGCTGGGGATTGAGCCGGCAACTCGGGCATGTGCCCTGACTGGGAATCGAACTGGCAACCGTTCGGTGCACATAACAGCACCCGACCAAGGGAACCACACTGGCCGGGGCATCATGTAATTCCTTTTGAAAGAAAGAGAAATAAGTGAGTAACCCCAGATAGGCATCCTAACTCAGAGTTTTCTAAATGATTAATGCTTAGCTGACATGTTATAAAGCTAATTTGTTTATATTTGTATCACATAATTGTACAGTCTGTATGTAATATGCCTTTGAAATGATTAGTTACTGCAGAAATATTTTAAGAGGAACTGAATTCAAAACACAAGAAAAAATGTGTGTGGACTCACCATTTGTGCAAATCAAACTTTTAATATATTTTTTATATAATAATAGTCCCTGTGCATGTATCCATAACAGTTTGATTGAACCTGTACTATAGGTATCATGTGATATCCTGCTCTTGCCAGTTTCCCTCCTCTACACACATTATATTATTCACATATGCTTTCAAAACTAATTATGTCTGCATGTAGACATTTAGCTCTTCTTATAAAACTTGTGGTTTAAACTCTGAGCATCTAGAGGGAGCTGCCACTATCACCTCACCCAGGTATCTCTGTTCATTGTGGGGGGAGGGATTAGGGTTGGTAGCAAGAGGGAAGTGCCCAGAGTTCATTGTCCAAGGCTGTCTTTGGTGCTCTCATCAGAAACATTAGAGGCCTTGTCTATCAGAGAATTTAGAAGGAAACATTTGAGTGGCTCTGGGACATAGATAGAGCCATCCAGGAGATAGAGCCCTACATTATTGCTTTGAGTGGAGGACATTAGGTATAGGTAAACAGTGAATAAAAGAACTAGCACCTTGGTTTATTTGGGAATGGTTTTGCACTTGGGTTTGAATACTTCTGATGCTTCTCTCTCCCCCCCCCCCCCCCCCCCCATGAGAATAAGCAGCATAACTGTGTAGACTGAGGATGGGGGTGTTGAAGGAGTAAGATGATAACTTGAAGTTTTCCAAAAGTTCCCAAAGTAGGCGCAGTGCATATGGTATTTTTCCAAAGGGAGTGGGAAGGAATAAGAAATGCAGCCAGGAGCGAGAGGCAGGGAAACCAGTGGAGTGCAGAAGAGCAGTGGCTTTGAAGTCAGACAACTGGAGGTTCCAGTCTGCTCTGGTGCTAGTTTGGTGGCCTTGGGCACATTACTTCACATTTCTGAATCTTTCTTTAAGGAAGATAATTATAGTGCCCACCTCATGAAGTTGTAGAGAGGATTAAATTGGATAACGTAAATAATGCACTCAGCACAATGCCTGGCCTAAATTGTAAGCACTCAATAAACGTGAAAGATTATTATTATGCTTTTTTTCCTGTTTCATGTTATAATCTGATTGCTTTCCAAACTGCTATCCCTGGATTAAGGTAGTAATAGGGTCTATAAATTATTTTTAGTATTTCAAATTCTAAGAGAAGTAGACAGTTCTGGTCATTGAAATAAGCCCATGGCAGTCTTGAAACATGGCACCCATGGGGGAAGGATAACAAAAGGGGTCCTTGTTGAAAAAGTTAGGACTTCAGACTCAGGAAGTTAGCAAGGTCTTTCATGAAAGCTTGTGGGATTCTAGTACTAATGGCAATAAATAGATGATATGAGCAAAGGACTTGATTGACTGGGATAAGTGATCGTTCCCTGCGGAACACTGGGAGTTGGTACACTCTGGATCCCCCCTTCAGTCGTTTTAATTGGCTTGTTGAGCATGCTCTCCCTGCCAAGTGCCTTCTTACAAACTGGGAGCAGTGACAACACTGCTAGGCAAATGGAAACCGGTTTCTCTACCCAATGTGGTAGAGCATTTTGCTCTAGGCAAGCAGACAGGCTCCAGGAGACATTTGTCTTTATGGTGCGCACCCCTCCTTTTTCAGCTGTAATTTAAACTGACATCACTTGATTTTGACATTGCAACAAGGTCCCTGTGGACTTAACATTATGTTCATTTTCCCATGCACATCCTCACTGGAGATTGATGGATTTACACCAACATGGAAACTGGTTGGAATGGAAACCATCCAGAAAATGATTAGGAGCTTGGAGCTTTCTGAAACTGGGCATGGTGTGTATTAAGTCATTGTTTTAATGAAACTTGTCTTAGCTGGGGTCTCTTAACCGCTTGTTTTTTAGTTTTAACATTGAGTCACTAATTTACACTAATGAGACGCTGTCAAGATTAAACACCAGTCTTACACTGTATTTGGCAAAGTGTAAGATCTAACCTGAAATGTGGCTTTGCAAAATCCTCTGTATTAAACTTGGTGGAGAAATAGAAACAAACAAACTGCCTGGTTTCAACAGAAACTGTCAACATTCACATCTGGGAAGAAACTCATGGTAAATATGTTTTATATTATACCAGGGTGGTCTATAGTAGGTCCCATCAGTAAACAGCTAAATATCACCCTTTCCTGGCAGATTTGCATATTTATGTATCTGGTGTGAAATGCTGTACACATCAGCTTTTGATGATCTTGTCTGTGGATTAACCATTATAGAATCATCCATTTTAAAAGGGAGGCAGCAAGGCAAAGTGGAAAGAACATAGGTGTTGGAACCACTCACCTCTAGGCACTCGTCCAGCTCCCTCCCTATCCAGATGCTTGGACAGGTAAATTCCTTAACCTCCTTTTGCCGGTGTGTGTGTGTGTATGTGTGTGTGTGTGTGTGTGTGTGTGTGTGTGTGTGTGTGATGTTTATAGGACAATGCTGTTGAAAGGTTTAGTAGAGATAATACAAGTGGATAATGTAGTGCCTCACATATAGTTGATGCTCGCTTAAGGGTATGTTTAAGGACACACACATCACCCAATTGCATTATTTCCACATTTGTCCAAGGCCACCCAGCCTTTCTTGGCCTTCTCTCCCATTATCAGTTAGTGTATATTCTTGAAGGCAATCTGATTTTATCATTGGTTCGGAGGGAGGAAAATAATTAGGAAGCCAACCCTACTGCAAGAGCACCCATCTATCTTGCTGCAGAATCAAATACAAATGGTTTTTGGATTGTCCATTGTTTATCTTTCACTTCTTCCCTTCATTAGTGGTGTGAATGGAGACATAATTACCTTCTTAATTTGTTAGTCATAATCTTGGCCTTTTCAGATCCTACAATAATAAAAATATGTTGTGTTTTTACATCTCTTTTGGCTTCCCACACCCAAAGAAAGCCAGTGAGAGGGTAGGAGAAGATGACCTGAGAGGTCACTTACATTCCCAAAATTATCAGAGCTTATTTATGACTTTGTTTTATGGAGACAGTATTCTTATAGAGAAGTATTCTCTCTCAATCGAAATTGGATATAAGGTAAGTGATGGGAAAGACACACTCTTGAGCTGCCTTTACCAAATCTTGCTAGCATTTCTCTTTGCACTTAGTTCTGAAGCCATCAATGCTGCATTAGAGACTCTTTCCCCCCACTGATAGGTTTGCTCTTAGATTCAGGGCGGAGTTTGGATGCCTCTGTTTGAGTGGTTCTAGCTACTGCTAAGTGATGTTTCTGTTCCAAATAGCATCATAAACTATAGAGGAAGATATTTTTTGTTGGTAGATCTTGTTTCTTCCCTTAGCCTATTGCCTTACTCTCACTCCTCAAAAACCATTAAAAACACACACAAAATAAAACAAGCAGAACACCTGTATTGAGAAAACATCCAGAGGAAGGGAGCAGCCCTAGGTCAAAGCCTTTTCCTGGTACATGGTAGAATCCTGTTACCATCCTTTGGGTTAACTAATTAAATAGACTTAGACTGATTCATGCAAATCTCTCAGTCCCATTGATAGAGACAAAAAGAAAAGTATCATTAAAAACTGTCAGAATTGGCTCAGGAAAAATATTCTCTAACTGTGGGAAAATACATTATTCTATCTAGAAGAATGCCTTGAAATAGCATATGATTTTTATTGTCTTTTACCAAATAACACATTGTTCAAAAAAAAAAGAGGGGAAAAAACTTATAAAAATCATACTAATAGTAACACTGAAAATATGTTGCATCTTCATTTTAACAAAGACTGCCATAGTTCACGGGAAGTATTGTCTTAAATTTAAAATCATTGCAATGGTTCTGATTTTTTTTTTCACTTGGAAGTGCTCATATTCTGGAATGTGTTTATAAATCTTGACCTCAGATGCTTCTCCTGACTCAGAAATTGGAAAACGTTTTGCTGGAAGGGCCAGCAGTGAGTGCCTGCTGCTGTAGTAAACTGGGCCCAGGGTTGACATGTTCGGAGCTGGTTCTGTGGTCCAAGGGGTTCCAGGATGCTAATGCCTCAGTTTCTTGCTCAATCAGTGTAAAAACGTAAGAATACAGACAAGACACACCCTACGAACAAGGTTAATGAACCCTTGTTAATGAGGTATGCTAATCAATTCATTAACAAAACAGAAAGTTGAGGAGTAGAAAGTGGAGAAGAAAAATTGCATATTTCCTTCATAATTACTCTCTTGTTCTAGAATGTAACTAGTCCTTTAGATTATTTTCAATGTGTGGTGTGTTTTACCTTTGTTCAAACTTGTCCAATTCTCAATGTAAATCCCACTGAAAACAGTTTTTTTTGGGGGGGCATTCACTTCTGTTGGCCTCTTAAAAAATGATTAAAGGTTGTAATTTGTGGGGACTTTTATGGTTTTTTTTTCCTATATTTATTGTTGAGAGTATTATCAATGTCTCCTATTTTCTCCCTTTTTGCCCCCCCCAAACCCCCCCCCCACTCTAGGCCTTCCCTACACTATTGTCTGTGTCCGGGGTTATGCATATATGAATATATGTTCTTTGGTTAACTGCTTTCTGTTCCCTCCCTTTGCTTCCCCACTGAGATCTGTCTTTCTGTTCCATGTCTGTGGACCTATTTTGCTCATCAGTTTATTTTGTTCACTAGATTCCACATATAAGTGAGATCATGTGATATTTGTTTTGCTCTGACTGGCTTATTTCTCTTAGCATAATCATCTCCAGGTCCCTCTATGCTGTCCCAAAGGGTATGAGCTCCTTCTTTTTTACAGCCGCATAGTATTCCATTGTGTAAATGTACCACAGCTTTTTGATCCACTCATCTACTGATGGGCACTTGAGCTGTTTCCAGATATTGTAATTTGTGGGGACCTTTATGGTGTTTTTGATAGTGGTAGTGCAAGACAGGATAAATGGATCATAGCTCAGTCACAGAGGTCACATGTTCGTTGTTCTACCCAGCGCAGGAATCGTCTCTGCTATCCGTTCTCACCTCTGGTGGCTCTCACTGAGGAGTGAGCGGATCTTCCTCTTCTGAAATGGAAGAGTTATTAAGCTAGGGAACATTTCCTCTGCTTGACATATACTGGCTACTCAGCAACAATTGATGTGCAAATGAATGATGAATCAGTTAGGTCCTAGGGCTGCTTCCCACATCACCTTAGGGTGGTTGGGGTCCTCTTGACATTTTAGGAAGATGGTACATGCATGCTCTTGAAATTTCCTTTCCAGGCCAAGTAGCCCCAGTTAGTCCATATGTATTCTTAGGACATTGTTCCCTTTTCTTCTTGCTCTTTCCTGGACAAGTTCCAATTTGTCAATGTTTTTCTTCAAATGTTGTAAAAATACCTGAATGAAATGCCCCAGGTATAGTCAGATGAACACCAAGCATAGTGGAGCATTTCTCCTATGATTCTGAGCTCTGTTATTATCCTACTGTTGGAACCAGAGTTTATTGGATATCTTGGGGCCACCATAGACAGATGGATAACGGAGTAGCAAGGATAACAGCCTGGGGCCAACTGCCTGGGTTTGAATTCAGATTCCACTTATGAAAAGCAGGACCCAGGGAAAGTTGCTTAACCTCTCCATGCCTCAGTTTCCTTATTTATAAAGCTAGAGATAATCATAGTACTTACTTTATAGGTTATTATAAAGAGCAAATGAGTTAATTTATGCCAAGTGCTTACAACAGTGCCTAGAACAAAATAGGCTCTCTGCGTTGGCTTTTATTGAACTTACCATGGAAAGCCTCCAGGTTCTACTGTCAGAAGTGCAGTTAACTTTCTCAATGAGGCTTAAGAATTAGACCGGCTGTGTTTAAATCCCAGCGCTGCCACTCTGTGCATTCTTGGGCAAGTTGCTTCACCTTTCTAAGCTTGTTTACTCATTGCACACATGGCATAAAAGAATAAAAATAGTATCTTCCCCATAGGATTGTTGGGAAGATTAAATGAGATAATATGCATAGCGTTTGGCACATTGTAAGTGCTCTAGAAATATTTGCTAATATTATTATTTGAATTCTTAAGCCCTGATTAGGATCTTGGAGGGCCGTGGCGTGGCCTTGGTCTATGTTGTTTTGCCTGTTATTGTTGTTTTATAACTCTGCCTTATGCCATGTGTATAAGCAGTGCTAAATTAAAAGAGTAAATATTTAACTTGAGTTTTCCCTTTGGGCTTTATCTTAGGTAAGTGGAAAAATGAAATTCTAAGCTATTTAAAACTGTGCTCACAAGTTTATCGTGGTCTTTGGTTCGGTTGTTGTGAAGAATGTATTCGGTGTGCCACTGTGCTCTAATTTCCTTGGGCTTCAGGAGAAATGGGCTTGTTTCATCACTTCTCTCCTCATTAACTGCTGTCCAGAATGTCTAGGGAATATTTAGGCTGGTAACTGCACTGCCCACCAGCTGGAGGCCTCTCTTCCCTTTCATATGGCGGTAAGTAATCAGGTGAGTGACAAAGGTTATAGCCAATTTTCTAGAAACTCTGGGATTCATTTTTCTTGTGTTCTAGAGGCTTTGAGCAAGTGTGTTTTAAGGCTGTTGAGCAAGTGGGAGAGTGTTTTTTAAAAAATGGTTTATAGTTATTAATGTTTTCAAATCTTGGTTGGATTTTAAAGGTGGGTTAAACTGCTAAAGTGAATATAAATTAAAACCAGTTAAACAGAGGAGTCCCTCGTCCATTCTGTCTTTGGTGTGCTTAGAATTCCATAAATTTTATGGGTTTCAAAATACTTGCCTTGTTTTGAATGTTTCTAATAAGATGGAGCGAAGTGGCTTACACCTCATGAGATATGGAACTGTTACCCAGGAATGCTGTTTGGCGCACATATAAAGAAAGCACTGGTCTCTTGATTTATAAAAAATGTGTGGCTCATTTCCCTGGGACATGTGCATTATTTTCACAGAGGAATTTCATTTTTCACTCCCTCCCACCCTGTGCATCACTTGCACACGTTTGCAGTTCATCAACTGTGATTTCCAAAATTTCCGCCCCTCCTCTCTCAAGCCACCTCCGTCCAACTGCCCAAAGAGAAAGAGATTATGTGGGGAGGAGGGAAATTTTCTTAAATGCCTCATTTTCCTGCATGTAAGGGGGATGGTGAATTTGAGAATTGGTCTGAGTGTCAGCCCAGATGACTCAATGCAATTACGAAACAAATTGGAAACTGTTTCCATGAGAGAGAAGGGTGGTGGTGGGGAACAACTGTGTTTATGTCAGCTCTTTCTTCTGTGTTTTTTTTCCCCCCTCTCTCTCTTTTCCTTTCTTCCTCCTTTTTGAAGTCTCAAGGCATTATTTTAGGTTGGCTGTACAAAAATGAGGTCGTGTTGCGCAGCCTCGCCCTTTAAACCAAAATACACCGAGTGGAGGACTGCATAGCTCATGCAGTGAGAATCTTGTGTGTGTGTTGCACTCTTACATGTCAATGAAGTTGCCAGAAAAGAGTAAATAGCTAGCTTTGGCTAAGAAAACAATGACTTTTTTTTTTTGCAATGAAATAGCATTTTTTTTTCCTTCTGAAAAAAGCTTCTTTGAAAATGAGAGCGTGGAAGGATTAGTGCTGACTTCTCTAGTTTAGAGGCCCAGCTTTTGAATTTTTTTTAGTGAAGCAGGATCATTTTGCTTTGGGTGCTTGCTTGATGTAGTGGGAAGAGCAATGGCCTCCAGTTCTGTTCTTATTCAGCCACCAAGACCCAAAATTCAAAGAAAAATATCTCTGGGAGGAGAGTGAAATTCCTCTGGGTAGAAAGCCACAGTGTTAAAAAATTTGGCCTCTGGAACCAGATTGGCATGAATTCAAATTCTGGGTCTGCCACTCCGTATGCAAGTAGGGCAGGTTGCTTCACCTAAGCCTCAGTTTCCTGACCTGTAGGATGGGGATAATAACGCACAGCACCCGATGTTATTGTCATGATTTAGGGCCGCTGTATCTGTATATATATAAGGCAGGGGTGTAGCACGTGGAAAGAGGAAGTGACACGGTAACTGTAATTGTTATTTCTCCTTCATTGGTGAAGTTTTGCTGAGGGAACTGGCCTTGGGGGGGGGGCGAGGAGCGGCTCAGGGAAGGGGGCGGGAGTGTGCGAAGCAGCAGAATTCCTGATGCGGCAACTAGCACTGCTTCTGACTGCAGGCCAGAGGAGACCCCTTATTTTTCCTTCCCATTTTTGGATATTTATTTTTAGGGCAGATTTTGACTTCCAATATAAAGAGGAAATTTATCGGCACCTACATTCAGGAGAAACTATTTATAAGAAACTTTGTGGGGGTGGGGAGACATTAAGAGAACGAGAGTGGGACCCTTTGATAGGCGCCGTGGACGTTTATAAACTCTGATGAATCTGGTAAGAACATGTCACAGAGGACAGACTCCCCTTGTTGAGAGGCGGGAGGCTGTGTCCAGCGGGGGCTTCCCGGGCTGCTTGCGGGTGAGAGCGAAGCCTGCCTGCCCCGGAGCCTGGACCCGCATCACAGGAGCTTCCCTCCTGGGCCTGAGGCGTGTGCGCGCCGCCGGGCTCCCTGGCCTCCCGCTAAGTTCCCTGCTGTCCTTTTCGCCTCTGCGTCTGCGTCCTTGCCCTGCCTTGGCACACAACCAGAGACAGGGCGAACCTGTGTGTGGCCTCGGGGACCCCCCTCTGCCCTTCTCTGGTCTGCCTGTGGGGATCCGGGGAGGGGAAGGGACCTTATAGGACCTGATCTTTATAGGTCTCATGTGGCTGCCCACGAGTGCTTGGTTTCCACACACGCCTTCGCATGCTGCAGCTTCCCGGGTGCCTACATTTCCCTCTCGCTTTGAAAACACCACTCTCATTCCTTGGCCATGAGGACCCGGTTGGAAATAAACCTAATTGTTATTTATTTAACAGTTTCAAGCCATGCCGCTTGTAGCAGCCTCATGACTGTCTCTGTACATTGTCTCCTAATCTGTTCTCCACATTGAGGCTGGAATGCTTTCTTCCAGAAACAGGGATCTGATCATGAGCCTTAGTTGCTTAAAGCCCGTTACTGGCCGCCATTCACTTATAGGCTAATCCTCGCTGCGGCTGGGCTGCTGGGGCTCTGTGGGCCTGGCCTCTGCCTCCTCTGCCTCCTCCCCCCCCTCCCCCTTTCCTGAACACCTCCTCCAAAGGTGGGGTCCCCCCACCCCAGTCTCCCTCTCACTCACCCCATTCTCTCTCTCTCTCTCCCCCCCCCAGCACTACTAAGCATTTCTCACAGTTTGTTGCTATTGTATTTACTTCTTGTCAGTCCTCCCCCCCCCCCCCCCCACAGGACTATAAACTCCCAGAGGGTGGAGATCATTGTCTATTTAGTCTCCACTGCATGTGAAACATTTCAGGTCCTCAATAGTTGTTGGTTCCATAACTTCTTTCATGAATTCATTCGTTAATTCTCTAAAGGGGTTGACAACCTAAATGATTGAAACTTACATTGGAAGAACAATTTCAAGTAAAAGGAGCCTGGTCGGGTGTGGCTCAGCGGTTGAGCGTCGACCTAGGATCCGGGAGATTGAGGTTCGATTCCAGGTTGGGGCACATGCCCGGGTTGAGGGCTCGATCTCCAATGACTCTCTCATCATTGATGGTTCTCTCTCTCTCTCCCCCTCCTTTCCTCTCTCTGAAATCAATAAAGATATAAAATAAATTAAAATAAATAAATAAATAAATAAATAAATAAATAAAAATAAAGTAAAAAGAGATGTATCATCAGAGGGAGAAATAGAAGCCACAGGAATTTAAAAGGAGTCAGGTCTTAGAGCTGAGCAGGAACATGAGCTTGCCTGTTTGCATTTTATGTATACATACATATATATAAGGAAGGCAGAAAAGGAACACAGCCAGAGTACTTAGTTTTTATTACCTGGTGAAAGGAAGCTCATCTGGAGTGGTAACTATTTCCTGGCATTTAATTTGTCCTGAAAATGATGAAATGAACACATAAAGGGCGGGGGGAGAAAAAGACAAAATGAACTCTTTCTTGCATCACGGGTGATGTGTTCTAGTGCAGTTTCACTGTAGGGACAGGGTTTGTGAGATGGGGTAAGGCTATGAGGTAGAAATTTAAGCCTGCGTATAATGTAGAGAGAACTTTAGACAACTGGGGAGATGATCTGTGGTCAGATGAGAGCTAAGGCCACAGACATTGGGACTACTTCCCTTTCTAGTAGTTTCATATGTATATTCTGTGGGACCTCAAGGCATTCTGTGGAGAAAAGAAGGTTCTCTGGTCAGATGCATTAATAGAACACAGTACATGACATGCTGGCCTGCTCTTGAAGATGTATGGTGCACACCAACCAATAAGGACCTTGAGAATTCTTACAGCTAAGAAGTGTTGCTTAGTTGTTGAATCTACCATTTTTCAAACTTAATTTGCCACAAAATTGCCCTCAGAGCAGATCTAGGGAAATATTAACTTAGTAGTTGTGGGGAGAAAGAATGTGAGATCAGCATACGAGGTCAAGGTAGGGTTATCAACTTTGTTGGAAAGAAAGTTGAAATAGAATTTCTTTTTAAATTGCAGTAGTAGATTGGGTTTGGGATGTCCAACACTTAAGGGTTATGAAAGTGAGGGTCTTCCCTTTATGAAGATGGTGTAGACACACTCATTTCATAGAGGGCTCCGATTATTAGGAAGACAGATTACTGGTTGTAAATTCAGAATCTACCATGTCTCCTGGGTGACACAAAAAATTACCTAACTTGATGCCTGCTTTCTCATCTGTGAAATGTGGGTAGTACTGACTGCAAGGGCTCTTCTAAGGGTTAAGTGTGATGATACTTGTGTAATGCTGAGAATAGTACCTGGTTCAAAGTAATAACTTAATACATGTTGACTATTATTATATTGCTGATTAAAAGATGCTAAAGAATTAATAAGCATCAAAATATTAGAGCATTTTATTGAAAACAATATCTAGAAACTTCTAATAGCCAAGTTATTCTTTTCATGGGGCCTTTTCCAGCTTGAGGTGAGTAATATTTTTAGAAGATGGGGTAATAGCTTTCCAGATGAGAAAATCCTGGGCTCCACCATGAACAAAAAGGACAGCACTGTGTCGTCCCTACAGTAGTGCTTTGGAAGTCAAGCTTATGCAAGTTCATATAAATCAGTAGTCACAATTAGACACATGGCTGAAATCAAGTCTTCCTTGATAATCTTTTAAATAATTATTTCTTTAAAAGGTGCTTTCCCTGTAAAAGAATTTGAATTTAGTAAATTTACTTATGACTTAGTTTGAGTTCTGTTTAAGGTGTTGGCTCTCTTACTGATTATGCCAGGTTCTTTTTCCTTTCTAGGAAGTTGGAGCAAGAGATAGGATGTCTAACCAGGATGTCTAACTACTCCATAAACGAAGTTTCATAACACCTGTCCTTCCTTCCTTCCTTCCTTCCATCCATCCATCCATCCATCCATCCATCCATCCATCCATCCATCCATCCATCCAATAAATATTTATTGATCACCCACCTTTAGCCAAGTACTACTAACCACTTCCAATTTACAAAGCACCTTCACAAAACCCCAGAATGTTGCTTGAATATAGTACTAGGAATTCTAAAGGAGCCTCTGAATGTTCTTTATAAAAAGCAAAGGGATTTTGATCTATCTTAACTTTCTCACCCTCCTCATATACAGGACTCTCTGCAAGAGTAATACTGGAGATTAGATTAAGTTTAAGATCTGAAATATCCACTCCATAGGTAGAGATACAAAGAAGGGCTAATTACAAAATGATTAATAATTGTGATGATGCTGGCCCTAGTTTGACCTCTGCATAAGCACGGTCCCTAGACTTGTCCCAGGGGCTATCTTTAACAACACTGGAGTGTGATAATAAATGAGTCTCCTTAGGAATTTTTCCTTTTTGGTTCAAGTGGCTGTCTCTGAAGAGTGCCCCATGGGGAAGCAATCTTCATAATACAGATTTCTTGTAGATAAAACTTTGGCAGACCCATTTTCAGCCCTGGCATTCAACCTCGTAAAATTACTATCAGCTAATGGATATTTAGGACACATAATGCTGGGAAGGCAATCAAATTGGTTCCAGGCCTAGTGTGTGCATCAGATGAGGCCTATGAATACCAAGCCCAGTCAGGCCGCCTTCTTAGGGCACTCTGTTCAGAAAAGGAAGAGAAAGTACTGAAGTAGTGATCAGTTATTACTCACTAATAATTATTCATCAGCAGTTAATGCAAATGACTAGCTCTTGCTGCTACCAGAGTTATTTTGTTTGTGGGGATCTTGTGTTTACATGGGAAAGTTCATTTTCTAATGCTAGATCTCCAGTAAACAAAGTCATTCACCAACAGACATGATTGTGTTAATTTATGCCAGACTCTTTGGTAGGCCTAGTGATAGAAAGGTGAATGAGGCATGGTTTCTGTCCTTAACGAAATTATAAAATAGTACAGGGTTTTAACTTGAGTTTCAGATCTGATCCATGAACTAATACCTGGAGGGTTGGGAAGAACCCTGAGGCTTCACCTGGACTTAGTGATTGATTAGCACAGTCTTTCATGAGGGTAGGAGAGGAGATCGTGGCAGATGTGCTACCTGCTTGCTGTCTCTGGTCTTCTGGGAGACAAACGGGCACTTGCAACTCAGTATGCTGGGTACTACAGTAAAAGATCGTAGGGGTTGCCCTGGGAACACCTAAGTCAGCCTATGGAGCAGAGAATGGCTTCATAGGTAGGTGAAGTTTAGAGCTGAGACTTGAGAAACTAACAGGACTTCCCCAGGTGAACAAACAGGCTCTCTAGGCAAAGGAGGCAAAGTTAAAACCTGGAGGCAAGGGATGGTAGGATGTGCTTGGGGAAAGGCAAATTGTTCTTTGTGAGAGGGATCATGAACAGCTTTGCAAAGGCCAGATCACACTGAGTAGTTTGGATGCTAAAGCCCAGGAGGATGAGACAGCACCAAGGAAGACTGATTGCTTGATAAATACTAAGAAAATCAATATTAATCTGGAAAGAAGGCTCTCGTGGTACCCTTTAGAGGCTGCTCTGTTCAACTTTTATGTCAGTGGCTTGATTAGACAAGGATGATATACATGCTGATAAAATTAGTAGAGGACACCATGTTTGGAAGGTTTGTGAATATGTGGGTGACTTAATCTGAAATCAGGTGTCTCGAACAGCTTGGATGCCCCTAACCAGAGGTTACTTAATAGGGAAAACTGTAAAATTCTGTACTTTGATTCAAATAACCAATTTTACAAGAACAGGATGGAGGAATACTTGGCCTGGTGATGACGTATGTTAAAAGGGTCAGATTTGTGATTCAGGCTTTACTAGTCCACCATATGATATGGCCACACTGAGAAAACAGTAATGATGGGCAGAGACTGTTCCGAAAGAGGCATGATAGTCCTGTCCCCTTCTTTCATGATCACACCACAGAAGGAGTGTTTGTTTTTGTAAAGAATTTTTAAAAAGGGGACATCTGTAATATTTTCAACACTAAAGATAAGTTTAAAAACAAACACAAAAACTAAAAAAGATATTATAAATCAGTAAAAAAGAAAAAAGAAGTTAAAGATAAAAATCAGCTGGCATGTGTCCAGAGGAAAACAACCAGGATGGGGAGGCCTTTTGTTTGAAGATTTTGCTGGAGAGAGAAACTGTCCTCAGAAATGTTGAAATTATTGGTAGCATAAGAATTAAGTTGATGTTTTATAGAAAGTTGAAAAATGGGTAGACATGTCTGGAAAGCAAATTTCTGCTCAGTTTCTGGGTGGAGCCTCCAATGATAAGATCTTCCTCAAAGTGGGAAGGGCAAATACAGGGCTGGGCCAAAGTAGGTTTACAGTTGTTTATGTGAAAAAAAATTCAATAATTAACCAGTAATACAAGAATAAACTCCATATTTCCTGTACTCACAACTGTAACCCTACTTTTGCCCATCACTGTAGTATGTTTGCTCTCCCAGAAGTGATGATTCAGAGAATGGGTTAACCCTTCCTGGAGATATTATAGAAGGAATTTTTATATTAGATGGGCATTTGGGCTCATAGACCCTTTCAACTCTGAGATTTTTTTATTCTAGAGAAAATAAAATATCCCAACACCGTGCTGTCTTTGCTGAAGCTAGAAAATGAACGTCTATAAATTTGAACCCAACCTGTGTTGAGTCTCTTGATTGAGTTGACTTTTTGTTGGAGCTGATCTCTTGACCTGCCGTGATGACAGTGGAGCCTTTCTGCCCCTCACCTGGCCTTTCCCTTTTCCATTCTTAGAATCCCCATTCCCTTTAAAAAAGAAATCTCCTCCTTCCTTGGTTTTCTGGGCCACTCAGGTCAAAAATACCCCGTAAAATATTTGCCCAGAAAAGAAGACACCTTTCTATAAAAAATGTCTACAGTCTGGAAGACAAGACACAAAAAGTCCCATTTCCCAGCTCTGGGCTTTTACTAAAACCTGTGTTATGACTGGGTGAAATGAACTGGCCTCAGAGAAGAGGCCAGACAGGGCCAGGGAATCCTTTTGTTGATTGGCATTCTCGGCTGTTTGCAACTCTCCCTAACCCATGTTGTCTCTGCCGCCAGCACCCGTCAGATGTTCTGCCAGCTTCAGTTCTGAGTCTGATTTCTCATGCCAGGTTCATCTGGTCGCTGCTGAGTAAACGACGAGGTTCCCACCATCGTGATACGCCTCCCCCCTCCTGTAGGAGGAATCCCTATCCAAAGGGATCACAGCATTGTGGACGAGAGGGGAGTGCGGACGTGCTGTCCCTGGGACGGTTCTCAGAGGAAGGGAGGGGAGGCAAAAAATGAGGGCGTTGCGCACCCATCCAGCTCCTGTCCCAGTTTCTTCCAAAACCTGCCTGTTAATCACCTGTTTATGTTGCCAAGAATGCCTGACTGGCTAATGATAGCGGGGGGAAAGCAGTGAAAGGAACATCACAGGTTTTGCTCAAGCAGAGTAATCCCTTCCTGAGTTACAGGCGTTTCGGTGGCTTTGGTGCAGACAGAGTGGCTGGCCTCATTCTTTCCGCGCTAATGGCCAGCGGCCCCCAGAAGGCAGCTGGACTCTTTGTACCCCTGGGCTGTCCCATCTCTGGTGGTTCCCACACGGAGGGTGGTGCTGCTGGGCTTGGTGCCGTCTGCCGCCTCACCCCTTCCCAGTTCACATTCCTGCCTGCCATTCCTAGTGACTGTAAAGTCAGGCTGGTGGAGTCACACCTCTGGGTGTCCCCTCTCTGGATATGATGTGAGGGACACATGAGGACCAGCCTTTCTCCAGTCTCTTCTCTCGCTGGCCTGCCTGATATCACAATTGAGGGTGCCACAGCTGAAAGGAAGCTGAGGGTCATTGAGTCCACCTCCTTCACTTTGGCCTAGAGGGAACTGAGCCCCAGAGAGGTGACAGAGCTGCGCAAGGTCACACAGCTAGTTAGTGACAGGATCTGAAACTTTGGCCTCTAGACTCACATTCCCTTTTCTCCACATCCTAGCCAACATCTGTTATCCCCTGTCTTTTTGATGATGGCTGTTCTAATGGGTGTGAGGTGATATTTCATTGTGGTTTTTGTTTGTTTTGTTTTTAAATATATCTTTATTGATTTCAGAGAGAGGAAGGAAGAGCTAGAGAGAGATTGAAACATCAATGATGAGAGAGTCATTGATCAACTGCCCCGTGCACACCCCCGACTGGGGATTGAGCCTGCAGCCTGGGCACGTGCCCTGACCAGGAATCAAACCATGATCTGGATCCTAGGTGGACGCTCAACTGCTGAGCCATGCTGGCTGGGTCATTGTGGTTTTGATTTGCATTTTTCTGATGATTAGTGTCGTTGAGCATCTTTTCATACACCTGTTGGCCATTCACATATCTTCTTTGAGAAAAAAAGTCTGTTCAGATCTTTTGCTCATTTTTAATTGCATTATTTGTTTTTTGGCTATTGAGTTGCATGAATTCTTTATATATTTTGTATATTTAACCCCTTACCTGATATGCAGCTTGCAACCCCTCCCCCCATTCCATAGGTCTTCTTTTCACTTTGCTGATGGCTTCTTTGGCTGTGAGAAGCTTTTTAGTTTGATGGATTCCCACTTGTTCATTTTTAATCTTGTTGCTTGTGCTTTAGGTGTCAGATCCAAAAGAAAAACCACTGCCAAGACGCGTGTCAAGAAGCGTTTTTCCTATGGTTTCTCCTAGGAGTTTTGTGGTTGCAGGTGTTACATTTAAGTCTTTGTGCATTTCAACTTAATTTTGTGAGTGGTGCAAGATAGGGGTATAGTTTCACTCTTTTACCCGTGAACATCCAGTTCTGCCAGCCCCATTTGTTGAAGGGGCTGTTTTTTGAGTATTCTTGGTTCCTTGTCAAATATTAGTTGACTGTATATGCTGGGGTTTATTTCTAATCAGGGCTCTGTATCCTCTCTTAGGTGAAAGCTGTGTGTGCCTCTTTGAAAGGGACTTATTTATTTATTTAGAGATTCTGCAAATATTTATTGGTCTGTGACAGAGAAGAATAAAGTCTGTCTCCATAAGGAATTTGTAGTGCAGGGGACAAGACAGGCACTTACACAGTCTTGCTCTGTGCAAAGTGCTGACGATAGAAGGATGCTAGGGGAATATAGAGGGAGGAGTGCCTCACCGATTTGGGGGAGGCAGAGACAGAAGGAAAAGCACCAGGGTAATCTGGGGAGATAATATAGCATAGTAGTGACCAGGAGGTGGGCCCTGGAGCCAGACCACCTGCACTTGAATCCAAGCTCTGGCTCTTATCCACTGAGTAACCTTGGGCAAGTTGCTTAAGCTCTTTGTGCCTCAGTTTTCTACTCTGGAATGTGGGAAAATTAATAATACTTATCTCCTACAGTTATTGCAGGAGTTCAGTAAGTTAATACTTAGAAAGCACTTAAAAAGTGTACCAGAATTAGAATAAAACTCATATTTAAGCTATTATTATTGACAAAAAGCTGCTGTGTTCAAATAGTATGCTGACAAATGGGACCGACCCCATGTGTCCATGACCAAAGATCCTGAAACAGTAGCATAGCTGCTGATGAGAGATGTAGTTGGGGCTTCTCAGAGGGGAACCAGGCATGTGGGTTGGAAGCTCCAGGAACCATGTGGAAGCAGCAGACAAGAAGGGATTTGGTGAAGAAGGAATTCTGAAGGCTGACATTTCCGCCTTCATGGCTTTGTTTAAGTTGCGGCCACAAAGGGACAAGCATCCTTCAGTTGACAAACAGAAGGTATTGGCAGTGTCTGGGGCTTTGGGGTCCAGCCATGGTTCTGGGCCTGGCCCTTGCTTTGAAGGAGCTTCCTTCCAGAGGGGGAGACAGATGTGCCCACAGACACTGTGCCCCGGAGAGGCATTGCCCAGGGAAGTAGGGGAAGGGATAGAGAGGGCAGCATCTCAGAATGTCATCTGGTCCCTGTTCCCGCTCCTTGTCTCTCTTCTTAGCTTCTCCAACCTATTTGTGTGCTGCCCGAAAGCATTTTCTTCCCAGGAATAGGCGCGCAGAGAGAGAGAATCGGTGCAGCAGAACAGACTTGACTCTTCTGGGTGTGACTCCGCCTTTGTGTTAGAAAGCACCTCTCTCTCTGGGAAACAAGGTGGCGGTGGTTGCGGTAGGTGGGTTCCGAGGTTCCTTCTAGCTCTGACATTCTAGCCCTCGGGCCTTGGTGTTATGGATTTCACACATGTTGTTTTCACTGTTTGCTAGGAATCTAGGAAGGCCTATGGCACGTAGTAACTCATAATTCTGCCGAGGCCAGGGATTGCCAAGAATGAGTCACACAGCTGTTGAGTCAGCCTAGCTGGCCACCCAATCTCCACTCTTCAGTTCATGGCACTCATGAACCTGCGTGTGTGTGTGTGTGTGTGTGTGTGTGTGAAGGGCGGCCTGGGTCTTCTCCTCCAGGATGGTGGAGGCCAGCTGCTATGCCATTTTCCCTGAGATTTAGAGAAGGAAATGGTTTTCCTCTTAGGGCTCATATTTTTATCTTCTCCTAGAGGCTTTTATTTTAAAAATTAGGAAAAAATGCCACATTATCAACCACTCATGACCACAATGGCACAGGTCTCTTGGAAATGTGGAATCCTGGGCTACCCCTTGGCGCTGCTGCATCACCACCAGGCAGGTGGGATGGGAGCTGGAGGTGAGGTTTGAGCAAATTTGAGTTACTACCGTTACTGGATATGACGCTTTTCTACTCTGTGTAAAGAAGAATGGACGGAACCTGACCCTTCATACTCCCTCCTCCTCCCAAATGAATTTCACGTTTGTCCCGGGGACTAGGCTGACAGCACAGGAGACTGAGGCCTTCCGCCTCCACCTGGGCAGCTCGGCAACCGCCCAGGCGGGTGGTTTGGAGCCTGTCTCTGGAGAGGGGCACAGACTCTGAGGGAGAGAGGAGGTTGTCTGAGGGCCCCGTAAGGAGCTCACCTTCCTTCGCCCGATTGTTTCCTGTTTGGTTTTGGGGTTTCCAGCGTGGATGGGGTGGCAGGCTATTCCTGCCCACTCTGAGACTGAGATACTGTCCTTCCATGAAGACCATATGGAGGGAGGGCGTGGAGAGTGTGGGACAGGACAGCGTCATGGCAGGGGACCAGAGTTTTGTTTGAATACATTAGGTAATTCATTTTGGTTTTGGTTATTTTTATCGTTTTTTATTGAGGCGTAATTAACATAGATGAAGTTTAAGTGCTTAGTTCTATTTGTTTAAACAATTGTGTCTGTTTGTGAGACCATTACCTGAAGCAAGTAATAGAACATTTTAGAACATTTCATCATTCCAGAAAGTTCCTTGGTGTTCCTTTACAGTGAGTCCTATCCCCCGCCCCTACTTTTATCCTCACACCCAGACGTGATCACTTTCAGACTTCTATCCCATTGATTATATACAGGGCCATTTAAAAAAACATGTATTCACAGCAACCTGTGTGATCTAAGAAGGGTCACGTTTGATTTAGGGCTGTGCTTTCAAAAATCAGAAGGCTGGAAATAGGAGCAGATTTCCCCTTACCTTGAGCAAATCCTTCGCCATGCTGGGTGTTGATGACCTCATTTCTAAAATAAGTATAATCACAATTCTTAGCAGAAAATGGGAAGAATAAAGCAGAACACTGGAAGAATAATTACACATTTATTGACCATTTACTGTGCCAAGTACCGTTTTACACACTTTACTTCACTATTTAATCCTCAAAACAACACCCTGAGTAGGTACTGTTTTCACTGTTTTAAACATAGCAGGAGGTGAAATGACTGGCTTAAGGCCACAAAGCAGTCAGTCCTGATGCCAAGTCAGGAGCCTTGTGTGTCTAAGTCTTTAACCCTGAAGGACTTTCGTTGACTGATGTTAACAGCTAAGCAGAGGTCATTATTTTAAAGGCACCGTCTACTGGTCAGAAAATATAGTCTCCTTTTTTTCTTTTTTCATTACCTTTTAAAGCTGTACATAGAAAAATTTTATAGCTCTTCAGAATGTTTGGCATCCATGAGTATCTGCAAATTAGAACTATAGGTACTAAGATTAATAACAGGAAATAGGAAAAAAGTCTGTCATTGAGATCCATGACTCTTCTACCAGTTTCTTTCCCATAGAAAATCTTTGTGATAAATTTCTGATGAAAAAGCATGTATTACTATTATTTTATAATATATAATTAACAAAACAATTATTGAGAATATAATTATTCATAATGTAATTTAGATTTTCATAGCTAACATTTCGTTGCCTAATAAGTAACAAGCATATGCTCAACATTTGACATAGATTATTGATATGTAATAAAATAATCCCACAGTTTAGCAGTTTAAAAGAACAAGTGTGTATTGTCTCACACGGTTTGTAGTGACCAGGAATCTGTGAGTAGCTTAGCGTAGTGGTTATGAGATTGCATTCAAGCTGGTGGCTGGATCTGCAGCCACGAAAGGCTTACTCGGGCTGGAAGCCCTGCTTCCAGGCTCACTCAGTGACACCTGAACACTCCCATAGGGCTGCTCACAGCATGGCTTCCCTGGGAGTGAGCCATGAGAGAGACAGTGCCCAGAGAGGAAGCCACAGCCTCTAATAACCCAATCTCAGAAGTGCCATACTGTCACTTCTGCCATGTGCTCGTGGTCATAGAGGTTGACCCTGGTAAAATGGTAAAACAGGAGGAGACTACACAGAGATGTGAAAACCAGGAGGTGGCGATCACTGGGGGCTGCCTATCATAGGCATCATTAGGCCCATTTTACTGACGAGAAATGGATGCTCAGAGAATTTCAGGACATTCCCAATGTCTACAGGAGATGAGTAAGACAGGACCTGACATTGATCTGGTTTATTGCATCGCTGTGTACTTTCCAGAGGGCCCAGGGCAGGGCAGTCTGGCACCAAGATGAAGCATGTGCAGACCCCACTGTGGGTATCTGGCAAGTTGCAAGGACACCGGATTACTCTTAGAGATCTCCCTCTATATAGTTAGCATGAAGAGCGTGGCAGGCACCAGATTTGCAAAATTCAATTTTATTTCAAATGTATTATGAGAGTTCAATTTAAAAGGCTTCTACTTACAGCTTCCTGTATTACTCTGTCAGTATTTTGAAATCAGTTTTAAAATAAATGTCCAGATATTGGGGTAGACCACTACTATTCTAATTACATGTGATTAAAACTACCCTGAGAGGAAGATTTTGCTTTTCTCCTCTAGCATAAGTGTGGTATTAAGTCCCATTTAAAAATATTTTGAGACCCATGGAGGACACTAATAAACCATGTGAAAAGTCTAGTCATGTTTAAAATTCTAGGGGTTTGGTGTGTAGATGGTGTTTTCTCAGACCATCCCAAGCCACCCTGGCTTACCACATCCAGAAAAGGACATTTTTATAGTTGCCTCCACTGCGAGAGGACCTGACCACTGAGATAAATCTCCCTGTCAGGACCCACTTAAGGGAATTTCATTTTAGGGAAAGAATTCAGGGAGATTATATGGTCTCTAGCTGGCCCATTAAAAATGTAAACATTTATCCACTTTTTAATGTCCATACCAAGCAAATAATAAAAGTTACACATACTTCTCAAACTCTTTTTCTTTGGATATTTTGGATATTTTACAGAAATAGGAAATCCTCACCTTCCTAGTCCTGTTCACCAATTCCTTCTTTTTATTATTGATTTGCCATTTGTCCTACTTATATTAAGGGAACTCTTTTCATTTCATTCATTTAACATTCATTTTATACCTACTCTGTGCTAGAAGTAATAGGTATAAAATTCCATCATAGATACTGGAGATAAAAAGATGAACTACTTGCCCTCAGGAACTCACAGTCTGATGGAAGAGGAAAGAGTCTAACAAAGAGAAAGATGATTAAACCCAAGGTAATTTTTGCTTTATTATAAATCTTAGGGGAACAAGTGCTATATTCTGGATAGGAGGTGCTGGAAGATAGCCCAGAGGTGATAAGAATGAGTTTGCTAAAAGCAGCAGCAAGGGAGGGAGAGTGGAGTGTCCGCATGGTGGGAGAGGAAGTCCAGGCAGAGAGACTCATTCAAAAAGATACGAAAGTGAGAGGCAGTGAGGGCCATTTGGAAACAAGTTGTCTGGGTCCTAATTCACTACGTCTCTCTACCGTCCATAGTTTCAGCAACTAGAACGCTGTATTTCTCTAGGACTGTTCCAAATACAAATGTGTCATTTACCCCAAAAGATACAGTACATAGTAAAGAGCTCAAAAGATGGCAGCTTTTATCATTATTCTCATCACCATCGCTAATAAAATTTTAAAACTACATTTTCTGCTTGGTGCTTATCATGACCGTGGAGGACAGACACATCTAGGACACATCATCTGGGTTCACCATGAGTCAGATATGGGAGCATGTTATATCCCACTGCTTCCTATTAATCAGACCCACCGACACTGGTTTTCTCAGCATTCTTCACATTTGCAGCAGTCTCAAGTTGCAGTTTTGTGAGAAATTCTCCTGTGCTTGATTTATAACATTAAGATTTCCATCTCTTTGTATCATGAGTACCCTGTTAAAATTAGCAAAATAAAAGATATCGCTCTCTCTCTCTGAGCTAGAAATTCCCAAGAGACTGTCAAAGAGTAATATATGTGAAAATACTTTGAAAAAATTATTACAAAGCAAATGACTGGAGGGTGGTGAGAGAAGTCCTTTGTCTGAGGCATTCAGAGCTCATGGAGGTGGTATTACCTGGAAATACATCTAGTAGGAAGGCTTGCAGGTGTGAGTGGTTGTCTAGAAATTTCATTTCATGATTTGCAAGTCAAAGGAAGAATGTATGGTCACCTTTAGTTTTAGTGTTGAGTCCCCTTTCCCCTTAGTGATTTTGTTCTTTTTATTATTTTTAAACAATAAATGAATTTATTTCTTATGGGTCAAGAATTATGCTTGTGAAAAATGCAAAGATGATTAAAAGATAGTTCATTTTCTTGAGACAATCAAATGGGAGAAAAGGCACAAAGAATCGTTATTCATGTAGGGCAAAGACAGAACCGTGCAGGGGGAGCTGTGCCCCTCACTACACCTGAGAGTGCGGGGGAGGCTCTGGAGGAGATAGCAGCAAGCTGAATCTGAAAAGGTAAGTAGGAATCCATCTGACCCAGAGGCCTGATGAGTTTTTCAATGAATGAAAGAAACTTGGTGTGGTTTATGAAGAATGACTTGTACCAACAGCCATATCAGTTTATATTCTCAAAAACACTTTTAAATATATTATCAGAGTTGAGCATTGACTTAGTGAGCTATAGCTGTACTTACTATCTATTTTACAAACAGGAAAGCCTGAGAAAGGCCTAGATAGGTAAATGTTATTTCTCCAAGCCCACCAATCAGTGAGTAGCAACTCTAGGACTGAAACCCAGCATTCTTTACTGTAAACCCCACAGTCATGCACGTTCATATTGGACTAGTACCAGCAGTCCTGGGTTTGGCCTAGCTCTGCCACCACCAATGAGCCCTGTGAACTTGGAGAAGTTGCCAAACTTCTCTAAACTTCCATTTTCTCATCTGCAGAATGGAGAGGGTAGGACTTGAGGCCCTCCCGGCTAAGCAGCCTGTGATTCCCAGAACCAGAACCAGGAAGAGCAGTGGGAGTATGTGTAGGGGTTTTGTGGGGGGCAGCAGATAACACGAGCCACCAACAGCTGCAGTCACAGAGACTAGCTGTGTGGCAAGCCTGGCTTCCCAAAGGCACAGTCCCTTCCCAGCCCTCACTGCTGCACCTCAGAAGCTATGAAACTGGATGTGTTTAGGTTCATCAGGTACTTTTGCCGAGGACCAACTGGCAGAAGAAAGCAAAAAGCAGAATGGCCTATTTCAAGATGGATTCATGGTTGTGGTGTCAGCCACAGAGGGTACAGTTACCCTCTCTCAACAGTGGTGGACACAGTGTACAGCAGGAAAAATGTTTCTTTGAGGGGTGGTTGACTGTGCGCCTAGGCAGTAAACATCTTCTGGGCACAGTGTCTCTGGGAGGATTTTGTATGGAGAGGGCAGTGAGGCGTGAAACCTCAGACTTCTGTGGTACTTGCTGCTACCAAAGTGATGCCAGAGGCTTGCTGTTCAGAGTTCCCAGCTCTGGTCCCTGTTTCTCAAGCTCTGCTTCTATGACGTGGGCAGAGGAGCAGGAGGAGTGGTAGACCCTAACTCCTGGAAGAGCACGCATAAAGGTGGGGCTGAGACAGAGGGGGAAGGATGCCTTCAATTTGGCCTTGAAGACAGTTATTTACTTGTTTGCCTTTGATTGGTTACATGCCAGGTGAGTAGAAAAGAAGCTGATTTTTGACAATTTTTTTTCAAATGTATCTCTATCATGTCTAGACAAAAGACTGTGTTTTGTGAATTTCTTTGATTTGTTTTTTCCTGACTTGAGTATGGATTTCTTTCTTTCTTTCTGGTCTTCTTTGCTAGATTTTTTAGGCTTTAATGTTTCTAGGAAATAAGGGAGACAATAGTCTTTTTATTCCATTAATAACATCAAAGTATTGATACTCTCTGGTGGTATCCAAGTGAGTCAACAGATGTGGTCCAAAAGTTTATAATATAGGAAAAAACAATTTGATGGTAGTGGTACTACCATTGTGTTGCTCTGTGCAGTAACCCCTGCTCGCTCATTCATTCATTCATTCATTCATTCATTCATTCATTCATTCATTCATTCAGATATACATAACCTCCCACCCCCTTCACACATCACACACATCTTACATTTGTGCAGTTGACTTTTGTGAACCTGATGTTGATTCCTGTCATGTTCAGGACTGGGCTTCTCCTGCGCATGGGAGATATTTCGGCCTGCTGCTGGGTGAAAAGAAAAGGAAGGAGAAGTGAGGAGGATCTGATTCTTCATTGTTTATACACAGAAGCCACTGCCCTAGGTTTAATCCCTCCTTCAGGCTAATGCATTATGAGTTTACAGAGTGGGAAAGATGGAAATGGTAGTTACAAATATTCTACAAATTGTAGAATCAAAGCCGGTTTTCATATGAGTTGGCCATTAGGTTGCATTCGGAGTGGCCAGAAGGTCAAAATTCTTTCTCTGGCAAGAGCAATACATCTTAAATGATTTTTTTAAAAATTTTTCCAGGCAGACCAAGGTCCTTCAAATCTTTGACAGCAGTGTAGGAAATCCTATAGTACTTGCTTTCCTTTGGTCCAGAAAACTCTTGGACATGAATTATTGGAACTTTTAGGTCATATTACTTAAGCCAACTTTGATTACTTTTTGTAAAACACATTTGGGGGACACACAACACTGACAAAGTCTTACAGCATGATTGTATTTTATATAAGCATGTGATTTGACCAGGGTTTGGGACAAGTTATAAAGCATTTTAGATAAAATTTTATACTTTCTCAAGGTAGAGATGGCAACCAACAACTTGGTAGTTGGCTGATGAAGATCCTTAGACAGAATTAACAGTGTTGCATTCTTATAATATGTTCATGTTTTTCTTGAACACAGGCCTATTGCTCAAATTTAGAAATACAAATAATAGTTGTCCACATTTTTCTTCCTTATCTCTGGTTAGGCAGTAGGGTATAATCTTCGGTACATTTCTGGACTTGAAACTTTAGGTAAAGGCTAACACTCAGCACCCACTCAAGAGAATAAGCCTTGAATTTTGGTCTCATTGGAAAGATGGTTAGAGAGACCTTAGAAAGAAGACCATGCCTGTTTACTAAATTGGAGTTTGAAACTGAGGCAGGATGGAGTCAGGATGAGATTCTGGCAGGTAGAGTCTCCCAGATAGAAAAGGTAAAGACAAAGAATTGATGTCCACTCATCTCTATTAGCCACCCAGTGCACCATTAGCCTCTTCTTGAATCACAGACTGTTTGAGCTGATAATTTTGAAGCTCTCTGTTAGTCTCTTCTCATTTCACCATAGGGATCCAAGGCTCAAAGAATTGAAATCATTGGCTCTGAACAAAGAACCAGCTATTAAATAAACTTGTCCTTCTAAACATTGTTGGAAATTTTCAGAATTTTTTTTTTCATCTTGATTCTAGATATACTATGAGTTCCTATTTTATTTTACTTTTATTTTTTATTTGATGCTGGGTATGTTTTTTGCTCAGAAAGTGTTACCCAGAGAAGTCTTGGAGATGGCATTCATGAGATAGGAGATGTGACTCCTTTGGGCCCTGGATGGCCTCTGTTTGGTAAAGGTGCTCACAGGGTCACTAGATGCTCACAGGGTCACTAGAGGTCATAATATCCAACCCCCTATGAGGCTGTGATGCGTGATTCCATCCGGTGTCCTAGATAGATTGAATCCTTTAATCCTTCACTGACAGTGTGCTTCCTCTTTAACCAAGGCAGCCAATCCCATTGTTAAACAGGTTTCATATTACGTCATACTCACTCAATAACTTCTACCATATTGTTAAAAGAAAGATACAAATAAAAAACACATGTGCACTTTCTGAAGTTGTTTTGATAGCAGGTGCAATTTTTAAATGACTTCTTTTATGCCTGGATCACCAGGACTTTGCTCAGATTGTAGGGGCATTTTTGGAAATACAGCATGAACCCTCCAGGGTTGTATAATTTTATGTTCAATAACTTGAACTCCATGCTATCTGAAACCTTCTCTAATATATACTAGGTCCCTCTTTTACTCTGAAAGATTTCCTTAACACTTGGTAGACACTAAGATATGCTTTCTCCCCCTCCCCCTTTAAATTGACTCTTGAGCTTAAGTGTTACTTCCTTCCGCATCTAATCAAGGAGCTGGATTCTGTTTCCTGATAATGTAATCAGGGTAAGATGATGATGTTGGTGAAGCACCAAAAGTGACTGGCAAGTCACTGGGGAAGAACTGACTAGTCCATGGTTCCTTTATGAGATAGCCTGAAATTTATAAGCAGAGGTCAGCCAGCCACGGGAAATGTTGAGTAGTATGTGAACACATTTAACCCTCTCCTCCAGGGAGGCTCCTACCTCCAAAGCCCCTTCTGTATGGTTTGCACATTCCCACCTCACCTTGGAGCCTATTCTAGATGCAGAATAAAAGGACCAGAGTTCGAGTTGTGACTCTTTATTATTACCTGTTGAGCTTGGGTAAATCCCTTCATCTCGAGGTTAATTATCAGTACCCCAAAGAGCTATTGAAAGTGTCAAATGAATTAATAGGTGTGGGAATGCTTTGTAAACTCTATAAGGTCATGAAAAGATGAGCTGTTATTATTAACATATTTTCTGTAAAAGTTTCCTGACTACTTTAGCTGTCATGATTTAGCCTCCCTCTGCATTCACTGTTGGTACTGCCCTTTGACCCTTTCATATACCTATCTGTGATGTTGGTTGACCCTTCCTCTGGGTAGTCCTGCTCTCTAGCAGGTCTGTAGTTTTAATATTTTAAATTAATTTTGTAGTTTTAAAATGTAAAATATCCTTTGATAAAATAAAATGATATGCATAATATATATAAAATTTAAAGCATAAGAATGTGTTTTATTCAGCATTTATTGAGCACTTATGAAATACTTGACACTACGCCAGACTCTGGGGATATCCAGATATATAAGACAATCCCTGCCATGAGATAACTCCCTATCTGGGATTGAGGAGCAGAGGGTAGGGTTCACATTGAGTGAACAGGGAAAGGGGGAAAGAGGCTTTTCTACTTGGTAAAATTGAGGCTACATTCTAAAAGTGTTCTTATTCTAGATTAAGTTACTATTTTAAATTTTTTTTTTTTTAAATTTCTGTTTTTTCTTGTTTCCCCCTAAAATGTAAGCTCAGTGGGTCTTGAAACTTACTTACATTCAGTAAATATTTTGAGCACCTACTGTAGGCAGAATATTAGCTCAAGAAGGGCAGAGATCTTTGTCTCTCTTTTTCCCTGATGTATCCCTAGAACAGTATCGGGCATATATAGGTACTTAATAAATATTTGTCAAATGAACTGTCACATTTATTAGTTAAGCTCATACTAGCTGTCATAACTGATAATCCTAGAAAACTCAAGGGTTTAATACAACAAAAATGTATTTCTTCTCTATGTAGAGACCAATGTGCAGTGGATTGGGAGGCCCTGCCCCACATAGCCATTCAGGGACCCAGGCTGGTGGAGGTTCTGCCACCCCCAACCGGTTAGTTGACTGTATCATCAATCTCCAGCCAGCAGACAGGGGAGAGGGAGAACGTGGAGGGTTACAAGGATGGTATTTTTGGCCAGACCACATTTAGACAACTGGGATGGGGTTGGGCAAGAAATGTAGATCCTTGTTGGCTACTTCCCAGCAGTAACCCCGCATCTTGGGAGGGATGCGTGGCTGGCGAGCTCTGCCTTGTGGACCGGGTACTACGTGCTTTCTGTTCGCATGCGGGCCTCCCGCAGCCTGGGAGCTCCTTGGGGCAAAGGCTATGTCTTACTCAATTTTGCATCTCTTGTTCCCAGCACACTATAGCAGTTCAATACATGCTTTCTGAATTGAAATAGTTTTTCTGCTGGGTACCTGGCACCATAATAGGTGCTTAAACATTTTGCTGAAAGAATAAGGGAAAGTGCAAGAATAAAGGAATAGGAAACCATTCGCTGTGATAAAGGTGCGCCAAGTATGGGACCTGGCACTGTTAAGGCGGATTTACAGTGAACGGTTATTGAAAAAAAGAGAGAAAAGACAAAGACAAAGGAAGGGAAGACAGGAAAAGAGGGAAGGGGTAGCAGGAAGGAAAGGGAGAGGGGGAAAGCGGAAAGGAGAGAGAAGGGGGTGAAAGAGGAGGGAAGGAGGGGGCAAGGAATGAGAAAGGGGGAGGGAAAGTGGGAGGGGAGGAAAGGAGAGAGGGGAGAGAGAGTAACAGGAGGTTTCTGAGAGGTACCTTTTGTGGCCTCAGCCTCAGCCCCCTGCTGGGAAGCCAGGGAAGGCCTCTCGCACCATCTTGCTCTTTGGCTTCAGCCAGGCCCTCCTGGTCCCTCTAACTTCTGTGACTACGATGTGCCCACCTCAACCCAGGACAAAGTTGTCTTCCCTGTCCTCTGCTGGGGAAGTGAATTTTAATAAATCTGCAATGTTTGTGCTTCTCCACGGAAAGAGTACATAAAGTCCCTGTGCCACTGGTGGAGAAGCAGCAGGAGGGCCACATCTCAGTCACACGCCACCTGCCCCTCCCAGCTCACTCTTTCCCAGGTCAGGTTGTTAGCACAGATCTGGGGTGTGGACCAGTGGCCTCAGAAGGCCTGAGAATACTGTGTTTATTTTGCCTGTCTGACCAGTCTCTTGCTTCTGGCTCAGTGAGTGTCTCCACGAGATCTGCAGTCAGGAGTTTTCTGGGGATGTGATTGATGGCGCTGCACACGCAGGCCGGCTGTACTGTGCTGCACGCAGGCGCCTCCGCGGGTCCCCAGCCACAGACCCAGCACTGAGGGCTGCGGCTTTGCGGCACACACACGTTGGAATTGTACACACACACACACACACACTGGAATCGTTTGCCTTCTGTTTCCTTTTGTGCCTTTAACATGTCTCTCCCTTTGGGCCTCCTAAATTTGCACGTTTATAGGGTGCAATACATTTTACCACAACAGTCTTTGCGGCAGGTCTTCAAATGTGATGTTCATGTGCCTGTTGAATAGGTGAGGGACCTGAGGCTCAGAAAGGTTCAGTGTCTGGTTCATGGGGCCCAGCATCTGTCCACATTGTTTGGAACCTTAAACCCAAGTGTCTCTTCAATAATGCGCTGGCAGTGCAGTCCATGATGTAGGCGGGAGCTCTCAAGGGCACTCATGGAGGTGGGTTATGTTGGCACCAGGAAACCTGGCTGCATTTGGGTGACCGGACTCAGCAGTGAATTTAACACCAAGAGGAGGGGAGGAAATGTTCTTTGTTCTCTGGACAGATGCCGTCTTCTGCTTGCAGAATTCCTTTGATTTCTGTGCAGGACTGGACAAAGCAGTTGTGGTGCTGCTGTAAAATTGCTAAAACCATAAACTGGTACTCTTGGTTTTAAATATCAAACCAGGTGAAGGGAGTGAAGGGACTTCTCAGTGTCAGAGAAGGGAAAGGTCACTTAAATAGCAGAATGGACACCATATGGCAGATTTTTGTTTTGTTTTGTTTGTAAGAGAGTGTGTTATTTCTTCTCTCTAGGTTCCAGTAACTGTCTGTCTCCACGTAATCCAGGGCTGGGAGAAGTATCCAGGGTCTTAGAAGTATTCAATGTTGCTGACATTAACTTTGTAAAAGTCTATCTACCCTTTATACTAATTTCCATGCTTACTGCTGGCTCTGATTTGGTTTGAAGATAGATATTTCTTTTTTTTTTTTTTTTTAATGCACCCTCATCTCCTTTTCTTCGTTGTCTTCGTAGGTCCAGTTACCAGATCGGGGTTAAAGTGTATTTTCTTTGATTAAAGTCAGAGCTAGGATGTCAAGGTTATTTTTCCCTTCCTTTCTCCCTCTTGGTGATGTCATCCATTTGAATTTTAATTGGGTTCACTTGCTTAGTTTGTATTTAATTTTTGGTTTATTTTTACATGTCCTTATTTATTTACTTACTTACGGGTTTGTTTATGTGTGAAGCCTTAATGTGGTTTTAAAAGTCAGAACTATATAGAAAGGAATACTGAAGACATGGCCCTCCTCACCATCCATCTCCCCAGTTCCCACCCTCCCATCATTTCCACTTCATTCCTACTCACCCCACCCCATAGGCAATCCATCTCATTAGTTTCTGGTTTAAACTCTGAGCGTCTGTGTAGATAGAGATGAAATAATGGTGAAGCTAGAGAGAAGGACAAGTGTAGACTAAGAGAGGGAAAATGAGACCATAGAGGGGGAGACCACATCTGCTTAGGAAAGGTTTTATGGAGTCAGCTGCATGAGAGCTGTGTCTTAAGCGTGGGTGACATGGCAGAGAAGAGAGGGTTTTTTCTAGACATTGATAAGGAGAGGAAGGGAACAGCTAGTAGACTAGTTGGGTGGCAGTGAGGGGGACCAGGTTGGGGCATCAGTCCAGGGGAGCCCTGCAGTGGTGGGCATGAATGTCCAGCTGAAGAATGTGAATCTTTGGGGAGGAGTGTGATAGGTTCGTGATTATACAGGAAGCAACGCCTGAGTGTTGTGTGCTTTTCTTGGTTTAGGGGTTCATAGAGAATTGAGAAATCATCTAGCATTTCACCTAGCAGTTCATTTTAAATGGACACTGTTTACATGTTACAGAGGAGGAAACTGAGGCTTAGACACTTACCCAAAGGCTCAGAGTCAGGTAGTGGCAGAGTTGGAAGTAGGCATGCTCTTGACTAAAAGTCCCATGCCCTGTGCTTCTCAGACCTGGCAGTGTCCTTTGCCCTTTTGTGTTGGGACCTTTCAGTTCTTTTAATCCCAAATCTCCAAACTTAACCACAAAAATGGACTGAATTGTGTCCACTCTCAAAATTCATATATTGACGTCCTTCCTAACCCCCAGTACCTAAGAATGTGACTGTATTTAGAGATAGGGCCTTTAAAGAGGAAATTAAGTTAAGATGAAGTCATTAGAAAGATTATGACCGGTGTTCTTATAAAAGGAGGAGATTAGGACCCAGACATGCACAGAAGAAGGACTATGTGAAGACACAGCAGGGAGACAGCCACCTGCAAGTCAAGGAGAAAGGCCTCAAAGCAACCAAACCTTGACTTGGACATCTAACCTCCAGAATTGTGAGAAAATAAACTTTTGTTGCTTAAGCCCCCCAGGCTGTGGTACTTGGTTATAGCAGAGACGCGGCCTTAAGCGACTCTTCTGGGTTGCTGGTGGGATCTCACACCCAGCCTGGCATCTTATCTTCTGTTTGTTGCAGCTTCTCAACCTTCCTGTTGCTAAGAGCCCTTGCTGGGCCCTATCTTGTGTCACCCACTAAGCCACATTGCACCAGAGGCAACAGACTAGCGGAGGGGAGTCTATCATAGTGCAGAGAAAAGCAGAGGAACCTGATGAGAGCCATTCACAAATTCTTTCTTAACCTTCTTAAGCTTCTGGTTTCCAAGGATATGGCTGAACTAGGTATGTTTAAAGCCATTTCCAACTGCTAGATTCTTTAAGTAATATAGAAAGAAACTATCTGTTGGTCTTACTAAGGGATTTAAAGATATTTTTTAAAATGACAAGTTTTCTAATTAAATTTTTTTTTCAAATGCTCTGCCTCACTACAGACTTGAATACATCAGGATATAAGATTTTTAAATTAGGTGGTGAGATTATGAGTTGTTTTAATATTCTTCTTTATGCCTTCCTAAATTTTCAAAGTTTTCTTTAATTAATATACATGACTTTTATGGGCAAGGTTGGGAAAGTATGGATCATACAGGCAAAAAAATATTCCAATCCTTGCTAGAGAGAAACAGTGATGAACAAAAAAATCTTCTTAATTTCAAGGCGTTCCAAAGAAGACAGCGCATTTTTCAATGAATGGATAATGAGAATAGCTTAGGACAGGGGTGTATAAAGCTCTTGAAGTAATGAGCATTTAATATTTTTAAAGGTTCCTCTGTGGGAAAAAACTTATCTTCCTAATACAAATGGTAATGAAACAGTGTATACAATTTTATAGTAACTGATATATAGTGTATAGACGTGAATGTATATTTAAAAATAATGAAGTGTGGAAATGCTAGTTAAATTAAAGATGGAAAAAGCTTTCACAAAGTCTATTTATGATTCATTATTTGGGTCATGGCAAAACATACGTGACAATAGCCTCGCACCGTCGTAAAGAAGCTGCTGATATTATGACTTGGCCTTGATTATAGTTGGGGAAGGAGAGGGTAGAGATGAGAGTGTAACTTAAAGTTAGAAAAAAAGAACTGGACTCAGAAATTATAGATATAGCCAAAGAGCCTCATAAGAAAAATGAGACCATTTTACCATAATTTATAGCTTAATTGCCTAAGTAATAAAGCTATTGTTAATTTAAGTCACTAATAACCAGAATAAAATAATGCACTTAAGAATACTGGGACTGTGTAGATAAGAGAATATTATGATTATTACCAGTTGCTAGCCAAATGTAATCAAAGCTTCCCATTTAGAATGCCCTTTGATAATCTGGATTTTTGTTGTCATTTTTTATAGACCTTTTTCAAGCACAGGTAAAACACAACAAACACCCCTATTTGGCAAATGGGATTGCTTCGAGGCCTTTTTCTAAGTCACTAACCAAAACAAACTGGTGATAAAATGCATCCACCTCTCTGCACATTTCAGAGTGAACTGCCCATTCGGACTCCTGCTCAGCCTCATAGATTCCGTCCTGATACCCTGAGACACACTCTTCAGTATTGATTACAGGAGTGATCACTTCTCCCCTGTCTTCTTTTGCAGAAACCAGGATCATTTTAGAAACATATGGTTTCACCTCAGGAGCACATGTGCTATCATGAGCTGTGTGTATGTGTGTGTGTGTTTGTAAAAGACATTTTATGTGTGCCTCGAGTGACCTTTCCGAGAATCTCATACAGCTCGTGGATATTCAGGCCTGTCCCTGGATTTCTCTTAAATGCAAATCCAGCTGTGTCAGTTCCCTTAACCCCTCCTGCGCCTGCTCAGGGTTAAGCCTTGCAGTCAGCTCTGTAGTAAGTGTCCAGAGGGTAATTACCCAACGCACCTGGGTGGGGTTTAACCCCTTGCACCCCCACCCTCTCCGCGAGTCACTGGGGAGATTCAGATGTTCGAGAGGCGCAGTTAGTGAAATCACTTTCCTCTCCTGAGGTAACTTGATCTTGTCAAACAATGCTTTTCACAGAACATATGTGCTTTCGTTTTATTTTAAGGTTCTGAAAAATTATTCTCCATTTTGCTCACGATGGAGGCATATGCACAGAGAAGAAAACCCTCTTTTGGTTACACATGAAACTTTGTTATTATTATTAACTTTATTATTATTATGGTTTTTTTGGTGGTGTTTTTTTTTGGTTTTGTTTTGTTTTGTCAAAAGAAAAGCCACAGCATTTCCTAAATCAAAATAAAAGGAAATACTGCAGTGTCACTTTAGGCAGAGCGAAAGGCTGGAGAGAAGACTTGCAAAAGTTGAATTCAGGGAAGACTCCGAGGAAACCAAGACGACTTCCCCAGAAATGAGTATTCAGCTGTTGTTTTGTGGCTGGATTTGGGGAGAAGAAGAGTTATTTAACAAAGCAAAACACCAAACCGCTCAGATCAGGAACAGCTTTCTCCACAACACCCCCAGATGCTCCGGCCTCACTTATGCTGGGAACGTGGTGATGTCCCAGAGGGGTAGGGCTTTCTAAGTGGGGGTGGTTATGACCTCCCAGGACCACAGTGAGGTCGCAGCACATTGGGCGGGACTTGAGGATGCCCCTGGAGGCAGAGTCTGACAGGTGAAGAGCATGGACTTTGGTGACCAGCTGTTGGCTGTGTTGTGCAGCCTCGGGCAAGTTGATTAAGCTCCCTCAGTCTCCTTTTCCTCCCTGGCTGTGGGACCATTGATGCTAACCTCATAGAGCTGTTTTAAAAATGAAATGAAAGCAACCATGTCAAGTGTTTAGTGCATGCCTGGCACATTACAACCACTCAAATGATAGCTGTTATTTATGATTACAAGAGTTCTGCCCCAAACAGGTATGTAACCTTGGCTAAGCCATGCTGTGTAGGTGGCTGAGCTTTGGATTTCTTATCTATAAAATGTGAACTTTTAAGCTGTACTCCCTTCTTATCCTAAAAGTCGGTGAGTCTTCGAAGCTCCTCTTAGATCTTAGTAAACTCTATGAGCACTTTGTGTGCCTAGCAGTGAGCAGAATTGCCAAAGTTCAGGTTAAGTTCTTGCCTGGAGATGACTAGAACTTGTCTTAAGTCTTATGCAGTTCTCTTCATCCTGCTACCAAGGCAGGAGAAAGAAATCTGTTCTTATTGTTCCTTAGTCTTTCTATGAATCTAAAAATTTGCCCATATTCAAAATTCATATTTTCCTGCATCCCAAAGGCTTCTGGTCTTCCTACTTTAAGACAATATCTAATGCATGGCAGGACATTGTCTCTTTCAGACTATTTTGTTTTATATTATGACACTGGCTCCTCAGAACAATGGGGCAGGTCTGTCATGACCCCCAATTTACAGATGAGGAAACTGAGGTCTCGACTTGCTGAGATCACATAGCGTAGAATTGGCAGATATGCGGTCCGTACTCAGGTTTTTCACTACAGAAAAAAGTTTTGCCTGGCTGATGTGGCTCAGTGGTTGAGCATCCCCATGCACCAAGAGGTTGCTGGTTCGATTCCCGGTCAGAGCACACGTCCATGCTGTGGGCTCGATCCCTGGCAGGGGGTGTGCAGGAGGCAGGGGATCGAAGTTGACATTTCTCTCTCATCGATGTTTCTATCTCTGTCTCCCTCTCCCTTCCTGTCTTTCTAAAATCAACAAAAACATATTAAAAAAAAGTTTTTCCCAGTGAAATAGGTTCCTTTATAAAGTGCTGGAGCCTTTTGTTTATAAATGAAGAGAGGCAAAGAAAGGATGAGATCACAATTGGAAACAGGACACAGGAATGCTGATTTCTTCATGACTCACCATCTTAGGCCTTTGAATCCCAACATCCTTTGCTATGAGGACTGATTTTACTTTTGTAAACAGAAGTTTAGTATTTTATTATATACGTGAACTACAGATGAGCAAAAAAGAAGATAAGAAAAGATATTCCTACTTCAGTGATAAACACTGTTAACATTTTGATGTAATACCTTTCCAGAGCTTTTTTCATACTGATATATGGGTGTATATATGATTATGTATTCAATGAAATGTTTAAAAACCCATCTTTAGTAACAAAAAATGATAGAGGTTGCCCACAGATAGTTGTGTGGGACCCAGACTCTTCACCTCCCCAGGGTGGCTCACCTGCCTGCCTCTCCGTGGAGAGCTGGCGGTCGTCACGACCACCTCACTCCCCAGGGCAGGCGTGCAGCTCAGCCTGCAGAGCTCCTGCTGCATCGGAGCCCACAGCCAGCACCCAGGCCTGACCCAGCCCGCACCACAGCATCCTCGGCTTCTCTCACCATGCCAGGACCCAGACAGAGCTCTGTGCCGGGGGTGGCCACCGGCCTCTCCGGGAGCTCTGTACAGGAGCTGGCTGACGCAACCCAGGAGGCAGGAGATTCAGGGCCCATGGGTGAACCTCAGCAAGGGGAGTCAAGAAAGTAGGAGATTGTTCTGAGCCATGTCCTGGTGACCCAGCTGCCAGCAGTTCCTTGTGAGGTTGTGACAGCTTGGTAACCAATATGTCACCTTGCATCTGCTTTATCTCCTTTCCTACCTCACCTTCCTTTCTCCTTCCTGCTTCCTACCCTGGGAGTTGCACCTACCTCCCCACTAAAGCTTTAGCGCGCGCGCGCGCACACACACACACACACACACACACACACACACACACACACACACATATATATATTTATTTATTTATTTATTCCCCCCCCCCCCAGGTTCCCTTTTTTTTTATAGCTAGGAAACTGAGCTGAGATGATGGCCATTACATTTATAATATTTCTCTGTTCAATAAGTGCATATGAAAAAAATGCCAACATTCAGTCGTTGTTAGTGAGTGTGGATTTTATTAATGATGGCAGCACCTGTGTGCACTTGAAGAGAAGTAGCATATATCGAAGGTGTCCTCGGATGCCATTTGGTGATTGGTGGATTAAGGATCCTTTCAAGCCTCTCCCTACCCCATTGTCCCCAAGAAGGTCTGAGAGCCATGGTTGGGTTGTTAAGGTGAGATACCGGTTGCCACAGCTTAGCCTTAACTTGACCTGGCTGCAGTTAAAGACTCTCAGACGTGAGCCTCGGTCCACCCAGCCTCTTTCCTGCGCTGCCTTTCAAGTGTGGGAAGTCTTGACGTCTGGGCACATTTTCCCAGCGCGAGGCGCCCTACACATCTGGGTCAACTTTACTCCAGTTTTCTTTCTTTTTTTCTTTAGTCAACCAGTGTGAGTAACTGCTACATGAAACCGTGAAGAAAATGGAATAAATATGTTGGAAATGCTAGAAAGTGATCTGTAGTTGTTTATTCTCCTCAGTGTCACTTCCTGGGCTTATTTTTAAGCATTCAAAGAGCTTGGACAATCTTTAAACGTACTTGGCATACTACAAAAAATATATATGGTCTGTTCTCTAATATGAAAGAACTTTTACACTGTGCTTCTGGTTTAAAAGTGTGCGGGACAGGGGCCTCTCATGTGTTGATTCAAGTTCTCTTAATAAGACACTTGCTCTTTTACATAATTCTGGGCACTAACTCTATTAAGCAGTGCTCACTCCCTTTTTTTAAATCGAGGGCAGGGACTCTGTCTTGTGTGTCTTTGTGTTCCCCAGCAGTGCTGACATCTAATTGGTACTGCCTAAACTCCCTGAAGGATGGGGTCGATGGTGCATTTCTCAGTTGGATGAGTAAATAATGGTGAATTTCACAAGATGCCTATATTTCAAAGAGCACACACTAGCAACACAATTTATATGTGAACAATTAGTGAACAAGACAGCATATTTGTTTACACAATGTGTTCCTTTCAGGCAGAGCTCATTGTCTCTATTCACAGAAAGGGCTCTTTGGCTTGTTTGGGCAGAAACAGAGAAAGATCAATGAAGAAAGGCTCGTGTCCCAGGGTCTCATGGGGATGGAGGTGGGTGAGTCAGTGGACTGTGGATTCAGAGTTCTGAGTTCCAGTCTTGCCTGTTGAAATCTGGGCTAGCCTTTGGGGCCTGTCTCCACCATGAAGCTTTTCCTGACCCCCGAACAGATAACTAACCTCTTGCGTCCTTCCTGAATGGCCATTTGTGTTCTTGTCTGATCCCTCCCGTTAGATTACTGAATAAGCTCTGGACTCTTTCTGACTCGTCCATAGAACCCCCAGAATGTCTAGCATAGTGCCTTGTGCTCGGGCCACCGCACAAAAGCTTATAGAAGCAGACTCGCCAACCCAGAGTTTTAGAATAATAAGGACATTTATCCTTCGCGGGGCTTTTGTAGTGTAGTAGGTTGAACAGTGGCCCCTAAAAACAGTGGCCATGTCCTAGAATATGTGAATATGACCTTGTTAAGAAAAAGGAGCTTGCCAAATGTGAGTTGAGTGTTTGTGCCTTTTCCCTATGGCAGTCGTCCTTCATAATGCATACTCATCGGTTTAATGATGCTTATTTTGAATGAAATAATTATACTTAGTATCAGTAGGAATTATGAATGATGAAATAGTTCATAATTATTAATGAAAGAAATAATTATACTTAGTTTATTAGTTATAGTGGGCTGAATGGTGGCTCCCTTTGTCCTAACCCCCAGAACCTGTGAATGTGATCTTTTTTGGAAAAAGGGTCTTTGAAGACATAATTAAGTGAGGGGTCTCAAGATGAGGTCATCCTGAATTAGCTGGGTGGACCTTAAAACCAATGACAAGCGTCCTTATGAAAAGGAGAAGACAAAAGAAAAGGCCATGGGAACATAGAGGCAGAGATTGGAGTGTTGCAGCTACAATCCAAGGAATTACTGGAGAAAGCCAGACCTGTTGCCCTTTAGGTTGGGTTTTGAAGGATGAGCAAGAGTTCAGCGAAAGAGACCAACAGCGTAGGCATGGTAGATCATGTGCAAAGGCAAAGAGCTCGACAGAGCAACAACACGCCCTTGTTAGGGGCTGGTATATTCTGTTGCAAGGGGTGCGAGAGGAGGGTTAGTGGGACATGAGGCTGCAGATGTGTCTTTGGCGCTGCTGCCTAAGGAGTTGGATCCCTCTTTTTAGTTTGGGGCAGGCCATGGGCCTTTTTAGGGAAGGGGATGGCGTGGCAGTTCTCATCCGGTGCTCATGCTTCTCTTGCCTCTGTTCTCTTCCGTTGGAATGCTGCCACTGAGGGCAAGGAGGAGAAATCTCCGGCAGTCATGGGAGACACAGATATCCTTTATCTTAGTCGAGATTAACAAAACAAATTAACCTCAGGAGTGAGGAGAAGCCCTTCAGATAAGAAATGGACAAAATCTGCTGCCAATAGTAACACCAAATGTTCCTTATTTTTACTTGGCTGGGCCATTTATTTTTATTTTTCCCCCGTATCTTTAAAAACTCTTGTATTTCTGGTAAAAAAGAAAGGCGTCACCTCTAGGAATGCAGTGTGGTTTTACTTCTGGTAAGAAGTGAAGAAAATTTACCTTCCAGATTTTTCTATGCTTGATAAAGGGCATAGTGTCTAAATGCAGGTTATAAGAATATATCTCTAACATGATCTCATTTTATAAAAGAAAAACTTCATATGTGTATATAATATCAATTGCTCTTTGGGTTATAGGATTTTCTCCTGTATTGCCACTTTTTTTTTCCAGGAAGCAAATAAATCTTAAATATATTTTACAGAAGTTCTCAGTGCAATCCCTGTACTCAACGTCAGAAACCAAAACACATTTCTTGGGAGGGGGAGGAATAAACTTAGCGGTAGGCTGTGTGTTTTGGAGAGTTTGGCTCCTCTCTTGTTGATAACGTTTTCTGGGCTATTGGTGAAGATTTCGATGGTTCTTTCATTCATTCAATGTGTATTTATTGAGCAACTACTCAGCAACCAGACAGATGCACCTTTCTCGGCAGGCTTGCTTTAGACAGAAAGCCAACCCCTGGCCTATTTCACGGCCTCCCCCTGAGATTTTCTTAGCTGGGCTCAGTGTGGCCACAACACCCTGTGATTCTGTCATCGCCTTTCTTGCTGTGAGGGGCCGCCCCAGAGCCCTTCATAAACAAGCTGTCCAGGCTGTTTGGATAAGAGTGGGGTAAAGACAATAATAAACCCAGGAGGATGGCATGGCCAGGGTGGTTCATTTGGGCGGGTTTAATGGCGTTTCGCACACGCTGAGCTCTTCAAAACGCTATCTTCACGCCACCCTGTAAATGCCTGCTTCTCCCACAGAGCCCTGTGGAACAGAGCAGCCTCAGGCTCAAGGGAAGGCTCTGGTTGTTTCTTCTGAGAACAAACATAAATATCAGAGGCCCCTCTCTGCTTGAGTCAGGCTGTAAACTTAGGTGTGCAGAGTAAGGGCTAAGTTTTAGAAGTTATGCTAGGTGTTTTAAAAATAGTTATTTTGTAAAGAGCTTTAAGATAAAAAAAATGATTAGATATTACTAGCTCTCACTTTCTCCTTTTCAGCACCAGATAAACAGCCAGAAAGAACCCTGAAACGAACCAGAGTATCCAGGGAGGTGAAGCACAGGAGTTGGGGGGGACGGGCAATGTTTGACTAGAAATAGGCTTTTGAGTTGTGACAAATTGCATGAGAGATTTCAGGTACAGATCCATAAGACTGTGTGGTTAGAAGGAAAAACCTGCCCTGTTTTTTGTGTCTCACTTCTGGGGGAGTGGGCAGGCAGGAGGAGAGAGAAAGAAGCATGCGGCAGGTTACTGTGGAGCTACCCCTAGCTCGTGCTAAAGGTTAGGAGAGAGACAGAGAGAGGTGAGAGAGGAGAGAGACAGAAAGACACACACACACACACACACACACACACACACAGAACCCTCTCAGGCAAAGCTGAGAATCTGTAAGTTGAGGCAGGCAGACAGCCCAAATCCCCTCAGTAACTCTCAAGGCTCTCAATAGTCTGATCCTTTCCAGATTGTTCCGTTAACCTGTCAAAGCATCAAATGTTTTGTGCATACTGTCCCTCAGACCCCTCTTCTCTGCTTGGCAACCTCTAAACCCTCCTTCGAGAATGAATTTAGAAGTGATCAGTAGAGCCTGAGCGGTTTTAGAAATTGGTTGAAACCTGCCCCTCCGTTGTCTTTGCCCTGCTCCATCTTTCCCAAGGCAGAATCAATTGACCTTCCGTGATGCTCCCACACGACTTGGCTCAGGAACACTTCTGGAATTGACCGTCAGGGCGCGGGGGAGCAGGTGGGGTTGGGAGAGCCTCTGGAGGAAGCTGGCACAGGATCACATGAGATGATATGTGCAGGGTTATCTGTTTGCTGGAAATCACTGTACCAGTGTGGTCATCTCTGCCCTTTATTGAATACATTACACTTGTCATTTTTTCATTAAATCTTCACAGCAACCAGTCGAAGGTAGGTACCATAGTCATCTTCCTTTTAATGGCAAGGAAACTGAGTCTTGGAGAGGTTAAGACGTGGTCTACCCAAGGCCGCATAAATAGTTAATGGAAAAGTTGGAATTCAAACCCAGCTTTGACCCCATGGTCTTGACCCACTGCTCCATATTACTGGGCCCGGGGAGAACTCAGACACGAGGAGACAGGGTCTTTGCCATCAAAACGCCCAGTTTGGGGTGGAGAAATAGGGCAGTCGCTGCCAGCTAGTGTACAGCACAGGGTGGGATAGGGTTCTAAGGAAGGTGCCCTTAAAAAGAGAGAAAAAGAGGCTTTGTGGAGAGGTGTCGCCTTACCTGCTCCTTGAGGAGTGGGTAGGGTTTTTAGAGCAGTCAGAGATGAGAGAATGGAAGGAACTACATGAATAAAGGTTGGGGGAGTGGAAGGTATGTGGGGGGAGGCGGCGATAAAAATGACGTTCTCTTGGTCACTTCTTGTTGCCATTGAGGACTGAGAGCTCATCACATTTCCCACCCCCACGGCCCCTTCGTCTCACATGATAGAAGACGGCTGCTAGCCAGCACGTAGGAGCAGCTACTCTTAGAGTGGTTCTCGCCCAGTGGTACTGCTTCCCTGAGCTTAGAAGCATTTTTCTTTGTCACAGTGGTTGGCAGGAGGTGGAGTGTGTTGGTTGTGTGTGAAGGAATATGCTACTATTGGCACTCAGTGGCCCCTGAACCAAATATGCAAAACATGATGCAATGTATGAGTCAGTCCTGCCCAAGGAAGAATTCCGCCTGCCCCCCCCCCCCCCCCCCCCAGTATGTCACGCTGAGAACCTCCCAGGCCACTGCAGTGTCCCTCTGGGAAACCTGGTGTTCCTGGCATTCCTCTCCTATCAGACACTCTAGAATGATCTGGCTGTTTTATCCCCAATCCATACCTAATCTCCAGAACCTACTATTTAGGCTGTTGCCAAAGCTTGTCATTGAACATTCAAATTCCTACCCTATTTTTCTTCCCCTGCAGTATCCTCTGCGGCTGAGGCCATTTAAGGAAAAGGTTGCCCTGGGAGGTTTCCATAACCTTCCATTTAGCTTCAACAATAACTGCAAAGTGATCCTCCTGATCGGCCGCCCCTGCGGTGGGGAAGAGAGTAAAGGAGCATTCGCTGGGCCAGGGCTTCCCAGCGGCTCGTCCAGGTGGGAAACCCCGCGGCACATACTTGTGGAGAAAGTATGAAGGGGGTGGTGGGCAGGGCAGTGGCAGGGGTTGAGGAAAAGCCTAATAACATGGTAATAAGAGATAACAGGCTACAAAACCCCAGCGAAGCCAGGAATAAAAGAGCCCAGCGCCTCACAAATACAGGATTGAATGAGTTTCGTGTTTAATGTAAATACACCTGCCATTTGTTCTCTGAAGCACTGGTTACAGGTTTGAAGATAAAATAGAGTTTTGAACATTGTGCCAGTGTAATTTGCCTTTACCTGTGCGCTGACGGCACGCTTTGTTCCCAACAGCCCCTAGAGACGTAGCATTGCTCTGGCCAGCTTGAAGGCCTCGCCTTCTGCAGCTTCCCTCAGCCAGCTCTGCTCCTCCCTGGCCTTCAGCTTAGACTCCTAGGCCGCTCAGAGCAGGGGAAGGGGAGACAAATGGCCAGGGGTCTTTCCCTTTCAGTTCTTTCTATAAATCGGCATCAAATAGCACTTTGTTAGGGATGCTTTCCCTGAGCCCACCCCCGCGATGGAAGAGATCAGTTCCCCTATTACATTTGGTCATGGTGCTCTATATTTTTCCTCGTGGCTCTTGTTCTAGTTTATAATTATATATTTGTGTGATTAGTTGATTAATGTCTCCCTCTTCCACTGGACTGTGGCTTCCATGAGAGTAAATCTGCTTTGTTCTTCACAGTAATTCTGGCACTTGGCACCAGTCTGGCATGCGGTGGGTACTCAATCAGTACTTTTTAATGAGTGAATTATTGAATGTATTACAAATACGTTAGAAAATAAAAGACACTAATAATCTTACAATAAAAGAAAAAACACTTTTACTATTTTGATGTATAGATTTTCTGATTCTTTTTCTATTCTATGAAATAATATTATGATTTTCACATAATATTCAAAACAGGACTAAATATTCATCCCATCTAATTACTATCATTTTATTTAACATTATTTTTGTTAGATCCAAACTCAATTATATGATCTACGCTTCATGAAAACTGGCGGAAAGTAACAAAAAAATTACATCATGTTTACTTTTCCAATCAGCAGTTTACCTTATCCAATAGGAGTGCGTGATGTGAAATTGGGACTGGCTGTCCTGGAAAATGGAGACATGGCAGATGGAACTCTGGACCACATGGGGAGAGCCCTGGCCACGGGAAATGGCTGTGGTTGGTGGAGGGGAAAGTGGTGGGGCTGTTAAAGAGTCGCCACCTGCTCTTGGTGGAAGCAGCGTTGTTGTGGGGAAAGCCACAGTGCCTAATGGCAGATCTCTGCTGGCTCAGTGATCTGGGCAAGCAAAATGGCTGGGGAGCTTCTAGGGCTGATGGGGTGGCGACTGTGGGTGGGGACAGAACCCCTTAGTGCTGCTCTCCTAGCCTAGTGCTGGGCAGAGAGGCTGAGAAAGCTGCCCCAGGGCAAGGGCGATCTTTCCGAAGCCTGGAATCACCACCTCCATTCATCAATCTGTGACTCTTGTTTAGTGCCCCCTTGTGGCTCCCCCGGGTTAACCCTGACCTGTGGTAAACCAAGCCAGACTCAGGTTGGATTTGAGTGGCTGGAACAGGAAGAAGTTTTGGGAATTTTGTAATTTCTGCTGACGAGTCCCTTCGTGAGTCAGGATAGTGGAAGTCTGAATTCTTTTTGACAACCGCCACTACACATTGAATGCATATTCTACACATACAACATAAATCTTACAACAGTCCAATGAATTAGTTACCACTGTTATCCCTAATATGTAGACTAAGTACTTGAGATCTGGAGGGTGTGACGAGCAGGATTTGAACACAGGTCTGTCTGATTCAGACCCTGTGCTTTTTTAACCACTATTTTAAAAGAATCTCAGTAGGTTCTTAAGAGTGAGGCAGGCTACTCTCTAGAAGGTTTGTGACCCAACAGTCTGAATTGAAACAAGGCAAGCTCTGTGCTCCCATTTGGGGGAAAGTTAATATTTCACATGCTCTCGAGAATTTAGGAGCTTGGTAAAAACTTACTATTAAACAGGGATTTTCTTTAATTCCTTTTGTTTAAAGATTTTCATGTGAAACACTCTATGTACTGTGCCTCCCTCTGAGACGTCAGTGGTGCCAGAGACCGTTAGGGAATTTGTGTAAATAGAGTGCGGGCCAAATGCTGCCCACACAAGTAGTGAGGCTCGAGGCTGAGCGTGTGGAGCAGTTTCACAGCGAGCTGGGCTCCGTGGACTGTCCCCAGGCTGCGCCCTGGTCTGCAGAGCTGGGAGCAGACGGTGCCAGCAGAGGCCATGCCGGCTTTGTTCTGTGGGTGCCTCGGCCAGGCCAGCCAGGAGACGGAGGCCAGTGTGGGAAGTATCTTGAACCATTCACGTTAAAGCAGATAAGTTCGCCGAGGAAATCAAACCAGTCGGTCCCGAAAGGTCAATATTAACTAATGCATATCTTGCCGATTTTTTTAAAAAACTGACACTTCCTACAAAAGACAGAAATATCTACAGAGGACAAAAACGCTTTGAAATGTTTCTGAAATGATGGTTCAATGCGCAGGGTCAAAGGGTAGAACTGGTTCTCTTCAAGCATTTTTTGTTTAAATGCCTCAGTTTTATTTAACATTGTTTTGGGAAGGACTGCATTCTATTGACACATCGAGAAAAAATTACTTTTTGTTTTTCTAAAACTAATAAGAGCTTAGGCATTATGATTAAGGACCGAAAAGAGCTCACCCTGATGAATGCCCCCTTTCTTCAGCTGTAAAATTTAATAGCTGCCACAGAGAGTTTTTTCTTTTAATCAGCAAAAAATTTATTTTGTCCTTGACATTTTATGCCAAAAATCAGCCCAGAGAGTATGTTTTATAGCCTGAGCTGAATTGCCTTACAGGTAGAGTTTTTCTGTGAGCAGTGTTTATTGAATTGGCTTTTTTCACATTAGATAAGATGCTGATATCAGTTTATTAGCCAGTCTTTTCAGTGTTTCTGAAAGACAAAGGAAATTTAAGGAGGGACAGAAGTGCATTATGGGTAAGTGCCTAGGTTCTTATGGGAGACAAGACGTGGGTTCCAGTGGCCCCACTACTTCCGAGCTCTGTACCCTTCCGAAGTCTGTTTCTTCTTTCAGTTGAGGGCTATAATAGTGCCAACATCATCACGTTGTTGTGATAACCAATGCACCTAAACATTTTGTGCAGCCTTGGCACTTATTGAGTGTTCACCAAATATTAGTGGTGCACAGCTATATGTAACTTAAAGTTTTGCCTTGGAGAAGGCCTTCTTCTGATCTGAGGACAAATAGGAATAGCAGAAAATAAGGTTCAACTATCTAGAAAAGTACCCAGTATGTTAGGCAGAGGCAAAATAAATGTAGCTTAAATCATGGGTAGCTTATTTTTTTTCTTAGATGTGCAATGTGCAGTTATTTTATTATAAGTGATAGGAAATCCATCTGAAATCTCTTGTCTTTTATCTACTTGTGAAAACAGCTGGGTTGACCCATAAATATCGAGCACCTGTTCAGTGCAAGGGACAATGTGAGGCATTGTGGAAGTGCTCAAGGGAGTGTAAGGTACAGTCCCTCCCCTGGTGGAATTTTTAGTGTAACTTGGAAAGTTAAAAAGAAAAATTAAGTGGAGGGAAGAGTGTAGAGGGATGGATTTCAGCTGATTTTTAAAGGATGGGAAATAGAGAGGAGAGGGAAAACCTCTTATAGGTAAGGGTTAATGGCAGGAGCAAAGTCTGTATAGTGGGAAAGAACAAGGTATGAGGGAGGAGACTGGTTAGCAAGTGAAGGCTCGTTAACATTTAAGGCTACCTTTGAACCAGAAGTGTCTATCTGACTGGACTGAGTGGTCCTGTCCATCAGGCCATTCTCCACCACCGTGATACATTGCCTCGGGGTCTCTTATCTTCATATCTAAAGTAAGACGAGAGGCAGCTACAGATATGAGGAAGCACTTTGCTTTTCACTACTATGCCAAACATAGTTTACATACCAACACTGATAATCTGTCAGCCCACCTCTCCTGGACACTTAATCATTTCCCTGGAATCTACTGGAATAATTTTTCTCTGCATTACAAAGTATGCTTCGGAGTGTCTGTTTCTTTAGGTAAGTTTGTACTCCTTCAAGTGGCATTCCACAAAGCTCCAAGGTGGCCTATGTTACCCATTTCCTCCTCAAAGCCAGAGTGGCCAGTTATGAATGCTGCTACCTCTTGGCCTGTTAATAATAATGTTTGTTACTTGTTGAGCACTCACTATGTACCAAGCACTGTTCTAAGTTCATTTACTTCTCCAAAATAAAGGAGTAGTGGGAGTAAAGGAAGATGGGCAGATGTTATGTATAGACTGATTAAGTAATTAATTCATCAATTAGTTCTACAAATATTTATTTAGTGCCTGTTATGTTCCAGGCACCATGATAAAATGCTGGTAAAATTCATAAATAAACAATTGAAGGTTGAAGCAACTGCTAGTATGGGTATTTTAGCAGCATACCACATTCTGCATTGACTGTTTTTTTAACACATTTTGGGTTTTTGAGAGCAGCACTTTTTAAACTTTAATGTACATGGGAATCATCTGGGAATTAGGTTAAAATGCACATTTGGACTTGGAAGCTCCGTGGGGAACTAGGAGTCTGCATTTCTAACAAGCCCCCAGGCAGTAATGATGCTGCCCATCCAAGTGACCTCTTTAGGTAGCAGGAGTTTAGAGAACCGAGTAAATGACAGAGGAAACGCAAGTAAAGGCAGAACATATTGTCGCTTTCACACCAGAAGAGGCAGCTGGCCTGGAGTTGGCCGCAGACCCCAGCAGAGCACTTAGCATGATTATATTGTTGTTGTTATCACCATGTGCACCTGCAAGAATCTAAGAGATTAGACCCTCAAGGCCCAGTGACTCGGTTTATAACTCCTAACACACATTAAAGTTAAAGGAGCAATGCAAGCTGTCCTTCTCAGGGACATGATTTATAAGGTGTGGCAGAGAAGGTGGTGGACTGGAAGCCAGGAAACCTGCGTTTTCCTCAGAGCTCGTTTACAGACTTAACTCTGTAACCCTGGTTAAATCACTTAACCTTTCTGGGTCTTGCTTTTCTCACCTGTAAAACAGACTAATAATATCTGCCCTGCCCACCCCAGGGCTGTGGGCATTAGTAGATGAGGTAGGATATGCACAAGCTCATGGAGAAGCCAAAGGGGTGCAACAAAGATTCATTTTTACAGTTAAAACTTACAGGGTTCTCAGCAGTAGGCAGGAAAGAGGGTGTCTTATGAGCTCCTGCATTGGTTTATATCTCTCTAGGTATTTGTTTTTTTAATGACTCTCACTCTATTTTGTATTCATGAGATGTGTGGACCTTCTGATTTGAGAATAGGCCACCTTAGCCTCTACTTGACTACCCAAAACCTCCAGACTCTCACTAGCTGGGGAGGGAGGAAGTAGAGGAGAGGTAACATTTATTGCACATGTTATGTGAGTATTTTACTTAATCTTCACAACACTCCTAGGAGGAAGGTACTATTACAGTTTCACAGATGAGACACCTAAAGCTCAGATGGACTCATTTGCCTGGGGCCTCATTATGTTTCTCGTAGTAAAAGAGAAGCCTTTTCAACTTTGTAGCTCTAAAGATGTGATTACTTCACTTTCACAAGACTGTAAAGTTAGCAAGCGCTGGTGTCTGGTTAACAGTTCACTTTGAGTATGTTATTCCAGAGTAGATATCATGAGTTTAGGAAGATGCCAAGAATTTTGTGTTCAACACCCATCTCTTTGCAACAGAATTGGAGAGCTGTTGCAGAAGTCTCTGAATCCTAAGTCCATAGACTTTCATAAACAGGTCTACAGCTCACTTCTCCTAGGAATAGGGAAGGGCTGCAACTGAAGACAGCCGTTTGTTCTTCTTAGTATTTCAGGGTGATAATGATAATGATGGGCCTTTATTGGGTAGTTTTCACTTGCTCTGCAATAGAGATCCTCCACATAATCCTTTACGCAGCCTTATGAAGTTGATTGTTTTGTTACCTATGTTTTGGAGAAGGAAAGAACTAGAGACTTAGAGCTAAACTTTTGCAAGGCCTAGCACCTCCCAAGTGGGTCAGCCTGGACTTCAGTCCTGGTCTTTCAGGCACTAGCACTCATGTTTTTTTCCATAGATCACCATATCCAATGGATTAACCACTGTCATCAGTCATCCAAGTTTAGATATTGGCAGTAGCTCTCAGTGGAAAAGAACTACTTGAAACATAATAATAATAATAACAACAACAACAATTGCCAGCTTGCTCTGCTGCTGATTGGGTCTCCTCAGTTGGCCCTGTCATCTCCCATCATGTCACAGGGCGTGTGAAATTACAGGGCTGAAATAACGCTGGTGACTGATGTGAAACAGATCGCATGTGAACCTGCCCTTGGGTTTCCCAGCCAGTGCTTCAGCCCTGCTTGTTCACAGTGCTTCATTTGCCAGCAGAGTGCTTGGATCCCTGGAAGGGCTTTCTGCAGCTTCTGCTGGAACAGGATCCCAGGCCCTGTGGAATCTTCAAAGAAAGGCACAAATCACTGGAAGAGGCACAGTCTCATTAGTTTGAGCTAGTTACTTACTCCCTCTGAAACTCAGTTTTTCCATCTTTTAAGTGGGAATAACAATAGTACCTCCCTCTCCAAGTTGTGAGGGTTAATTGAGCCAGTGGTGTCAGATCCATAGTAGGTACACAACCAAGAGGACCATTGTAGCTTCCTTTCTTCTGGATTACATCATCTTTGATTTTTCTCTTCTCCTCTCAGATCTATCAGTGCATTCTGTCACTTTATCTTTAAATTATGCCTTGAGTCTGTTTTTCATGCCCAACTATCACCTTAGTCAAACCAGCCTTAGCTCTAGCCTCGATTACTGCAATAGCCTTCTACCTGCTTATATGCCTATTTGAACATCCAGAGTGATTTTATTAAAACAAACAGGATCATTCATTCCCTTCCTTAAAACCCTCAGTGGTACCCCATTACCCTGCAAGTCGTTACCTACTCTGGTCCCTGCCCACTGTCCCACCTTCACCAGTGCTCCTCAGCCCCTGGCATAGTCATGGTGACCTTTTTGTTGCATGGATGCACCAAGCCCAGGGGCCTGTGCACCTTTGCACTTGTTGCTTGTGCCTGGAATACTGTTCCCTAAGACCTTTGCACGGCTGGCAATGTCTTGTCATTTGGAGAGGCCTCCCATCTTTTCAACAGAAAGTCCCAATGTCCTCTCCTTCAATTACTTCAATTACTCCCTAACATGTTACTGTCTTAATTTTCTTTTTTCTTTTTTTAAAAAAATACATTTTTATTGATTTGAGAGAGGAAGGGAGAGGGAGAGAGAGAAAAACATCAATGATGAGAGAGTCATCGACCGGGTGCCTCCTGCATGCCTCCTACTGGGAATTGAGCCTGCAACCCCGGGTGCATGCCCTGACTGGGAATCAGACCTTGACCTGGTGCATAGGTTGACGCTCAGTCACTGAGCCACGCTCGCCAGGCTGTCTTAATTTTCTTCATTACTCATCACTACCTGAAATTTTCTTGTTCATTTGTCTACTGTAGTTTATCTTCCCCTGTTAGAAGGTTAAGTCCAAGATTCTGCTCATGATTCCATGTCTAGTTCCGAGAAAAGTGCCTGGCATCTATGAAGCACTCAGCAAACATTTATTGACTGATTGAATGGTACCTTTATGATATATAAATTAAAACTAAATATAAACAAGTTAAAAAATAAGAGGAAGTCTTTCAATATTTATCTTCAACCTATGGCTTGGGATTCAGTGGCCATGGAAAGGCCTAATGGGAAGAAATGAATGGAGGAATCAGTCAATTTTCAGAGCAGAAGGATTACGGTAAGAGGCCATCTCCTGTAGCCTACTACCCCTGAATGCTTTCATCTGTTCATTCAGTTATTCAACAAGAGTTTGCTGAACTGTGAGTTGACATGTGGGCTTACAGCAGCTATTATGAGAGATCTAGGGTCTACTTTCACCAAGCTTATACTTTAACAGGGCAAACTGGCACTGCATGCACTCATTTTCAGATAAAACAAGTATTTAAGGAAGAGAACTGTGCAGGGGGCCCAGGGAGCATTTTGAGGGCCTGTCCTGTGAGGCGTTCCAAGGGAATAATGTTTAAACCAAATGTGAAGGATGCCTAACTTTGCCCACAATTTCTCATGAATTTTTTTTAAAGACTTTTTAAAAAATAGCTTATTGATTTTATAGAGACAGAAGAAGGGAGGAGAGAGAAAGAGAGAAACATCGATGTGAGAGCAAACCTTTGATCGGCTGCCTCCTGCATGCCCCCTACCAGGGTTCGAGCCTGCAACCGGTGCATGTGCCCTGATCAGAAATTGAACCAGCAACTTTTTGGGGCCTGGGATGACGCCCAACCAACTGAGCCACTCTAGCCAGGGCATGAATTTCTTATGATCAGTCATTGAGGAGGGTGCAAAACTGTGCAGGCTGGGCCAGCAAAGGAGTGCTTTTTTGGAATCTCTCCACCTAGAGGACACATTTCCCTCTCTTCTATTTATAAAGTAGCCCATATGTAGTAGCAGTGGCCTTAGAGGGATGTAGACATCCTCACTGTACATGAGGAAGCTAAGGCTCAGTGAGGTGGGGTCATTTGTCCAGCTAATACCACTAGTAAGTGGATTAGGCCCACATCTTCATAACTTTCAAGCTCCATACTCCTTTAGACAACTTTAGATGTGCCTTTCCTTCTTGATTAGGCGGGATTTCAGGTCCAGGATATTCCATTTTGTTGATTTTGTTTCCTCAAACCCTTGGCCTGTTCTGGAGTTTTAGGAGTTAAAAAGTTGGCCGGTATCCCTTTTAGTCTTAACAAAATGTCTCAATATCCACAGCCCTTTGAGATCTCCTGGCAAGTGAGAAACCAAGATGCAAGCAGGTCCTTTTTGCCAGCCAGCCTAATGATTTGGCACACTGGAGCTGAGTGGTTTTGAACCTTGAGGCTGCCTCTGAGTACCTGCATCCCCACCCTCATGCAAGTCACCCAAATTCTCTGTAAAATGGCCAATACAATCTTATAGAGCCAGTCGGGGAAATGCTCATGAAATTGATCTTGAAGTACTTGGCAATTGCAAGCTTCATAAGAATCCCTGGTAAGAATAATTAA